>NC_071402.1:125742641-126353939 GCF_017976375.1 Cuculus canorus
AGGCTTTACCCAAGAAAGCTTATAATTGAAGCAGAGTAGTCTGAAACAAGGGAAGGGGAGGCGATGTCAAGATTTTCTGGATTAGCTCTATTAGGAATGTAAAGGAACCAGTGGTCAGCAATGAGATGTAGCCATTAGACACACAGCCAGGCAGGGTACTGGAGACTGCAGTTCTTGTGAGAGGCAGAAACTCCAGACCCTCAATCGTGCCAGGCTCTGAGTTCAGGAGGTACTGACTCAAACAAACAGGAATATCACTCATCAGGTGACTGACAGCATCTTGCCTCTCTAAGAGTCAGCATTTCCCAGCTCCTACTGAGTATCTGTTGGCTTACTTAACCTCTAATTTGGAAAAGAAAAATACAGGCTGTTACACCACCTTGACATCTTAGCCCTGCCTTATGCAACTGCACTGGTAAAAGACAAAAACATTTACTGAAAATCAACGAGAGTCTTTCTGCTGGCAGTTTCTTTGGCACAGAGAGTGAATGATTTCACTGTCTCAGCAAAATAATTCTGTTGCCATTATAAACTGTTTGTCCACTAGTGAGCTTTACAATTATAATCACCCTCAAAAGGTCTTTGTAATGCTGATGCTGATATTTAAGAATGATACATCAAGGTCAATCATAGCCATAAGGACTGTAAATTGTTTTTCCTCTAGTGAAGTCAGTAAGTCACGCTGACTTACTCTATGGAGAGAGCTGGTGGGCAACACGAGTTACGATTTTGTTCTGAGGAGGTTGGAAGAATTACCCTCCAAGGAATATTTCTAGTGAAAGAAGAGGCTTTGCCCAAAAGACCTTTCTCTGTGCCTTAGTTGTCCGAGCTGTAAATGAGCGCAGTAGATGGAAACACTTGTTCACAGTGGCTTGCTATGGATTATTCCAGAGATTTTACAGTCCAGTACATAGTAGTCATTATACATCCTTCTACACGATTATTTCAACTCAAAAATTATTAGTCATTGAGAGTTATTTCACACTGGGAAAGGCCTCCATTTTCTTCCTTAAATGGTACTAGTTTACAAGAGTCTTTGATTACCGTGGTTGCATATTGCCTACAGGCTACTTGACCCTTACCAATGGGGTTTGTAAATGCATGTTTATTTCCCAACACAAGCTCGCTGTGGTGGAAGGATGTTAAGCACTAGACACACCAATTCAGCAATAGAAGGCTATTCTCCTGTAGTCAGGGGACGCAGCACTGTCGCCTGATTCACACAACAATTTGGCATCCTCTCTTTAAACACAACTCTTTAAACTATACCCACACTGGTAATCGGTTAATGCTGATCACCTTCATTCTTGGGCAGCAGGACAAACAATGCCATGGCCCTCATTCTGCAAACCTCTCACTTGTACAGAGCTCAGCTGCAAGGAGCAGAGGGTTGATTCATGCTGTTGTATCAGGAGGAGGTACCGAAACTTTCCCACACCACAAGCTGGGGAAGAATAACAGGGCACTTTGCAGCTGGGAGGCTCACAGACCAGCTGCCAGTCACAGCTGGATCCACCTCCTGCACACCTGGAGAGGGCAGGGCCACACATTGGGTGTTCACTACCTGAATCAGCAGGCCACACCGCCAGATCTTCTTCCAAATAATATTTTTCCTGGAGTTCCTTTGCCTACCAGTTTTCAAGATCCTACATCCTCCCACAGTAGTCCAGGCTTACAGGGACTTATACACAACAGCCTGCTAAGATGGTATTTTGGGGGGATAGTTTGGTTTCCTACAGCAACAGGTCAGTTGTTGGACCTCCACTTTCTCCTCCCTGACTCTGCTGGTGGTATGTTTAGGTGACTCACAAATTTACCATCATTAGGAAGCTCTCTCTGAAAAAGTCATGATAGTGATGTATTATAATATATTTAAAAATATTGAGATAATTCACTGTTTCTCACCCACAGAATATAAATAGCTGCATAACTGCATGTTTACCAGAGTGTTACTCTTCTTTGTTACCTGCATTGCCACAGGGCCTAAAAGCTCCAGACTTGGTCCAGGTCCTGTGGTGTTAGCTGCTGAATAGACACAGATCAAAGTGATAGTGCCTTTAAACTCTGAGTATTAGAGTTTAAATCACAAAATCTTCTGGTTATTCAGATTTCACCGCTCCTCAGAGGAACAGAACAGCCCCACAGCCCAGTTGCAGCGGTTATCTCACAGCTACAGCAAACAATATCTTGGAAATCAGCAGTCAAAAAAACAGTGGAAGAGACCCAGAAACCAGATTTTTCTCAGCGTCTGTCTCACCCCCAAATCAGTCTGTTGAGAGTTTAGATACCTCTCCACCTTGGAATCTGAAATGCCAAGAGATTTATCCATTTTCCCTCTATACCTGTATTTGAAAGTGTCGTTCTTTATCAAGTTTCACTGAAAAATATCCAAACATCTGTGCAGCAAACAAGGGAAATTAATTACTTTGGAGACATGGGGGAAAACAAAAAGATTTCATAAAAGTATCAACATTCCTTCAAAAAAAGTGATATTGCCAACTGTAATATGTAAGCAATGCCAGGAGAAAAAAGTTAGGAGACAAAACATACACAAGAGAAAAAGACAATAATCAATGTATTAATATAAAACAATAATACAGCTGGTACAATGAAGTGATACCATGGGGAGACATGTAGTGCATCATTAGTATTCTGCTCTAATGAAACCCACAACACGCAGTGTACATTAACTAGTGAAAAGTCTTTTCAACACAGTGAATATTCCACCACTTTACTGGCCCATTTATTTTAACTGAAAGAGAGATGATCCTGTTGCCAAGCCATCAGATGGTAAAAGGGATATATTTGATGGATAATAAAAAAGAGTCTGCCACAGCTTTACAAAATATATTTCTAATTTAAATGCATGTGGTATACTACACTCATGCCATACCTGCAGAGAAAAATAAAGGTGGGGGTGGGTAAGAAAGAATCCAAGGTGGGGAAAGGAGGAGGGGGGAAATATCATTTTAAATAAACAAAAAAAGTCACAGACATCACTCACATTTTTTTTTCAGCCTGTTCTTGTGATACAGATTAACAGCCCTTTTAATATGAAATAAATCAGCCAGGATAAGGAATGTCTCAGAGAACATACAGATTGAGTGCTGATTGACAGAGCTTCTCTGAAACCCATTCTGTTTGCGCTCAGTTTTTTAGCAGCTAACTTGAAAGGATGTCAGGTGCTTTGAAATGTTTCAAGTGTTTTGAACCCAGCAAACAATCGTAAAATGTGCTTATTGGTGCTCAGGCTGAAGCAGGAGTGCAGTGGGGCTCACGTGAGGACAATGCTAAGGAAGGCAAGCCAGGAGAAATGAAAACAATGCTTTTCTGTTCCATTCAGGCACTGGCCAGCCATCAGGATTTTTGGACTGTTGTCAACATCCATACCTAGTTAGCATGATATTATAAAGTGAAGATGCTGCATATTGGAAAATTCTGTCATGCCTTGGGTGAGCACAGCATTGCATTCCCTCTGTAGAATTATAGCCAAGGACTGGCTAGTCACGTTGCTGATAACAAGACATGACATTTTTAAAGTTACGTGTCCAGTTTGTACCATTGCTTCTTTCCTGTTAGACTCAGACCAGCATTATGCTGGCTTTGATAATGTTGCTGATACTATGGTTAGCTGTCTCCTTGTATTTCCTGAAATGTCCTATGTCTGTTGTTATCTCACAAAGCAAATACCAGCACATGTCATAGTCACACTGAGAGAGAAAAGATGAAAACCAAGCCCACTGGCATTTGCAGTCTATTTTAGCAGCTCTCCCTTGAGAATGACACTTTGGGTTTGTATGAGTAGGTTTTGTATGAGTGGTTTGGCTTTTTTTATAAATGGCTTGACATTTTTGCTTTTATGCAAGGTGCAAAGGTCATTCAGAAAGGAGATCTTGGGGTTCTCCCTTCTGGAAAATCAACCTGGTGAGGGAATGCACTCTATAACACAGTAAGGCTTGGTGAAAGTTGCTGGTTTCAGCTCAGGTGCTTCACCTGAATGATTCAAAGCTCATTCACTGGATCTAAGAGCAAAGCAAACCCAAAGACAGCAGGTCCGCTTGCACTGTCCACTTCTCAGGTACGCCAGAGCAACCAGGATGGATGAACGGTCCCTGTGCCAGGCTCTCACTTCACTAAAGGGCTCCCTCTGCCATGACCTTGACTTCTGGCATGGTGGCTGCCTCCCGCTGGGCAGGCCTCTCTCGGCACATACACCTCTGCATCTGACTCCTCCAAAGAGCACAAGACCAGAAGGCAATTATTCTCTGTGGAGTCTCTAATTCGCTTTCTCTGCAGAAGGAGTCAGAAAATTTCCTGTATAATGGGATAAAATCTGTGCTCTGCAATAGTGAAAAAAATGGTTCCATCATTCAATGTGGGAACAGAGGAAAACAGACTTTTAACCTCTTAACTCTCACTTTTCTTCTAGTCTTTGCCTGACAGGTCCAAGTTATCAATGTCCCTCTGATATGATCTTCTCCCTCATTGCCCTCCTTGCTTCCATCTCTGGCAAGGATGCCAGCATCTCCATCAGTATCCCTTATCCTTACTGCCAACATCCCTAAGCTGTACCACGCAGTTCTCAGGTGATCACGTCTCCTGTTTATCAAGACATGCCCAGAAATGCAGTTCTGCTATGGTTCTTTTAGCATGCCTCAGGGCATCTGGGTGTCCTGGACAAGGTAGAGGTGTACATGCACAGGCTGGCAATAAGATGAGCTGCGTGTCTGACTGATCTCTCAAGAATGGGTTAATGTGTTGTGGTGTGCTGGAGTGGGTGGTCTACACATGCACAGTAACAACAAAGCATCTGTGACCTTGGATGCAATGTCCGAAACACACAGTGCCTTGTCCTCAGGGAGTTGGATGGATTGCACAAATTCTTCTTCAGTGGAAATGTAAGAGTACTGTGGGGTTTGACTTTAAGCAAGAACACCTTCCTGCCCGTAAAAACATTGCTAGTCTTGCAGGACTAACATGCAGAACTTTGTGCAAAGCTACCTCTGTGAAAATGAGATGGGACTACATACCACTACACACCACCTGGGCATGGAGAGAGCTATGGAGTCCAAGTGTCCTTCTCCTTTCCTCATTTTTTTTCAGAGCTACATGTCCTTCCCCCCAAAAAATTATGCCTAGATTTGAGTAAAAACAATAGTCCAGGGGACAAATATCTTTACCTTTATCTTTATCTACAAAACCAACACTGGGTTGTTGATCAGCCCTTCCGTTTCTCCCAGGCCATCCAGGTCATCTTCCAGTGTTCACAGACCTGTGGCTGTTAAATCATACAACAGAAGGCTCTTGGAATTCAATGGGAATATTGTTGCTGCTCATTACTTCTATAAGGTTGGACCGAAGCCTTCAAAATACTGTGAGCAAAGGTCAGGAGCCAGACTGTAACTCTGGCAGTAATGTATTGATACCTGCTTAACAGGTGTTTCGAGGAACATGTAGTGTCCCTGGTCTTCCCCTGGCACAAATCACTCCATAGTCTTCCCCTTCTCCTCTGCAGCCACGTGCTGGTGGCATAGGAGGTAGGACAATAGAGAGCCTCTATTCCCCTTTCCAGGGGGGAAAGCTGATGCCCCTTAGCATGCTACTCAAGGGCTCTGGCTCCCTGGATATTCCATGCAGGGCTGAACGGGGACCCCTTATGACTCTTTACTTCCTGCAAAAATACACAGAAGAGCCACAGCTGTGTTTTGGGAGACCTAAAGCTTGGGAGGGCTTTAGAAGTCCCTGCCCATCTCTGTGCTGCAGGTATCTGTCTGCTTGCGCTCTGCACCTATGGGCACCCAGAGGATGTGCAACCATCCGAGGGATGGCTTCCCAGGAGGACAGACAGCACCACAAGCACCTTATACTGTCACTCTCTTTCCCCTTCTTACATTAGGCAGCTTTTATCCAATATTCATATTACCTTTAACCTTCTAGCTGTTTACCTTCATCTCCTCTGAGGGGATATGAAGCTCATGTGGAAGTTAAGCCCACATGAATCATAGAATCTTAGAATCACCAGGTTGGAAAAGACCTCTTGGATCATCGAGTCCAACCATTCTTATCTGCCACTAAACCATGTCCCTGAGCACCTCATCTACCCGTCCCTTAAACACCTCCAGGGAAGGTGATTCAATCCCCTCCCTGGGCAGCCTGTTCCAGTGTCCAATGACTCTTTCTGTGAAAAATTTTTTTCTCATGTCCAGCCTGAACCTCCCCTGGCGGAGCTTCAGGCCATTCCCCCTTGTCCTGTCCCCTGTCACTTGGGGGAAGAGTCCAGCTGCGTCCTCTCTACAACCTCCTTTCAGGTAGTTGTAGAGAACAATAAGGTCTCACCTCAGCCTCCTCTTCTCCAGTCTAAACAACCCCAGTTCCCTCAGCCGCTTCTCCTAAGACTTGTTGTTGAACCAAAGAAAAAAACATGAACCATGAAAACCAAAAGGAGCTTCACTCCCTGTAAAGTACCTAAAAAGATCAACAAGTCTCTGAATTTACTTATATGTATATGCGTGTTGCCCCTTTTTGACATTATTTTCTCAGCTTCCACCCAGCCCTTATTTTTTCCTTCCAGCCTCAGCAGTGACACCTCTTGTTCACAACTACCAGAGCAAGATGCAAGCCCCTCCCTCCTGTTGTCAGTTGTTTTCATGTGGAAGCAGAATGGCACAGGGTCACCTGAACATCTTCCTGGCCCTTCTTATCCTCCAAGGAGTGACTGCACTGCTTGGCCTGGCATACTGGAGACACTGACCCTCGCAGGGCTTGTCCAGGAAGCAGCACTGGAAATCAAAGCTCAGCTCTTCAACAGCTGGCAGGTTTAATAGGTAGTCCCCTGGAGTGCTAAGCCACAGTGCTGACTAGCATCAAATCTATCTTAAAGTTGGAAATATGATCCAGTTGGGAATGACTGTGATTTAATGTCATCCAAGTACTACTGGGCACACTTCTTAAAGAAACTGCTGTAAATTATTTGTGGCTAATTCTGTGTGGATGGAGGGCATGATATGTTCACAAGTACAAGGGCTCTGCTTGTATCTAATAATTGTTATATCTTCTCTGAAATTTACTGCCGATGTCTCAGTTTTAACAATTTAAATAACAAGCTTAACCAAGCGGAACTAGGCGAAGGCAGGCTGGCTCCCTTGATGAAAGCAGGACAACTCTTATGTCTGAGTACATTTATACTTTGACATGAGCAGTGACACACAAAGATGAAATCTGGTTAAAGCTGCGGCTTTCTCAGCACTCTGACAGCTTCTTAGTCTAAGCAAGACTGTTTCTGAACTGGGCATAGCTGCTAACTTTACTTAGAAGAATGATTAGAAAAAACGACTCAGAGAGTCAGGATTAGGGAAGATGCATTACTGGACACAGAGCAGACACAGGATTCCCAAGGCAGCAGGATGGTTGTGTGCTTTGATGGCACTGACGGGCTTGGACAGCCTTGGCTGAGCTCCATGCATGACCTCATGGAATGCATGCATGGCTCAGAAGTTACTCAAGCCCCAATGCAAATCAGGGAGGTTTGACAAAAGCACATGTTGCAGATGCTGAAGAGCAATTTTGAGCGTGTTTTAATGCTATGAAACATAATGGGGACTGGCTTGAGGAAGCTGATAGAGTCATTTAATGGGGTCTTATGTGCCACTGCAACAAGGGAACCTTAGAGAACAAATTCTTCATTGTGCCTGAAAAGGAATAACCCATAAGGGAGAAAAAAACTCCTAGCCTATCATTAGTTGCTACTTGCAGACTTCCCAGTGAAATCTGATAAGAAAAAGAGAGACTTTCATTCTCCCTCACAAGATAGGAAAATTTTTAATTAAAAAATGATACAGGAATCTATAAAAAGTTCCTTTACTCACCTACTGCAAATCTCAAAGACTTCTGCCTCAGCGGACAGGTAATAATAAGCATATCCGTAGCTCATTATTATTTATTGATCGCATACTAAAAATCTTCCCTGGGCTATAGCAAGGTTTCTTTCAACTATCTGCCTACCTATTTCTGGTCTCTTAGCTGGGAGTTTGTTCTTGTCTGCATATTCAGTTAAACTATATTTATACAGGGTTACCTACATTTATTGTTAGCAGAGGATGATTCATATAGCAAAAATTAGGGAAAAGTAAAGGAGAGTCTAAGGTGATGGAGAACAATGTTTTAACACCTAGACATCATTGCTGTTAAAACCATCACGAAATACTTCTGGCAGCTGGTCCTACCAGTAAAACTTGCAAAAGTCCTGTTGTCCTAGCAGCTTAAGTGAAGTTCTACCAGCTCCCAGAATAAAATAAGTTATAGAACAAAATCATTTTCTTTCCAGTAAAATTATGTCTACACCAGCAGTTTTACTGTCACAGGTTTGTGAGTTGCTTGGACTACTTTTTTTCCATATCTCTTACCAAAAGTAGCTAAGGTCTGTAGCCTAGTCAAAGTCAAAAACATCACCGATGAGAAGGAATACACAAGAAAATAAGGAAAGGTTTAGTGAATGGGAAAAGAAATGGATCTGTAATGGGAACCAAAGATATAAATTTGACTAGCATGGCAGCTATTGTATTATTTATATGATTTATTGGCATAATTATTCATTATTTATTCTGGGCTTGAACAGTCACAGGCTTCAGTCAATCTCCAATCCTTCAAGATATCAATCTTATCATGAGAAGATAGGCTTTCCTTTAGGTCAGCTGGTTTCAATATATTAGCACAAGTGAAAGATCATAGAATCATAGAATCATAGAATTGCTAATATGGAAAGGACCACTAGGATCATCGAGTCCAACCATTCCTGTCAACCACTAAACTATGTCCTTGAGCACCTCATCTACCCGTCTTTCAAAAACCTCCAGGGATGGTGACTTGAGCACCTCCCTGGGCAGTTCCCTACTGCAGTGCCCAATGACCCTTTCTGTGAAAAAATTTTTTCTCATGTCCAGTCTGAACATTCCTTGATGGAGCTTGAGGCCATTCCCCTTTGTCCTGTTCCCTGTCACTTGAGAGAAGAGGCCAACACCTTCCCCTCTACAACCTCCTTTCATGGTCCATCAGGTTTGTCAGCTGCCAGGGTAACTCCACTATCTTCCCACCGCATCCCTGACCTGATACTAAACCCTGGGTATCCATGAAGTTTTAATAAGCTGTACAACTACATGTGACTGATTACAAACTTTGTGTGTGTCCCTCCTTTCACCAAAAAGGTACACCTATTTCTCCAAGAAGAAGAGAATATTACTCCTATTTCTCCCCTTCACATACTTTGCATTTTGAGAGGGAACAGCCGGAAGCAATCTCAGTCCTTCCTGCAGGTTCAATGAACAGCTAACAGCACTTGCAGATAGGAAGGTTAAATCACTACCTAGCTGGGAAACAAAGGATGGAGACCTTTCTGCATGGTGTGCTCAAGTGTTCGTTATTATGTGTACAGCCTCTGGATTCCTCCAGTGTAACAATGTTTTTTGGGCAGAGCAGGATGCAATGTGGTAAGTATGTTCCCTAATGCAAGACACGAAATGGCTCCCTTTTTCCAGCTCCCTGTTATTGAGCACCTCTCTCTAGCCAGTGTTTCCCCAGCCCCAGATCTCCAAGCACCCACTTTGAGCAGCCGATAGCTGCAACATTAGAGGGAAGCAAACAATTTTCCTTGAACTTAATGTCATAGTTCATGCAAGTCTTTGGTCTGTTACCTAAGCCAATGTGTCTTCTGACCAACAACTGCAGTAGATGCAATTGTACTAGGATAGGATGGATGGATGGATGGATGGATGGATGGATGGATGGATGGAGAGATAGATAGAATAATGAATGGCTTCAAGACCTTCTCATTGCCTCTCACTCCACCACTATGAGGAAGAGAACATGCTGTAGTAAGGAATTCTTTCAGTCCTTTATTGAGGCCAGTCTGGTTTGCACGTGAGAAATTGGTAATAGGAATATGTTATAAGCTTTGGTTTGATCCATTCAAAGAAATACTCATTTCATGCACACCAGAATTAATGAAGCCCATGTTCTTACAGGTTTGTGACTTGTATTGATGTCTAAGGATGTGTAAGTTCCAGCCAAATCATTTCACACATTCAAGTATCAGGATCTGTCTTTGTCTCCCTTCCTTATCTTTCCCTTCCCTTCCCTGGGAGAAGGGAAGAAAATTGAAGAAAACTGGTTGTTTTCTTCTCGGAGAAAAACAGTTACCTGTCCTGCCTGGTTAGCATCTTGTTGCTTTAGGTGAGATGCCTCCCTGAGGGATTAGATAGTAGTCAAAATCAGATAAAAGGTGGGAATGGCACAGCATGGCATGGCTGGAGGCAGCATGGGCAGGACCAGGGTTGATTCTTTCTGCAGGAAAAAATGTTGGATTGTTGGACATCTTGTATCTCTCCCATCTCTCTTTGCAGAAGTTGTGGGAGCTACTATACTTCTGGTGTATCTTTCCCATATTTGACTGACAGGTTTAAAACTGTTTGGGTGGGACCCAAAACCTACACAGACAATGTGGAAAACCAGTTAAAAGCACCTCCACATGAACTTAACATTACTTTGATCCTGTCAATATGAGCATCGTTGTCTGCATACCATGAGCCAGAATGTGGCTCTGCAGGTTAAATTTAAAAGAATTCTGTAAAAGTTTCAGAAGACCAAAGTCTTTTTTTTCTTCCTTTCTTCCTTTCTTCCTCTCTTCCTTTCTTCCTTTCTCTTTTTTTTTTTTTTTTTTTTAATAAAAAAAGGAGATACACTGGAGTCTAATATCAAAGTATTTGTTGTGGTAAATTTAAATGATAGTCACTGCATGAGCAGGCAACATTTGTTAATGCATATAGTACATTTTTATTTACTTGTTTCTGACACTAACATTTTTATTTGGGGTAATTTTCTTTTAAGATCCTTCATTTTTATTCTCCTTTTGATCTAAGTTTATGAGATCCCATCAGTCACAATAAATTTCAGTCTGCTAGGAGACAGCCCTCAATTCAGACAACTGTAACAAGCAATCAATAAGATTATTTTGCCTTTAATGATTCACCTGCATGAAAATCAAAATTTGCTCTCTTTATTAGACTTTGCTATAAGCATGCTCTTCTTTCCTCTCTGGATGTTTTCACAGCTGATGAGACATATGCCTGGGTCTCAAACAGCCAAATATTTGCATTATTCAGAGCGCTGTGAAATGCAGCGAGCCAGACATAAATGGGCAAAGGCACAGGAGAAGTCAGACTTGCCCTGCAGCCCCCTCTGCTCACTCCTGACACTCAGGGAGCCTGAACTAGAGGGGATGCGGCTGCATGCACTCACTTACCCAGGGCTGGAAAGGGAGTGATAACACGCAGGTGGCAAACCCCAGCAGCAGGCTGAGACCGTATCGGAGCTAAGAGGGAACATGAGGGCAGAGCCCTCCTCAGTACTTCCCAGTGCAGCCCCACAGCCATACAGACCAGCTGATGGGGAGGGTGAACCCATGAGGCAAGGGCTCTAATGGCACATGTTTTTCCCTGTGAATTACTCTCCAGGCTGTCCTGTAGGAAGCATGGAAAATGGATCTGCTTTTTGGCACAGCAAGCCTCTTAGGCTTTCTTCATCCTTTAAGTTCCCTTTAAGTGCGTTATTGTCCACAGTGCTTACAGATAGAGGGAAGGATAAACAGGACTTTACACTTATGTTGGCTTTTCATTTTGTTCTCAAAGTACCGTACAAATCTCCTGACTCATTTTGTTGGATGAGGCTATGGCCCTCAAATTCCTCACAAGCGTGAGCAGAAGATCTGGCCTCAGATGGAGCTATTTAAAGAGCTTTACTACCCAACTACTGGGGAGATTATAGCTGTTGTTCCTTATTCATATTTTGTGATCTTTAATTAATTTTATCATATAAAAGCAGAAATAATGTAGACCAAAATATTGTGTAATGTTAACAAATGCAAGAGGCCAAATTCCTCCATCATGTAGTCCTCAGTTCACATTAATGTCATGACAACAGTTACAGTAATGGAATAACTCAAGGGAGAACCTGGCATGATGTGTAGATGAAATCCTTGTCCCAAAAGTACAGCAAAACACTCACTGTCTCTGTGAGGACAGGATTTCAGACAAAAAGGCATTTCTATTACATGCTAATGAATAGCTGACCTTAGACCAGAGATGAACCTTAGCCAGAAATAAAAAGCAAAAGGCTTTCTTCAGAAGTTGATGGAAAGTTTGGTGAGCAGAGATGATAATTGGGACTATAAACATTTTCAAGACATCAAACAAAATGCAAAATTCCAACACATGCAAAACCATGACAGAACTAAACCAGAAGATAACTATCTTCTAAATCAAACATTCCTGCTGCAGTCATCGCTCCAGCAAGACTAGGGTCTACATGAGCACAGCAGAGGTGGACATAAGTAACCCTGGGCCGAGCTTGCCTTTGAAGGGTTTGGAGCTGCAAAAAGAATGAAAAAAATAAGCAGCTGCTAACAGTTTCTAACTTAGCCAACCTTTCTTCTTTCTCTCACTGTTTTGGCACTGATGACTGGTATGTCATCTTTGTCGGTTCACAAAAATAACCTTTATAAACACACACTGAATAATAAGCACTGGTGTTGTAACTTTACTGACTACTGTGTGTGGCTGTTTGCATGAGGGAGAATTTGACCTACTTAGCCCCACTCTAAATTATTGGCAACAAATTGAATTTATAGTTCTTCTATAGTGTAAATACACACATAAAATTTTGAGATGTTTAGGAAAGCTTAATAGCAGAGCTTTGTGTAGCAGCTTGCCTAGACAGTGTAGAGAGAGACCACTTCTCATGTTCCTACAGAGTTTACATAGAACACAAAGATTCCTTTGTCTTTTCTCGCCTTTGTCTCAGCCTCTGATACCAAAGTTTGTTGGTACAGTCTCTAAAAAGAAGGATTCCTTTTCAAATCCATCAGAATTACTGTAGGAACACATTTTGCACTGCAACCTTAGAAAAAATTGTTCTTTTCGCTTTTGTTCTTTCATTATGTGAGACTCACGGTTATTCAGTATTTTATTCTCATTAGAACACTGCTTGTCACATGTTTTCAACAGAAACATTCATCACCAAGGTCAAAGGGTGAATATCGTGATCTATTATGCTTAGAGGAATCTAATGAAAAGCCACTTAATTGTCCAATTTTAAGAGAAGCATGTAAAAAAAGAAGGGGGGGCACATGCTATAATTTAAATTGTTTTGTTTCCCCGAAGCAAAATTCAGCACCTGATTGACAGGACGTAATGATAATTCTTATTGATATGGTGATGTTAATTGTGTAGAGATATTTAATAAGTCTCATATTCCTGAGGTAAATGCATGCTCTTAACCTGCACCTGAACCTGATTTTTGATGCAGTCTGAGGATGAGGCAAAGATACAGATAACTGAGCACAAGTGGATTTTCAGTCTTGTGTGGCAGAATGGAAATTGGAATCTTCAGAATCTATTAGGAGAACAATTCTGCAGTTGCTCACACTTTTATAAATTACGCTGTATATGATGCTAAGACACAAAGTCGGGAGTTTAAATTGGGAAAATTACCATGACTTCACTACATCTACAGGACTAGGGTTGGGGGATTTTCCCCTCCTTTTTTTTTTTTTTTTTTTCCCCAAAAGGGTGTAAAAGCAGTTTACATTTTAATAGAGACGTACTTAAACATGAAAAACATTCTGGCACTTAACACACTGACTGGCTTGGCCTCCAAAATAGAGGACAATTAGCAGAAACGATATATCCAACAAAAATGTGTAAGGTAGAAATCTGCATACAGCACAGTCATTTAAACGTATTTTACATTCAGATTTCCAGCTTGGTGATAGTCACCAGCTGTAACAAGAACAGTGTGGGAAGAGTGAAAGGGTATGAAAGTGGCTGAGAACAGGCATGGGCTTCAGAAAGAAACAGGTTGTGTTTCTGGATTTCCCCCAAGGACATGTGCCTTGACATTGACTAAGTTCTTCAGCCTCTCTGTGTACTTTAATTCTTCCATCTTTGCAATGGAGATAATGATTCTCTTTTCTTTTTTTTTAACACATGGAATTGGAAACCCACAATTTGAGTAATGTCTTGAGATTGATCCATTTGGGACTTGATAGCCTCAAGATGTTGAGCACTTCAAATGCTCATCCATATTTCAACACATGCCTGAAGCTTGCTGGGACAATCCATGCATTAAGAGCTAAGCACATGCTTACATGCTCTGCTGGCAGATGCCCTGCATATGCTGTAGGGGGAAGGATCAGTTCACCCTGAAGACTATGTCAAAGGGCTCCCTGTGTCAAGCACACTGAAATTACAGAAACTGCCGTCCTTCACTGCAAAGGCTCAGCTTTCAGGAGCCATACTGTGATACTTCAGGCACTCAAAGAGGTGAAGATACCTCTCGCTTTCCACTGCCCACTCAGAAGAACCTGTAAGTTGTTCAAGAGCGTGTTGGTGTGTAAAGCAAAACCACATCTGGGATCCGAGAAACTTGGCCTTGAGTATACTCACTGTTTTAGAATGCTTACAGAGCTGGTCGTAGTGTCTAAGCACAGGATCAGGTCCTAACACTGAAACACTGGAATGGGTTGCCCAGAGAGGTAGTGGTGGCCCGTCCCTGGAAACGTTCAATGTCATGCTGGTCAGGGCTCTGAGTAACCTGATCTAATTAAAGATGTGCCTGGTCCTGCAGGGGGGCTGCACTAGATGACCTATGAATGCTCCTTCCAATCCAAAGCATTCTGTGGTCCTATAATTCAATCATCTAGCTCTGTTACCTACCCCAACATCTCGTAGCACACTAACGTGTAGCAGATACCAGTCCAGCTCACTGGACAGGGCTCTCTTTTGCCCTCACAACCCATTAAAGGCAGAGAGGGGGGCGTAGATGACACAGCTGTCTAAAAGATCTGAAGGGTGTGAGACCTCCCAGTACAGCTTGTCTACTGGCTATCCCTACTATAAACTAGTGTGTGTGCTGCTCTATGCATGTTTATTTCTCTCCAGAGGAGGAGGAGGTGGGTTGGGAAGCCTGTAGCTCTCTCCTGGCCACCCACAGAACAAAGGCAGAGTTGTCCTTCTCCTGAAATCCAGGACAGAGGTATAACTACTTCCTCCAGAGAAAGGTGGAAACAGGGAAGGGCCTGTGGCTTGGAGGGGAGCTGCAGGGTTATAATGCCTCCCTGGGGTGTTCTGTGTTCAGTGCAGTTTGTGTCCCACCCTGCACTGGGGCACTGCCTTAGCACAAATCCATGAGGAGGGCAAGTTCCTACTGTTCAGGCTCAGCCACATGCTTTTTGCAGTTTCTGCAATCTGGAAGTCAATCCTGTTGATGTTTTTAACTCCCAAAAACTTACACTTTAGGACTTGGACTGTTCCACTAGGAAAGCAGAAGTGACTTAAGGACCAAGCAAGATTAATGAAACAACCAGAGACAAACTCAAAATGAGACAAGCAACTCCAAAAGTTATGTACATGAAGCCTGAACATAGAGGGAAGGATGAGAGATAAAGCAAGTGAGTTTAAAACTGAGTCAAACACCCATAAAATAAACCCCAAATCACATTTCTAAACATTAATAATACTTTGAATAAGCTGCTATAAAAATGACAAAAATAATACATGAACTTTGAAAACAGCATTTACAGCACTTAAACATAAAACTGAAATGCACTTGTGGTCCACTGTGTAGTTTGCTCATTAGGTAAGCAGCCAAGGATCAATAACTTTGTAGGACAACTGCTAAGAATGGCTTATACAATGTAATTTCAGTTTCTATTTTATGAACATGAGCAACTGAGCAATTGCTTTTTTAAGTAGTTTGGAGATACCACACATAACAGCCTCCCAACTTCAGTCTGGTTTTCATCTTATGTTATAACACGCAGGCAAGAAATTATTATGTTTTAAATATGCGTCCTGCAGTCAAATATTTCCTTGTTAAGTGAAACTCATCAAAAGGTAATGGTCTGGCTTAAAATGCAGTTTCTGGTTAACATCGCAAGGAGTGGACGTTTTGAAGTACTAAAACATACTTAGCTAAGTGACACAAAGGTCAATGGACATAGGCAGGGTAGCTGTACCAGCCTCCACCACTTCCCTGAGAAATCATAGAATCATAAAATCATAGTATCATCTAGGTTTGAAAAGACCCTTGAGATCATTGAGTCTGACCATTAAAATTAAAGCAGAGTACAAAGTATACTATTTTCATAAAGAGCTAGTCTTTATCCGAATCATTGTCCAGGAAAAAAAAAAAAACAACAAAATGTTAAAATACAAAATTCAAAGGTATTTTTGGTCACAGAACCATCAAGCCATGGACCATGGATGGTGCTTCTGAGACTACACTACAAATAATGTTCATATGCTTCATGCGCTCTCCAGCTGGAAAAATAGTGATGCTAAAAATCTCAATTTCACCTTCATTTTTTGTTTTTCACTGATTGTTCAGCAGACTTGTGCTTCTTTCCGTAAGAGCTGGCATATCCATCTATAAAGCCTTTTAGATCAAATCTGTAGAACGCTGGGCACCTTTCAACTGGCTGAGCATATCCATAAAGAAGTAACAAAAATAACTAAGAGGCAAGAGCGATTGATGTGGAAGCAGAAATAATCAAATATATAAGGCTTCATCTTGAACTGATGTACATATTAATGACAGTAGGATTTTACTACTTTAGCTCCATTTGAAGTGAAAAAAAGGCCCTTTATTATCTGACTTGAAGGTAAATGGAAGGAAGTAACTATAACAAGAGATGGCCTCCTATGCCAAAGAGGGAAAGAGGTCAGATAGAGACCATAATATAACAGTCTGCATGGTCGTAAATCTATAAACAATATTCTTAAAGGTATCACAGAGAGGTCCTATGAGAAGGTCTCCTTGAAATCCAGCTGTTCAGGCAATACCTACTTTCTGTTTAAAGGTCTAAGGATGCATTTATCCTTTGGTGACCCATATAATGAATTTTTCATTCCATGAAAGCCAGTGTGGAAACAGAAAAGAAGCCAGTATGCAGCCTGTTCTCACACATGTGTGAAACATGTCCAGATTTATGAACTTTTATATGTTCCTTCATCAATGATATAGACAGCGAGATTGAGTGCACTCTCAGCAACTTTGCAGATGACACCAAGCTGAGTGGTGCGGTTGCCACATCAGAAGGACAGGATGTCATCCAGAGGGACCTGGACAGGCTGGAGAAGTGGGCCTGTGTGAACCTCATGAAGTTCAACAAGGCCAAGTGCAAGGTCCTGCACCTGGGTCGGGGCAATCCACAGTTTCAATACTGGATGGGGGATGATGTGATTGAGAGCAGCCCTGAGAGAAGGACTTGGGATGCTGGTCAATGAGAAGCTCGACGTGAGCTGGCAATGTGCTCTTGCAGCCCAGAAGGCCAACTGTGTCCTGGGCTGCATCAAAAGCAGCATGGCCAGCAGGGCAAGGGAGAGGGTTCTGCCACTCTATTCTTCCCTTGTGAGGCCTCACCTGGAGTATTGTGTCCATTTCTGGAATCTTCAACATAAGAAGGACATGGAACTCTTGGAACGGGTCCAGAGGAAGTCTGCAAAGATGATTGGAGGGCTGGAACACTTTCCTATGAGGACAGGCTGAGGGAGTTGGGGTTATTCAGCCTGGAGAAGAGAAGGCTCTGAGATCCCCTGAGATCTGAGAGCCTCTGAGAACATGAAGGGGCTACAGGAAAGCTGGGGAGGGACTGTTGGCTTGTAGTGATAGGACGAGGGGCAATGGGTATAAACTGGAGAGGGGTAGATTTAGACTAGACTTATGGAGGAATTTCTTCACCATGAGAGTGGTGAGACACTGGAACAGGTTGCCCAGGGAAATTGTGGCTGCCCCATCCCTGGAACTGTTCAAGACAAGGTTGGGTGGGGCCTTGGGCAGCCTGATCCAGTGGTAGGTGTCCCTGCCCATGGGCAGGGAGGTTGGAACTAGATGATCTTTGAGATCCCTTCCAACCCAAGCCATTCTATGATTCTATGATTCTATGATCCATTAACATAGGCATAGTCCTAAATACCACCTCAAAAGAGAATTCAGATACTGAAGAGACAAGAGGATCCTGAAGCAGGCTGTAGACGTTTGCTAAGTAACAAAGACTGACAACTTTAGGAAGGGTAAATATCCACTATCAGAAGAGAGTATTCAAGAAAATCAGTCTGGAGGGGCCATGGTATCTTTGATATATCAAGCAAATTCATCTTTCCAGCCTTAGTTTGTTGTGCTTGAACAGAATATGAACCCAAATAAATCTAGCTTTATGACAGGGATCTACTGGATCTCCTGGAAGAAGCGGATAGTAACATAGACCAGCCTTACAGATATGACCGGGTCTGCATCATGGTTTTCCTATCACTGAACAAGAAATTCAGAATTCGGAGTTCAAATTCTCATACGTGATATCTTGTGTAATTAGCATTAAGCGCCCTCAAGTTCACGCATGAAGTCACTGGAGAATTCTCCCTGTGCAGAGACAGTGTCACATAGGTAGCAGAGGTAGTACAACAGCTTTCTGCACCAGCTCTGATTGTAGTTCCATGGCTAATGAGAAGGGACATGTCAAGAAGTCAGGAGAAAGAGGCAGACAGAAAAAGGGTGTAACACAACAGCACTACATGATACATTACAGTGCTTTTTCCCTACTAGAGGTCTACCTGTTATAAATTAACTCTGAGCTGAAGCACTCTGTGGTGCTGAGCTGAGTTTAACAGAATGAAGAATTAGGGTCTGCACTGTACAAAACTTGTTTGTCTCTAACAACAACATTCTTCTGGCCATGGAAAGGTGTCAGCTTCAAGGCTGGAGAGGAAGCCTTCATTAGGTACAATATGACATAACTACGTAAAACAGTATAGATGATGACTGGCCCAGAAGTTATGAGGTCCCTGCTCTGTCACAAGCTTCCTGTGCAGTCTGAAGCAAGCTAGCAACCCTGCAGTCCTCAATGTTCCTTCCACAAGGAAGGGACAGCAATGCTTTCCTTTTTAAATGGATGAGAATGATCATAAAGCTGCACAGAGGATCTTCTACTTGATAGTAAACTCAGAAGAAGGATTTCTTCAGGTACAAAGTTATCCTTAAAGGGTTGTGGTGGAAATCCCGTAATCGGGACTGTTTCCAGGTAGAATGAACATGGCCTAGGAGGATCCTCTAGCAACAGACTGTTACAAGCAGTTTGAAACTTAAACTTCTGTACCTCATAGACTACTCTTCTGTACCAAGAGAACAGATCAGATAACTTTGATCTATGAGAAGCAAATCCTGAGAGGTGCTGAACATGCCTAACAAAATGATGTGCTACACCCACTAAGAAGTACTCCTGGGCTAAGAACACTATTCAACTCAAAAGTCAAGTGCAAGAGTACAGTGAAAGGCAGATAACCCGAGAGCTGCCTAGTCTTAAAAATCATGTACTGATTTCCAAGCCCCAGCCAATGCCCTCTAAACCAAATTTCACTTTAGGAATCCTTTTGCTCCTGGGATTAGTTTAGTTACCTCACATGTCACAGCCCAGATCTATAGGGAACGACTACCAAAATAATTGTTTTGACCAGGTGTCATAGACTGTAAGCTTTTATCACAGTAGCCTGTGTACTTGTGGCATAATAGGAGATTAGGACCCACTTGAGAAAGAAGTAGCTTGTCACTCTATCGATCAGAAGGTCACAGAAGAGACCGGTGTTGCCATTGTTTTGGAACAGGGACAAGTTTGAGGCGGGACAAGGAAATTACTGCAGCTATTGAAGAGACATAGATCACTTCCCTACTCACACCTGGTCAGCTACTTTGACCATCAAGTTAAGGCAGAAAAAGGCATGACAGATTGAGGATATGTCTATGTCAAACTGTGAACTCTATTTTGTTCTATGAAACGTATTTTGTGTCAATGCCTCTATATAGTGCTGTGACCTTCTTTGAAGAATGTCACCCCATGCTGGACTGCAAACTCATTTGTAGATTACATTATACATTTTACTGCAGAAGCAAACAAGCTGTCAGCCATGAAAAACTCTTTCCTATGGAGGCAAATGTATTTTACTGGATTTTGTATTTGAATACCTCTCCCAACCACTGCTAAGGAAGTGGTTGGTGGTAAAGCCTGTAAGAAGGAGCATACAGACGAAATAAAGTAGAGTTCAAAGGCAGACAGGCTGAAAGATAACTCACCAAACCTTCGGTTTACAGTTGTCTCAATATCAGAATGTAGGAGAGCTCTGCTCAGGATTTGTCCTCTTTCTAGAGTGATTCATTAACAGTGCTGTGTTTGGGATTAAGAACATCCTTTCCTCCTGATCCACTGTTCCAGGATGCTGCTAGAGCTTCCCTGCACGTACAGCCGGGGAAAAGGGTGTCTAAGTAGCCAAGGAATTGGGAAAGCAGAGGGATTAATTCAGAGGTGCAAAGACTGTATTGATGAGTGTGCCTGTATTCAGAGAATCATACCCACAAAGCCCAGAACTAGGAAAAGACACTGGTTCCTAGAGACTTATCTAGCAGATGTAGAGCAAAAGGTGATTACAGAGTATTTCCCAAGAGTTTAACTAGCCACTGGTGATGGCTCTGACCATTGCCTCACTGCCTGTGCACTGCTCTTTACCCAGACTGCACACTCAGAGCAAAAGCAATGGCTTTGAAATTGAACCAAGAAACCTCACCTTGTGCTTGCTTGATCAAGGAAAGCGCATTTACATGCTGTTTGAACAAATAAGACAGATATGCTTTTTAATTCAGGAGTACTGTTTGTAGGTTAATCTCCGGGCCATAACAAATCATGACTACTAGGAGACCTTCCAATGAAATGCTCCAGCACAATCTGTAAGTACCACTCTTAAGGAATTTCCTTCTGCCAGTTGTTCTGCCTAAGAATTAGTGAGGTTTGCTAGCAAGATCTGTGAGGGACAACTGAGAAACTGTAGAATTACATTAAAATGAAGTGAAACAGTCCCTTCAGCTGGAGGACTCATCCCCCTTGTCTCCTGGCTAGGGATCGCAGCCATTACCTGTGAGATTGAGTTGAGATTAGGGAGTCAGAATTTCACTGTTTTAAAAGTCCATTTTTATCCTTTCTTTCTCCTGCTGTGGAGGAAGACAGAAAACTGCCCCCAAGCCAGAAGTGGTACTGAGGCAGCTTAGCCAACATGGACAGCAGGGACTTGGGAACCTTCTGTTCTTCTATTGTGTCTGACTGTATTTGGATGGATTTGCAGAAAAATTCCTGGAGAGAAACGGCATAGTCATGGCAATTTCCTTCCTTAATTTTAAAGGCCCACTGTATCAACTTAACGATGGTAAAATCTAGACTTTTATTTAGTCTCTCTCTCTGGACAGTCTTGTCTGTGTAAGCCAGAGACTGAAGGGAGGCATTCAGTGATCATGTCAGAAAGCACTGTGTGTCTTCTTGACGGACGTCCCATAGGAGAGAAATGTTTTTCATTACCAGTCTAGCCCAGGGAAAACAGGAACAAGATACAGAGAGAAATATAAACAGGTAAACTCACCACAGGTCTGGATGTATATTTTTTTGAAAAATTTCTCAGGTTTCTGTGCCCAAGCACGTGGAGCCTCCAGCAACAGGATAAAACAGGAAGATTTTTTTAAAGCCACAATCACATATCCAAACTAACGCTGCCTAACTAGTAAACAAGATGTGAGCTAGGACAAATACTTCCTGTCAGATGTAATACAGTGAAACAAATCACATTTTATTCTCCTTCATCTGATTATTTCCCCATTGTATTTTTTATCCTTGTAGACCACGGAGTTAAGGACTCTCAGCTAGGATGTGCTCTCAGTGATATTTCCTAGAATAGGAGAAATGCTTTTGAGTCTATCTAGCTAATTTGAGGGTCTTACTTCTCCCATTTGCACCCAAAGGCATGTTGCTGCCAGATTTATCCAGGGCAAGTGACAATGAAACAAGATGTATGGCACCTGTTGTCAGGATGCTTAGGCTTAGCTAAAAGGAGTGGAAAGGCATAGGTTGAGTAAAGGCAAGAGAAACCAAGTCATAACTGACCAAAACTTCTGAGTGGCAAATAAAAGCAGCCATTTATTTCAGCTATTTTTAGGTCAAGATATGTGAAACAACACATGTCCTATGTTTCTTAGTGCAGAAGATACATACGACATCTATATGATTGCTATCTGAAAAGTGTATGTTTTTCAATGTGGATTTATGGAGAGGTACTTTTAATCATGCAAATTGACGCAAAAGGTCATCTTTGACAATGAATATACACATGTGACAATGCTGACATGCTCCTGGGACTGCAGAAACATGTATGTACCTTATAAATGGGTTATAGAAAAAAATTCAGCAGTCAAGTTCCAAACCTAATCAAGCACCAGGTCAGCCTAATTTATATATCTTTTTTAAAAAAATATTAAATAGACTTATACCTACTAGATATAGGGTCCGTTACAAATAACAATGGCTGTAGAAAATGCACATTAGACCTTTTTTCAGCCCACATTCTTACAATCTTCTGAGCATATAGTATTTCTACACATGCTGCTGCTACCTCTGTAATACTAAGGTACTGTGGGAGTAGCAGAACACCTAACTGTGAGTGTATAGGACAGAAAGGAAAGCTGTTCTTTCCCTCTTAGCATATTTGCCGAAGAGCTGAACCCCACTGGACCAGATCCAGCCCTGACCAAAGGGAATGAAAGAGAACAAACAGCACAGCCAGCTGGGCTGTTTGTCCCAAACCAGGCAAGATTCGGCAGCGTGATTGTGGACTCACAGGACTGGGCCAAAAGAGCTGCAACTAAAGGGCATACAGTGCTCTTTGTAGTATGTGCACTTAGTGCTGCTTCTGAATATATTCCCAGGTCTCTGGAAGAACAAATCTTTATGTCCTTAAAAACATATTCCTCATCCGCTTCTCCTCTGCCACTCTCTGCCAGAGGTTTTAGCAGTATAACTTATCCAATAATAAAGCAGTTCTTGGTCCTTTGTTTCTTTAAATTAAAAGCTTCTCTACAAAAGGAAGGAAAAAACATATATTTCTCCTTAAAGAACCCCGAAGACTTGTCATAAAGAACTGTGAAGTCAGGGTACAGATTTGAACTTGTTTTCTGACCGCTTTGCAGGAAGAGTGAAGAGTCAGCCTGTACTTTGAATATCTTAACTATGAGTATTAAGTATTGGTTAAATGCTTCATGTTGTTCAAACTAGACTTGTATCTTTGAGTAGTTTTCTGCTTTTGTGTAGGCTTTTACCTGGATATACATAGTAATGTATACATGCATGCACCTGCCAAAAGCTAGGTGACCCTCTCCTAGGCCCATTCAGACCTGCTCCTCTGTGCAAAAATACTGATTTACATAACTTGAAGACCTTGTCCTGAAAGCAATGCCAATGCAGCTGTGTCTGCCTTGCATTTCCCCAGCCATTGCTGAGAATTGTGATAACAAATTATGGGGGTTTTGAGCCTGACCTCATCCCCACCCCAGGAAATCCATCAAGCTGGGATCGTGGATGCCACATATATGAAGTGCAGGATGACATGTCAGTTACACACACTGCAACCCCAGTGGTGCCCCAGAGAGGCCAGACTATTCTGCCCCAGTGCTTGGGCACTGCTTCCTTGGAGCATCGCTTTGGCAGTGGTCTAACACAATACATCTCAAGGAGCATTTATGCTGTATTCACTGCGCATTCAACTGTGGCCACTTCAAAGGTTTAGCCAAGTATTTTATGGCCATGGTAAAGGGTTCTTATTGATTTAAATTGCAAGCCTGGCTCCCGTCAGCTTCACTTGAGGGCAAAAATGCAATAAAATATCCCACAGCAGAGAGACAGACGTATAGCATTGAAAATCTTAAGAGATCCTTTTTACTATAATCACGTTCAGCAGCATGCTTTTTGGTTTTTTTGTTTTGTTTTGGGTTGGGTTTTTTTGAGAACAAGGTTATCTTGCAGATTTGTCCATCTCTATGGATTTGGGAGGGGCTGTCTCTAAAATCTGCCAGCACGTCCATCCAGTGGAAAACATGAATGGAACCCTGTGGGGTTTGGATTTTCCCTATTTGTTGGACATGTGTAACGTTGCTCAGATGACTCTGATGTATTGGAAAATGTTAGCACGCAGTTCTAGAGTTTGGTCATGAAATCATTTGTGTATGTGGCAAGCAAACCCCAGGAGACTCGGTGGGATGTGGGGGGCTCATTCCTGCACCCCTAAAATCTGCTGTCTCCACTGAGGGATCCGTGGCTGTCCTGGACCGGGAAATTGTTTCCACCTCGGCACGATTTTGAGAAAGGAGAGACACTGTCAGTTTGGAGTATCATTTATTGTCTTCTCATTGTGGCCATGCTCTAATGCACCACACGGAGGTCTCCTCAACTGGGGTGATGTGAAAAAACAGACAATACTTTTTTTGCGTACTTCGCAGACAGTTTCTTTATAATAATTTACCTGAAATGCACCCGAGGTGAAGATAACCTTCGGACACACAGAAAATAGCAAATGACTGTTACGTATCTGACATTTGAAATAACATGTTTCTGGAGGGTTGACATTACAAGAGTCATTTCACTTCAAAATGTTATTCCTAATGTAATTTTTTCAAATTCATAAGAGGCACTCGCTAGGATACAGCGCAGCACTGGAGTCACTCAAAAGACAGAGGTCAAATTCATTTCATTTCTTTTATGTTTTCCTCTCCCCGCTAGATGAAACAAATGATTGAGCCAGGAACGCTTGGCAGGTTGGTGGCTGTGTGCGGCAGCGCCGTCGCAAGATCGATTTCCCCCTTCCGGGGGGTTTGCGGGCGGCATGGGTGACATCTGTCGCGGTTGTCATGGCAGCCTGCAGCACGGCCGGGGTCAGGGCTGACAGGGAGGGCCTCCCCGCCTCCACCCACCGTGCTTCAAGGTTAACAGCCAATGGACCAAAGAAATAGGCAATTATAGTGCAGTCAATTCTGGTTAGGGAAATATCCAAGAAGTAAATATATCTGATCAGTGGATGAAAATGAAGCAGCTCGGCGCTGTTGATGGGGGACGGCGATGCCCTCTGGGTGTGGGGCTGTGCCTCCCCGGGACCCTCAACCATCTTTGCTGCCTCTGACTCTGCCTTGGAGGCAGAAGGCACGGAGGATGGCTTCTCTTTTTTTCTCCAGAGATGGTCCCTGTCTACTGAAAGACATGCACCCAAGGGCAACCATTTTTGACCTGAAGAGAAGCCACCACCGCCATGGGAAACTCTCCCTCCTGGCGAGCTGCTGCAGCCCTCCCTTGTGCTTGGGCAGTTACAGTTGCTGAGCTACTCACCTGAAGACCCAAAACAACTTCTTTGTTAAATTATACCTCCATATAGAATCATAGAATGGTTTGGGTTGGTTATAATGTATAAATACATATGTTTGTCATAGAGTTAATATCTTGTCTGGTTGTGGAATAAAAGGCAGGCAGAGAGAAGGAGAGGTGAGGGCTCCTCAAGAGAGAGGCAGCAGCTTAGCAGGAGCAGATGCTGCCCTCCCTCAGCCCTTAAGGCAAATCAAGCCAACGCTTCCTCCGGCAACTGGCCTCCAGGTCCTGGCAAGCAGAACATCAAAGCTCAGCACCTTCAGAACTTCACAACCTGCTTTAGTTAAGTCTTCTTATCTTTCCCAAAGAGAAGGCTAAATACAGGAGGCCATCCCAGAGCACCTGTGGTGCATAAATGGGGAGACAAGGCAAGCAGCTGGGTTCCTGGGCTAGTGAGGTCCCCGAGCCTCCGAGTCAGCTGTAACATTTGGGGAAGATATAAAAATACTCCCTGTCTTGTAGAGCAAGGTTTCAGCAGGCTGCATGCAGACACATCCAAGGATGCCTAGATATTAGACTCTTCCACAGCATTTTGGTCTGTCTCCTCTCCTTCACATTTTTGAAGATGATGCTGTTTGTTCTTGACCTCCTGTCCCTCAAGTGATGGACACCCAAGCTAACTCAAGACACCTCCATCTCCTGGACGACTTTTCTGCTGCTGCTATTGAGTATGGCCCAAGGAGGGTGGGAGAGAGGCCACCTCGGAGACAGCAGCAGAAGGCTGGGACTAGCTTCCCGGGCTGTCTCTGTATGCTCTGTCTCACAGACAGAATTAGAAACATTTTCCTCCTCTTCTCAATGCCCACAGAAAGGATGAAACCCCCACTAGCCTCCGTGTGTGGAGGCTGCTCTTGCTGAAATGCATGCACCAGTTCCTGTATCTTGCTGCATGAGTCTGCCCAAACAGAGCCCCTTGTCAATCACTCCCAGCTCCCAGAGGGATCAGTGCAGCAGAATGGGGGCTTGTTTGTCCCGGCAGCTGCAGCTCCTCCAGAAAGACGCTATCCGAATCAATGAAAACATTCAGTTTTAATGACCGCAGAAATTAAATCCCTCAAGATCATGAGTTTGTTTCAAATGATGGATCAAAAGCAATACTGGCATTTCCTTCTGAAGACATTTTTCCCGGCATCTTGGCAGGGTAATAATCTTTCTCCCTGCACTTCTGACTTTAGTCCATATCTGCAACAGGAGCGACATGAAAATTTCCACTTCCAAGAGCACAAGGAAGCATGCTCTAGAGATAACTAGAGATAACATAGCAATATTTTCACAGTCAACCTATATTCTGAATTGTGTCTGTGATTCAGGTTGATTCATCATTTTTTTCTGCCCATATGTGTTTCATATTTGATCACCTACAGTATTAGTGTGTTCCCCTTGCTGTGCTCAGCCACATGTGGACTCATGTGTGGTCAGAGAAGGGAATTGAGATGCAACCTTACTCCTCACTCCTCAGCGTAAAGGTCTGACTGCTGACGCTCTGCCATAATGGTGTACACAGCACCAGAAAGTTTCTTGCTGGCAGTAATGAGATCTGACTCCTAATCTAGTTGGTATCACTTTTCAGATTTTTCTTGCACACAAAATAAACAGTTTTGTGGATCCCGTGTTTCTAAAGAAATTGAAGATTGGGAAGCCGAGCTTTGTTCTTTTTGTTCTGAGAATCCTTTCTTCAGATTTATCCTAAGCAGACTTTTCCACTTGAGAAAACTTGTACAGAACCCAAGGCTGTTCGCCAGATTTGTTATTGATGACATAGGGAAGTACCTTAACCTGAAGATTTTTTCTTTGAGTGATTACTGGCTCAGCTGTCATCCTGGTGATGACATCCTGACGATGTTGATCTCCTGTTGCCCTGCTAGCTTTCTGTCAATCTCTTCAGGATATTGCCTGGGTACCAAATTATTTGACATTGCCCCTCAAATGCCCTCTGGACTCATTACGTGGCTATCAATGTCTCTATGTTACTGTCTCCATCTGCTAAGGAATTACTTTCAAAGTATACTGTGTTGCCCCTAAGATCTCCCTCTGGTACACTAAAAAAGAAATATTTATTCCTGAGAAGGTCACCACCTCTATTTAATCACCTGTTGAGTGGATTCAAGATGCTCTGATTGCAGGCTTTCTGAGGCAGAGTTTGTCTTTACTTCGCTTGTGGGTACTCAGCACCTGCTAAAATGATCCTATTCTTCAGAAGGAATCTTCATCTATTTCTGCAGCAGAAATAATAAACACAAAAAATAAATATGCTTGCTAGTTCTGGGGTCAGAGTAAGACCATTTTTCCCCATTTTGGTCACATTTGTTGTCCCACAAAAAATGATTCATGAAGTCATTTAATTTCTCAATCCTTTATGTGATCAATGCAGTGAAATTTATAATGCCCATATACCCTGCGGAAGGCACCAGCATGTTGCAGCATTTTAACCTTTTAAATATTCCGTATTTCAGCTGGCTAGCCATCCTACCCCTTCTGCACAGTTCACTGCAGCTGTAAATAGTGGAGGGAAAAGAACAGACAGCCAATCAAATTACAAAAAGCTGAAAAGGTCAAAACTGCACAATTTACTACTACCTTTTCCAAAATACATGAGGCTTTAAGATCCCATTATTTTCTCTTGAAACACTTAATTAAAGGAAGAAAAAATTGTATAGCAGGAATATGTTGATGGAAAAATTAGTAAGGCAGTCCTTGTATTAGGTGTGGCACGAGTGTGACTGTTTCTTTACAGTCTTAATATCAGCTACTTCAGGTCTTCCTCTGTTCTGCAGAAGTCTGGCAGTTTCTTCCCAGTCCTGCATCTACCCCCAGCTCCTGGTCAGCCCTCAGCCCTCCACTCTTCCTCTGCTTTTGGTCTGTTCTTACAAGCAATTCAGTGAAAAACTGGCACTTTTCTTCAGGGAGATAATTTATGCAAATACTAGAAGTTCGCTGCACAGCTTCTATCATACTGTAGACTGGAGGACACCAGTAAGTAGGAAATGAAGACAAGAAGCTGTCTTGAGATATGGCACCCCTAGACAGCATTAAATTCTGCATTCACTTGAATAATATGTATGGCGCCCTCTTTTAGATTGTGAAGATGACATTGGAAAATGGCCCTCCCTCCACATTTGCAAAACCACCATTCATATTGCAAGTCAGTTTGCTCTTTTTCCTGACAGGATCAATGTCTATAGTATTGCACCAGCCTCTCATCCTCTCCCCCAGTTTGTCCTTCCGTCGATTGTGAATAATTCAAACAATTCCTGCTGTAGACAGAAAGCAGTGTCACCCATACCTCTCTCCTCCTTGGAGCATGGAGAAATAGCTCAAGGATGACAGACTGCCACAGCTCTGTCGCCCCCAGGTGTGGGCTGCTGTCCTGGGACCCTGTAAATTGCAGGCAGAATAGTCGTTTTAGCTCTGTGTGGCTTATTCAGCCATTTCAGCATGTGGGAAAGAGAATTCTGCTACTTTGCCATTTCAGCTGACTGTTCTTTTCTGGGAAAACGTTGGCAAATAATCATTAGGATGTATTTGTTCGGAGAATTCTCACTCTTTCTCTTCTGTTGAAATCACATTTATGTCAACTTATGAATTTTTGCTTGCATATCCTCGACAGTAACTTAAAGCAAAAACAGCCAAAAAGTAATGAAAGATAGACGCTTTATTTTTTATGCCACATGAGAAGCAGGGAAAATGGGGAAAAAATAAATGTAAAAAGTGGAAAGGAAATAACCACCTCTCCTGTTTTTACACCAATATTTAATGGAAAAGTAAGTTTAAAGAGCACAAGAATACTTTTTCTTCTGACAAATACTATATATATTTTCCTACTAAGTCAAAAAAACCAGTAAGGTTATGTGGGAGTTTACTCATTTGGTCTTCTTTTCATTTTTAATTTTTTTTTAAATAGGAAACTTTGAAAAAGAGATCCCTGCTTTTTTTGTGTCTGGCCTTTGTATAGTGCCCTCTCTGTATAGACACCAAGCTGAGCGGTGTAGTTGCCACACAGGAACAACGGGATGTCATCCAGAGGGACCTGTTTTAAGTACATGATGGGGGTGTGATTGAGAGCTGCCCTGCAGAGAAGGACTTGGGGGTGCTGGTCAATGAGAAGCTCGACATGATCCGCCAATGTGCTCTCGCAGCCCAGAAGGCCAACTGTGTCCTGGGCTGCATCAAAAGCACCGTGGCCAGCAGGGTGAGGGAGGGGATTCTCCCCCTCTATTCCTCTCTTGTGACACCTCATCTGGAGTATTGTGTCCAGTTCTGGAATCCTCAACTTAAGAAGGATATGGAGCCATTGGAACGGGTCCACAGGAGGGCTATGAAGATGATCAGAGGGCTGGAGCACCTTCCCTACGAGGACAGGCTGAGACAGTTGGGCCTGTTCAGCCTGGAGAAGAGAAGGCTCAGAGGAGATCTTATCGTGACCTTCCAGTACCTGAATGGGTACAGGAAAGCTGGAGAGGGACTATTCATAAAGGCTTGTGGGACAGGATGAAGGGGAATGGATATAAACTGGAGAGGGGTAGATTTAGACTAGACATGAGGAAGGATTTCTTCACCATGAGAGCGGTGAGGCACTGGCGCAGGTTGCCCAGAGAAGCTGTGGC
This sequence comes from Cuculus canorus, assembly GCF_017976375.1. Taxonomy (NCBI): domain Eukaryota; kingdom Metazoa; phylum Chordata; class Aves; order Cuculiformes; family Cuculidae; genus Cuculus; species Cuculus canorus. Next base: position 125,772,564 of record NC_071402.1, read on the forward strand.
TGCCCCATCCCTCGAGGTGTTCAAGGCCAGGTTGGATGGGGCCTGGGCAGCCTGATCTAGTGGAACGTCCCTGCCCATGGGCATGGGGGTTGGAACTAGTTGATCCTTAAGGTCCATTCCAACCCTAACTATACTATGATACTGAGATACTACGATACTATGGTCCTTGGCAGAGAAGCCTTGGCTGAAGACATGCCCTCACAGCATTACAGTTCTGCATCAGGACAGGAAACCAACCCAGTGCCAGCATGGCTCAGTGGACATCTCCCACCTTTCTCCTGGGCTGAGAGGTGGCTGTAACCACATGACTGGGAAGGGTATAATTGTGCTCAGGGTTAGCTAGAGGAGCATCTACTCAAATCAAGATGATTGAAGCGTTGTTGGGCTCCTGATTCTTTAACTGAGAGGAACTGAAGCCAGTACTGGCGCTGCATCACATTAGTGTGGTCATAAGACTATCAGTCACACAGTATGGATGCCAGGGAGGAGGCAGCGATGTGTAACCTTATGCCCATGTTTGGGACAGAAGGTACTGCAGGGTGCACCAGGCTAGTGGACAGTGATTTTCCTGAGGTTAACTTCAGGCCATGCACTGTGTGAGGATTCACAACTGCAACACGTCAAATCAGGTCATCAGTAGAAAGGTACTATTTCCAGATTTCTTTACATACAAACAAGTCAGCTATCTGTTCACTGGGCTCAAACCCTTGGAGAGACAGTTCTCAGGTATTCTGTTCTGTTAGAGAAGTGTCTTAGTCTGGGTTAAACATGCCTGGGAAATGATCCCAGCTCCTGGCAAATAATTCGAATGATCAGTTACTCCCTATGTAAACACTTGAGTGTTTATGTAATGTAAGGGAGCTTTTGTCATTGACTTTACCTTGTACTCGTTTCCTCCTACTTCCTATTTCACTTCTTTGCATTTTCTGCTTCCTCATTTCATTTTACTCTCAGCTTTTGTTTGTCTTCTTCTTCCCCCTCAGCTTCACTTCCTATCTAAAGTCTATTGTTTCTGTCTTCTCAGCCTTTTTCCCTTTCCACCCCTTCTCCATCTCCATTTCCTCTTACAACATCCTCCTTCTACTGAATTTATCTGCTCTGCAGAATTTCACTGTGTTCAAATACAACCATGGCACAAAGCTATCTGTGATTTACTCACCAGCAATCTGTCACTTAACCATAATGAAACCCTGTCACAAACAAAATTCCATCATAGGAGAGGAATTTCCTGTATGGAAATTATATTTTTGGATGAGAAGGACATTTCTCCTATGGCAACTTGCCCCCCTCTCCCCCATCATCCCATTCTTTGCAGAGCCAAAAATTGCATTTACTTCAGTATAAGAGAATGCCAAATGGGGCCTTCTGGGAAGGGAAGTAGTAGTGCAAACTACTGATAATCAAGATAAATCAAGCCATGACGTAGAACATAAGCACTATGCTCCATTCAATTCAGCTAGGGAGCTCAACTTGTTCAGCACTGTAGGTTATTTTCCATTTGTAATTAGAGCAACAAAGAAACAGCCTTTCCCTGTTCTGCTCCATCAGCACAGCCCCAGCAAACATCCTCATTTTCAATAACTCTTCCCCTTTATCTCACTCTGCCTGATGCCTAATAAGCTGATTGCTATTTACTTTGGACCAACAGCTAATCTGTTAATGATTGATTTTAAATTTTTACAGCCATTTGTCTTTGGCAGGACTTGAGAGTGTGAGCCGCAGTCTTTCCTACCTGATGAATTGGCTTTTCTTTAAAAAAAATAAGATTTAAGTCAAAAGTCTCCACTGTTATATTTTGCTGACAAACAGCTGACACGCAGTGAGCAAAGCTTAGAAAAAAAGGTAAATGTTCAACCAAAAATTCACCAGCCTTTGAAACCTCCAGCAAACAATATAAGTAGACATTTTGTTAATAGTTGTAGAGGCATAAAGACCTCCTTACAAAGTAAAACATAATTGTACTATAAATTCACCAGTTTTAAAATTCTTAATTAACAAAATTGATGCTCGTATCAAGGAGTAGGTCAAGAATAAGAACTGATACAACTACTGTCCTCCAAAAGGATTTAAATTGTATACCATATGATATATGTATTACCATGATATATACCTAAAAGTGAGTTTCATTTCCCATTAAAGGACTGCCAAATACACAGCAGTTATTTTAATTGGTACAATACAGCAGTGCGGTGCAATTTAATCGTTGATTCTAAAAATGGAAAAGTGAATAATAACAGCTTAGCTTGTATATTCTGAAAAGAATAGGAAAAATTCTATACCAGGAAGCTATGCATATTTATAAATGTTGTTTCTTCAATGAGCCACTTAGGGATAGGCCCTGCAAGGAAATAAATCATGCTTAGAATGCCTATAGTGTGTCTCGCCCATAGATCTCAAAGCACTTTACAAAGCCAGGCAAGTTGCATGGTTAGTTTTACAAAGGGGAGAAGCCAAATATCAAAAAGCTGATTTCTGCAACATCCAGAAAGAACCAGATCCAGAGTTTGGTTTAGGATCCACAACTGAAAACAAACCCAGTTCAAGAAACCAATGAAGTTACTTTGTGCTAAGCTAAAGTATCAGCAAGCTGTAGCAATAAAAGAGTCAGTGATTGTTGTCTGTATATATATGTCAATCTTTAAAGCTGTGTATGTACGTAAGTATGCATTTAAGCATGCAGGATCCAGGCACATAATGAGGGATCATCTGATAGAAAGAAGGCAACCTAACAGGTTGTTCAGCTGCTCTGTCCCCCTCACCAACAATGAAATATCAGAGAAAGAGTTTGTTTAACTCTCTTCAGTCTTACAGCACAGGTGTGGTATCACAGGTAGTCTCTGACGGTCTTGAGTTAGGGAAGCCTAAGAACTTCCCTAAGCCCAAGTAGCCCCAGAAGCAGGTTAGTGTACTGGGAGGTTGTGAGCCTCCGTTCCCACATACATATGTTTTGCATAATTTGGCCAGGACTGACAAACTGGAACCAAACATAAACAATGTATGTATATCCCAAACCTCTCTGCTCCAAAAAGAACTATCCAAAGCTTAGTATCTTCCACAAAAATTTTGAGCCCGTGGCTAGCTTAAAATGCAAGGTGTCACTTTCTGAAAGAAAATGAACAGCAGTGTAACTAATGCAACATTTTGGTAATACCAGCATAGGGTAACAACCATCACTATGGAGGTTTTTCTTTCCACTGACTGGCTGCATAATTGCAAACCACCAAAAAGGAAACACTGAACTGCTTGAGGATGGAAGCTCTAATCTCATTAACATTTCAGATTCCACAAGATGTGGAAGCCCCATCTGCTGTCAGCAATATCGTGGAGAGAATCAAGGCAACTTGGGAACGGGACTCATGGGCCTCCACAATGGTCTATTGACCTTCTGGTGAAGCAGATACCGTGTGACAAAGATTGCCTATCTCAGCAGACAGGATGGAAACAGGAGAAAGTGCTAAATATAACCAGGTAGACAGTGATGAATTGACATGCTGAAAAATCGAACGCTTCAGTAATCAGCCTAAGGATCTGATATCAACAACATTTTTCAGTTTTGTCCGAATTCATTGAAAAGTGTAGTTTAGCAAGCTCACTTCTTGTTGGTAAGACCTTTCATCTTTATGCAGGTTTTCTGATTGGATTCTGAGACATCATCACTGAGCTTTGTGTCATTGCTGTTCTTTGCATAGAAAAGAGTGAAAACATTTGCATGAGAGCAAAGTGGCCTGAACAAACACAGAATTGGAGAAATGGCTTGACTTGCAACATTCGTTAAAAAGTATTACCTTTCCCTAGGGCCAAATACAGTCCCAGCATTTACATATACGGTTGTGCAAGGCCTCAAAGCGATTTTCCAAACATATCTGTGATTGTTATTTGACATAAAGGAGACTTCAGACTGGAAATGAGGGATCTATCTCCAGCCTTATTTGCAAGCTGGAGGCATGATCCACCACAGTGCCCAAAGAAGGATCTTGGCAGGCTGCAGGTGGCCTTGAAGAAATGGTCTCCATAGATGTAGTTTCATGGGTTTTTTCACCCTGTTTGAGAGGAGGTGACATTCATGGCCCTGTCTCCAGGCTGGAGATGAATTCCACCTCCACAGCTCTGAGCTCTTCTCCTAGATGAAAGCTGTTTACTGAAAATTTGAGACAATGAAATACTGCAGGTATATTTAGTGCTCTGAAGCTTTTGTAACTATAATTCTAATTACAGAACTCTAATGAACGTCGTTATGGCTTCAGTAAATCTTCGGGATATTTATATTATACAAAGAAATAATCTCCGTCCATTAAGAGTGCATAAATCCTGAAGCAGAACTTAAAAATTGCTATGGAAATGCTTATTTCATTGCAAAACACATATAGAGAATTTAAAGAAATCCATTAATAGGATTATATACCTTTCTTCTAAAATATATTTTGAATATAATATTTTATTACAGAGGTCTGACTGCTAGCAAAGAAATGCAGGAGAGGACATTCTAAAGTTATTGCTCAGATGGTCAAATGGACAAAAGTTATTCAGCTAATGTTTGAAAGATCTTTCTTAAGGGAAAAGTTTAGGGTAGTTTTCATCTGTATTAAGAAGCCAGGTCCCTTTCACCTCAAAATTAAATGCTAGAGGTACAAATGTCAAAATCTGAAGGTTTAAAAAAGATAAGAAGGATCTTTTTAAGGGTATATTTTTCTCAGGCATGTGCACGGGAATTAAAGGTTCTTAGGACGGCCATAAATTGCGTATGCAGAGCACCAGTTTTGCAAAAAGATCTATGTTTTTTATGGGGTTGATTCTGTTACTCAGACAAGGGGGCTGATGTCACCTGTGATGTCTTTGGGCAGCTCTGCTAGCTTTCAGGTGGCATTCCAGAAGAGCACAGGTCTCCCACAGGCCCTGTGTCACCCCAGCCAGCCAGAACATACCCCTCAAGCGGTCAAAAACAGGTTCAATGGAATGAGACAACCATGTGTGGATAACTGAGTTTTACCCCACCCGTCTTCATACACATCTCCTGCTGCTTTATCCCAGGAAGAATCATGGACCTCAGACTCCAGGGAGCTTTCTTCTCCAGACATCGTCTGAAAAGTGAGTTTCACCATCTGAGAAAAAAAACACTTCTGAGGTACAGATGGATTTCTTGCATTCTTTCTTTAGTCCCCAGCCACGTTCCTTTTTCCTTCCTTACTTCTGAGGGAAAACAAGCCTCAGATTCTTCCCTGAGTGGAGCCTCTCAGATCCATTTAGATCCCAATTGCCAAACTGAAATCAACAAAAATACTTTCCTTTTCCTTTTCCCTTCATTTCCCCATTTATTTCCTACTTGGGCTTTCCATTCCTCTGTCATATATCAGGACTGTGGCCATATTCTTTAACAATTTCAGAGCCAGGACTCTAATGTGTAGCACGATTTTGAGCACGGTAATAAATGGTACTGGTTAGGTTTCTCAAGAATGGGAGATAACATAATTCTTCCACTTCTTGTCTTTCAGCTCCAGCATGGGCTGCATTGGAGCCATGTTAGGTTTCACATGATTACATCATTCCCATTAATATTACAAAAAAGGAAGCAGTATTTTCCCCAAACTGACTGAAAAGTGCTGTATAGCTAGGAGCATCCTCAGCAGGAAACAAGCAGTGGCTGTTCCCAGCATATCCCACAGCCACTGATGAGGACAGATTCAGCCTTGTTCAGACTGGTGCTACTGAAAACATACCAGTCTCTCTGCGGGACCCATTTCAGAAATCTAGGCATATGCCGTAAAATTATATGTGTGTGTATTCGTAGATGTCTTATTGAGATACACTCTGGATTATGGTAGAAGGATGAGGCCATGGCAGAGCAATGTGGGGTGCAAGTAGGTGCTAGAGATGTAATCCGGAGGGGCTTGCTAGTATATCATGCACCCAGATGTGCAGAGCCCATGGTTTGTGGGTACTGGTATTCTTTGAGCAGTAATATCTGTGAGCTGTGCTAAGCAATATAAACTATGCACTATACTGATATTAAACCATGGCGCTCGTACTGAGATTCAGCTGGAACAGGGCTGCATGACACTTACAGGGCTCATCTACAGCAGCGTTTCACGTTGTAGCAGGGACTTACTTATGGATCAGTGTGGAAGAGGAAGCAAAAATCCTGTTAACTGACCCTGTTTGCTTCATATTCGCTCATGTTGCAGAAAAGTCTTGGAACACTGGATTAATTTTGGAGGAAACCAAACCAGACGAGAAGTTTCAGAAGTGCACTCAATACACTCTGGCTGCTAACAGGTGTTCAGTCCTGGGGGTCAGGCTAGAGCTCGTCTTAAGGAAAACCCCAAAGAGCATAAGGCATGTGTGTCAAGTCCTCAGCAGTGATTTTTTAACCCTGCACTTCCACTCCTATTGAGCAGCACTGCTTGCTGAGGTAGACATAGTGCAGATAACTATACACAGCTAAAAGAATACTAAAAAAAATCCTTGGGGAGAAAATAGATGTTTAGAGCTGGATCTTCCTGCTACCAACACTCATCATCTTAACAGAAACAAGTATGATTTGTGGTGCTTTACCCGAGATCCATTGAATAGTGATTCCTTGGATTTCAGTCAGCCTTGTTAAATTTTTTAGTACCTTTTTATGTACACTAGGGATTGAAAGAAAGTAAGGCTTTGCTGTGAGTTTGTTGGGTATTTTTTTGTATTTTGGTTTCATGATACACGTGTTTATGAGTGAAGAAGTGAGGAGGAAGTTGTCTAAGAACAGAGATTGGCTAAAAATGGAGATAAGATTTTTGGAAAGAAAGTTCTTGGGAAGGAAACATCTAAACTTTGCTGCCCAAGCAGGAGTTGACGTGGTTGTGACTACCTTATCACTAAATACTATCTATCAGTTGACTTTCTGTGGCAGAGGGAGAAGCTGCTTACAAGTTTTTAATTTTTTTATTTCTTGAAATTAGTCCTTAAGGTACTGAATATTTACCATAATTTGTGTTTCTCAAAATCTCCACAGTTGTCGCCAAAAATTATCAGAATTTCATGTAGAGGGATCTTCTGGGAATGGGGGGGCTGGAGCAGCTCGCTCTTGAAAATCAGCTAGTAATATCCTGGGAAGGGGAAACTCTTAAGAAACTCTAGACAAACAGGACAATTGATCAGGCATTCCTGATCCTTTCAAACAAGATTAAAGTAGTGGTATGTGTGCTATAAATGAGGCGGTATCTTCCAATAAAATGGCAAACTTCATGAATTTTATCATTCCAGGAATATTAGCAGAAGACGCTACTTTGGATTTGTGTTCTCACACATTGATAATGGTCTCTAGACCTTTCTCAGTTCTCTCAGGGTGTCAGTAGCGTGTATTTTACCTCTGAAAGTAAAATGAGGTCAGACTTTGCTTTCTGTGAAGGTAATATTATGCAGAAAACACAAATACTCTTAATGTTCTTAATATATACATTTTCTCTTGACTGTTAGGAGTCAAGGAATTTAAACATTTCATAAAACAGTATATTATAATGGACATCAGTGGACCTGAGAAGATAATCTATTGCAACTTTAAGCAGCCTTTCACCAAAGAATCCAGTTCCTCTCTTTTTCAATTAAAAGTATTTGGTGTATTACAAATGTCTTCCAAGGGAGCTCTGTGGAGGTTGATGGGACCCCAGTTTTAATTCTATATTTAAAATTTTGTGTTTTCTTTTCACCTACTATAGAAATCAGTTTAACTCTTAGCTAAACTCATAGAAAAATGCAGAAAGACTATGCAAACCAGAAACTATGTTCTACTAGGGCATAAAGTTTCTTTCTTTCAGTTTGATAAGTCTGTGCTTCCTGTAGACTGAAATTGTGCGCATGTTTCTCTCTACATAAACAGCACACACTGCCTCTGCGACAACAGCCCTTTTCTGGACTTGCTGCTCTTCCATTTTCTCCTCATGCTCCCGTCACAGGTATAGTGTTTCTCCTAGCCTTTTTATATCAGTCGTCTGTGTCATCCCTTCTTCTGGAGAAGAAAGAGCTCCAAGATTTAAAATGCAAAGCCAGCTCAGAAATATCCTTTGAAATACCTGCCTTAGTAGGTTCAGAAAGGAAATTCCCAGCACAAAGTGTTGCTTAGACACTAGACTAATTTCACTTGCACTGCCGAGGGTTCTGCTGTTTGGGTGGGATCAGGTAGAGTCAGCCATGTGGAGTAAACTGATAATCATGGCCCTGAGACAACCTTTTTCTATCTTCAGTCTATTGAATTTTTTCTTTGACTTTGCCTCTCCTACAGTTGCATTTGCAACCTGATATTTGTCATCTTAACTTTTCCTCTGGTCTAGCAATTCTAAAGCTTGAGTAGCTGAGGGTGAGAGTGGTGACCCGGGATGCTACAAATGACAGGCAATTTCTGGAGGATAATCACTCTCTAACACTCTTTTCTTACGTGTCTCTGAAGGCATTCCAGTCATCTTCTCTTGCATAGTCTTCGCAGACATGGCACAACAGTATTACCTTCAACGTGTTAAACCATTGCTGCTGAGGCTGAGCCATATTAGAAAAGACCATGTTTTGGTCCCAGTTGCACTGTGGTAACACGTTTACCCAATCATTTAAACTTGTTACATCCAGTTTCCTCATCTGTTAGAGGGGAGTTTTACAACTGCTAAAGAGGCATTTTTGAGATGTAAGTCACAGAAAAAAATAGGCATTATTACGGTTTAGGTCTTCATTTCCCCTTCCCATCCTGCTTTATGCTAGGAGAGCTTTGCTGTGTTTGGTAGGAAGTTGAGCTGTATCTGGAACAACTCTTCCTCAGTTTGAGCCTTGGTACCCTTGATGACAGTGATGAAATTTTAGTGAGAGAGTCCTGCTCTGTATGAAGAAAGATATATGCATGTAGAATGTATAAAAGTGCACTTGTCCACATTTTTTTACGTGAACCTATATATGCTTGTATATACGCAAACAGAAGCCACCTAGACTACAGATCTGCATCACTAAAGACGGTCCTCAGTTTCTATGAAGGATCGGAACATTGTCCATGTTCCTCTAGCACCCAAAAAAGTCAATATAACTTAAGGGGGACAAGTTCTTCCAATAGGAATCACAACAACTCTGGTCTCAGTGGATCTGCACAAGACACTGTCATTATCCCCGGATCATTGACACGATAGACCAAAACAGCTCCAGTCTATCGTGTCAATGTGCACTTAGGGAGTCCTTAATCCATGGATCATTGGCATATGATGCTGTAAAATCTCTGTAGGAGATGTTATGCTGTAGCAAGTCAATGCACACTTAGGGACTCCTCCATTTGTGAATCATTTACAGTGCATCGTGCCAATTTATACTCAGGGAGCCTTTAATCTTCAGGTTGGTGCACTTAGAGTAGCCTTGAATACTGGAAATTTTAGTAGACTAACAGTTGTAGTGTAAAAGTGTTCATTTTCTCAAATAAATTTCAGTTTGCTCAAAAAGGAGTTCCTGAAGGCATATGAATTCCAGTGGTGCAAGGATGTTTCATGCCATGAACATTTGTAGCTTGCTGGGGTTCTAGGGAATCTTTCAAAGTTTCATTGCAAGAACAAAGCCCCAAAAAAGCTGCTACTGAAACCTATGTGGTTTTGACCCTCCTGTAAGTTTTTAAAATAGGCTTGAACCAGTCTTTTTAATATGCTGTGTACAAATTAAATTAATCCCATGGGCCTTCTGTGCTAAAGGACCATTGATCATTTTCATAGGAGCACAGAAAGTATCCTTTTCTGAAAAAAAAAGATTGAGTTGCTGATCTGAAAATGAGACTATTGAGGGAGCTAAATACTTACCAGGGTGATGAATTTTTTTAAGTGGCCTTCACTTTCACAATGCATATTTGACGTCCTGCAGATGCATAGCTACCTAGTGACATCTCCCCATCAAGCCTAAAAGTTATCATTTGCTCCTGTAGGGTTGTACGCACAAGTAGGTACAGTTGCAGAAAGCAGAGAAAAGTCAGCCCTCTTTTTAAGTATCCATCCCCCAAGTCTTCATCCAAATATAAATCACTGTCATTCCGTTGACTTCAGTGGGTTTATGCCAATGAACACAAGCTGACAGCCTACCCCCATATTTAGCAAAAGCAAGTTTCCAAGCCTAATGGGGTTGATCCAGGTCTTTTTCTTAGCAGGCAGCTTTGCTGCAGGGATTTTTATTTTCCCCTCAAAAAAATTGATTTAAAAATTACGTTCTGACAGCCTTGTTATTTATGATCCCGTGGTTTCTTTTATGAGGACAAGGTGTGTCTGCAACACCCCTTGCCAACACCTCCTCGACACTGGTAAGCATGAGGGCTGAATACTGCTTGGCCACCACTTCCCTCCCAGTTGCACACACAGTTTAAACCATGCTCTGCCGTTCCTCAGCATGGTAGGCAAGTAAAACACGAGTATGCAATCTTCATACTTAGAAAATCTATCTAAATCAGAAGCCTTCCTCTTCCTTTTGACCGTGACAAAATGCTCCAGATGTTCAACCTGAGATTAATGTGATGCCTTGGGGAGCTCTCCTTGCAAATTCGGCAGGACCACTGCTGCGACCTGACTGCGAGCAGAGTTGTGGTAGGATGACCTGGGGGTCTTGTTAGCAGGCAGCCCATGACACCCTGGGCGCAGGCAGTGTGGGTGCGCATGGGCCAGCCCAGGAGCGCGAGCGGCAGCGCGCGGGCAGCTGCTGCTCCCTGTTCCCTGACTTGGAGACAAAAGCGCTTGACAGGGGCAAGAGAGCAAGCACAGCAGGAGCCAGGGAGCCAGCGAAGCAGTAATCCAGGGAGTCAGTAGATCAGCTGTGGGGATGGGGGGAGAGCGAGGGGCCGAGGGATGCAATGAGGAGGGGGGAGAGCTGGCAGGTCTATTTGAATATCAGGCTCTGCCACACTCGGGGCTCCACTGACAACTTCATTACCTCCACATATAAAAATGACTGCAGGGTAATGCAAATGGCTTTTGCGTTGTACACTCGCCTGCGTTCTGCGTGCCGGCTGCAGGCCGAGGAGACTTGACGGTGGAGCCTGAAGGCAGATGAGCTTTTGTGCAATTTAATAGGACATCTCTTCAAGGCATAATCCTCCCCTCCCACTCCCCATGCATTATGGAGTCCGACAACCTGGCTCTTCAGGCGTGGGGAGGGAGTGGGGGTTGTCTCCGGCTTGACCTCATCTGTCAATCACAGGAGAAAGAAAGCAGGCGGGGGAAGGAGGGAGGGATGTCTATCTATCTATAAGAAATTTCTAATGAATGTTAAGCAAATTTCCTAGAGCCTGACACAGTGATCTAATTAATATTATAGAAATGTCGACGGAATATCATTCCGCAGATAGGATTTATCACCTTGAACTGCTGCTTAACTGATGGTGAAGGAATAGGCACCCCGTCCCCCCGATGCTGATTAAATTAGACATAAGCATCAATATGTTACTTATTGGAGACTAGAATTTCATGCTATTACTCTTCAGTTAATCAGAGAACTGTATCTTTTTTTAAAAGATATCAGACTCCTAGTTCTGCTTGTCTGATAAAACAGATGAAGGGTTTGACTACATGACACTCACTGTGTGGGGGAAAAATTAAAAAAAGGAATCCTACCTAGACCATGCTGAAAAGTCCTGCAATGACCTTGGGAAAGCTCATCCTGTACATACCTGTACAAAAATTTGGGGTGGCATTGATTCAGCTGAAAGGATCAACAACATAATATTACGCCCCTTTATTGAGCATAAAAAGACAGGAGAGGAGGAGGCCTGCCTTTCATTTCCCCAAAGTGCTTGGAGACAAGTCTCTTCTGGCTATACAAGATGCACCCAAGTTTTATTCCCTTGAGCATGGGTACCTGACAATGCCTGTGAACCATTTGGGCTGTGTCACAAGGCTGCTGCCTCTTGGCCAAAACCAGTCACAACCCACCGGCCTCTTGCATACCAAAACCTAGAAGAAAAAATTAGCTCTTCTTGTGACGAGTTGCATCCTAATTATTCATGTGTGAGCAGTGAACTCCTCCTTTCACAGTAACACATCAAGCTGGGTTTTTTTTACTCTAGACTTCCCTTTGTTCACCCTTTATCATTCTTCCTTAAAGAATGTGCACAGAAAACAGTTCCTCTTGGAGAAGCTTTGTTTGATGCTGAATAATCAGGGCACCTCAGCACTGGAACACCACCAATAATTATACCGGTGATTAAAATTGCTGGCTTTTCCTTGATATATTTGATGCGTAGCAGGAATGATTATACCAAAAAAGGGGCGGTGGTTTTATCTCTTATTATATTTTGCAATGACATAGCTATGAAAGAAGGTAGAGCTGTTCAAGAATTTGTAACTATGTAAAATAGGATGAGCTTAAGCATAGGAAAATTGTGACAGAATATCAGGAAACATTTCCGCACAGTGAGGCCTTCAGTTCTGTAATGGTCACCCCAGGGAAGTGATAGAAGTCTTGGCACTTGAGTAATTTAAAATTAGAGTGGGTAAAGCACAGGGGAATATCCTGTTGGGAGCAATCCTGTATTGATAGTTGAATAGGCAGAGTCACCTAATTGGTCTTTTCAGGCAGAAGTGGGAGTCTGTGATGACTGATCTGTCCCTTAGGCATTGGGTTGCAGAATGACCATTTTGCATCACTAAATGCCTGTTCCCGATGTTCTGCTTGGGCAGTTTAATGCATTTCTAAGCTTGACTAGCAGAGATGAATATTGTGGCATCCTATATGGGGCATAAAAATGTTAAGCTTGAAAGAAGCTCTTATGGCAGATAAGAGGGTTTGTGATTCTGATTCAAATCAGTGATTAAAATCTAACAGTGTGATGCAAAATTTAATGAATGGCTGTCTGCATCCTTTTGCTCAGGGTTCATTTTCACATTCCCTTTAATTGTATACTACTACCAACCCTCCTACCTTACAAAGCCAGCAACCTCTGCCTTCCCATCTTCTCCCTTGTGCCAGCGCTAGCAACTGTGATGTTGCATGGTCAGCTAGATCTCTAAAAATGAAAAGTTACCCTGCGACACCCCCCAAAGACAAGTGCTCAGCCAAATCAGCTCTCAAAGCAGCTGCCCGCTGAGCTGCCTGGATGCTGAGACCAGCAGAAGCAAGGGAGACAGATATGCATCTTTAGGCTGGGAGCTTTCAGTGACAGCCCAGACTTAGGTCAGCTTCTGCTGATCAGCAAATCCAGTTGTTCTTATTTTAATGCTTTGAAAAAAATAAGGCACAGCCAGCATAAGCATTTTGTGTGGTCACTCTCCAAGAGCTTTGTTACCCTACGGTCATCACGTGACAACCTTTCTACTAAACTGCCCAGTGGAAGTCAGATCCAGCGCAGATGCATAGCGTGGGATTCAGCTCATCTCATTTAGCAGCCTAAAAGTTAGGCTTCCAGCCTGAGCTTTCAGCAGTCCAAGAAGAGAGTGGGTGTCTCCAGAGGGTGATTCACCTCCTATATCTCAGGCTTAGCCTCAAGCACCCATTTCAGGCTGGGATTAATCTCAATGACTGTGGAGGGAGCCCAGATGGCTAATTCAAACTAGATATCTAATTTTCAACAGTGAAAGTGAGCTGGGTTGAACGCCTATCTTCAGATATAGAGAATTAGCCCATGAAGTGCTCATGCTAATGATAAGCTTCAAAATTATATTGAAATATTGTTTTAAATATACATTCAGCAATCAAATCTTCTTTCAGAGAGGGAGCTCTGAAAAATACCTTTTGGGATCGAGAAATGTTCTTTGTGGTCCCACAATGACAGTTCTCTGTCTCAAACAGGTGTTTCATCTCTTTCACACATTTTTCTCAGTCCCCAAGACATATAAACTCACAGATTAATTTTGTTTTGTTTTTTATTAACCAGAACCTTTTTTTTCCTTAATCTGCAAAAAGCAGAATAACTTGATGGCAAGCTAAGACAAAGGTGTGGCAAGAGTGCTCTTGAAGCCAAATAGTTTGGCTCACTTACCCCCTGCTCCCAGACACAGCTATGCAGCTCATTGCTGCTGCCCCTGGCAATATATTAAAGTTTGTGATTGTGTGAACAAAATCTCCCACCACCCAAGAAACACTCAGATGCACATCTCCACTCAAACCAGATGGTGCAATGGTTGTTACACCTGGCTACACACTTGAACCTCTAAGTGATGAGCTTTCCTGCTACATGTGTTACAGCAGGACACACGTGGTGTGAAGACTGCGGCTATGTGACTTATGCTAACACAGGAGATGGTACACATCACAAGCAAATGCACACCGGGTCACCCACCATTTTGTACTGTCTGCGTCCTATTCTCCTGACGAATGTACAGTCACATTTGCTCTTGTATATAAGCATTCATCCATCACCTTCAGTCCTAAAATACCAGGAGATAAATACAGTGCAGTTCTTCCCTTTTCAATCTACAGGAACTTCTGTGTCCTAAAGAGAGCAAGACACGGGCCATAACATTGGCTTTAAACTACATAAAGCTGCAGAACACCTCTATTTTGATAGCTGTCTGTTTGCAGCGTGATGATAAAGTGCACCTTCCTAACACAACTTAAAGACTGCTCTTATTCCAGATTTAAAGCAGAGATGAGGAAAATGTGGGATGATTTACTAACATTCTTAAATGATGAAATACAGTAAGAGAAGAATGATAACTTTCCTTTTCAGCAACTGCCCTAACCTACACTAATGAGTAGACTGTTAGGGATTTTCTTCACTTAGCATTTCTCATTATTAATAAATTTTGCACTGACAACTATAGAGTGAACAGTTTGGATTTATGCACCTAACCTAATTACATATGCTGCATGTACGCATTTCATTATTTACTTGACAGATTCATTCCTTGATACCATAAATAATTAAATAAGGATCAAATATTAACAATCAGATACATGTTAATTCTCCTCAAATCTGGGGAAACAAACAAATTTTATTATCTGTTCAATAAAAATGGAATAAAATTCATTCATTAGAAAGATTTAAAAAATAGGTAAAGTTCTTGAGTGTCATTTTTATTTTGCATAGAGTGAAAATTAAAATGTCCAGCTGCTCTCTAGTCCCTTTACAGGAATACAAAAAGCAATTTTAATAAGCATAAAAGGTTAGTAATTCCTTTTTGACAGTTTCTAAATGAAACATTTTGGTTTAGTGTTTGTCAAGCAATCTCAGAGGGAGGTGACTTCAAATATAAAGTCTGATCCTGTCCTCACAAATGCCAACAACTAATTTGGACTGACTTCAGGTAAGACAGCAACCACCTCACTATTTCCTATGTGTGAACGGGGGCGGAGGTTCCAGTGTAAAAACTCCAACTCACTGCCTCCCATCGAGCACTATCAGCTGAGCGAGGGCCTGATCCTACCCACTGGGGTGCAGGCAGTGCCCAGCCAAGAGCCCCTCCGAGGTTCAGTTCCTGCTGTGAGTAAAAGGTGAAATTCTCCTCCTGAAGCTTTCTGCTGCTGTGTTACTTTCTCTCTGACAGCATCCTGCTCTAGTTTTGGTGGGTTTTTCTGTAGTGGATATTGCACTGCAGGAACTGGGCAAAGCAACCCTCTCTGGCCAAGGATCCTGCCAGGTCCACGTGGCCCCTCCAGCACTGGCTGTAGCTGGGGAGCAAGAGTTCCCCACCAGTCCTGCGAACCACTTCCAGAATCAAGTCTCTTCTCGGAAGAGCTGCTGCTTAAGATTTGGGTGATAATTAAATCCTCAGGTGAATTATTTGTGATGGAAAACTGCTCCCAGTCACAAACCCGTAAGAACTGTCTTGCCTGCTGTGCAATTTAAATTGATGTTTAAATATTTTTATACACATTATTCAATATCTCCATTTGATCAAAAATATTCTCCAATTTGAACAAATTTACTTTTGGATATCACATCTCACAATTTTATCATTTTAAAGGTGTTAAAAATTCATAGATTGCCGCATTATTCATCATGCAAGATTAATGCCAGCCAGACAGGTTTTGCAAAGATCTAGGGTTTTTTTTCCTAAGTGCATATACCATATCTGTATGAGATGTACCTTGGTTCTTGAATATTGATTATTCACATCTCCTTTCTTATTTCTGATGCTAAAGAGAGAATATTAGGGTGTGATTGTCAGGGTTAGTGTCTCTCTGACCTACACATGTACTATTAATAATTTATGAGTTGATTTGAAATAGATCTCTGTGAAACGAGCTGGCAATAAGGAGGGCTGTCTAAGATGACAAAGATTCAGAACAGGCCAACTCATGTACATCAGCATCCTGGTTTTAATCTGAAACAAAAACTCAATATGCCTTGCGTAGTAGTTAGGGATTTTTATATTCAAATACACCAAGAAATATCACTGCCCTTCATTAAAAGTTATGTCTGGATGATGCAATTAATGTTTGAGTCAAATTCTCTAAAGTATTACACTCGTTCAACTACATAAATAAATGTACATATGGTGCATGAACGAACAATTAAAGGTATGGCAATCTGATGGTCAACCCTGCAGTTGCCTGATGACCGTCCACTTACAGATACAGAGGCAGGTCTCAGACTCCTAATTTAAGATGTGTCTTCCTCAACCAAGAGAAGGTAAAAATAGCAAAGGCCAAGATCTGCAAAGACAGCTGCTGTGTTGGTTTAAGGTTGCCTAACGTCTATTGAAAGCTCTTCAACGGTTAGTATTATGGGTTCTTTTGCTTTAAAAGCCTTCTTCCCCTGCAGTTTAACTCTTTGTTTAGAAAGCAACCTTGTTTATGTCCACAGACTTATTGAGGATGCCCAAACTGCACTTAGGGAGCGCCGTCAGGAGCAGACCTGAAAAATTCAGTCTGTCTCCTGATTGCTGATGCCAGGTGCAGCCTGACAAGGTGCCTCTGGCAGGTCTGTATCTCTCCAGAGATAGTCATGGAGAGGAATGGTCTCACTAGGCAAGGGGCAGTGGAAGAACAGAGTGCCCTGCCAGAGCAGGGGAAGGGTGGTCATCTTCCAGGACCACCCAACCTGGATTTATGTGCTATGACAGCAAGTGAGACATGGCTAAGAAACCACAGTGGGGCTGCCCACTGTTTTTTAAAGGGCACTCCTGGTAATTTTGTAGTAACACTGACTCTCAGTCAGCTCACCCAGGAGAAACACATCTAGTAAACTGCACACCCCATCGCCTAACATTCAAATAGTCTATATCGACCTTCTTTTCTTGGCTGCTAGGCCACATGTCTCTGTTACTTGCTGGCAAGATGCATTTCAGGTTTCCTTGTAACATGCACTGCTGTGATCCTGAGCCCTTAACCTACAGCACATAAGGTTGGGTTTTTTTAATTGTGGTGTGATGCAAAAACACATGGGAAGAGCAAAAGCCTACCTAACCTTAACAGGAAGGAGATGGTTGCTTGAACTACCAACACGTACCAGTTAGGCACAGGCTAACTAGTTAATACCTTGTTAAAAAACTGAAATAAAGATGTTCAGCCAAGGAAATTACTTTGAGCAGCACAAGCTACAGTAGCACAGAGCAGCATGACAGAGTCACAGGGGTGTTATGGTGACACAGAGACAATGAAATGGGATGACACCAGCTCTTCTCAATGGGAAGGGTTGCTCTGTCTGTCTCCTGGGAATTTTGCTGCGCATCTTTCATAGGAAATCTTTCCACCAAAAGTGGCAGCAAGCCCTTTGGAAATCTTATTAGTATTCTTCTTCAGTGCTGTAAAGTATGCAGTAGACAGGAGATGACAGTTGCCTCACTGTGAGCAAGGGAAGAGCAGGGGCTACAACCGGTGCTGACAGACTCCAGTAAAACAGCATCGCTGGCATCTCAGAACAAGAAATGAATCAGGCAGGAGAATCGACTCATAATCCAAAGCCCAGCCAGCAGCTGAAGTGGTTATTTATTATTTGCGGTACGGAGCATCAAACTTTTTTTTCCCAGACAAATCACAGGGCAAGGTCCTTGCCCTGAAGAACATACAATTTATGCAGTTGACCCTGTGAGATGCTGCAGGCCCTCCCGGGAAGAGTGGAGCAATCTCATCTCAGGATCATTTTGGCACATCTCGGGAGGTCTCACCTCTCTTGCTAACACAAATGGTTCTTCTGACCCTGTGGGATGACTCCTGCAAGTGAGGATGGTTTGGTTGTTAATCTGTGACTCGTGAAAAGTAAAATCCTTTATCTGTCTGTAGAGTTTCTGTGTGTGCGTGGTATTAATATCTGCCTAACCAAGAGGGGAGCTTGAAATCCTCATATCTATCAGGGGAGCTGCAAAGCATTGTGCGCTCAAGTAGCGGAATTTGTCAAACATTTCTCAGCAGGCCTCGAAGCACTATTCCCTGGTCTGAAAGATGGGCAGTAGAAAACCACATCAAAGTGGTGCAAACGGGGGATGAGCAAGAGCAGTTGACTCTCCCGCCTGACCCCACCCGCAGTGAAATTGGTCCCCCTTGGTTGTGGCACAAGAGCTTGAGCCAGGGGTCCCTCCTTGTCCTCCCTGTTGTGGCAGATAGAGCAATAGAGAACTGCTACATGATCCTTCTCTGGGAACTGCATTTCACTTTATAAAGCCAAATCTTTGAGGTCTTCTTCCCAAGTTATTCCCTTGTGTGAATTAGGGCACTCCCTTCAAAGAAATTTCAGGGGGTGCTGAGGGTGATGGTCATGAATAAGTGCAAGCATATCACCACCACTGCTGTGAACTGACTCCCCAAATCATTTGTCACTAAATTTACCATTTGGCTCTATGCTTCCTTGTGTTTCACCCAGGAAAATCCCAAGTATTCTGTTCCCAGACAAGCAAAATGCTTTGTGGACTCCCAAGGGCTAAAGTAATCCAGAATACTCTGCTACTTACAGGACGCAACACACTAGTGTACATCCAGCTCCTCAATCCAAAGCATCAATGACTTTGGCATCTTTAGAAGGAAACGTAAACCTCATCTTTTTACAATGGCTCCAACATCATCCAGGAACAAAGAGGGACAAACTAAACCAAGGGATTTCCTAATGGCTTTCTTCTGTGGGAAAGAGGAAAGATAACATTGTACTTCTGGCTTTTGGAAAGAACTCTCTTATTTACAGGCAGACGCCCGCACAGATAAATGTGCTGTAGGAAACCATTGTGATTAACAAAAAACAGGGCAGGAGGGAAGAGCCAGTACAACCCCAGGCACAGCACAATGCCCTGCCCTTGGCACAGTCTTCATCTCCTGCTCAGAAATCATCATCACTTTGTACAGAACAATGCAGAATCAAGGATAAGACCGCAGACTCATCTGGTGAAGTGCCCCAGTCACCGCTCCAAGAAAAAGACCTGATCAGAGAGCAACATACAAACCTTAGAAGATCCTGCTTGATTTTATCAAATGGGTTGTTGCAATCTAGAATTTTATATTTACCTATAGTGTTCTTATTTGAAGTCAATTTTTGAGACTTATTTTTAATGGTTGTATAGAAGGCCAGGTCACGCAGCATAAATTCAAGTGGTGTAGAGAAGATCTGCTAGAATCAGCTGAACAGGCAACACAACTTTGGTACAGGAAGTACCCTAATTGTCCCTCTCTTCTCACCTCCGTTTTTTTTTTTAATTAGAGAGAGAAGTTAGTAATCCCGTTTTTCCAAAATAGACATAAATCTCTGTTATGAATGCTGAAACCTGAAGGATAATTAGCCTAAAATTTTCAGATGCAAACTATACCGGAGGGAGTTTGTTTTCCAAGTGCCAGAGTGCAGAACACTTGGAAGCAGAAAACCAATCCCTTTCAGGTGTTTTAAGTCAAACATTAAAAACTGAGGACCCTCTGCTACCACTCTGAAACACTGTGTGGCAATAGCTGGGCACTTTGTCCCTCACAGCAGGTAAAGAGGTGGAGCCCAGCAGCAGAAGGATCCTTGTTCTTCCCTTATCTGCAACAGATGCCCCGGACATCCCTGTGTGTCACCTCACTGTTCCTCAGTTTCCCCAGCTGTAAAATAGTAGATCCTGTTTATTGTAAGGCTGAATTAATTCCTCATTGTGAAAGGCTTTGAGACTCCGGATAGGAAAGCTTTATCATAAACATGGACAAATTATTAACTTCCTAAATCCAGCCAGTAATGTGCTGACTCGGGTGCCAAGGGGGAGCTTTGACTTCCCAGAAAAATCCAAACCATCTGGGAGCCAGACTTGCTTTAACACTTCCTTTTTCTGCGACCAAGTTGGCAACATTTTGACGGATAGACAGTCATGCCCCACCTCCCCTACTAGTGTCTTAGATCACTGGAAGCAGCAAAAGTCGTGGGTCTTTTTAAAGAGTGGAATATAGCAATAAAATAGAAGATTCATATAAACAGCACTTATAAGGCATTTTTTTTGCCATATATTAAGAAGCCATCCTATTGCTATATACAGGTTGCTCTATACAAAGTTATTTCTTGGGGCTAAGTACTACTGTCCCAAGGTGGACATTCATAGAGGTACCGTGCTTTTGTAGGATCAGGTCTCCCAAGGCTCTCACATGTCAGGGGAGTGATGGGCTCCTTCAGGGGATGAGGCAGAGCAACTAAATTTAGTTAGGAATCATCCTCCCTAGGCTAACGTTAGCCTTTGAGAATAACTCTCCCCACACCTTATGTACCTCCGTCTGATAATTCAAAGCATAGAGACTTCAAACGAATGCATGAAGTAAAAAATGGTGTGCAGATACAAATGGGCACATAAGTACATTGGACTTGGTGGGTCAACTCCTGTCTGACACTGACAGCTTGAAATTCCCACCAGCTAAATTAAAGCCCAGTGTCATGGTAAGAGTGCTGGGTGCAGATCAAGTTGTAGGTTACTACCAGATGGCCGTTGCCTCCAAAGAAGGTAAGAGTTAGGTCAGACCAGCAGTCCTTGTGACTCTGAATTTGCTCTGAGATAGAAAACACCAGCAAACATGAGGAGAAGACCGCAGGGGCATAGGGTGGTGCCTCCCACCCTGGGATACCTGTCTGGTGCTCAGCCTCATGCTGGTTTCAAAGGGACAAAACCATAAGCCCCACACTTGGAAAAAACACCCCCAAGAAATAGTCATGCAGCCAGGAAAACATACTCAGGGAGTGAGCTGCCAAAATATCTCAGGGGGTCCGGACCCAAGTGAGTGATGTCCTGAAGAACTCAGGGCTCCATTTTCAAGTGTTTAACACCCTCACCTTACCAAGGCTTTTTAAAGAGCTTGGCTGCTGGCTGCCTTTTCCTTGCTCAAATCCTTTTAAGAATGTATTGCTTGTATAAGAAATAAAATAGAATCAAGATTCCTGGCGCGCAGCTTAGAGGTGTGACTTCTGAAAAATCACAAGTGGTCCTTTTCTGAAGCACAAGGCAATACTGTTCTTTAAAAAATGTTTTAATTACCTGTGTAAATAACTTGAAATAAGAACCTATGAGAGGTCTTACAAACTGGAAATGTGTCATTTTGAGAGTGGAAACATATGAAAAAGAAAGGATAGACTTTGTAGTCTGCTTTATCATCATCATTATTGATCATTATCATTTATTAAAGAATCGGGATTTAATGTAAATGTAAGTACTGAAAATTTCTAGAAAGCTAGGAAATATGTCAGAACTTCATCTACTACTACAATTGTCTTTCAGAAACAAAAATACATTTCTACTGTGTTTAAAAACTACTGTTTGAAAATGTTCTCTGCTTCAAAGCAGACATCTTTCTGTTATCAGGAAAAAATTAAGTGTAGCACATTCAAAAAGGCCACCTATTGGCTCAAACAAGAATGTCATTTTTAATCTGAGTGCCATTCGGAAGACAGAATATTTTTACCCTCAGTATAAGCAGCAGAAAGTTTTTTTCCATCATCTTCAATTGAATCAACCCTTGATATTTCTTAACCACTTCTGCTCTGAAATTTGCATTTAGTATTTGCGCATGAATTAAAGCAGGCCTTCTGTATTGGTATAAGCCAGAAAATATCTGCAGCAAAGATATTTTTGTTCTGAAGGATTATCTGTGAGGTTTTTCTGTATTCAGTTTTCTATATCATGTTTTTGCCTTGCTTTCTAAACAGTGATCAAAGGATAAAAATAGTGTAAGAATCTGGCAAAATGTTCATCTCAGCTGATGAGTGTTTTCTTACCTAAAAGCAAAAACCAACCCCAACTAGTAAATACAAGTAGTAAATACTCATTTTAAATTTGTCAGCACCCAAACTCAAGGGTGTCACAGGAAAGTTCTACCACTCAGGCGTATTTTAAATATATCCCCAGGAAGGAATCAAAGAAAGTGCAAATATTTATAATTACCATATCCATTTAAACTTAAAGATGTTTTGTTTCGTTGTTAGAGATAACGCTAAGCTCAAATATATGCTGGCACACTTAATATGAAATTGGCTGTGCCTGATTAAGATTTTAATAAGAGGAACATTCGAGCAAAACATATATCTGCAGTAGTACCTGAGTGGTTTGCCACACCTGATCATTAAAAAAATAAAAAAACAAAGATAGAGTCTGTGAGATAATGGTTGAGTCTGGTCTGCATACCACCATAAAAGACAAAATATTCCCTACATTTGGGGGAAGCCTGAGCTAGCTGACACGTGTGAAGATTGATTAATTTATTAGAAGACACCAAGACAACATATACTCTTTGAAGGAGCACAATCAAATTGTAATCTATTGGACCGAGTTGAGGGATTTTTTGTTTTGAAATAAAGGAGATTGAAGCTATGATCCAGATTATTTGTGGACAATGATGAGAGCAACACAAAGGCTACCACAGAGCTAGATCTAGCCCCACAAGGAACACATGGTTCTCCTTCTCCGGAGAGTGTGCTAATTGGTAAAGACAGGTCTCCAGCACCACACGCTCAGCCTTGTGGAGATTTCCAAATGTAGGACTGAACGCTTGAGTTTTGGTACCAGGACTCACATATAAACCTTTTGGCACAGTGATGGGAGACAACGCCAATGCGCGCACCGATGAGGTAGACCAAAGGATTCAAGCTACATAGGCCTTATTGTTGGATTTTATTGTTAATCTGCATTCGCCATTACAGTCTTTGCAAACAATTGTGGATTTACTGTCGTTTCCCCCTGTTTTATATCTTTCCCCTTCTCCTGATCATTATGCAGAAATGACACACAGAAGGAAAGAGTGGATCTAAGTGACCATGGAGGAGACACGTTCAACTACCAAAAAGCACAAAGTAAAGAAGTCATTAGAAAAGGAAAAATATCCTTCTATCTTTGCACGGCATTTGTCACAAGAGTAGGTAAACACTTTGCAAGGAGAAATATGATGATGTCTCATGGAAACCTTTTAAAGTAATTTCTAACAACTGCATTCAGTAGTGGGGCAGTCATTAACAGGTTGCCAGGAGAGAAAATAAAAGCTCCTAGTGTGTTTCTGTACAGTCTGCACTCAGTGTTATCACTATTACATCAATGCCTAGAAATGATAATGGGATGAGGGCCCTCCACAGCTAGGCATCATGGAAAAAATATATTGAGAGTTCATCATGAACCAGCAGACAAAGGGAGCTTGCCTACTCTTGTCTTTGTACACAGGAAGTTGAGGGACATCACATGCGGAGTCAGCCCTGCTGCAGCAGCGCAGCAGCCCGTCCTCACCCCTAGATCTGGTCCTCAACCCCTCCCAAGCATCATTTTCCCTAGCAGTGAGGGTGTCATGGTCCAGGCTGGAAGACAGGTACCTCCTGGCTCCTCACTTCCCCAGGATCATGATCCAAACCACTCCACCCCTAAACCGCTCTTGGCAGCCCAGAACCATCTCCCAAGACCTCTGATGGCACAGCGCCAAGTGCTCAGTGGTTCCTGGGAGGTTTCATCTGAAGATCTGTCTGAGCAGAAACAACCCCCATATGGATGAGGCAGACCTGTCTTTCGGGCACCTTCCCTTCCACCACATCAGAGCTGCCTTTGCAGCATTTTCTTTGCTGTGGAGCCAGGAAAGCCCCAGTCCGATGCCTTTGCTGTCCAGGATACATCCCTCCTCTCCCTCCCCCTTCCCTGCTCCATGCATAAATACACATTTCTCTCTTTTCTTTTTCCTTTTGTTATTTTTTTTCCTCTTTCCCATTACTCCTTTAACGCAGAGCAGAGCTGCTGATTACAAAAGAGGCAGTTTGACTCCAGCAATAGGTCTTCTTCACTAATCCTCACTGTCATGGAAATTCCAGCTGCTACAAGAATAAGAGGCTCAATCCATATTTGCCAGCTCTAATATGAAATCTGTCAGGGCCCAAATTAATGAGTTCCAAATTCCTTACATCACGATAACAGGTTAAGACTGGTCAATTAATTACATAAATCCTTCCCGATTCATTGTGCATTTTCAGGCGAGATTGTGTCTTACATAACCGGGTGACACAAGGCCTTTCGGCTCTTGTTGTTCGGCAGAAAGGCCTCCGCTTGAGTGCAGCGCCTGCCACAGAGGCTGCTAAATGTCACGCCGTGGCTGGGTCTTAATTGGGTTTGAATTAAAAAAATATTTAAAATATAAAAATATTTATATATATATAAATATATATACAAAAATATAAAAATATATAAATATATATTATATATATAAAAATATATAAAATATATAAATATATAAGATATATAAATATATAAGATATATAAATATATAAAATATTAGAGATATAAAATATATTATAATAGTTAAAATATAAAAATATTAAAATATTAAAAGATAACAATATAAAACATAAAAATATTTTAAATGGGGATTTTTTTTATTTTTTAATTGCGGAGCCCGTTGCTGCCTCACCGCGGGATGCCACAGCGACCTGGGATGCTGCCTATTTTTTCCCATTTTCCCTTTCCCCCCCCACCTCCCCGCCCCGCAGCCGCCTCCCCGTTTCTCCCGCTCGAGGAGCCGCGCGGCTGCGGGAGGAGCTCCGGGATGGGGGGAATCGAAGGGGTGGGGGGCGGTAAAACGGAGAAATAAGCGGGAAAAGAAAAAAAGGGAATATGTTAGAGCATCCTCTCCTCCGAGGGCACCAAACGGGGGTCGCTCTTCTCCCTGCCCCACAGCGCCCCCTGGCGGGGAGACAGCCGGGAGAGCGGGGGGGGGATGTGGGATGGGGCGCTGCGGGGGGGCAGCACCGCCCCTCCATCGCCGTTGCCATGGGTTGCGGTTGCCAGGAGATACGGGATGAAGGCTGGGCAGGGTCTGGCTGCCCGACAGCCCCCCCCCCCCATCGCCCCCGCACGGGAGGGGCGGAGCGCAGCGGAGGGGACGGCGGCCCCAGGTAAGGGCTGGGAGGGGGAGCGCCACCTGGGATGGAGAGCCCCCCAGGGATGCAGGAGAGGGATGCGGACACCCCCCCCCGCCCCGGGATGCAGGAGAGGGATGCGGACACCCCCCCCCCCGCCCCGGGATGCAGGAGCGGGATGCGGAGCGCCACCCGGGAGGGGGACCAGCAGGATCGGGACATCCCCCCCCGGGATGCAGGAGCAGGATGGGTAGCGCCCCCCGGGATGCTGCCTACCTTTTCCTTTAGTGTTTTTTTCTTTATTTTTCCCTGTTTTTCCCCACACAGACGTGTGGGCTACGGCGGACAGAGTGGGGGTCGCCCATTAAAAAAATCGGGGCCGAAGGAAAAAGCTGGCTGCATGTTTTAGAGGGTGACCCGAATCATTTTTCTAAGGAGATTTTGTTCCAGAAGGAAATGAAGCGGTTTAAGACGTTACAGAGTAGTTTCAGCAGCGAAGAAAAGAACAATTGCGTCTTTCCTAAAGGATTGAGGTCGCGCATTAAAAGAATCAAGGCAGTATCGGAAATACTGAGCTAGATTTTTGCATCGTCATAAAAGCTAGTGGGGGAAAAATCCTATGCCCTAAATTCTCCCTGGATCTCAGTGCTGCTTCTACTCCTGCAATGACAGGGAGAGCACGAAAACATAGATGTTTCATTATAATCACCCCTGAACACGCTGACTTATTAGATGATCTTTAAGGTCCCTTCCAACTCAAACCATTCTAGGACTTTAGTAGCTGTGCTCTGCCTTCTACAAGGCACCAAGTCACAAATATTGTGTTCCGACATAATTTAAATACTGCTCTGGAAAAAAAAAATTTCAAAATATCACACGTCCAAAACAAAACAAAACAAAAAAAAAAAAAGACTCAGCCACAGAATTTGGCAGTGTTAGATGATAGGGCATTTAAGATCATTAATTTTCTCAATGCCTGTAAAACTCCAGCGGTATTTAAATGAAAATTTTCACTCGGAAAGACCTTTTTCTCATTTTTCTTTAAAGTATATTTCAATGACACTATAAGTAACAGGTTACTTAATACCAGTTTACAATATTCTTGTTACAAATTATAGAATTTGATAACACATATGACTTGAGTTGTTTTCATTTCTTCATATTTGCTACAAAACCAATAACAACAAACCCAAATCCAGTGCGAGTGCATATATATACACATATACATATACATATACATATATATACACATGTGTATATATACACATGTGTATATATACACACACACAATACAAGAATAGTTGAAACGTAATTACACATGGTAATTCATAAGGTGATTAGGACACTGAAAGAAATAAAACCTTTAAAGATAAAATAAAAAGTGGTAAGTATCTACTTAAAAACTTTTAATAAATCATCACAAAAATGAGAATAAGGTTCTAATCAAAAAACAAAGCAAAGATTTTTGATCCCAGAATTATTGCAATTGTATATAAATTAGCAATAGTAATTAGATGATATTCTAAATTAGATCTTAGCCTGTTTAACATTATTTAAAACTAAAAAAAATGAGAATCAAAATATCAGTAATCAACTGAATCAGAACATATTAGTGTTGAAAAACAACCAAATCCTTCAAGTCACAAGAGATATTGCAAATAAATGTTTCATATAAATTTGCAACAGTTCCATTTAAATACTCCAAAGTGAAACAAAATGTCTTTAAGCATTTATATGCAGTTACATACGGCTGATACAAAAAGACACACTGGAATATAGAATACTTTTCCTTCCCCTTTAAAAAGAACAATTCCAGTAGCACTAGCTACACAACATTCAAAAGAAATATTTAAACACATTTCTGTCAAAGCTAAGAAAAAAGTTCTGCTATAATAGGCTCAGCATTTTTAACAGGGTGACAAAATAAAGAACAACAGAACTATTAGAAAACAAATATTTATTTCAGAAACATCTTCATTTGCAAAACACTCACTGGCACACAGATAAGCTCCTAGAATTAAAAAAATAAAAAGCAGCCACAAAGACTCTCAAACTTTGTATTTTTGCAACTTTTTTCAGATATTGAGGAGCATTAGTGGGCCAGAATTGTAAAGTGCTTCAATGGTTTAACTTAATCTTTTTTTTAAAAAAAAAAACCAAAAACAGATGCAAACCACTACCCTAACACTGCATTAAATAAAAACATTACTATCTTTCTAAGACATTATTCCAGTTTTTGGTTTTATATTTTTCCCATCTTTTAAATAAATTTGCTAAACAAGTTTTCTTGTTATGTGCCATCTTAAAAAAAAAAAAAAAAAGGTCAAATAATCAAACATCTCTGCCTGGTAGTAACAGCTATTTTTAAGCTACTTTCAATGATAACTTGTTGCTTTAATTAAATGTTATCACTTCTACAGGAAAATAGCTTTGCTGTTAACTCACACACAAGCTGAGAGGGTGAACAGATACATCTGTGCAATTCAATAAGACTGAGTAAAAAGAAACATGGGTATTTATCTTAAAAAAGTGCTACCATCAACAAAATACAGTGACTTAAAGCAGTCACCTAAGTGATGTTATCCTGAGGCTACTAAAACATGTTTCTAAAATTACACAGATTCCCAGCTGGATGCTGTAAAAAAAAGCATGCCCACGCACGCCTATGCTAACCTTTATCAGCTACCCATTTAATAATCTATTGTTTCTGTAATTCACAGGTTTTAAATGTTCCT
This sequence comes from Cuculus canorus, assembly GCF_017976375.1. Taxonomy (NCBI): domain Eukaryota; kingdom Metazoa; phylum Chordata; class Aves; order Cuculiformes; family Cuculidae; genus Cuculus; species Cuculus canorus. The sequence goes on from NC_071402.1 coordinate 125,800,458, forward strand.
TCTTTGAAAGCATCCACAGAAATCCTAAAAAAAAAAAAAAAAGACCAGTAACTACAGGACTGAAGTTAATGGGAGCTTGGCTAGCGTGATCAGACCCCCAAGCTCTTCTTAATAGCAGTTAAATGTCAAATATAAATACAACACCACAGTGAAACATATTCCTTTGACAGAATCTGAGACAAGACACTACGCAGCTGCTGTTAACAACAATGAACAAACCTGACGTTTAATCAAAATAAGTGTTGGTGGTTATGAAGTTGCATTCAAGCCTGCCTTTTGTTTGTGAAAAAGTCAATATTCCAATGTGTTAACTACAGCCACAGTGAAATCAGCAGCTTCTGTTACTCCCAAAGAGTGAAGAGGTTCACGTCCGTACAGCATGTTATAGCTACGTAATTATCATCATCTTGGAGAGGGAGATGCATTCCATTTCTAGCTGCTAAACTAAAACATCTCTCCCAGCATCTTCAAATACAGATGCCTGAAGTTAAACATGCAGAAAATGAAATCCTGGCCCCAGTAAGGTCAATGCAAAATTCAGCCATTGGTTTCAACAGATCTCATCCAGGATTTTCACTGGGAATGAGTATCTGTAATTCCCTGGGAACTGAGAATCTCCAGCAAACCTAGAAATGATGTCTTTTTAATAAATATTTCTAACTTCTAAACAACCACGCTCAAGAGCTTCAGCCTTCAGTTCTTATGCATGATAAACCCAAGCTTTCTATAAACATTACAGAAAGAGCACAAGAAGACAAATATATCTCAAATTGTCAGCAGCATATAGTTTGTACAAATGTCATTTTGCTGATGTTGCTGAGCTACTTTAAAAAGTTAATACCTTGTGGGGTATGTAATTTCATCAGCAATGTCAAATGACTTCTAAAGAAGAAACTTCTCTGCAGTAATTACAAAAAGATGCTCTGAATACATTTGATAGGATATACCAACTTTTAAATTGAGGAATTAAACTACCCTTATTTTTCAGATCCAAGACATGCAGTCACTTTGGGAAATACTTTAATTACCACATATGTCAGTGGAGCACGACTTACCCAATACTGAGATGTTAATAGTCACAAAAACCTAAATGCAATAGGCAGCATGTAGACCTGAATCAACATACATAATAAATCAACAACAAAAAAGTATCAAGGTTTGAAAATTTTGTAAGAACATACGGTTGTACTGACGGCATGTCTTTTAAGTACGGGTTACTAGCCAGCCATGTTTACATGGTATGCGTAACCAGTAAACAGAGCACAAATCGTTTTGTTCTGTCCTTAAGATAGCAACACAGGAATGATTTTTCATGATTCTTCAGAAGCTGGGCTTGGTTTACATCCACATGAAATGCTGTCATCACCAGGTCTGAGCCCAGAGAATGAACTGCAGAAAAGGGGAGAGGAAAAAAAAAAAATAAAAGGAGGAAATTGGTTTTCACAACACACTCAAAGCCTGAGTAACAGAGGAGAACTTTAATTATCTCCAGTCACAGAGAGAGACAGGAAATTTGGACTTTTAATTAGCCATTTGGAGTGCAGTTGGATATTTTTTTAGCAAGATAATTTAAACGCGAATAATTCAAGTCTGACTAAATGAAATTCACATAATCAGAATGCAGATAATTGAATTTCTACTGCATTCATTAATTCAGTGTGGAGGTGTGTGTGAAGACTTCTATGATGAGCTGTCACAGCTCAATAAAATCTCAGTCAATTAATTTTTTCATTATCTTAGTATTACATCAACAAAAAAGTGAAGCATGCGCATGTGTGTGTGTGTATATATAATCTCAAAGTAAGAAAATACAGAAATCACCTCTCTGAATCAGAGTCTGTGTCGTTTTTCCCATTTTTTCTCTCTTCATCTTCTATAGGAAAACGTCTGTTCAAAGAAGCAAACTTATGAATTGCATCAGCAACAGAGTATTTGGTCTGTCCGGATACACAAGCCTCTATATCTTCTGGGCTTAGCTGAGTCTGTAAGAAGAGGTGAAGCCTGCTGTCCGAAAGCAACAACGCATCTTGTAGGATCCTAGAAAAAGAAAAGCCAAGTGTTTCTATACAAATATACACACACACATATTCTAAAATGTTTTACCAGAATAAATCCTAAATCAGTAACAGAAGGTAATGAACATGTTAAAATGATTAGGTGTGTGTTAGATTCTTATTACATTATTTGGAATTTTAGGCAAGTAAAACCACAAAGTTAATAGTTAAGCACATCTGCTATTAGAATCACTTCAAGGACATTTCTTCCATTTAACCATCTGTTATTGCCACATGGATCAATTAATGATTTTTAGGCAGTTCAGGCATATACTCTTAGAAAAATCTAGTCTCCAGTTGAGAACTTTTTTTTTGTTTAAATAGCTAAGCTTTTCTAAAAATTACAAGTTGCCAGCTTTTTTGGTGGGAAAAGTAAGTGTTGTACAGAGACAAAGAACTTCAGACACATGCGGTATCCGGACTTCAAAATACCGGAAAACAACAGAGCCAAAACTAGCCAAAATCATCTACACTTATTTATAAATATGCATGCAATTACGCTAGAATAAATATGCTAATACTGAATGCTGATTTACATTTATTTGTAAACAGTTTTCAGGGAATCTTAAATACTACTTTGTCCCAGTTACTATTTTGAAAAGTCCATTTTTATCTTTCATTTATATATATTTTAAATTAAGTCTTCAAATAAATTTAGCAGAGTATTTACTTATATCAAGTGAGAGTAAATACAACACAACACACTCCCGTAACACAAAGTTGTAGATACTTTTACAAGGACTGAGAATGCAGAATCATTATCACTGTTTCAAAAGAAAACGCAACTGTGCTGCAATATTTCTCTAAAACAGCCATTCTTTAATACACAAATCCTAGAATGATTAACAAGAGACTCGTTTATATGTACATGTAATATTATCCACATAATAAAGTCAGAACCTATGACCATGCCAAACAGTACTCCACAGAAAATTAATAAAGTATCTTTAAACACATCAAAACTATCAAGAGTAAATATTTACTTATTTCTACCCATTTACGTAGATTACAGTTGTATCAAAAAAGTCATTGCTATGCAATAGGAAACAAGAGATGACATTAATCTAAGAACTAGTAAGAGCAAGAAAGAAATATTGCATTCTATAGGTACTCTGACTAAAATGAAAAGTGTAACTGATTAATTCCTTCTCTCAAATAAGATTAATGGTGTGTTCAGACTGTAATGTTTTAAAACACAAATACATTCTGAAAAATGTTCTCTAAAGTGGCCAATATTACAATAACATTTAATAAGTAGACTAAAGGATATCTGGCTTTGTCTAAGCCAATGAAAATCTGTCAAATCAAAATAAGCAATAAGAGGTATCTAACTGAAAGGTATCTAACTGAAAGGCACATTTCATTTGCCTAGGTAAACACGCACAGTCTCAACCAAATAATTCAAACTCTGACACCTTCCAATGAGGAAATGTCTGCAATGACCCTAATGATCTACCAGGTGCATTTGAAATTCAGATTCAGAAGGAGCAGATTTCGCTGAAGTTCAAAATAAGCACACTTTCATACCTAGAGAGATCCTTTCTAATCCAATCGAAATTCTTAAAAATTTACTTAAAAATAAACATAACAAAAAGACATCCGTAAAATCAATGCGTGCAGTGTATTAATATACAGAAAAACTTCACAGTTTAAAAGAAGCCAGCTCTGTAAAAGGGATTCAAAACACAGAATTTACAGATCTACACACCTTTACAGCAACAGCTTCATGAATAAAGTTTGAAAAGCCATCATTCAGTGGCCACTAGAAAAGGATTTCAGACTTAACTTCATAAACATACCTTCCAAACAAAGGCAAACATTGCAACAAAAAGTAAAAGTATCATCCCACACAATAAATCCACCTTTATAGTTTACACACATGGAGGAATAAACACTCTCCTTCGTCTTTTCTTCCCCTTAAAAAATATGAAAAATAACACGCTGGAGTTTACTGCAGTAACTACTGTTTTTCCCAGGCTTATGAGCACAATGAGGGGATGCACATTTCTGCAATTCTACCATTTGCGTGTCTAATGCCAAGTATCCCAGCAAAACGCCAGGACGTTAAATTCTGTGGACGGCATTTAGTTTCACAGATTTTCCTCTTGCTGGACCTTCAAAAGTTTCCTGTCAACTAGAGAAAACACAAGTAACTAACTGTTCATGAGATTACACAACACTTACAGCTCTGTTGCTGTTTGAAATGTATTTTATTTTCTTTATAAAATAATGGGTAATCTTTAAAATTGATTTTAGATGGTTTGAGGCATTACACCAGAGAAGTAATGAGCACTAATGTCAATGATATTGGACACAAATTCATTTTAGCTTTATTTCATGTCCAGTACAATTCTGCTAAGCCTTGAACTGCTAAAGCACTGTTATTAACTCGGCAGTAACCTAACACATGGAACAGCAAACAAAAGTGATAAGAGTACAGACTGATCAGGACCTCAAGGCTACTGTCCTTTTTCTGTAGCTATAATTCAATTTCCAATTTTACTTTACATTGGACTCATTATTTCACAGTTATTTTCTTTTCTGCTTTATAGTGCCATCTGGAGGCAACAGGAGTGAAGAGAATCCAAGGCAAAGAAATGGAAAGATGTTCATAAACCTAATCACACTTGTGTGTGTATATATGCGTGTGTTCATAAGGGGATGGAAGGGACTAAACACTGCATTTTACAAACCATTTGAAACCATCCTGAAAGCAAACCTATGAACACCTTCCACCCGGTAATACTCTAGAAGTATTTCTTCTTTCTTTTAATTAAAAAGTAACTTCTGCTTTTCCTGCTACCTCTGAACCAACAGGTTAGATTGCTTTTTAATTGCATCCTTCAAGCAATCAAAATGAAAAATAAATTCTGTGCCATCCTTAAGCGTTATGCCTTCCCATTCAAAATACTCCTCCTCTGAGGAAATAACCATACATTTGTCAGCAGATGTTACTAGTAGTATTAAGCACTGGCAGAGCAGTTGCTCTCCAGGGCTTTCACTGTCCTGGGGACTCACTGTCTGAAGGGTTGTATATCTGAAAAATAGATTTGTCTCCAAGGACTTCAAAAGTGAAAACACCACCTGACAAATCAAAAAGGCAAGAGGAAAGGCAGAGTGTCATAATATTAATACTCAGATGTCTTAGCAGAGGCTGAACACAAGCACAACTCCAACACAACTGGTAGCACTCCCAGTATTTCTCCAACAGTTTTATTACAGCCAGTGTCAGTGCAAAGCTGTGGTTATGGCAATGTAAATCAGTTCTCACTGCCGTCGTGCTAATGGAAGAGTAATAGCTCATGGTGATAATTCCTATAAACTGACTGGGCATATTTAAGAGAACAACAGACTTCCTATGCACGCCTGGGATACGAACGAAAGGCTGAATCCTGCGAGTCTTGATCCTATCAGTAGTCATTACTTGTCAAAGATCTCACTCCTCTCAGCCAGATTGCTCACATGCATAATGACTACTTATATGATTAAGGAGGCTGCAGGATAAGGCTCTACATATGAATTAGAGATAATAAAATCATTTTTTATTCGTGGCCATGTGAATCATTGGTTGTAAGTATTCTGTAAATGCTCATGACCTCCAGACCTTTAAAGAAACAGGGACAAAAAAATGTCACTTCACAACCAAAATGAATGTCATTTTTGAAGAAATGCTGGATACTATACAAGGAGAAATTCTCCTTCCCTGCATTACGGCAAGAACATTTGTAAAAGACAAAACATGTGTTTTGTCTTATTTGGACAAGGTCCAAAATCTGGTTTTCTTCAACATGATTTTATTAGGTATATTATATACTGTTCTGCTGGAGGAGAACAACATATGGCTGAACAGTACAACTTAATCCTAACTAAAGATTTCCTGTATCTACTGTAACCTAATACAATGACAGATGCACACTTGCATGCGTGTGGAAGGTTAACACTCCGATGTTGTTTTCAACAAATTTACTCTGCCCGTTTACATCATATCAAAAGAGCAAGGGGAAGGAAAAAAACAGGAGTGCAGAGGCAGGGAGGATGACAGCCTGTGCTATGGTGCCCTCTATTGAGCATCCAGCCCCTCACCCCAGCTCACAGCCCACAGTAAACAAAGCCCCAGTTTCCTCTCAAAAGAGGCCAACTGTGTTTCCCCTCTTTCATTTTTTATAAGGGAGAAAACGTCACTGAGAGCAAGCAACTGCAAAGCAACTGCTGGGCATCTGATAATGCATACAGTTAGGAAAGGATTAAGTGACACAAGCCTGCTAGGCGTTACTCTCTTTGCTCACCAGATAGGAAATATTACCAAGGCTCCACTGGAAAGAGGCAGCCACCACCCACCCGATGAGACCCTACCTGCCCCAGAGCCACTCATGCTCCTACCTGAGCCCCAGCAAGCCGGCATCCATCCCCTTTGGAGCCAGTCTCCCACTCTCCGCATCCCTGAGAGCGCACCCAGCGGAGACACCTCTGACAGAGAGTCCTCCAACCCTGCGCCAGCTCCTGCTTGTGGGACTGTGATGGGGAGAGTGAGGAAGGCAGCAAAACCCCAGCTGACTCCAGAGAACGGCTCTGAGTTTTGGGTGGCTCCTTTGGCACCAAGTGAACCCAATGCACAGCTGTGCAGAGCAGCACCACTGTGCATGCCCTTCACCCCCTGTGGATCCAATCACTGCATTTCTCAACACTCCTAGTATCTCTTCCACCCCATCATAAACTGCATATTTGAAAACTAACTGAAGACTAATTCTTTTCCTAAACCACACAATTTTGGGGGATTCAATTGTGTGCAACAAAAAAGTGTCAGAAATTTAACCCGACTTCATTTAAAATGTTTTTCTTAGTTTTCTAATAAGTGAGCACAAATGATCTTCTATGGAAGTAATCTCAATCCCAAAGTTAAACCTGTGCAGCTAAAAAGGGATGAAAGCAAACAGAATCTTAGAGAGCCTAATGTTATAAGATAGTGTTTTAATTTTGACCTCCAATTTAATAGTAAACTTTTCCTGTGAATTTACAGACATCCTCAAAGGTATGAGGATGCTTTCCAGGAAAAACACAGTTTTCCTTATTCTTACGAAGTAATTTATAATTGAAGAGGGGCTGGCTGACTTCCGTTAATGCAAATGACCTCTTGAAATATTAAATTATGCTCAGACAAGAAGTGAGCTTTACAGCTCTTTATCATTCAAGAGATAATAATCCATTAGACAAGCACGTCTTACCTTGCAAATGTGCAGTAAAGCCACACCAAAATGGGACATCTGTTTCTAGATTTCACCAAAGAAGTCTAGTGCTTTTGGTTTAGTGTCCAGCTGTTGGTCTAATTCTCATGCTACTGTGCTCAGCATAGAGAGGCCTCACAAAGTCTCTATGCACCTTGCCCTGTGCTAACTCTTTCTGGAGTGACACATGAAGAAGGACAAGAGAACTCAAGAGCTGTCCACATACAGGTAATACGGAGCAGCTCCCAGGGCCAGAAGCTGAACACCAGAGAGCTTCCAATGCTCAATCTCTACTCCTCAGATATGTGGTTCCTGCCCAGGCAGACACTACAGCAATCTGTTCACACAGCAAGGGCACTGGGCACAAACTGAGACTGAAAGAACTAATCTCCGTTTCAGAGGCGGCTTGGATTCTGATAACCTTACAAGGCACTAAGAGCAGAGAGAGGCTGGGATGCCCACACTGCATGCAGACATTGGAAAAATGTTATTTCCAAAATTCTCCTCTGACAGGTCCACATAGGCTCAAAGCCCATTTCTTCCTACTGTCACAAAGAAATACCAGTGGAGCTGTGAGCTTGTGCTCGGCGACTGCCATTATTGCTGGGGCAAACGGAGCATTCAGCTTTGCAGTTATGGGTTATGCCACCCAACGCAACTATTTTCTGTCTCCTTTCCTGCCACATTCCTAACGTAACAGGGAAGTCTACGTCTATGGTTCCCTATGAATGCCACACTAGAGAACATGCAGCATCCAGACCTAGAGCTTTAGTAAAGTCATGTGCGTATGTGTGTACACAAACACACTCTTTTGTTAATGAGTCCCACAAACTCAGTTTTAGAGAAAGAAATAACAACCATTGCTTCAGAGTAAAAAAAAAAAAAAGAGGAAAATGGCATCATATAGGCTAGCTGAGCCAGTAAAAAGATCCCTTCAGTAAGCATTGCAGAGGTGCCAACCAGCAGAGGGCAATGGCACAGCACGTCTGATGCCAAGCCCATTCATCACATAACTATATCCCTGCAATTCCTCCCAACTATTCCCCAGGGCTGAGAGAAAGATGACACCTTTTCTAAACACCATCCAAATTCAAAGATTTATATCATTACCTTACAACAGATATGCCTCTTTTCCCACTCCTGCACTAACAGCAGCAAGTTAAAACAATCCACATGCTGTCATTTTCAGCTCTCAGTAACCATTTAAGCTACAGACATCCACAAAACTGGAGAACAAGGATTTGTTTCAAGACAATCCACCTCTCTGTTTTGCACAGTGTTGTAAGTATTTTTGTTGCTGAAATATTTTAACTTGTTACCAGATTAGTGACAAGTTAGCAGATTGGTAACATTCTTTGCCATTCTAAAATGAGAATTATTTTGGAGATGCAGTAATCCAAGCTAGAACTGCTCAGACACAGGGAACCATACCCTTTGGCTGACCACTAATGTTATCACCTCTAGAAGCACAGTCACTATCTCACTGTTCTTCTTTCCTGAGGTGCAGGAAAAAAATACGATCTTTTTCTGCTCTCCCTTCTCTGTCTCACACGCTTTCAAGCAGTATTTATTTGCTATTCTTTGGCCACAGATCCTATGTAACTGTATACAGAAATTTTATTCCTGTAGCTGTTAGCTCTCCTTGCCTTCACCCGTTAAGCCTAACAGCCTCAGGACTAGTGATTTCTTGTCTGTTATGGAGGCTTATAACTATATCCCACTGACTGGAAAAACTGTGGGTCGAATATTTCTCTACCTACTGACCATGAGGCTTTTGGAATGTTCTGCTTCTTTCCTTTGCTTATGCAGTTCTGATTCATGGAAACACTGATACCAAAAGATGAACAGTCTCTCCTTGCAGCGTTTCACCATGTCCTTACCCTAAGCCGTGGCTAAAGATAGCCTGCAAATGGCACGATTCCTGCCCCAGCAGCTGTGAGCAGCCTGCTCTCACACCACTAGTGTCAGGGTACTACAAGAATGGCAGAGAAAGCAGAAAATTACCCCAGAAGGGTCTCTGCCACTGTAGAAGGTAAAGTGGTTACAGCAGAGAGACTGAGGGATGCAGTACTGAAACTCATATGGTACCTCCTTATAACGCAGGCCAGACTCTAGCTATGACTACACAGTTCCTTTACACTAACCCTTTACATAGCTGCACAGATGAATGATTTTATACAAATTGCAGCTGTACTGAAAGTGATGACAGACTCTAGAGCTTGTCTGTGTTAGTGGGACTGGTAAACAAAGTAACTGGTATTATAGGAAATATCCGCGTTAGGAGATCTCACTGCAGAATTCTCCAAGGCTCCCAGTGGCTTAGCCCACAAAAACTGATTTACCGTTGACATAAATAGCAAGTCTATTGCTGTGTGAGAATACCTGGTTCATTCTTGAAAGCTAGAAACAAACATCACGGTGAAAGATCTCCCAACCTCAGTACCCAACCTCAGTACACAACTGCAAAGTGATATTAACCCAAAACCATTATTTACAATCAATGCAATGAAACACAATGGAAAAGCCCCAGCTGACGTTTCCTCACAACCAGACATGAAGTCACGTGTACAAAATATGACTTTGCAAATAAACCAAATGTGTAGCAAGTACAGATGACCACACGGTGGCTCTCAAGTACCAGAGATGAGCTATTTTAAACCAGAAAATTGATGACATCATAAAAACGCCAACATGTCTAGAATAGGATGTACTTACTTTTCCAGGAATTCTTGCAGACCCTGTCGGCGATGGTCCACGTGATGGGGGTTGTTCATATTGAAAAAGGGAGTTTTAGATGGCAGTTCAGGTAACTGTCTTTATAAACAAGAAGAAAATACACAGTTAAAACCAAATGCGAAACAGCAGAGAAAAATGCAATAAGCAAATGCCAAAACCCCAAGTATGTGAACATCATGAGTCATGTTCCAGAAACTTATTAAATCAAATTTTGGGACACAAGGCTGAGAAACTGAAGGTCTTCTCATACACTTCAAAAGGGAAAAATAAATTAATCTGAATGTTCTGGTCCAGTTGTTAAGCCTGCTTGCATGTCTAGCTGGGTCTCTTATGGCTCTTATGGAACCTAAACACATCCTAAAAGTGCAGAGAGGAGGTATGTACACCTACACTAGGTAGCTATTTCTGCTACCTGTGTGTAGCAAAAGGAAACACAGATTGAATCTGCTATAAATTAGAGGATGGCTCACCAAACAAAGGCTATCAGTACAAACCACATTCTTTGGGGTTTAAAACAGAGAAAATGCCCTATACAGAATAAACTTGTGCTACTAAGTACTAGTAAGAAACACAGGCCACTTCCCAGATCCAATTTCTGCAGTTCTCAGAATTAAGATGGAACAATCCTCCTCTTCACTGACTGTCAAGATTATTAAAAAGCTGTAATGAAGTTGCTTACATAAGCACTGCATTGCTCTGAAGCCTCTGCCGAAGCCAAACGAATTCTCGAAAGCGTCGTCTAACACAGGATGTTTTCCTTGTAAAGCACATACTGTTTGTCTGTTGGGAAATAAAAAACATTTTACTTTGTAAATCAGCTTAAGCTCAACTGCAGGCATTATATTAAAAAAAGCAACATCCGAGATGCTAATCCCCAAGACACCAATGTAAAGCCTCACATGAATTTAGTTTAGGTTAAGAACTTCTCAGACAGGACTGGTGACAGTATCTACTGCTTCTCTGGGAAATATTTTTTCATCGCCTCAGGACGTGAAGACCTCAGGAAAAAGTTTCAGCAGATAATGGCAATCTTTGCAGGAAAAAAAAAGGGGGCATGTTTAGCTGTTCTAGTTATAATCCTGCAAATAGTTATCTGAGTTCTTCCAGTGTGCAATCCTACTTAAATCAAATGAAAGAAACCAATGTGACCACTCTCTGCAAGCAGCGGCACTTGGAAGTTTCCCAATGAACACTAATACTCCACTAGGAAATGCCAATTCACCAAAAGAGAAACAATTCATAGAAATTAAATGCTTGTTGCAAAATTTTCCTCCACCTATCAGAGAGGAATCCATTATATACCTCCCTGCAGTCCAACTTGCTCTCAATCCTGTGCCACAAGCCACAGCTCCTAGACAGCCACATGATGCCGGCTGCAGAAGGCCCAAGGATGTCAGCTTTCTGAAGCAGATGAGTACCTGGGATATCTCACACTTTAAGAAGCCAAATGCTCCAAGAGCTGGGCACAAGGAGAACCCAACTGGTCGAAGAGCCTGGAAGACCTGAGATTTTGCATCTGTTGAGTAGCCTGGATGGAAGGATTGACCTAGAGACTTGGTCTCTGGAAGCCCTGGCAGTGCACTGGTAGGGACCTGATCTGTTGCTCGTCAGCTTCAGAGACGTCCAGTGCTGGATCACAGAACACTGGGTCTAAATGACATCACCCTAACTTAGCAGTCACTGGGAAAGTCAGTAATATAGTTCCATCCAGAAACACCAATGCCTATTAAACAGTAACACAGCACCCACCTGGCCAAATCTACAGAATTTCTATTCACCATTAGTCAGAAATATAATTGCTTTTGAAACAGTACTTAAACCACATTACAAAATGTAAGAGTTTCACAGCTCTCACTGCCACACAGGAGAGAAGTACTTGTCACAATGGACATTAAATAAGCCATCCTTTGACTGCTTGCAGTCATTACACTTTATGCTTAATTCTCCCACACAGGAAGGAAATACTTTTGATCTTGTGACAAGCATTATTTACGCAAGTTGGTGCTCTCAAATTCTTTTCTTCATACTTGACACAATTCACAAAAAAATCTTGACATTGCAATTAAAATCCCTGAACCGTGATTTAGAAAATTAGGATAACTCCTTCCTGTATCATGCACCAAAGAAGAATAATCAACAAAACAAAGTTATGTATATGACAGATTTAATACACAAGAGATCTGTAATTCTAAGTGCACTCCCATTAACAGTCAGCTACAAGCATAAACCTAAATGTAGTTACTTGATATATCCAAGCACAAGCACACCATGAACGTCAAGGCACACTGAAAACAACCACATGGCAGCAACCAAAAAAATGCGGCAAGAAGAACTGAGAAGAATTTAACATACAAATAACTAGACATATTCTTGAAAGAAATGTTTTCCCACACATACCTGAACATCAAAATCCTTCTCTAAGGGTAATACATCACTGACTATGACAGTATTCTATCTGGTAAGCAAAGTTAAAAATAATCTCCATTGCAAGACATCATGGACACAATACAAAATTCACAGACCTACTGCATGGCCTTTAGCCAACCCACCATACCTGTTCCACAACATCTCAGAAGTTGAAAGCAGAATAATATCCTCCAGCCTCCCAGAAGCGATACAAAGAAACTCCATTAATACCCCAAAGAGAACCATGGCTTGGACAGAAACAACAATAAGAGCCCAAAATATGTGTGCTGGTATTTCTGTACTTACATGAATAAATATCTCATAGTCTATGTAAGAATGCCATGAGTCTTCTTTCTGTGTCCTGGGGTCTCGCACCAACACAGTTACAAATTCCTGCAAATGCATAATAAAAATCAAGCAATTAATTTCGGAAGTCAAAGGCAGTCTGAAAGACTCTTGACTGCTCTGCTGTTCCACAAACTACTGTGCGCAGATTAAAAGCTGAACTGCTGTTTTATTGGATTTTGCAACCCTATAAAAGCAGAAGCAAAAAGCAATGAATCATCTGAGCTACACCACACGTCCGGGAAATTTCTTGCCAAACTGCAAGCTGAAAAGGAATATTTCAGATTAAGTAATACTGGGGAAATTCATACATGCTTCATGCATGGGAGATTTGGTGATCTCAGTAGCTACAACTTAAAAACCTGACATTCAGTCATACATGTAAGAGAGAACTAGGCAGGTATTTTAGGTTTTTCCCACCCTTGTAATCAACATTCATAAAGAATGTATTACAAACCTGAACTTGGTACCCAACACTTACATATAGCATTCTATTTGCTCCTAAAGTTCTTTTTCTCGTTTTATCTATATTTTTAAAAACCTACTATTCATACCGATTGATTTCAGGAATCAGAGGTCAGTGCTCAGTACCTTCATGAGGAGCTGAAGAACTGCCTTTTTTTCTACACCTCAAACAACTTGCTCCAGCTCAGCAGAAAAGGGAGTACCACTATCTTAGACACAGATGTGACACAGGGAATCAAGGTATCAAGCCAAGCATCCCAGATGCTGCATGGAAGGAGATTAATCTTCCTCCTCTTTAATGCTGCGTGTCATTTTGGATCCACCAACAACACAAGCCATGGAGTACGACTGAGGATGCAAGACTAGGGCACTACTATCCCTATCTGCCCAAGAAGGCAACACAGCTTCCCCATTTTCAAAGGACAGTGATATAGAGTATTTGTCCTAAATGAGATATGACAACTTCTATTTCCTTGTAACTCCTACTCTCATATGATGACTTAGAGGTATCTCAAAGGAGTATGTGAGGCCTGTGGGCATTACTGGCTGTCAATAATAGGAACTGGAAGAACCTGGAGAATTAAATGCTGCTGAATATCCTTAGCTAATGATCATGTGAAACCCTGTATTCTGTTTAAGAAAAACAAAAACCAAAAAAATGGTAAATCTGTATGTTCATTGTAAGATGGAAAAGGTTTCTTTAAAATACAGAGGTTGAAAGTGTGCCTAACTACCTGCTGTTTCCCAAGCAAAAGAACAGGCTGCCCTACTTCAGTTGCTTAAACTATTCACCCAAAGAGCTAAGCCAACTCCTTAAACAATTACGCAGTTAAAGAAAACCAGATCATTTTAAACCTTAGATCAGTTCCCCCTAACAGGAATGCACTGCACAAGACCTCCAGGTACAGGAATCAACTGTGTTAGGAAGGACAGTAGCTCTGGTAAACAACACACTTTTTTAGTACACCTTTGCACAAATCAAGATATCCTGAACTTGAAAGCTCTCAAAAGGTGTCTCTCCATGATCAAACCACAGACATCAGAAATAAAACCACCTACTCTTCAGCCAAGTCCTCTCCTCCCACCATGCACACTTCAGTGTGCCACCAGTGGCAACCTTCAATGGATCAATACACGAGCAATGACAACCTGGGACAGAAAAGACATTTTTCCCTGAACAGTTGACACACTCTGTAAATGGCAGGGAATTGTTCATGCCTGGATTAAATCATTTACCACACTGACTTCCAGGCAGTACTACTTCAGGGATTATTTCTAGGTGGTACTGTTTCAGGGATAGGGAGCCTGTCGCCTAATGTCTGGATACAGCCCGTAGTTTTACCTCACCTAGCTTAGCTCCTAGTCACAGGCATGCTTTCTACATTATTGCTGGATAACCTTTTGGTGTGTGTTATGAGCATCTTGCCAAAGAAAGCCGATTACAAAGGCTCCTACCACCTCTTCTGCTTCTTCCCTTGCTGAAGAGCTCCAGAGGCCAGATTCTCCTCTGCTTTGTATTCTCTGCAACTTTTTAACACTCTACCAACGTGACACAAAAGGAACAAATTAAGAGAGTTGTAATCAGTTCTACAAGCTGAGGGTCATGCCTTTACAAGCAGAAAAACACCAGTGGAGAGAGGAGGAAGTTATTCGCCCTCCTGAGTAACATGATGAACAAAAGAAAAAAACATTTCCCAGTTTTTTTCCTCTTGCTTTACTGTTGATCATATTTAGCATACATACATAGACATGGCATACTTTTGTACCCACTGTAACATCTTTTCATACCCATAGTCTCACCTCCAAGCAAGTTTTTGCCTTGTCAGCCCTCCAGTTCCCTGCATCTCACTCTTCCCCATAGCTGCAACTATTTCTCTTAAACACACTTTTTTCTTTCTTGAGCCCTAAGCTCATCAGTCCTGCAAGCTGGAAGAAGAGAAATTATGCCAGGAAGCTTTAAACAGGATGCTGTTCTCCCTTTCAGCTGCTGCAGCTCAGGAGTCACAGCTCCAGGCAGCCTGCTCGTAACTGAACCTCAGTCCCCTTCCTCTCATCCACTGCCATACTGGCTTCTCATTGCACTTCCTTTTGTCCAGGTTCCCCAAATTACTTCGTATCCAAGTAACCTTCTATAACTCTTCTCTCCTTTGTACAGAAACAAAATGTATGCTTCCTTAAACCTCTATTATAGCAAAGGAGTGCAATAAAGTGTTGCATTAGCTATGGGTTACCTAGCATATCATTCCAGACCACGTGGTTCACACAGAAAACCCTGTATACTTTTAATTTCCTGTTAGTCACACAGTTTCAATACCAACTCAGTTAAGCACCCTTCAGACTGTACCCATAAAGGAGGCCTTTCAGTGGCAGGCAGATGTCTACGCAGTATACCACTGAGCCAAGAGTAAAAATGACCTATGGTACAGCAGAGCATCTCAGCAAACTGCAGCCCTCACACAGCCAGTGTCAGCTCCAATTTGAAACACTCGGATTTCAACAGAAGACTAGGTGTTTCTTTTTATTTTCCTTCCCCCCTTTATTTACCAAAGAATACCAACACTGAGTCCAGAATTAAGCAAGACAAACATTAAGCAATGAGAAAACAAAACCAAAAATGTACAGTCTTTCTCAAGATCTATGGTTACTTCTGTATAAACATCTTGAATCCAGTAAGTGTTAATCCCAATTCCCATTAGCAGTTTCTGCTGCTCTGAAACAGTGGTGTTACACACTTAGACTACCTCTTTTTTTTTTCTTTTTTTTTTTTTTTTTTATCTTTAAAGGCTTCTCCAGGATACAAGACCCTACCTTGGACAACAATTTTGATTTAATCAAAGCAGCCCTAACTGGCTGGTATAGATGCAGATACACTGCCAGAAAAAGGTGCTTGTGCCTTCCCTATCCCCATAAAAGTACTTTTGCAAAGGCTAATAGTCACATGTAGGCTACACTTAGGTGTGAGCAGAGTTAGGTGGCAGAATATTCCTCTGGGAAATTGCTGTTGTATGCTCAGTCCATCCTATGGTCACTGGTCACAAACAGTCACCAGATTACAACAGCTTTGAATGACAACTGTCTTTCCGTATATTCTCCCTTCCCTCCCCATCTTGCTATAAAAATTAGGATATTCTCAATAGACATGTCTATCTTCAAGCAATACACTGTTAAACTAGGGGAGGGTGAGGCTAGCCTCTCCCTCCCACAGCCCACATGAACACTGACTTCATCTTTTGTCAAAAGATTGCATTGCCATCCAGCTGCACAAACTAGGGTGCAGAGCCCAAAGAGACACAAGATTTCAGGTACTTTTTCTTTCGTCAGCTGCAGTGCTTTTCAAGGTGTCTTCTTCCCCCACTCAGTTCTGCTTGGTTTTTCCAGAACTACGGATCCAGCTAGTGCCACATTATACACTTTCAACACTGGGTTTTTTGAAGATTTTTTTTGTGTTTTGGTTTTGTTTTTAAATTGAGGGGCACAATATATGCACACCTATCATGTAATCAAGAATGATATGTGTCCTATAACACATAAGTGAAATAATTATCTCAAACCCAGAATCTACTGCTGTCAGTTCGAAGTGTCTAAGTTAAGTCATGGAGGCCTATTGCAGTGGGAACAATATAGACTCAACAGAAAGCTACTGGAAAAAGTGACTTCTACATTTATTCCTTATCCCTGGAAACTGTTAAATTGATAAGCAAAACATTTCCTATCCAAAATGCTAGCTCTGATATGGATCCCAGCAGCCATGCTGGCCCAAACATTCTCATGAAGGACTTCAAATCTGCCTCAAAAGTAGTCATAACTACATAATCAGCTGGAATTAGCAGAGCAGATCCCTGGCTAGATGTACCTTTTAATTCCTAGCTAAAATAGCCAGCTTAGGCATGGCACCAGTGGCATTTAGCCACCCTGTCCTCAAGACCTGGAGCAGTCCAAGCAGTTAGGGCCACACAAAAATGACAAAATGGCCAAAGTGACCCCCATGCCTGGTTTACACTTACTTCCTCATAGTTATAGTCTTATGCAAAGAACATGAGTGTTGATAGCAGAGGAAAAGGGCAGCACTGAGGTCATGTAGACACAAGCACTGAAAACTGAAACTTTCCCATTTGGATTTGCCTCAAAAGGAAGAATGCACCATAAAAGCAGCTGAAGCAAACAGATGAATTTTTTTTATTTATTTATTTTTTAACTTGCCCTCATCTTTCCCGTTAGAAATATTTCTGCATCATGCAATGGATTGCTCAGAGAGAAGGATAAGCCAGTAGCTCTCCTATACAGGATCTGACCACAAAAATTGTGCTTCTGTTAAGTCTATTTTTAACATCTTATTAGGAAAACAGGAAATCTGACATGGAAACATGTATTTTTAATATGGGGAAAAAAAATCTACCACAAGGAGGAGGAATAAAAATAATCTTGCATTGGATGATTATTTGCTTCATTCATTCCAGCTGCATTTTAATTCAAACTGCTGTGCTCAGAACAGTATCAGGTGATAACCTCATGCTCCATGGTGCCACTGTTACACATCTGATTAGTCAATAACCCCGAAAGAGTCATTTTCCACAAAGCTTCAGAGAAAAAAGTTTCCCACCAGGTCGTCTGTTTGTAAAAGGATCAGCCACAAAAGACATGGGGCTTTTCACGCTGGGAGTGCTGGTATCTTCACTCCACGCACGCTGAGTAGCAAGGCTGATAAGAGACTAACAGCTGAGATAAAATCATTCGTTGAAACTTTTAACATTCGTTGTGATGGAGCAAAAGAGAACATGCAAGCGTGATTCTTGTGGTCCACGCATCTGGTAATCAGAGTTCAGACTCAGCTCCAACCATTATGCTCTAGAAAATTCCTGATAACTGATGGAGAGAAAACAGAAATCCAAATCCCTCTCTGCTATCTTACTGTCAGAGCCCCTTATGTATAGAGTCATTTAACCTCCTTCTCTTCGATTCAATGAATATTTGATTCTTCCATAAAACTTTAACAGGAGAAACTGGCACTGCATCACTCCAGAATATTCTGTAGCCTGGCCCTTAGAATATGAAGAATACAACCAATCTTTCCCAGCCCAGATGAATCTTAATGAAATTTAACCCACAATCACCAAAGCAGAATTCTTTTTTATTAAAGCTTAGAGGTGACTTACTTGTTTTTCATGTTTTGGTGTCATCTTCAGTGGTTTGTACTAAAATTAATATCAATCTGAAAAAAAAAAGAAAGACAGACAAACATCAGATTGGCATGTAGTAGTTATTTGAAGGTCATTATCACTTTTTCTGGACAGTGGAAATAGCCAGGCTCAGTGCCATATATACCAGAAAACATGTTTGTATTAACTAGATCTAAAAATAATTCTTTATTTAAAAAAAAAAAAAAATCCCATTTTAGAGGCACTAGCTTAGCCCCCTTCTGGGGGTATTTGCTGTACAGTCCAGTGATGCCTGTCCATCTCTGGAAATCAGTGCTTTTCTTCACTGCTCTGAGAGATGCCTCAGAGCTTATCCTTGGACCCACCTCCCAACAGCTCTGCACAGCGAGCATCCCCAGGGCACAAACAGCCGAGGCAGTGCTGCCCATGCCTTGTTCCCAGGCACCCAAGCACATGTCTGTGAGACTGCAGGCAAGTCCAGGAGACACTAAAACACCTGGATCAGCACAATTTAAAGTCCCTCTCAACTGCTTCTCTGAAACCGAGATAAGCAGAGAAACAATCTGTCCAGATCCTGCAGGGTAGCAGGCTAAATTACTAGGGCTAAATTTCAGTGTCCATGTTTTTAACACCTCCACATAGGGAAGTGTATAATTACACCAAATAAAAAAATTCCATCTTTAATCTGTTTTAAACCTACTCTTTCCCTGGAAATCCCAATAAATTTTTAACTACCTCTGCAGTCTCATAAACCAGTTTGTTTCCTCAGGACAGGTACATGCACAGGAAGAGCAGAGCAGCTTTATTCAGTTGCTAGTTTGCATACACACCACCTGCCTAAAAATGACAACAGGGCAAAAAGGATTTACAATTTGCCTTTCCCCTTTACCTTCTCCCACATGCCAACCAGCCACAGCCAGCTAACACCTGCACTGACTCCCAGCTACAAAAACACACTATTGCCTCCTTGGCTGTTAGAAGTCAGCCTCCTCTTTCCAAACTGAACAGGACCCAAGGAGGATCTGTCCTTCGCCCCAGGAGTACAGCTCCCTGGCTTAGCCTCATAGTCAGGAGGGGTGCCACTCAAGCAGGAGAAGCTGAGCAAATTCCTGATTTGATCTGGGTAGGCACCTTGTGCTGGAAAAGGTGAATTTGCATGTTTCTTAGGCAACCACCTCCGTAGCTCTTGTCAGCAGGCTGCAAAATGCTCACACGTGACAAGGGAAGACACATGGTTATGTTTTTGGAGGTGGCTTGCTAAGGTTTGGCAATACAGAGCTTGGAGATGCTGTTGTCACTATATAATTACATATTTCGATCAAGCTCAGCTAAGGATTCTTGGACAACTCACCCTCCGCCCAATGCCTCTTACAAACACACCTTTTACATTACAACTCCACCTAAAATGCACAAAGATAAGCACACACATATTCCTTTGTAGGACCAGGAAATTACATTCTGGAACAAACATACCTTTGTCAAATTCTTATAGGATGTTACACCCAAATAGGATACTCTGTCTCCAAACAGAAATGTCCATACAGGCACCCCAAACCGTGCCTTCAGTATAGTTCCTATTTCCACAAGGAGAAGGCCACCACTTCACTTCTGCAGCCGGGATGGTGCTGATAAAACCACAGAGGAATCTTGAAAACACACTCCCAATACATTTTATTTTTTTTTTTACTCAATGTATTTGTGCATAACTGGCACACGTGCTTCAGGCTGAAGGTGGAAGCAGGCTCAGCAGCACCAAGCAGTTCAAAGAGGCACAAGCATTTATTTGTCTCATCAGTTATAGCTTCTGCTAATACATAAGTACGTTAGGAGATTTCCTTTTGGTGGAGACAAATTGCTTTTCTCATACAAGCACAAACCCAAACCACAAAAACGCTGTGCAGGGCTCAGGCTGTTTGAAGAGGAAGGGCTGCTTCTGCCTGCTATCGCTCCTCATTTTGTGCCGTTGTAAATCTATATAGTTGGGGGGCGCTTTTTTCCCCTTTCTGCTCCAGTTGAATGTCGTTTTGTTTTTTAAATGGCAATTCTATTTTTTTTTCAGTTATATATCTTTATTCTATCAGATTTTGCAGCCTCCTTCTCTCCTGTCTCTTAACTGCTTTAAGTAAGAAATCATGCAAGCCCAAAATATCTCATTCCCAACACTGTTAGTGAATGACAGGACTGAAATAACACATTTCTTTTTGTCCTGTTTTCTAATGACCAAGTTATGTGCTGATGTAGGTTAGAAAGAACAGTTTAAATTTCAAGCAGCCATTGCAATTTTGAATATTTAATGACTAAAATTAATATTTCAGCACCAAAACCTTCCTAAAATATTTAAAATATATAATCTTTTCATCAAGTAATTTGAAAAAAATTCAGAAATACAAGCCCACCAAAGCTACCTTTTCCACAGACACTTCAGCAAGCCCGAGATCACCCCAATCACGCTGCAGTTACCTGCAAACACACCAAATGCAGTATTCTGTCTAGTAGCAAGACATATTTTGGGACTTCTTTAACATACTTACAAGTCAGTGAAGCAGAACAGTTCAACTGTCTGCTTAACAAGATGTCTTTTTATCTTTAGAAAAACCTTACCCAGAATACTGGTAATGAAGAGAAGCAGCCTTCAGAAAACAAACGGAAGGTTGCTTGTCTTTTTACTCATAAAAAATTTTCACTGACAGAGAAATGCAGCAGTGCTCGGAAAAAGAATCAAAAAAGGCAGTGGTAGATCTGTAGTTTTGATAAAATGCTTTCTGCTGTGACTGGGAAAAAACCAACACTGCTTTGAATAAGTTTTTGTTCTGCTTCTGTTATCAGTCTGAAGACTGTTTTTCTTTACTACTTTTATATACTTGACACCTGCTCCTTGCGGTACATATTTTTGACAGTTCTTAATTGCATAACCAACAAAACCACTAGGGAACAGCTCCACAACTGCCAACAACCACCTTAAAACAAAAAGATTACGTAGGATGACTTGCCATACTTCCTGTAGTCGAAAAAAAAAAAAATCTGGGAAGAAAAAAAGAAACCAAACCCAAGTACTGCAGTGCTTTTTCTTTGGAAAATAAATTGCAGTGCTCTTCTTAAGGATCACAGATAAATACTATTAAGTATTATAGTTTATTTCATACTTTAGAGTTGATTTTATATTTTAAAATCTTAATTAAAAGATATTATTTAATAATCCAAGGGAATACCCTTTTATCATGGAAATGGATTGCTCTTAAAGAGGAAGTCACTTCTCTACACTCCCAAGCTGAAAGACCAAAACTCAAGGTTTTTGCCTGCGGTACTGCTTGACAATTTGCTATAAGAACAGCACAAACAAATGTGAGCCCTCCCAGCCACCTCATTAGTAGCTGTGTTTAATTGCACTGAAATTTTATAATTTCACTCATTGCTGAGCAGTGGCCTTTACAATGTTTTTGCACGCTCTGGGATTGCTCACAAATTTCACGCAGCCAGTGTTTCCCCTCAGGCAATAAGTGTCGACCCGCAGCTCAAGAATTATCCATCCACCCACCTTTCATTATTTCTAAATACATATCTAAAAGATCACTTTCAAGATTTAATAGGGAAGATTGCTCTACTTTTAGATCTTGGTGATAACTGAAAGTCCTATTCAGTCACAAGCAAAGATCTCAGCTGTACTTTTAAGGTTCTTCCCATAGTGAGCGTCAAGTGAAACTCTGTCAAGGCTTCAACATGACTGAGAGAGATATTACAATTAAATCTCTAAATACTTAAAGATTTTTGCTGCATTTTATCTTTTGCTTACCTTAATATTAATAAAAAAAAAATCCTAAGAATTTTCATCTACAACCTGTAGAAAGTACAGCTGCATCCACATATGGAGTTCACCATCACATAACACGCCTGCGTGCACCTGATCACACTATGATCCTAGAAGGCAAGTCATCCATATGGATTTCTAAGGAAAATATACATACAGGAGGTGACGATGGGAAGAGGATATGATGAATACAGCTATGATAAAAGAAGATGCTAGCTCTGGAGAGTTGAAAAAAGGCTATAATAAACTCAATAATCCCATGTTAAAACATAAGTAGTAGCTAGATTTCGGATAGGACAATACCAGTTTTTTTTGACCATTTATTTATTTGCAAAAGTCTCAGGTTCTGGACTAATTCTGAGAAGTCAGTCATTGGCAGGGAGAGTCACTGCTGGGGAAAGAACATCTTCAACTCCTGCACGAAGCAGAGGACCTGAGAGGTGCCTGTCTCACTGCTGTTGAAAATGAGTTGGAAATGGAGGGGCCAAATATCCTCTTACTACTAACTCACAGATAGTCAGAAGCTGAGGTGAAATATTACTATAGGTTTCAAAGGAAAGGATAACAAGTGGGAGAAAGCAATGTTAACTCTTTTATGGAACAAAATTGCCTGAAATTGTAAGACCAGCCATATTGTATGTAGCAATGGAAAGATTCATCTAGTCCAGCAGTGACTTAGATTATGACTGATAGTGGAGCTTTGGAGTGTAAGAAACATGCAAAATTTTGAGTGCTTATTCCCCAGTTTTGAAGAAGATAATGTGAAAATTATATATAGTTAGCATACATTTATACATATAAAATGTACCAGTCTGATGCTAAACTGACCACATCATAACATAGCCTGGCACTTAAAAGAATTGAGTACATGGCCATCACAGAACTACTGTTCTTGTTGACAGGAAAAATCCTATTCAAATGCTGTTCCCCAAGCAGAGACTTCCAGTCAATCCAAAGTAACTCAGCCTCAGCAGATGCCTTCTACTTTACCTATTCCAGTTTAATACCTGGGACCAAAACAACTGCACTCATCAGGAATCACGAGTTCCCCTCTGCCCATCACTGTCCATGAACAGGATGGTGAGGACTGTAACTCTAGACTGTGCACATGACAGAGCATCCTTCCTTCTCTCCTCTATCTTGACGGTTACCTCCCTCACCTTCCATCAGCAAATCACCACAAGGTTCAGCTCAACAGAAGGGAAAAGAAGATGAAAGACAGCAAACTCTGCACACCATTGAGGGGCTTGCAGTCTGTTTAGTGAAGTCAATAAAGTAAAGCACCATTTGAGCAAATTCTTCTCACTTTCCAGGCTTCAAGCTACCTGCATCATCAGTGTTGTATTACAGTAGCAGCAGTATCGCTTTGTTGCTGAGCAGAAACCAAGGACACTGTCTAAATTGCTTTTGAAAGAACAAGAGCTTCCCAAATCCCCGACAAAACTCATAGCCCATCCCTCCAACCACTACACAGAATCGCACTGACAAAAATCACGTCTTTCTGGCTGCACTTGAAATTCTGAGTTCTAGCCACTGTTGCAAAGGTGCAGCTACAAAGTCCTAGAGCAACTATTACTTTCTTTTTCTCCCATTAGAGAACACCAGTACGGCTAATGCTGTCAGTCTGGGCATTTAGGCAGTAGTTGGAGAAGGATAAGTGTGGGTAAAGACAGAATGCCAGTTTTTGTCATGGTAATTAGTTGTTACTCAGGGCTGACACTTGCCACAGCTTCTGCAGGCAGCCTGGGGACCACTAAAAACTCTCCTGCAGCTCCAGCTTCTGTGTTCTCCGGGCAACCTGTCAAGCCGGTTTGCCATGCGAGCCTGCCTTTGCTACTCTTTCCAAATACTATAGTGCATAATAATTAGCTTAAACTACATCAAATTATTTTGTGGCATAAATAATTGCAGGTTTTGTTGCTAGGGCACTTTCAGAAGGCCAAGAAAGAGATGAGGCAGTCTTTGAAGGGATTCACTGGTGACCTCCAAGTAAAGCCCCAATAAGCACGCTTGCTCTGGAGAACTGAGATCTGCCTGAGCTAGCAGAAACCAATTTCAGAAGTAGCCGCAACTTTGGCAGTTTGGAATTCAATCACCTTTCAACTACAGCCATACTCATCATGGAAAACAATGGATAGGCACTAGACTTCTTACGGATAATTACACAAATAGGGCATAACACTGGCAGTAAAACTACCTCAGAAAACAAAGGGAAAGAAGCAAGTAATTTTCAGGCTAAAATCACTTACTGACATAGTACCTGCGTACTTTCCAAGTTAAAGTTCTGTTGAGTTACAAAAGTGACAAGTGAAGATGTATATGTGCATACGCAAACCATACACAGATCTGATTAGATACACTAATTAGAACCAGCAATATAAAATCATGCCCAGACAAATAAACCACACCTGGGTATTTTTACATGATGCCAGTTGCAAACAACACATCAGACAGCTGTTACTTTTACAAGCTGGATTACAAACCAAAAAGAAGGGATTTGTAAATAGAGACTAAAGTATCACCATTTCAGAACACTGATTAAACTCTTAAATGCTGTTTCTGAAGCAGGGCTTATGTTCAGAGAACGTATATTTTTCTTTTGTCCAAAACCTCACGTTTCTTACAGGAATTAAATATTTCTTTGCATTAAATAAAATTAAACTGCCCTAAAAATATTTTCCTCCCCAAAGTGTCTTTGTAGTAACTGATTTTGACTTATCACAGGAAAAGAAGGGCTGATGGAAGTTGTATCTTTGCTGCTGAGTAAGCATAGCAAAAGTCAGCAAATGCCATGCAGTCTTATTGCAACATCTCTTTCTCAGCACTGCCAATGCAGAGGCTGACATCACCTGACCCTTTCCTTCCTGACTCATCCTGAATTATGTGTGCTAGAAATGTCTCATTTTGCTCATATTAAATGTTTTTCATTTTATATTCTTTTTTCTCTGCTGCTTGAATTGCTGTCACATAGCACTACGTGTTTTAACTTAGCCTTCTTCCTGATGCAGATTTTCTTAATCTATCAAAACAGCTATTTTTGTGATATGTCACCCAATCCTGCCTAGCAAATGCTAGTGCTTGGTCTTGTCTCAGAGAAGACAGTGAAGCAAAAGCGATAGTCTTGACCAACCACAGAATTAGAAAGTCCCAGTCTCATGACGTATGTCTGGGGAGATGGGTGGGAAAGACCAAGCACAGATATGGGAAAAAAATAAATGAACAGTTAAGTAATACTGTCCTGAGTCATATTGATCCTAAGCAGTCTCTATAGCTGCAGCTCAAAACAGCGGGGAAGAGAGGAAATGCTGCAGTCAATGCAACGTGCTCGTCAAGCATTTAGATCAACTCCAGCCAAACTGTTCTGTTTCTCTGGTCTCTAAAGTTGACCAAGCCCATGAGGGATGATTACAATGGTCCAGCTGGATCAGATGTCCAGTCTCTCGCACAGTGGCAATTCACTCTTTGGGCTCTCTTCCCCTAAAGAGCCCATCAGATAAGCTCATTATTACAGCAGAAACCTACAGATGTTGAATCTGTGTAGCTGCACCCATATATCGCACTAGTTTGAGCTGGATCTATCAATAGTTAAATTAACCATTTAAATAAATTTTTCCACTGGGCAGCTTGGTGGTTCAACAAGCCTAGCTCTCTTTCTGAGCTAGGCTGTGGCAGTGGCATGAAAATGATATTTTGGAAGGAAATAGCTTCTAAACACTGTTACTCATTACTAAAGCAAACAACTCCAAGCAGCAACAGCACTTGGCAGGAGGAACTTTTCATGAGCCTGACTAATAGAAGATCAGGCTGAAAATCAGCAATTTATTCATATGCGTGGATTTTCTGCTTTTCATCTCTTTTGTGCCTAGTAAGTGACAAGATGTGATTTTGGTTACTTTCACCCCAGTTACTGACCGCACTGCTGCACCATGACTTCACAAGATTGGCAAGAGCCCCTTAGCCAATTCTCAGTATGACAAGCAGATCTCCTGTATAGAAAACTCCTTTAAGAATTTGTGAAAGAACAGAAGACATGACAAACACACAAAAATGAGAGGAAGAGAAGAAAAGGAAGACTTGGGTATAATTGCTTTGCCTTCACAGCCAAGTCGAGGGAGTTGCTGGCCAGCCCGGAACAAACACTTGCTCAAGGACAAGCAGCAATGTGAGCAAAGTTAGAAAACTTTATGCCTGCAGGACAGAGACAGCCCACAGCTTGCTTTCACAGTGCCCAAACCCATATGATAGCTCTCTAACAATGAATTCAAGTAGACCATTAAGTAATCTGAATTAATTTTTTCTGCCTTTAGCAGGAGAAAAGACTTCCAATTCACAAAGCAGCCACTACCTCAACGAGAAGAACACTTAGATTTAAGTTCATTTTAAACCTGTTCAGTTTAGACTGTATTACAAGCCTATGGGAAAAAAGTGACTGAGATGTAACTGGTTTAAGTTCGTGTTAAGTAAAGCTTATTCCATGCTCACTTAAATATATTTACTCCAGGGTAAAAAAAAAACAAAAACAAAACCACAATCTAGTCTTAAAACAGAAGTGTCAATTTATATAATCACACCTTTAGCTAAACCAGTTGAAACCTACACATTATGTATGGATATAACTGAAATCCTACTTTGTGGTCCTCTAGCTAAATCTATAATAGATGTCTATTGTGTGGCTGCCGGGACCTGACAAGCACCAAGGGATCCTCTCCAGCTCTACCATTCTGGAGAAACACAACACTGTTGTGGGAACAACAGCTTTTCCATCCAGGGCTACACATGCATTCCATAATGAAACCATAATCAAGGCCACTTGGCAAAACAAATGGCCCGGCTACAGCAGGAGCAGAAAGTATCAGTAACCGCACATCCTCTGCAGCTGGAAACGCACAGAGAAAAGCCTCACTGCAAGGATCTGGCCTGCTTGGTCACTACTAGCACTCTTTCTGCAGAACTGGTGCAACTGGATCACTATGGCCAACAGAGATGGAAGTAAGCATTACAGACAACAAATTCCACTTTACAGGCAAGTTTCAAATCCTGCAGCACTTTAAGCACAGGCAAATGCTTTAAATATTTGGACAGGATTCTGTAAGGATAGTACTGTGCTTGACATGGTCTATTTCATTGATCTAGCAGGAGAACAGGAAGAAAAGAATGGTTGTCAATTAGTCTAGAAACAACACAAGTTTTTAAAGTGTAAGATCTAGCTATTAACTGTTGAAAACAAGAATTAGATCTGTATTAAAGAGAGTGTAAGGCCATTTGAGGTTTGAAAGTTATCTAGTTTAGCTGAGCTTATGAGGAAAAGACAGTGCTCCTTAGGATTAAGCTTCGCAAGAAATCCAGTCAAGGAGTAAAATCCAGTCAAGGAGTAATCATATACACCTAAACCAAATATAATTTTCTACAATGCCAACAGATTTATATTTCAGATGTCAAGGACAAGTCAATTACCATCCAAGGTTAGAATGACAGAAACACTGGTCATCCTCAGGTGGTCAAAACAATTCAACTTTATCACTTCACTTAGTACAAGTGGACATATGTTCAAATATAGACATTTTCTTAGCCTTGGTGGGAAAATAATCAGTGTGTATCAGCCCACAACAGTTTGTCTGTGAACTGGTTTTTAGCTGATACAATATCACTGTGCTTAAGCACCCAGCTTATTCATCAGGCGTGGCTCCCTGTGATTTCTATTTCTTCCCAAAGATCAAGTTAGCACTTAAAGGAACCCATTTTTTGTCGGTAGAAGATGTGAAAGCAAAAACAACAGAGAACCACCACAGCCTTTTAGAAAACTATCTGCGGAATTGCTTTGAATGTTTGCCGCATTGTATGATGCCTTGTGTCATCTCAGAAGAGTACTATTTTGAAGATGATTGCAACTGACTTTCTTAATCTTTTTGGTAGAGTTACAAGCATAGTATTGTTCGTTTTGTGTAAGACCTCACATATAGTACTGCACGTTATTTTTCAAGTCTTGTATTTAAATTCAAATATGTAATGGCAAAAAGGTAAATTTTTTATGTAGACTGAAGCCTAAAGACTGCCTTTATGTTTTCTTAAAGATAGTCCTCATTACTACAAATTCTTTTTGCAGTTGTCTTGCATTAGTTAGTTACATGGTTGGTACAGGGGAGCCTTCTTGAGAAAGTCAAGTTGCTTTCTTTGCAGGCTGACCTGAACTATTAACACCTACTTACCAGGGTTTGCATTAAATCCCTGTGATTCAGCTCTGCAAAGCTCACTGACCTCAGCTGGGAGAGAATCTTGCATTCCTACTTCAAAATTCAGCCTTGGACTACACAGCTAAAGTAGGTGTCCTTTTCCTGGCCAGTGGGTCAAACAGATCTTCCAAATCTACCCGTGGTGATGAGTGAAACAGCACTCAGAAAGCTTTCTTGTGGACGAGTAGATTAGGAAGGCTTTGTACCTGCACAAGTATTTATTGTGTCAAACAGTTCTTGATAAATCCCCAAAGGGACATTTTAGATATAAATCCTTTCCAATTCTTGGATCTTACTGACTAAATCCAGTTTCACGATCTGGGAGGAGGAGAGACTGTTGAAGCCACCCATGTGGCTGCCTTCCCCATCATCTTCACAGCAATTCCCGCCCTCATCCACGCAGAGAGGGCAAGATAAAGGATTTTTATTTATCTGGAATAAAGATTTGCCTTCTTGTCTCCCCAACAACCCTGTTGATTCAACTCCAAACACTCTTACAGCAACCAGTTATCATGTGAGCAGACATCACTAACGCAACACAATCTTGAATTCTTGGTGACCAGACCAACTGGTGTTGCAACCATTAAATGCTGGTCTCATTGTTTCACATGTCTCAAGACACGTGAGGGTATTTTGGGGTTGTGTTCCTCCACACTATGAGAGACAAGGCTATTACATTCAGATGTTCTCAAAGCAAGTATGATTGCAATGACACTACGCACTGATGTGACTATTTATACAGGCAAACGCCCAGCACGTCATAGGCTCTGGCACTATCAAAATACTCTCCAGCACCCAAGACTTGCAGCTATTTCTCTTCTCTATAAATACTCCCCAACACTCCTCTTACCACCTCGCCTTCTCATGACTCAATAGTAGAAATTCATTTCTTCTGGGGAAAGGCACACTAGTCTTGGGAAAACAAAGCCTTCGCCTCTGGGAAGACAGCTGAAGATCTCATTAAAATGGGTACCAAAGTTATGACTAATTTAAAACCACACACCACCATTATGCAATTAAAACAACAAGACTATTAGAAGACACAAAATTATAACCCGGTGACTGTTGTACACATGGAGCAAGGTATGTGAGCAGTTAGGGCTTCCCTGAGGCAAAGGAGGTGCAGGAACTTGAACTTGAAGGATGTCTTGGCAGCACACACACACAAAGAGGTCAGGGTACATTACTCACTGTCAGCTCTGTAATAAAACAGATGCTTTGTTACAGGAGCAAAACATCCATTTTGCTTTAAGGCGCAGAATACCTGTGTAAGTGAGTTTAGCCTCCTAGACAACTCTGGTAAAGAAGAAAGGGAGAGGAAGAAGTAATTTTCGTAAGCCACAAATCCTTTAAATACCAAGAAACATTAATTTCTTCATACCACAAAAAAAGTAAGCATGGAAAATAAACTGCATTCTAACTTTATACACAAGAGTTACTGGGGGAAAAAAAACACCATAACAAAATCATTGGTTTATTTGTTCTCAAACAAATGCAACTCATCAGTATGCATATTGCTAAACAATACTTTGGCAAACCATAATACCAGGGATATGAAGATGCTGGAGCAAAGAGGAACTCCTTTCAAACCCATCAGGCTGGCAGTGTAATGCCAAGTCATAAAGGTTTCTGCACAGTTCATTTCTATTGATTAATTCTTCTGTGGTACTGGGAGACATTCTGAAATAACTCGTACTGAGGTGCCAGTGAGACAGCATGCAGTGCCAGCATACAGACACCCTGAGCAACACCTGCACAGCACCAATCCCAAGACATACCCTGTTTAACAATAAGCTTTTTGCAAAACAGAAGTAGTAAGAATATAGGCTGTATTTTATTTATGTGGACATCTCCTAAGTATTGGAGTGAGTATAGTCAGGGAAAAAACGTGTGTGTATAAATACTACACATCCAGCAAAGTGGAAAAGGAAACTGGTTTCTGGGACTGGAAGCCCTGAGCGCTTTTAAGGATTTTGTGAAGACTTATCACTACGTAGACCTCAAGAACAGAAATAATATGTTGAAGTTCTCCAAGCTGAAAGAGGATCACTGGAGGAACATGATGGGAAACATGGGGCCATTTGCGATTACGTTATTGGATTATTTGCTTGTTAAATCTCCCACTGATTCCCCTGCCCTGGGGAAACAGATACAAGTAGGATTCAGATGGCTAAAACATAAACATTCAGAGTCTTCGTGGATGATCACAAGGCATCCTACTTACTCTTCAGCTGCTATCCAAGAAAAGGGTGGATCGACTGAAGGACATCTCATGACATCAGCCTCATACAAATGTCTTGGATCCCTTGGGCAGTCATTGTGAAAGGCATCAGCCACCTGTGTCCAGGCACCTGACCCGCGTGCTGTACTGCACAGTGATTTAGCAACAGATCCAGAACCAAATTATTATGCACCAGATTCGTGCATACAGTTCCCAGTAATCAACAAACAACTACAGCATGATTTGCTTCTCTATCACAAGAGCTATTCCCGCCAAGAAGGCAGGGAAATCCTGTAGGACACATAGCTGTGCTTTTCTCTCAGCATTTTTAGCAGCAGAAGAACAAAAAAGCGGCTGAATTATTTTTCCTGAAGCAATAAAAAGACGCTAAATGTTTGAGAAAAAATAAAATCAGGATATCCTAAATTATCCAGATCTCATATTTCTTTGCTTACAAAAGGCAAAAGCTTATCATACTACATACCACATGCATGAAAATAAGATCCATGTGATATATTGCAGAGACATGATACACTGAATTTGTCACCTGTCATATCCTAACTATGTACTCCCAGGAGGGAGAAACACCTCCAGCAGTCCACGCTGCTAAGCAAATGCTCGCAACTTTTAAACTTTGTGATTTATTTTAGTATTTGGTGTTGGGGATTTTTTAGTCTTTTTTTATGCATATAATTATTTAATCAACCTGCCAGAGAAGTGCTTCTTTCTTTCTTTCTTTCAAAGAAATTACAAATTGGTATGATAAAAGCAGAAAAGGTTGAAGTTGCCTGAATTTATGCCAATTAGGAAAAGTACTGAGCAAAAATTGACTACAATAGGGCTGCAAGACTCATCTAGCCCTTTATAGTCAGAAGGGCCCAACATCAATATTTTAAACAGCATCTGTCATGCCATGGGATCAGAGAACCAGCAGAAGGGTGGATGGAAGGAAACACCACAATCAAGCAAGCATATTTGGTATCAGAAGAAGCAGTCCCTTGAGCCAAATGCAATGCTGCTCTACAGAAGGGGTAATAAGCAGCCAGAGGAAGCAAGGAAGCATCGAGAAGTGCTGTAAATTGCTCAACTAGGAACAGGATGCAGGAAGCTTCAAAACAGTGACTGCCACGACCTTTTCTGTCTGGGAAAAGCTATTCTGCAAGAGGTTAATGTGCAGCATTAAAAAAAAAATAAAAATCTGGGAATGTCGCCTATGCTCTGGTCCTCATCCACTCATTGCTACTACCTTACATCAATCACATCACCGGTCCTGGCTAGATGGTGATAGCTCACCAAGAGAAGTCACATCACGACATATTTATCAACTGCTGGCTCGAAGTAAAGCAGTACCTCTCTTCTTATGCCTGAGAATTACTCAGCTTGACCCAAATGGCCGGTGCTTTGGCTCTTCCTGTCACTGTGCTTGGGAAAGGAAGCCCCAGCACACTTAGAGCCTCCATGGCACTGCTCGCGTCAGACCCATATGCTGTGTCTATGCTAAAAGCATCACAGCGCAGTGTGCATGCAGTGAGCACAAAGGTAGCTGCAGCAGGTACATCAGGGCTGGTTAAAGGTGCTGCCTTGACAACAGCTCTTCCCCAAGAGTTGATGCAGAAAAGCAGAGCTGTAAACAACTTCTAAGTGTATTAAAAGATCAAAGGGAGTGGCCGTGAAGAGTAAAGGCAATGTTTACCCAGCTCTGCCTGCAAGGCAGGGAACAAGGAAAAAGAATAGAAAACAGTCTGTTGAGATAGGAGCTAGACAATATTTCATGAAACACAGCAACACAATGTGGTGACAATACTCCAGCTTTCTACTAGCCTAGCCCTGGCTCACTGTACCACAAATATATCTTGAAAGAAAAAAAAAAAAGGCAAAACCCAAAACACCATCCCCCAAAAAAAAAACCAATAAACCTGCCTAATTCAAATAAATTACTATGACATTCAAATATAAAAACAATTGCAGCAGATTCTATCATGAAACAGCTCATTTTGGGGAAGAGCATCTGCAAGCTGGCAACAAATCATTAATTCCAGTAGCTCAGCTCATAGCAGTTAACTACAGTTAAACTACAAAAACACAAAATGAAAAAGGAACAACAATAATTTATAGTGGATTTGGCATTTGTGCGGACATTTGGAGTTACTAAACTAAACTAAACAAAACAACTGTTTCTATGTTCACAAACAGTGTCTTGTTTACAAATAGTATCATTTTCTATTCCATAAGTTCTCTAGGACCAAAGTCTTCCTTTTTGCCTGTATTTGCACAGCTCCTACCATTCGGCACCAGTAACTGGATGAGGCTTCTAGTTGCTACTGTCTTCTAATTACACTAACATATTGGAGAGATCATGTTGTTAATACATTAGTAGAAACATTTACAGAGTATTTTTCTCCTTTTTTAAAATACCTAAACACAATTATTTTGCAAATAAAATTGTGAAGAATGATAATAATCTATCGCAGAGTTCACATGTATTATAAGCCCTTACAAGTATATGAATCCAGGTATCATGCACCAATGCAAGTTCTTTAAAATGAAATTAATAGGTAATTACTTCTTTGATTTAATATAAAATATAAATGATAAACAAAAGACTTCTGGATTTCAAGTCAAGCATTATAAGCATAGCATAATACCCTAGGCTGAAGTAGGCATAAACAGCATTTTCATCTTGGCCACAAACATCAGCATTTCCATTTTTTCTAACCCAAGTCCAGTTTGTGTCATTCAGAAAAGCTCTGCCTTGCAATACTTTTAGTTTCAGTTTTCCTTAGTACAAATAGGAAGACTGTCTGCTTCAGCTATTTCCTGCTAATGCGAAAGCAGAGTGACAAATAAAAACTCAAGCTGCCGTCTCCCTTGGGCAATGGGTGATGTGGGCACCTACCAGGAGGGTGCTCCAAATGCAGGCAAGCTGGCCAGACCCTGATCCTCAGTGGCACGGCTTCACACCTCTGCCTGCCTTTACTTTTTCACTGCTGCTAGCAGAATTAGCCAATATTTACAAAAAAAAATGCCACATGGAGCTGTGAGAGCACCCTGCCCGTCGCGCTGATAACTGTGACTCCTGTCTCTGCAGGGCAAACCAAGCAGGTGGGTGCCAGACAAACAGCAAACACAGTTGAAGGAAGAAAGGAATAAATCATTAACGATAGTAAGAATCAAATCTTGGCCGGCTTGCGGAAAGAGAATGTGATTGTAGCAGGAGTTTGGCTCGTTTACTAGTTGAAACAAGGACAGTTCCCCAGCAGGAACAAAGGACAGACCTGAGCTCATCAAGAGGACACAAGGAGGAAGGAGATAAGATAAAGAGCATCAGAGGATTCTGAAGCCACAAAGTAACTGCAATGTACATACCAGAGTGGGTGACAAGATATGATAATGAGTTCTATGTATGTCTAACCAATATTTCCCAGAATATGTAACCAGTGTTTCTCAGAATCTATATGAATATGTATGTTTAACCAATATAGAAGTCCTGTAACCAGCCTCAGTGGACACACATTAGGTGAAATGATTCCCTGTGTGTCTGATGTCGTACTATGTATTAAAGCAATACCTGCTTAATAACCAAATTGGTATTGAGTTTGGCCTTTTTCACAGCCAAATACCTTCCTTGAAGGTATTTCAAGGAAGAGCACAGGCAGCTGCTCATGTGTCAAACCCAGCAACCCCATCACTAGAACTTCCTTTGCTTTATAAATTGCTTTTCAATTGCGTACTCTGTTTTCCTAGGCTTTCTTTATACATATCCTAAAATGCTCAGGCCACTTGAGTTTAAGGATAACGCTCCAAATTTTTTAAAAGGATAACGCTCCAAATTTTTTGAAAGGATAACGCTAAGGCAGCCTCCCAACTAACAAAAAAGTAAAATAAATATGATGTGCTTAGCATAAAATTGTGCCATTACCTACTTTATATGATATGTATTATATATTTATAACTATTATATGCAATGATATGCACGATTATTTAACCTACGTAGGTAATAATGTAATGTATATACACGCAGAGCTCTCGCACATCCATATACAAAGGTCATAGTTGCCAAAGGCGATGGACTTGCTTTAACAAGACAAAAAGGTTTGGTTCAGAACAGGGTTAGCAATTATTTAAACCAAAGTTCCTCACCGCCTGGCATTAATCGTTACTAACGGCAGCCCCTCCCGCTGCTTTGAGCCCCAGGGTAGCCCCGTACCGCGGATCAGCGGAACAAATACACTTGAAAGAGCGAGGGAGGAGCCAAGCGCTATCGCAGCCGGCTCCCCTGCAGCAGCGCTCGCCGTTCGCGCCCGGGCACCGCGAGCCGCTGCCTAAACCCCGCGTTACCGCAACAAGCAGCGCCTCGCCAGCACCCGGAGAAGGGCTCCGCACCGGCCCAGCCACAGACACAGGCACGCACCCGTACTGACAACCACCGGTACAGCAACCCCCGCCGCCGCCTGCCCGCTCACCGCTACCTCCGCCGCGCAGACCCGGCGCCGCTCCCGCCACCGCCCACAGGCCGTGGGGGGGCGGTGCGCCACCAAGGGGGCGTGGTCGTGTTCATAGCCACGCCCCCCGCCGTACTCATAGCCATGCTCATAGCCACGCCCATCCGTCATCATGGTCACGCCCACAGCCTTACTCAGCCATGCTTATAGCCCCGCCCACCGCTAGGCTCATAGCCCAGCCACTGTCACGCCTATAGCCACGCCCACCGATGGACACATAACCTTGTTCATAGCCACGCCCGCTTCCGTGCTTATAGCCAAGCCCACGACTATTTTCATAGTAATTATCATAGCCACGCCCACTGCCGCACTCATACCCGTGCTCCTAGCTACGCCCCCTCCCTGCCCGTAGCCACGCCCATCTGTTCTTAGCCACGCCCATAGCCATGCTCATAGCTATTCTCCTAGCCACGCCCCCTCCCTGCCTGTAGCCACGGCTCTCGCCACCGCCGGGGGGGGGCAGCGGGAGGCGGTGCTGTCGGGCAGGGAGGGAGGGCGGAGGCAGGAGAAGCTGGGATCCTAGGAAAACCTAGGAGCGGCCCAGGTTTTCCCGGGGGGTGTCGAGGGCGCTTCCCGGCGGCAGCCTAATTTTTAATCCCCATTTTCTTCGCCCGTCTTCTGGAAGCGCGAAGAGGTGCGAAGAATGGCTTTCGTCAAAAAGAGTTGGGTTTAGGACCCCTTTAGTTAAAGACGAAAAAAAAAGAGCAAAATTAAGACTGATAAATCCAATTGTTAATTAATTTTATAAGAGTGAATAAAATCTCTCCTTAAGGTTTATTTTCAGCTTTGCGCGATTTCTCAGGAAACCAAAATAACGGTAATTTTGTTTCCATACTTATTGTTTTGTGTTTAACCTGAATCATGTATTTTATTCCTCAAAATAAAAGTTCCAAGAGGGATTTGAAATACATGATTAACATCGTGTGCCAGCACTTGGAGATCATCTTGCAAACAGCACATTAACTTCTATCTCTGAAACCTCAGGTTCCTACGTACTGGAATCCGACTTATGGAAATGAGCCTGGGGAAATTGTTTATCCGTGAGAATGCTTATTTCTTGCTGCTGAGGCTGTTCTTGTGTGCTGAAATTGTTTTAAGAGCAATAAATAAAATACCTTAGGAAATAGCTCCTAATGAGAGTGGAGGGAAAAGAGTTAATTTTCTGTTACAACAAGGAGGAGCGGTAAGGATTTCTGTTTCTGAAGAACTTGAATGATTTTTACTTACCTATGTCTTGATAAAGAATCACCAAAAAATCTAAGCAACCTCTGTTTTAAAAAGGAGGAATCATTTCAATACTACTATACATATTTGCTTCATTCCTAAATACTGAGAAGCCTAGAATATCTTATTTTCTTAGTCTTTTTATGTAAACTAAAGGGCTGTTTATTCCAATAAGATGTTAAAATATAAAGCAAGTTCTAAGATAAACATTCTAAAAGAAAATAATTATTATTAATTTGTCTTGAGTACCCAAAAACTTTCACCTGATAAAAGCCCTTAAGCAAAATACTGCAGAGACAGGTAGGGATCAACATGGTCAACTGTTGCTTCGTAGTAAAAGTATAGAGAATTGCAGGGGTATTACGTGAGGTGTCTACATCAGCCTTCTTCCCCAAATATTTGTCACTTTTGGTAATGGTGGGTGGTTCAACATCACTGCCAGCAGAGTCCCTACAGACCCTAAGTGGCTGCTGGAATCATAGAGATGATTTTTGCGGTAGCATCGTGAAAGCACCGAGGCTCAATATCACCTTTTTTTACTCTTGTTGTCAGACGCTGTGCTGAGCAGCAGCTTTGAGCAACCATTCTGTCCAAGAAGTTATTCACAAAGGAAGGCCAGCACAGGAAAAGACCAGAGGGAAAAAAATGAGTGAGACCAACTGGCATTTAAATAGCAGTTAAGTAGCTCTCTGTGGGATCGCTGGTATAAACTCATTTTCAGAGAACAGATTTTTTTTAATAACCTAGCATAATAAAAATTATTATCAATGAAATTTATTAATCCTAGTTATGTTTGCATAAGTGTGAACTAGTGCTACCTCTAAGCCACAAAATTTTGCCAGCAAAAGAATCATGATTACGTATAGGTAAATCTAAGAAACAGAGGCTGTCCAGGCAAGTGTTCTTAATTAAAAAGGAAAGAAAATTTATGACAGAAACCAGTTTTTGGAGAAGGTGTTTTCAAACTTCCAAACTGCTTATTTGTAGGATTTCAATCCTTAATTTCTTTTTCCAGATTTTTTTTTCTGTCTCACTTCAATATCATAACAAATTACTGCCTTTCTTCAGGATATGGTGTGCAGATATATTCCATGAAAGGATGGAGACTGGAGAACATCAGACCTTAGTAAGATGACTGCAGTGAGCAGCAGAATGAATATGTGAATGATGTTCCTACAGAACTTTTCTTCCTTCCTATTTTTATAGGAAATTTTGCATCAACTAGACCAGATGCCAATCATCACAATATCCATATTTCATGGTTCTGAAGAGCAAGACATGCCCAAGACTTACCAGTCTAATTTCCTCAAAAGGGTTTCCTTTTTCCATAGACTAGTTTAGTCAATGCACCCAATTTTTGCTGGCATAGACAACATTTTCCTAATCTCAACCATCTTCATTGATGTTTCCTATTTTATTTTCTGCTCTTTATTCATTTGTGGATGATGGGGCTGTGTGCTCCAACCCCTTTTCCTTCTTCCTTTTGCCAGCAAAACTGGCTCACAGTTTGCCTTGAGCTTTCTTACACTGTTTGGTGAGACATCCAGAGGGACCTGTGGGTTACTGCTCAGAACATCTGTTATACCTCTGGACCTACTGCAGGGGAAACAGCCATCAGCTCAACAGCAAAATTCAGGACTATGGAAGATGCTAAATAAAAAAATGTAAAATACAGCATCCTAGGAAAACAAATGGTAAGATTGAGGAAGCACAAGCAAAATATGGAGGGGGAAAAGACCAAAGAACTGGAAAAAAGGGATTGATATACTGAGGAAAGAGCCAGAAATCAGAGGCCAGAGCAAGTTTTATCAAACTGGCGTTGCCAATTTTGTTCTGTTACCTGTTTAGAATTTACATAGAGGAAATTCCTGTGCATTTCCTGTGAAGTTCTCATGCTGCTTTTGTCCAGCTGTTTTCAAGCCAGCAGCATTTGTGTCTTGATTGATGTATAAGAATTCACTTGCATGAGGGCTTTTCACAAGCCTTTCTCAGGGTGCAGCTGCAGTGCTAGCGTGAACAACGGGACCTGCTGCTGGTGTTGGCTGGACTGCTGGTCTGAGGGGACATCTTCCTCTATGCCAAGAACTTACCTCTTTACACTGTGATAAACAGAATGCACTTCAGAGACATATTGACTACACAGAAGGTATTTTCTCAACATTTCAGAAAAAAAAGGGGGGAATTTATTTCACAACATCTCTCTCTCAAAATTTCCACTGAAATTTTCACTGAAATGAGTTATTATTCTGCTGTCTTGACACCGCTTTGACTTGTTTCAGATTAAATTTGCCACAGCAGTGACCATTCATTTACTCAGAAGTGCAAACTTAAGTGTGCATTCGTCTAAGTTAGCATTTTGTTTCAGATGAGATATGTACTATTTGAAGCAAATTTCTGGTTGCCTTCCCTTCCTGCCCTTCAGTTCATTTTGTGGAGCATCCCCAGAAGACACAAAAGAAATGTTTCACCTGAAATGTAACCTAAAGCTGCACTCTAGCTGCTGATGGAGCCAGACTGGGACAAACCTTCAGAGCCCACAGGGTGTGAAGGTCAGGTCCTCCACACAAGCTGGTTTGTACTGTAAAGCTTTTTCTGTTGCATCCCCCTATTCCCTAATATAGACATAGCCTAAATCACAGAGTGATTAAAATTCTGGTTCTATTACCTCATGTTTATAATCCCTCAGCAGCTTAATTAGACTGGAATAAAGCCTTACATCCAGAAAATGCTGCAGGACTATCTGGATCCCACCTACTTGATCATGATATGAAAATTTTCAGATTCAATGGAAGATTCTTAAATTTACAAGGTACGCTTCTTCAAACCAAAGAACTAGAGTTAAAGAACGAACACACGTGGTATATTATTTTGTACACAAAGTAAGAATAAATATGTTTCTAAAACTCACGTGTCATTTCCTTTGTGTAGCTAAAGAGGGGAGGAAATCATGCAGCTTTAGGCTAGGGTGGGATTCCTAGGCATTATTACTCTTAGAAACCACCAATAAAAAATGACAGGAATTGTGTTGCTGATTGCAGTTCTAAAAGATATTTGGTATTTTAATGTTGTGGCAGGTATAAGGATTAAGAAAAGAATGAGAAGAAAGGAAGGAACTCTTCAAATATTTTTCCATACTGTTTTTCATTCTGTGGTGGAAAATAACAATTGTCCTTCAATCAAGTTGTCACAGTGTGCTTGGCAAGTACTTATTTCTTTGTAGCTTGTTTGCAATAAATAATTAAATCAGCACATTTGCCATATCCTGCTAATATTTGGTATCCCTTTCCCAAGTACATATAGCGATGAGCAGTTGAAAATAATTTAAATACTCATACCCATGAGTAGGATGTTCCCTCAAGCAGCTTTAATGAATATTGTGATATCTAAAATTTCTGGAGGAATGAAGCTCTTGACTTTGGTTTGTCTATTTATGTGAGCACAGCTAAGGGAGGAGTTTTGACTAGAAGAGTCAAGTTGTCAGTACACTGGACATTTCAGTGCCATTAATTTAGTAGCTTTAAACTTAGTTTTGCAAGTGCTGTGTTCTCATATTCAGTTGTGTCTGCTAAGTTTGCAGTCTCAAAGGTGCCTGGCTCAGAAAAACAAAGTCTGTCCAAGCGAAATCAGGTCCAGACTGTGAGAGGGACAGGATTATTTGGATTTGCATGTAATATGAAAAAGGAATGTTCATTTTCATTCAATTTTTTTTCTTTTTTTTTCCCCCTGTAATTTCAGCTTTCTGTGTTAGATGTGGCTTGCAGACAAGATAAAATGGAAGGCCTTGGTGGTCCTAGCATAAAGAGGAAGAGAGTTATCAACTGAGAAGATAAGAACTATTAATGAAATCTCTACACCATCTTTTCAACTCGAGCAGAAGCTAAATGCCTTGTTAAAAACTGAAAACCATCGGGAAGAGCTATGATCCGTCACCATTCTCAGCATTGCAGAGAGCTGTCTGGCCAGCCTGCAAGATTTGCATGATGTTCTAAAGTAAAAATAAGCAAGCATGAAACAAACAGGAATATTTTTAAGGGGACTCCTCCTTTACACATTCGATAGAAGTGAAGGAATGCAGACTTTGTTTTCCCTTCTTCCCTCTAACCCTGTTTCTTAGAAGGTCTTTGTTTTTCCTTCTGTATATTTCTAGGTAATTTTTGTTCTGTTTAGTTCTGTTTCTTTAGGTCAGATTTAACAAAATAATGTAGAGTCACTACGTTTATTTGCACAGATCCAAATAAAAATTGACACCGAGGGCAAATGCCAGAGTATTAAAATATACAGCCCCAAAATTGTGCTTGATATTTATGACTGTTTCAGAGAAGACAACAGTATAAAGCAGCTGTTGACTACAAGAGCCTCAGATGCTATTTTTCCATCTGTGGTTTCTTACTGGTTGTGTGCTGGTTTCTTGCAAAACGGTAGACCAGGATTCCAGCTGAGTGTTTATTTCCATGTCTCCCAGTTCCCACTCCCACTTTTAGCCTTCAGTATGGGGATGCAATGGACAAAGGTCAAAGAGCTGAATGCCCTGTTTTGCCTTGGGATTTACTCGTGCCTCAGCTCTCTGTAGCAGAAGCAAACATCTCCTTCAGACAATTTAGATTGCCTAGGATTTAATTTGTCCTCTGAAAGCACCTGTGCCTCCAGTGTCTGGAAAGGCAGCCAAGAGCAGTTCTGTACCTTGAGTGAGGACCATCTAGGTCAGACTGTTTTTTTCCTTTTGGCTTGCAGAGGCTTATCCATGAGCTGGTGTGTGGTTAGCACAGAAAATGTACATATCACATAAAAGGCAATATCTGTGTGGACTGATATCTACTCCCCACCACTGTCCTGATGCTTTCAAAAAAGGTGATGGAATCAAAAGACTTGTATAGTCTCAGTTCAAACATTCTCAGTTAGTAAGTACCTTTCCTGCGTTTGTCTCCTGTTTTTTTCTTCTCAATGCAAAGAAACCTATGATAAGTTCTCATGTGCCATTTATTCCACAACTGGGAAAAAAACATGAAAAAATTAATGATTCTTTATAAAGTTTAAAGGTAACCATGCTTTAAGATGACTGTACCTGTATATTTCCAAACAAGCACCACAATTCTCACCACACTGCTGAAACCTAGGGAACTTGCTTCTTCTGCTTACAGTACCCCCAGACCCAGGAGCAAGTGGGTCTGACCCAGTGAGGTGACTTCTGCAGTTGACTGCTAGACAATGTCCTTGCAATGACTTGCTAGGACAACTTTTTGTTGCTTACAGGAAGAAGGAAGTTAAGAGTAGGAGCAATGTGAACTAAGGGATATGATAAAGAGGCTGGGAGGAATTAGTCCTTTTCGGAGGCATTCGGGTTGATCCATTTTAGCTGAGATGAGCACGGATGGGAGGGGTCAAGTTGGTGGTTAATATTTTAAGAGAAGCGGTAGCGAGATGGTTACCAATGGTACTAAAAGAAGATCAAGAACAGCAGACAGATAAATATGAGGAGCAGGACTGGAAAAATTGAGACTTACTGAGATAGACATTAGTGAAAATATTTATGTTATGGTGTCAGGGACCTCTTATCTAATAGCTGGAAAGTGTGTACTTGTTGTAGTTACACACTGAATGAACACTTCCCATTGGTACTTTGACAGCAAAGGGACAGTGTTTGTGCCTGTGCTGAAGATGTGGCAGCTGAATAAGTTACTGTGCATCAGCTGAGTTTCACTGACTCTGCAGTTGACTCGTAAGATGCTGTATCATACAACCTCACTTAGCAGGAGACAAGAAAGATTTGAACCTTCCCAGTGCTTCTGTGGATGGCTCCCACCAGGCCAGGGAAAGGTGGCAGCTTGCTCCCTTGCAGGGATTCTTCTGCCATTACCTCCCTTTGGCCCTGTGGCCTGGTTACATGCAGGCTTTGTGCTGACGTAAGTGCCGTTTAGTGGGGTAATCCTTTTACCAGAATAAATACACTGGGACAATTCCTAGTACTAATGTATCATGCTGATTTAAAGCTATCATTCGTTAGTGTAACTTACCCTCTTCCTTAGCACAGGCGTAAGCTTATCTATATAACCTCCTAATG
Organism: Cuculus canorus; assembly: GCF_017976375.1. Classification (NCBI taxonomy): domain Eukaryota; kingdom Metazoa; phylum Chordata; class Aves; order Cuculiformes; family Cuculidae; genus Cuculus; species Cuculus canorus. The sequence continues at coordinate 125,842,882 of NC_071402.1, forward strand.
CCAATTTAATGAACTCTTTGGAAAGGCTTTGTTATTTTAGACACACCTGCATAGTTAGAATGGTACTACTGTCATGTGGAGTATGACTTTTACACATAGACAACCACTAGTACCACATTTAACATGTTGATGCTTTTTACTTTTAATGCTATCAATACCTCATTGCTGCAAATAAATTTTACAAGTACACGTGGATGAAATATACCAAGCCATCTGGCTTGTTAAACAGAGGAGTTGGGCAAGCAAAACCACCTGTTGTTGAGAATCCCTTCTTGACAGTGTATTTTAGAGAATCTTGTTTAGTTCTTTCAGTAGTAAGTCAAGTGCATCAGATAACTGCTGCTGCCCGGATCAGCTACAACAGGCATGTATTCTGTCCCTTTTTGAAGAGTGTATCTGTTGCCTTAAAGGCATTATAGTGGAGAAATTGAGCAATTTTTTTCAGACTCATTCTAAAGTCTATATAGAATAAGCAGTCAAGTCCATGTCATACTTGAACTCACAATATAAATTACATCATATACACTAGCTTTTTGATTGTCTCATAAATATCTGCAAGGCTGTTTATGGCCAAAAAAACATGTTGTAGGGCATGAGTGGCACTGGACCTTAGTTGCTCCTCCGCAGTTGGCAGCCTGAACTTTGTGAGACCACATGTGTGCTTTAGAGCAGTAGTTTGGCACCACAAGCAGCCTCTGGCTAACTATTATCTCATCACAAATCTGTGCAGTCTGTTTTTCCATTTCCTTAACTTTGTAAGTTTGCACAGTGAAAGATTAGTGCACTTTGGATTGATCTATATAAAGTGGCTATATGAAGCAGTCTGAAGTGGGGAATCCAAAGCCCAGCAGCTATCCTGCACCAATTACGCAAGCAGGTGCTCTTATTTTCCATGATGGATGCCTTTGTTTTCTTTTAACATAGTTCACTTCTCATGTGCATTAAGCAAAACCACACAAGTATATAATTACTGCAAAAAAGTATCCCCTCAGGGAGAGCTTCAGAACGAATACCCTGCAGCAGCTGTTCTGAGCTCTTTGCTCTATAGACAAGTCCTAAGGTGTACACCATCTTTGTCTGCTCTTAATGACTTAATGTGAATTTTATTCATCGTATTAGGTGGCTACAAAAGCTAAGGCCAAGGACTACCTGAAGTGTATGTTACTTAATCAGACATGTTTTCAGGTATTTTAGTGACTCTATAGTTTCCACCTGTGGCTTGATTCCCTCTTTCTGACTCCAAATTCTGAAACATTTGGTTTTGGTTTTTAATTACGTCAGAATCATTGGTGTTGGATATTAATGTAACTTCTGTCATGGGAAGAGTGGTAAGAATTTCTTAGTTAAATGACTACGAAATGCATTGGCCTGACCTTAGTATTTGTTGGTATAGCAATATTCCTAGGGAGGTCTGTAATGCCTCCTGTCTCAGCCCAGCTTCTGATGTGGGACTCTACCATGTGCCTGCTGTAATTTCAGATAGGTATTTCCACGTTGTACTGTGCTGCACTCTCTCACCTCATTAGCATTTCTTTTCTTAGAAATTTTTTATATTACCTGAATAATTTAAAATTTTTTTTTAAAGCATTTTGTCTCTGTGTGTTAAGAGAAGGGTAATTTTTCTTGCTGGTGCAGTTATGCTGATTATATCAGATACGTTCTATAGTATATGGTGTACAGTTAGAAGTGAGATTTCAAGGGAGTACATAAGCAAGTCTCCCCTACCTGTAGTGCTCACCTACCTTTTCAGAGCATGTTACCAGCAAGAATCCAGGCCTCTCCATACTGACCTCCACTCAGACCAGTCTCAGCAACTACAAAATTAATTTCTCACAAAGCATAGGGAACAGAGAGGCATGCAAATTTTAAGTGAGAGCCTGCTGAGTTGTCTTCATAGTGAGATATGACTGGGTCAGACACAAGATGAAGTTGGTTCCGTTTCTGTGGTTATTCAAAATAGACACAGGCAGTGAGCAGTCCATAGCAGGTCTAATTGAGCCGCTTCAAATGGCAAGTAAGAGTGAATGATAAGGAAGAGTGAGACACCTTCGGTTGTTTTAATTTCACTTCTCCACTAACAGAAAGTATCAGCCTCACCTCTGTGCCTGGGAGGATCATGGAACAGATTCTCCTAGAAGCCATGCTAGAGGGGCTTATAAGAGGATCATAGAATCATAGAATCACCAGGTTGGAAAGGACCCACTGGATCATCGAGTCCAACCATTCCTAACACTCCCTTAAACCATGTCCCTAAGCACTTCATCCACTCGTTCCTTAAACACCTCCATGGAAGGCGACTCGACCACCTCCCTGGGCAGCCTCTGCCAGTGCCCGATGACTCTTTCCGTGAAGAATTTTTTTCTGCTATCCAGCCTGAACCACCCCTGGCGGAGCTTCAGGCCATTCCCCCTTGTCCTGTCCTCTGTCACTTGGGAGAAGAGGCCAGCTCCCTCTTCTCCACAACCTCCAGAGATGCGGACAAACTTTTGCTAGAATACTTCTCCTAAGAAGAAAGGCTAAGATTGTTGGGTTGTTCAGCCTGGAGAAGAGAAGGAGGCTCCGGGGAGAGCTTGTTGCTGCCCTTTAATACTTAAACAGGGCTTATAAGAGAGATGGGGACAAACTTTTTAACTGGACCTGTAGCAAAAGCACAAGGGGAAATGATTTTAAAGTAAAAGACGATACATTTAGACTAGATATGAGGAAGAAATCTTTTACAACAAGGGTGGTGAAACACTGGAACCGGTTACCTAAAGTAATGCACCATCCCTGGAATCATTTATGACCAGGTTGACCGGGGCTTTGACCAACCTCATCTACTAGATGATGTCCCTACTTACTCCTGGGGAGTTGGACTAGGTGACCTTTAAAGTCCCCTTCTAACTCAAACCACTTTAGGATTCTATGATTTCTTAAGTTTGCAATTTTGTCTTTGAAATTTACTCCCGCACAGGTGGCTTTATATACCTATATTGTCCTTCACAAATTCAAGCTCTAGTACTGCCTTAAACTTCAGTTTTGCTTTTGCTTTTGCTTTTGCAAATCAAATCAAATCAAATCAAATCAAATCAAATAACCTCTTTTTTAAAATACAGAAGCTCTTGGGAGCGGTTAGTATTCATTATGGTGAAGACTGAGGGACTAGGAATCAAGCCCAGCAATGGTCTCAGTATTGTAGGTTTCTTGCAATTGTGTAAAGAAAGTGAAATGCTCCATAACTATTTCCACTTAACATCCCGAGTGTGTGTTATATCTGTTCTATTTGTAAGGGTAAATTGCTCTCATTTCTCTGTGTTGTTTTTCTTCAACCACTTTGCTCCATCCTCAACCCTGCATCAGCAGGTCAGCAACCCTGCATCAGCAGGTCAGCTCTGTGACTCTAGTCCAGCATTTACTGATGTAATTGCAAAAGGAACATGAACATTTCAGTAGGTGCTGTTTCAAGTGCTGTTTTAGCGCAACAGCTTTCTCAGAAAGATAATGATTTATCAGTGTGTAATCTTTTAACCAATCTGAAATATCTGCATTTTACAGAGGTAACATTTCCAGCCAGTGATAAATTTTCCCAAATCTGTTTACCAGCATTTCCTATGGGTCTTCTGTTGCCCTTGCACATGTGCAGAGCAAGCAAATTGCTCACATTGCCATGTAACAGCTAGTCTTCAGTCTTCCACATCTGCTCCCTACTGCTGCTTCAAAACTCTCCTAGATGAAGTTTAACAGCTTCTGCCTCCTGTCTCAATGTTCAGTAAAACCATTGGGAAGCCAAAGAAGCAAACAGTAAGTTGGATCTTCAGGACATCACACCGCCATCTATCTGGCTAACAGCCATGAAATCACAAGCAAGAAGGCAGCTGTGACTGCCCCAAAACCAGCTTGAGAAACTGTTCTTTTTTATTAGGCCTATTAGAAGGTTGAGAGAGTCCTTTATAATATCTTTGGTAAGGGATTTTAATGTTCTAATTGATGTTATCTTACATATCTATTCAATTTAAGTTTAGATTTTTTAAATTTTATAGTTTAGTTGTTCATCCTAAAAATATGTTTTCAAACTTCAGCATGGATCTTGCATGTCTGCCATGGGACAGAGGAAAACAAAGTCTCCATTCAAACATCTAACTTCATTTATGCAGATAGTATTGAACATAGACATTCCTGCCTTTTCTCCCCAGGCCCTTATTTCCCTCTATATGAACACAACATCCTCTTGATGGAGGTGCTTATCTTCATGACAGCAACTCCAACTGCTGATCTACTGGCGGCAAATAGATTAGTCACTAGAAAGCAGTGAGCACAATTAGATTCCTGAAGGAGACATCAGTGCCTGGAACTATCTTAAGAGAAGATGTTGTTCGCTTCTGAAATTCTTTGGCCACTGCTTGCCATTCCATGCTCGGACTATCTTATCCCAAAAGAAGCATCTCAAGGACATGGCCATACAGAAATAGTGGAAACAATACTGTTCATGTTATGTCGCAATGGCCAGGCTGGTGGCATCTTCCATCTCTTCAAAGACATCCATGAAGATGGAGGCAAATACATCTGAAGAACTATTTAGTATTAGTGTTTTTCAGAAAGATGGTACACGGTACTTTGAAAATGGCACCTAGAGTGTCAGCAGGAATTTAACTGTGGAGCACTGAACATGGAAAAACAGTGCATTGTTAATGTGACCCCAATTCTTAGTATTGCTGTCAACTGCACCTTATAGATGGCCGAGACACCGTTCACACCATGCACAACCTTAGAGATTTCCTGTGCTTAGAGACATCCTGTGTCTCTCCATCATTTTCTCCTCACAGATGCCTGCTCAGCCAGTGTGGTCACAGCCACTCCACCTGCTGGGGGCTGACAGGGCTGGGTGCGGGCAACTACATGACTCCCAGGCTGGAGTGCCATCTACTGAATGACCACTACTGTTGCCTATGGCAATTTGGTTAGGGTTTGTGGATTTAGCCATGGCATTTGAAATAAAAGCAGCTACACATCAGATATTTTAATCATGCTATATCTAACAACATGTTTAAGTGCTTAAACTGTATCTTAAACTACCCCTGAAGGATTAAAACCTGCTGTAAGGCAACAACTCGTTAAAAAAAGATGGGTTTAACTAGTGTTTTTCTATGTTTCTACATTCTACATCTCAGTGATGTGCAGATTTCTGACAAGCGTGACACCTGTGGGTCCATGGCAACTAAAAGAAACAATATAATTTCAAAGGGAATCCTGCAAATTCTGCTTTTTATCTAAGGACTACTGTACATTATTTTATAAAAGCAAAAGCTTTAAGTGCCTCCACTTGGATCATTACTACTATGATTATTAACATTGGAAGGACACAAACCTTTTTTTTTGGTGACTAGAAGGATGCTGGATGCATGTTATTTCAGCTGGTTTTTGTTCAACAGAAATGTTGCATCATGTCCAGCCTACTTGTGGTGCTTGATGACGGAAAGAACCAGTGGGCTTTCAGTTCTTAACCTTCCCAATAAGTTTAGCACAAACAGTGTTGTGCAGTTCTGAGGAAACCAAAGTCACAATTCATTGTCTGCCTTTAGATCTGTATTTTAAAAAAATGGGGTAATAAGTTCAAGCAGCCTTTGAATTTCAGACAGTGGAAGAAAACAATAAATTTAGCAGTCTTGTAGTGTCCATGTTTTCCAGACATATTGGTTCCTTCATAGTAGCCTCCGTAACTGTATTTATCCTGATAGGTTTAATTCCCTCGGCTTCTTTTGAAATGGTTTGTCTACAAAAATGAGGGATATTTTTAGCTTGCTGACCATAGTGTGTGCACATTAAGGAGAAACTCTTATTCCCCAGATACTTAATTTCTTAAGGAAGTAAATCCTCTTTATTCACCTTTACGTGCATCTCAGATGTATCTTTGTAGTGTCTTTTGCCTTAAATTTCCTCATCTGTAGAGTTCCACCCATCTATTTCTTTGTCAGATTTTATATTCCAGTTGGAACAATGAGGTGGTTGCCAAATACAAAATCTTGAATTCAGAGAGATGCATTTACTAGAAATTGACCATACTTTAACTTCACAAAATCAAGAACTGTTCACCAATAGCATCCAAAACTTTAAACTAATCAGATACAACACATGGAATTATATGGTATAATCAGAGATGTTGCTCAGTAAAAGCATGCTCCTGCGGCAATTGCAGAACGTCTGTGACAACAAGGTGAGATGCTGTTTCTCCCCTGAATGTCTGGTTTTAGTGCCTTAGCAGGATTTGTGGCAAAGAACCACAGCTGGAGTATAGAGTTTAAATGTTCAGCATATAAAGTAGATCTTTTCCTTAACCTGGTGAAAAATTTCTCCTTTCTAGTTTTACAGGTATGTGTCTGTTAATTTCAATTAATCAAATAAATGGAATCTAACTGAAAACCCAAACTGCAACTCTGCTCACATAATCCAAACCAAATTACTTAATAAAAGTACTATTTCTTAGCTATGCAAAGGCACTTCCTTTACGTAACTATGATTTCACCAACGTGCACTTTTCTGAAATGTTAAGACTCGATGCTTATTTGCAGAGTTTTTTGTTTCGGGTCAATTGTTTCAAATGATGGTAAACAACCCACTGAACACAAAGCCCTGAATTACAGTGCAGTGATCCATGGGGTCTGTTAGAATCATTACACCTCACCTAATCTGCTATAACAGCTCCTTCACCTCCTTCTACTGGAGGTTTAGAACCCATGTGCAACTCTATATGCAAAACTGATTGATTACCTGGAAAAAGCATGGAGAAGACCATGCTGGGTGATTATCATTGAAAAGCATTTAAAGAGCAATGCAATCATCAGGCACAATCAACATGGGGCCACAAGGAGAAAGTCCTGTTTAACTAGTTTGATATCCTTCTGTGATAAGGTCATCTGCCTAGCCAGTGAGCATATAGTGGTGTGTATAGTTTCTCTGGGGTTTTGTAAGGTTTTTGGTAGTCCCTCACATCAGCCTTCTGGACACGCTATCCAACTGTGAGATGAGCAGGTAGATGGTGTGCTGGGTGTGGAACTGGCTGAGTGTCAGGGCTCAAACGGTTGTAGTGAACGGGACTACCTCTGTTTGGCAGTCAGCGGCCAACCATAAATGTCTAAAGGGCTATATGACAGCAGCATGGATCCACTTCTGTCAGGGTTCTGGGGTGTTCATAGACCTCAATGGCTGGGACCAACATCCCCTGGGGCCCTCAACTATCCTGTCTCCTGCCAAGGGAAGATGTCTCAGCTCAGTCTGCGACATTCAGCCCCTACCTCAGTGATGCTATAGGTGTGTCCATCTCTGACCCTGTCTCCTGGGTAGGCCCAGGACCTGCACTGCAGAGAGCTGTTCTCCTGGGTGGACCCCATAGACCTAGGTCATAGCTTGTCATGTACAATGCTAGTCATAACATAGCAGAATCTATTCTATTCTATTCTATTCTATTCTATTCTATTCTATTCTATTCTATGCTATGCTATGCTATGCTATGCTATGCTATTCCATTCCAATCCAATCCAATCTAATCCAATCCCTTGCATTCACGATGAGTTGAATAACAATGAGGCCATTATTTGCCTACAATGGTAGAGGTTTTTCAGCTCTATTAACATTTCCAAGGACACAAATCAAAAAGGTTACCAGTGCAAACAGGTTTAAAATTTAATATATTTTATTTTATTTTATTTTACTTATTTTATTTTATTTTTCTGAGTCTGTTTCTGTAGCCAGAAGCAGGCTTTAGCTTTCGTTTAGCTTGAAAATCATCATTTGTAGTCTAGGAAAGGAAGGCCACAGAGCTACAGAATGTAGCAGCAGGAATACAGGCCAAGCAGTCCTTGTTTCCTGAAGAGGGAGAATTGAAGAATGAGAATTGGTACCGATCACACAAAAGAAGAAGAAAAAGAAGTGGTGTGTGGTACTGTGGAGTATTTTGAAAAGTATTACACCTATTGATGACAATGACACTTTTTGCCTTCAAAAAATTTGTCGACTGTGCTTCTTTGTCAGCAATGCATGAAAAGTGCTCTCATGCTGCCTGGTGCTTGTATTGCGGGCAGGAAGAGCTGGAAAGTGGCAGCGCCTGATGGTGCAGCCAGCCTGGAGCCCTTTTGCACACCCGGGGAAATGGAGCCAAGGGAGAGCAGAGCTTGCTCCCGCTGCAAACTTGCAATAGGAAAGAAAGCCCCAGAGAGGCAGAACATGAGTGGAGCCTTGGTGGTACAAAAGCAGTGGGCAAGAGCCTCATGAAAGGGCCCAGAGGAGCCCTGACAAGGGGCTGTGGTCAGCGCTACAGAGGACAAGAAGCAACCCCTGGGACACCCACTCCAGAAGTCAAGAAAATTCCTTCCCCTAGATGCGGGGCATGAGGGCCATGGAGCAGCAGGCACCTAACCAGAATGGCCCAAAGGAGCCCTGGCAAGGGTCCGTGCTCAGTGCTGCAGAGGAAGGCAAAAAAACCTGGGGACACTTGCTAGCCCACCTCAGAGGAAAAAAGCCTTCCTTCCCCCAGTTGCAGGGCATGAGAGGTGATCTTCATGGTGCATGAGCAGCAGGCAGTAACCTAGCTAAAATGGACTGGAAGAGCCCTGACAAGTGGTTGGGCTCAATGCTGCAGAAGCAAACAAAAAAATTGCTCTTGATTGAAACAACGCAACAGCCCACAACAACCCCATACAATGCTGTAGGCTTGGGGAAGAGTGTAAACCTGTACAGTGGAAAACAACCTGGGGTGTTGGTTGACAGCCAGCTGAACATCAGCCAGCAGTGTGTCCAGGTGGCCAAGAAGGCCAACAGCATCCTGGCCTGCATCAGAAAGCGTGGCCAACAGGACCAGGGAAGAGATCATCCCTCTGTGTTTGGCACCGGTGAAGCCACACCTCAAATTCTGTGTTCAGCTTTGGGCCCTCAGTACAAGACATTGAGGTGCTGGAGTGTGTGCAGAGAAGGGCAACGAAGCTGGTGAAGGGTCTGGAGCACAAACATTACAAGGAGCAGCTGATGGAACTGGGGTTGTTTAGTCTGGAGAAAAAGAGGCGGAGGGGAGATTTTATTGCCCTCTACAAATACCTGAAAGGAAGTCGCATCAACGTGGGTGCTGGTCTCTTCTCCCAAGCAACAGGTGATGGGATGAGAGGAAATGGACTCAAGTTCTGCCAGGGGAGGTTTAGACTGGGTATTAGGAAAAATTTCTTCACTGAAAGAGTTGTAAAGCATTGGAACAGTCTGCCCAAGGAAGTGGTAGAGTCATCATCCTTGGAGCTAACGATTCTATGATTCCAAGTTTCTTTACTATGCCTTTTCCTTACAAAGACAGAACTTCCCGATTATTAATCCTGCTTATAAAAAGTCAACGAGGCCCAGTGTTTTTTTACAAAGATTTGGGGGCAAAAATACATATAGATTTCAAATGGGAACCCTGTGCAGAGAAATGCACCTGAGTAAGAAAACCATTTTTTAGGAAGGAGGAGTCAGATGTAAAGCAAATGATGCCTCCACTAGCAGTCTAGCAAATCTGAGGGATTTGTACATTCAACAATGGAAAAAACCCAAACCCTGCCATCCAATACCATAGCCAGAAGGGTTCTCTCCACAGATTAAAATATTTTTGCAGACATTGCAATGAATAGAAATACTTGACCATTTATTAAAACCATTATCTAGTAAGAAAATCCATCCCAAAAGGTTATCACATTCTCAAACACTGTGTCATCAAGCCAGCATCTTTAGACATAACAACATGAGCTCCCATCTGGTGGGTGCCATCTGGAGCCCTGGGAATCATATCCTATTCTTTCACCACGTTAATAAGTCCCACAGCACTTTACATAGAAGAAAAGCACTGCTCCTGCTTGCATGGGGGTGGATCAATTGCAGGCTCTTTCTCTGTGACAAGTGCTGCCTTTTTTCCCTTTAGTTTAAACCAGCTATCATTTATTTGAAATGAGAGCCTAGAGTGCTTTGATAGGAGTCCCTGAAAGGCATTTTGGGAGAAATGTTTTCCATTTGAACTTCAAAAGAAAGTGATGTTACCCAAGCTGACAGTTGGGATCGTCCCAGCAGGAAGAGGTAGCAGGCAAACTCAAAGCTTCTGCATCTCTTTCTAGGTTCTGCTGAGATAAAGGTATCGCCAACCACTTTTACCTCAGCCACTGCGGACCCTGCCAAGTGTTGTCATAACTAAAGGCTGGGAGAATAGCAAATACCACCAGGAGGAATGTGCTGGTGAACAGTGCACAGCTGAACCCAACAGCTAGTCAGCATACTCGATCTGCAAAACAAAGCACAACTCCTTGAGCTAGTGGAGACACAGCTTCAAAAATCTGATGGTAAAAATGTGGCTGTTTGACTGCAACTTTTTGCTCTAGGAACCATACAGCCGTATTTCCATGGTATTGTACTTCAGCTTGTAATGTGCATTAAGTCTCTGCAGCAAGACTTTTCATATTCGGGGAGGCACCTCAGAAACAAATTTAGAGGCATCAGGTTTGGCTGCTACTCCAAGTTTAGAGGCCTCAAGTCAGAAGAGCAGACATATCTTCACATAAGCAGCTAAACTCAAAAATTGAATAAAAGGTGACATTTTGAAAAGAAATTCCAAACAGGAAGAGGACACCAATGGTAAGGACAACACTGAGGATGTTGGAGAAAGCTCTTGGAACAGGAAAGGACACTGTTTTATAGTGCAAAAGCCTAATTCATGTGAATAAGTAAGATAAATAATAAAGTAGAGTTAAAGGAAAAATGTACTTTCGGTTATAATTGAAATTAAGGTAACATATATTGAGTCCTAAACGTATTATAATCTATTACTAAGAAACTGTTAAGCAATTTTAAAGAGAACTGAACCATAAATCTAGAATTACCACAACTCATGTAGAATTTGTTTGCGTTGAACTTAAAAAATTCACTTACAATGCTGATAGCTTTTTTTGCAGGTAGTACGAATATTCATTTCATTCCATTTAACATAACATTTAACTCCTATTCCATTTAGGGGTTTTGTTCTTTCCTAGCAAAGTAGTAGGAACCAGGTTGTGAGAAGATGATGCCAGAACTGACCATGATTTGAATTTTGCATGACCTAGCACTACATGGTTACATTTAATGCAAGAGTATTTTCTTCAGCCAGGGTGAGGAGCAATACTGGAGCAAGCACTACTGGTTTGGGGTTTCTTTTTGTTTGCTTTTTTTTTAGGACAGCAGCTTCAACACACAGCGATCACGAAATGACAGCCTGAAATCTATTTGTCTTGGTATAAGAAACGACAATGACCAGAAACCTCTGCACAACTCACTAACTACAGAAGATATCTCATTTATTTAATCAGTCAATTTTAAATTAATAACATTTGTTAACTTCTTGCATATGTATGCAGCACATTCAGCATAATTTTTACATAACTTGTAACTTTAACGTGTTGCATTTAATTACTATAAAAATGCAATTTGACATAAAATGAGGAGGAAAATAAGGAAACAAATAGCAGTCAGCATTTCTACCATCATAGTGTAAAACATTAGAAACCTAAATAATTACCTAACAAACTGTAAAGTTGTTTGAATGTGAATACAGTGCATTTTTATGAGTCAGAATAAAGAACCAAATATAATGTAAAAGCTGTATCTAGCTGTAAATCTATATTTTAAAGGTTACAAATTGAGAATCAACCTTTCAACAAAAATGTCTGTCAACCACTTACAATAACCAATAATTTAAACCAAATGTTTAACCTGTATCACTTCAAATCAGCAACTTCATATAAACCATATCCACACTTAAAACAAAGTATAGAAACTGAAAAGTTTCTGACAATAAACACAAAATGTACAGTAACAGTTTTAAGACTCTTTAAAAAGCACTCCATACTGAAGAAGCGGGCAGGAGAATGCAAGCTGCTTTGGAATTCTTGTTTAGCCTGTGCATTTCTCAAGCTACTAGCTAAAAAAACAAGGACTTCAGAAACCTATATACTAGGTATATAAATATCCCTATTATAGACCCCAAAGAATTAAGCCACGAACTCTGTAGAAGACTTGCACACATGACAAATTTGAGGTAATTTCACTAAGGAACAGGCAAGAGATTCTAGCTGGTCTCTGAAACTGTCATGACCTGGTGCAAGGGAACCTCCACACTAACAGGGATACCAGATCTTTCCCAGAGCCACAAGCTCATGGTGACTAAATTCTGCCCAAGCCCAGAAACAAAAACTCTTGAGAAGGCAAAGCAGTTACACGTAAAAAGGTAATTTAGCATCAGTTTAGTCACCCCAGTGTTTAACTATAATTATGTTTTACAATGACAAACTTTGATTCACAATGTAAATGACTTTTGACACTATGGGAGGACAAATAGTTACAGTAACGATTTGTGAAACAGTATCAAAAGAAGATGGGTTGCTGACTAAATTTCTTCATTCCCTCCTCAGCACTACATGAGTTTCCAGCAACACCCATCTTTTTTTAACCTCCTAAGAATACACAGCTGGGCAATGTTAACTGTCTCACCTAGGGCACTGATGGGAGCATATTACAAGATTTTATTTTTCTTTTAGTCAAAACTCTCAATTAAGGGGGATTCTGAAATAAGCTTGGCCATTGACATATGAAGAGGCACAGCTCAAGGTATCTACACCATGGCATTCAAAACACAAAAGATGTGCAGATGAAAGCAAGTGAAAAGAGAAATGGCAACAGGAGAAAGAATGGAAAAAGGCAACTTTCTTCCTCCCGAGTTCCCCATCCCATACTTCTGCCTTTCTGAAGGCATTCTCCAAACAGCTGATGACAGGATTAATTTTAAAACTAAATCTGAAATGGAAACAAAGTCTTTTTTTTAAAGTATATGACTTAAGTATCTTCATTAAAATATTCCTCTTTAAAGGCAGAGCTATGTAAGTATTCTTCAGGTGGTGGCCCAAAGAATAATTCCATCTGGATCACCATTAGTTACATTACAGCCTTGTATTAAGACCTGAAATTAAAGCAAAGGCTGATACTGTGAACACATCATGTATTTCCTAGTATACCTGCAGAGGCCGCTTGGCCTTGGGACCAGGGGCCATACCTAGGCAGTACAGTTGCTACCTGCGACTTGTGGACAAGTACCTAAACCACATTTATTTCACAGCCCCTTCCAAACTGAAAAAAGCTATGCCTCAGGCATTATTCACCAAAACAATATAAAGAATCAAAGCCTGGTATTTGTCTGGTATTGTGACTACAGAGTAGCAATGGGGTAATACTACTTAATCAATCTAACCCCCCAAAAAACAACTTGCAGTTAAATATATTACGAACTGATAGCTTAACATATCAAAAGTTCAGAAATATCATACCGCTTCAAAAGAGTCACAGCCTATCAGTATAAAGGAAGAATATAAAACTATTTTATTGACCACTGTTCACCAGTATTTACAATAAAGTAAACAATATACAGTCTGATAACATTCAAATTACTACAAAGTTAGTTTTCACATGGTCTTCTTCAGACCAAGTGATCCCAAATACTAAAAAGAATGAATCTACAGGTTTAAAGGTCTAGGTTTGGGAAAAGAAGATACATGCACATCAATAGTATAGAAGACTACAAAACATCTGTGAGTTTGTTTAAACATTCATTATGTTTCTGTAATAACTATGGAAGTTTATGAATGTTTTATAAAAGCTTTTACCTAATATGGAGGAAGTAGTAGTATCAAATGCTCTCTTGTGATAAATGAAACGAGCTGCAGAAAGCTTTTATTTACTTGCCGTTGATGCAAAACACACTACTTCAAAAAAATATCAAATTTGATTCTTGTTAGAATGTATACCTCTCACATTGCTAATAAATCAAATTTTGGGGTTTAATATTCATATATATAAAAACGCAATGCAAACAATTATTGTGCTTCATCTTCTGGGCATGAATGCCAAGTTAGTCGCTCTTCATAAAAAGCGATTACGATCTGAGGACACTTCACGTTAGCTTCTTTGGCCAGCACCAGATCTGCCTCATCAGAGTCTTTCCTGATGTAGAAGAGTGGGATTTAAGAAAAAGCATAATCATTAATTCAGTAAAATTAGCAACTCTTGGTAGATTGTAAGTTCTGACAAGAATGTCAGCTAGAAATCAGTTTTCAGTATACCTTTCACTATAGCTACCAAGCATTTCCATTCTAATGGAGAGGTTTCATAGCTGTATCTCATTTCCTTTTCACTTTTTTATTTTTTTCTGTTTGAAAGGAAAATGCTGTTCAAAGAAAACCATTTATATAGTTACCTATTTGCAGTATGTAATGAAAGAAGTAGAACTTGGCTATTTTGTCTTTTAAAGAATAATCAAAACTTCGAAGTGGGACTTAAAAATCAATAGCATCAGCTTCTTTTTGCATGATTCCTTTGTGCTTGATTTTGCCAATTACCACTACAGAAATTCAAATAGTCACTATCTATACTTTGCAACTCTTTCAAGTCTCACATAAAATTTGTAGAGAATCTGAAAAGGCAAAAGGGATACAAAATCCTCCCAAGCACTGATCTTCAACAGTCCAGGCACATCACGTGATGAATCATTTCTCTGGAGACTGCTCAGTTTGACTCCATTCAGAAAAAGATGCCCTTCTCAAAGTTTGTGGAAAAAGACCATTCTTGCCATCCCACCACCATGTGATATCTGACCCTCTGCAAATGTTAATTCAATCTCTTGTATTCTCAACACTGGAAAAAGAATTAGTTGTATCCTACTTGTTCACTGAAGAAAGAGAAGGAGTTTTGCGTTAACATTGTAGCTAATGAAGCTGGCCTCCCTCTGCCCTCTCAGGAACCAAACTCCCACCATCACTTTCCTCTCTTACCAGCCCATAATGATAAACCTGCTCTCCATATTGTTTGTTCTTTATCTTAAACTCAGCTTCCTCCACTAGCTCCTTTCAATTCTCTCTCTACTTGGTGGCACACAAAACAGCTGGCACTATGTTCACTTAAACTGCTGGCTATCCAAGACCTGGCTTCTGCTATTAAAATCTGTAAAGCTGGAGTTCTGCCTGCCATTCCCTCAGCAAGAACACTACTGTGATCCAGCTTTTCCATGCGAACACCAATTTTTCCATATTTTATCAGAACCCACCTTTCAAATTTCTGCTTCTGTAAAACTGAATCAATAGAACCTAATCACTTTGGAAGAGGGAATATGTACTGATTGATCATAAAAGCTTTGTTTTTCTAAGAATACCGGGTTAATAAGCAGATGACCGCCTGTCTCACTCCTGAAATGAAGTTGTCCAATTAGCCTAAGCGCAACTGCCTTCCTTTATCTTAATATGGACCAGAACTGTGGATGTAAGACTTACCATTTCATGAGGAACATAAGCTCTCCACTGCTATCTGTAGCCCCAATTATCCGCTCAGGATCAAGACCCCTTGCAAACCCTCTTGGTTTATCGACCTATTGAGTAAGTTAGAAGATCGTTATCTAGTTGAAGACAAAGTTCTGTTTTGTCATTAGAGCTAGATATATCTGTGCTTACATAAGTGTATATTGGAACAAAAACTGTGCCTACAGTTATAAAGTTACAATTTTTATAAATGTCTAAAGATTACATCAATTTTATTTTTTCATGACTGATCTTCAGGCCATGTCATTTAGATGTAGAGAAACAATGAAGGACTTTTACACCAGCATTTCTAGCATTTATGTCTGAAAACTCAATAGACAAACAAGTGATCTGAAAATCCTCATAGCAGATAAACAAACAGCCATGACCTGTAAAAGCAACAAAAGAGGCAAACCAAGAATACACTCCTGGAAGTTGGAAAACCAAATCCTTTTCAGCAAAACAACAGGCTTGGGGTGGCTTAAGCCAACTGTAATACTGCACTCTCAGGGAATACCTCAACTCTTCTAGGCTCACTGAGATTGCATTGGTGGTAAGGAATATCTCAATCATTTCCTGTATTAGTTCCTCTAGTTTCACAGTATCCTTTTTGAGACAGTGGCCACTACTGAAGCCACACAACCTATTTTACACAGAAACTAATTCATTCTTTGTATTATTCATCAACTATCCCTTCTGATGCCTTCCAAGCTTTTTGAGAGTAACCTCATCCAACAGCTGTCTTCAGTAAACTTCTTAACATTGCAACCCATTCCATTTCAAACTGCTAGTTTGAAAGTTTGAAGAAAAATGAACTATCGAACACATTTTATACAGCATTATTTTGTACTTATCAGCACTAAATTCGTTACAGTTTGTTCATTTAAATTGTAGGAGAAACCTAGACCTTTAAGAAAAGGTCAGCTTTCTCCAGTCATCCTTTCTACTTCCTATTCACCATCATGTCTGGTCCTACCTTATGTATGAATCTGCCTGGTCTTCACATTTTGCCAACTTGCCACTCACCTATTTAAAATCAAATACTAAATATGAAAGCCAAACGGAACTTCATCTTTGTTCCACTCATGAACCTTTCACTCTAACACAAATTGATGGCTTAATATCATGCATAAGTAACCCCTAACCACTCTTACTGTCAATTACTCAGTAAGCACCACGGGACAATGCAAGAACTTTTAGTCATGTCAATCAATCACCTTTTACCCACTGTTTGGACAGTCTCATTAACCACCATGAATGATTTCCCTTTTCAAACCACAGTTTCAGATGCTGTGCAATTTCCAGTTTTAAACCCATGTTTGGTCTCATTCTCAAAGTCATGATAGAATTTGGGAAGGATGGGGAAGGAGAGGTAGGGAAAAGACACAGGAAAAACAAATGTTAGCACATGAACATATACTTACAGAATCACGCTTTTTCTTTGATTTACTATCATCAGATTCACTATCTGACAAAGATTTTCTTTTGGCACCATCTGTTTTTTCTTTACCAGCTTTCTGAGAGTTCAGAAAAGCTTCGATTAGCTCTGGACAGTCTAAGTTTTCTTCAGGTTCCCATGTGTTGTCAGCACTGAAACATACACACATTTATGTAAAACTGTAAGGAGAAGAAAACTGTAAAACTAGCCACATGGCTCACCTTAAGCAAGTTAAATTTTTTTTTTCTCAATATGTAAGGCAGATTTCTTAAACCTAAGGATGCTTATCTTGGCATCTTTAGTAACCTCAGTATACTGCATTTGATAACTGAAAGAAGCATGCTCTGCTATTGTTGAAAAACAATGTTCTTAAATTGTAGATACAGAATAAGCAACTCTAACACCTGTGGGATCATGGGAGTTAAAACAAGCAATCCCCCACTATAACAAAACCTACCTGTCCATTTAAACTGACTCTTTTCGTTGGTTCCTCTAGACTATTCAAGTGAACAAATTAGACGATACGAGCACTAAGACTTAACCAGGAAGAGAATTTACAAACAGTTTATGTTTTAAGCTCTTATATATACTCTCAAAAGTTATCTCTGAGCACTGAGATCAACTATAGCTAAAACCACCTCCCTCCTTCAGCTGATTCAAGGAGGGAAGAAAGGTTCTGTGTCCAGAGATGGGCACTGCAAATGTATCAGTGAGTGTGCGTTTTGCTAAATAAAATTTTTAGAAGTCCATGAATGTTCTCTACAACTAAGCACCTCATCAGAAATCCTCATGCATGAATAAAGCCACACCGCTACTGCACAAGCAGGATGTCTACAAATTATTTTCAGTAACTAAACCATATTTTTACAGCTTTAAATCAGACCCTTGGATACTAAATACATTGTGTTTTGCATTTATGCAGTTATCACTACACAAATTCAGGTGCCACAAGGCAAAATGTTGCAATGCAATTATTTTGGGAGGTATGTAAAAATAATATAACTGCATGTGTAACTACTTATGTTCAAATGCTCGGTGTACCACCTTTCTTCAGCTAGTAGTGTGCCTGAAAGAAGTATTTAGCATCTAACATGCAAGAAAAAAAAAAAGCGATAGGCAATGCCTTACTCTGTAAATCCTTTCCATTTCAAGTAGTATTCCACCTTTCCATTTACAACACGTCTGTCCAGGACTTTCTCCACAACAAATTCTTCAGGCTCTGCCTCTTCAACTTTTTTACCTTTGCCGTTCTGTTTCTTTCCCATCTTGTGCTA
This sequence comes from Cuculus canorus, assembly GCF_017976375.1. Lineage (NCBI taxonomy): Eukaryota > Metazoa > Chordata > Aves > Cuculiformes > Cuculidae > Cuculus > Cuculus canorus. Next base: position 125,860,947 of record NC_071402.1, read on the forward strand.
CAAAAGAAATTCAGAATGACATTATTCATTTTTTCACTTTACACAGTTACTCCACTGGCCAAATCCAACTTTGCTCAGTAAACAGCAAAGAATTATGCATTTATTCATACTAAAGCCAGAAGCTCAGACTCCTTTTACGTTAGTGCATGTGGTCAGGTAACCTGAGCGAGACACGTTAATGTTTTGGGTTTTATCAGTTGCTTAATGAGACACCCAACACAGTCTTTAAAAAGGTGAAATACTTTTGCCCACACACTCGGTGCCTCCACTCCCCTTACAAATTTAATTCTCAGTGCTACATGCTCAAAAAATTACAAAGCTTCTAAAAGTTAACTCTGTGCCTATGAAAAGGCAGAGGGCCAGAAACAGCGTAAAGCAGAAGCAAAGGAAAGTACTAAGGGAACTGTGAAAGTACATAAAATAGAGAAGGAATGGGACTAAAGAAAAAAGTGGTTACTACCTTTTCCAAAAATGAAAAAAAATAAGGTAGCTGATGGAAGCAAGGCTTATAATGTATTGCTACAAACAAAATACTCATCAATAACCTGTAATTACTGAACAGGATGCATGCTAGGAGTATTCCATTACTGCAGTCCTTTTTCATTCTTAGTCATGCACCCACGTAACTTACATTCAAACAGATGTTACCAAGGTGCATAAATCTAAGACAACTACAGCACTTAGCACATAAATGAAATTTGCTAACTTAAAAAGTTTAAAAGCTTTGGGTTTACATTTGATACTTCAAATAATATTCTTTAAGGTCTTGAATTAAATACTACATCCACATCATCCTCAAGGCATTCCCAGTTTAATAAGGCACAATTAAATAGTAATAGAAGGACACATTTCACAATTTCCATGTTTGTAATCTTAAAAAGATTGGAACAAGCTTATCACATTGTCATATCACATTTCTGGAGCACTAGCAGACCCTAAGCTGTCTGCCTGCCATTTTGGACTGCACCTTATAAGGAAACCGTTAAAAGTGGCAGCCATAAACTAATGGGAGCACTATTAAGCTCTTAAAACATATAGTCATGCAGCACCCTAAATCAAAGTGGACAGAACTAATTCCTCACTAATGCACTTTCTATAGAACAGAAAAGTAACAAGAAAAAAAATTGCAGAGCACGTCTATCTATTTGATGGCCTTTCTCTAGTCCTCCCTAGAATTAATGCAGGTTAGTTTGAGAGCACTGCAAAGCAATTGTTAGACTTTGCAGAATTTTGTCTTGATGTGGTGAAAAGAGTGTATGTTAGACACAAGAAAAAACATCCTGTTTTTGTAAACCGAAGATTTGATGTAGATTTTTTCTTTACAAAGCCCTGCTTTTGTGCCCCTTATTTTCAACAATTATTTCTCCCCTGCAATAGCTTTACTCTGGTTAGCAACCCATAAATTGAAGATGCAAACAATGAAGATGAGGAAAAGTTTCAAACAGCAAGTTTCTTTATATATCTCATGTGACATTTGTTTTGATTTGGAAGCACAGAAGAGAGATTATCTAAAACGGAGCATGTATTTCCAATTAGATTTTAACTGCCTGCCTATCCCAGGTGTATTTTGACCACAGCATTCATTAAGTGTCAACTTAAGCACACTGGCTTTTTTTGCCTCCACAGGAAAAAGAACATAAGACTGAAATTGCAGGAAAATAAAAACATGAAGATGTCCAAGGCTTCTATGAAGGCAGCTTCTTTCAAGAAATGGAAGTGTGAAAAAGAGAAATGGGTAGAGAGGAGGAAAACAAACAAACAAAGAAGAACAAGAAAGGGGGGGAAAAAAAAGACACAAACACACTATACCATAGTAATAACATTATAATTACTGGTGATGAGGCAAGCAGGCTACAAGTGGGGAACATCTCCATCTGTGTTCTCCGCTGGACTAAAATTCTTTGATTCAGTGGAAGATTGTTTTCTGGTACTCTTTTCGGCTTCACTAATTCTTGTCACTTAAAGATAAATGTTTTGGATTTCTGTATCAAAGCAACAATTTATTTTTTTTTTAACTTTAAGACTTACATATCTATATAATCTTCCACAGAGGAAAATTAATGTCATGGGGATCTGTGTTTTTTTCTTAAAGTGCAGTAAGAAACAATAAAATAAAGAGTATGTCACTTTTTGTTTCTATATTAGAGGTTTAACTAGGTCTTGTGCTTATCAGCACTGCTCTCCCAACTCTCGAGCGTTTCCAACCTATTAAAATAATACTTGATTGCAGAGCCTGCAGAAACACCGAACATTTGTTAAAAACCTGTATGTTCTGAAATCACATAAGCCAATGAAAATCTCGGCCTACAAGCGAACATGGCACCTGACAAAAGCTAAAGGGTACTAAACGTCCACTAGATCCCTGAAGCTCCCTTCTCTAGGGTTGCATGTTGTAAGCTGTAGCTTGGGTATTTGACCACTGAATGCTCATCTGCCGCTAGTTTCCCTTTCTGCATTCCGAAGTCACATATGACAGATGCAGATGCTCTCCAGTGGATAATAACTCTTTCTTCAAGGGGCAAGATCAAAATACTGATGCAACATTATGGTGAAGGGCTTTAACACACAAGAGGTAACAAAATCGGAAATACAATTCCAGAGCTATGCTATCCCTTAATACATCATCTAGGTTTTGCATGCAAATACATAATGGAGCAGAATTAGTTATGGTTCCCATGGGAACCGTAACTGATTTTCCTGACCTGTGCAGCAAAATTCTCAACAGCATCAGAAGATTAAAAATACTGCATTCACAGATTCTTTTCTCTCCCCGAGGCATCTCCTCCCCAGGCTGGCTACCTCTGTTTCTTCTTCAAATTAGGGAAAAGCAGGGCAATCTAGAGGAAGCACTCCATAGCATTTCTAAGGCAGGAGTTAATACAAGTTCTTAATACATCTCAATCCAGGCCAACCACTAATCATTTCAGTAAATTTAAGAACAAGACTTCTGAAGGTGCTATAAATTACTTGTTCTGCTATCCAGATTTTGAATGGGACGTGTATTGTTGCTTACTTCCCCGTCTCAACCTTAGATGCACCTCATGCCATACTTTTTCAGTTCTCTTTCACAAAACTAGCTAGCATTATTAGTTGAATGGTAACCAGCAACCAAGTGCTCTTAGAAGTCCATATTTGAATGTCAAGCAAAGCTTTAGAGGACTTGAGATCCATGAATGCACCATTAAAACGGTCCAGGAGGGGTTGACATCTGATAATCTCTGCTCCTATGAAATTCAAAGAAACTGTTATTTGTTAAAAATCATTTCAAAAGGCATCTTAACTACGCCACATCATTTCCCAATAAAGTTATTTTTCATCTACAAAGACTGCCTTTTCTTAGGCAATTAGCTTTCCACAAATACACTGGAAAAAATTAAACGAATATGCGATTTGGATTTTATATTTTACATAAATGACATACTACATGGTGTGCTGAAAGGAGGCTAAAAAATCCTTGGTGTTTTTTTACTGTAGGACAGATGAAATAGTGCAGAATCCTTTAATTTTTCTCCCAACAAGTCTCTTTAGAAATGGCAGATTATTATTAAAGTCAAAGACAATGTCCTTTCTAGTAGCCTTACTTTCTGGACCTGAAATTTTGGTCAGAATAATGCTGGGGAGGGGAGATGTGGATGTATCTTTTAAATGGAGATGCCGAGTTTATAAGTTTTAAGAAAAATATGTTGATTAAATCCTTATATACTTTAGGTGTGCATGAACTTACCAATGTAGTTTTATTGGAGGCCATTTTTATTGCAGACTTGCAGAGCTTTTACTAGAAAAATGCACGACAATTAAAAGGAAGTTTACATTACTCAAAGAAAGGCATCCCAAGACAAGCATGGTCCTTGTTCCAACCCCCATGTATTTACTTCATATAACATTTCTAACACAGATTAAATCCAGAACAAAAAGTAGGTTACTACTTTGTCTGGCATTACCCAGTAACGCACCGTTATGCTAGCCAGGGTAAACGACACTGACAAAGTGGTACATAGGGTTGAAAAAGTTTGTTCCCCGAGGCCTTCTGAGGCCTAGAGATGTTTCTAGGGAAAAGGGGGAGGACCATCAGGGATGCTCATTTCCTTAAGCCCAATATGAGTTCAAACTCTAGCAGTTAATAAAGCTTTATATCTAGGTACATTAACTGCAAATCTGGTGGGGAGCAGCTAAATATCTGCGGTGTAATAATGAGTGACCCATTACTCTTACATCGTAGTAAACGCTTATAAACAGCAAATATTTATCTTCATGCAACTATAACGCTGCCCTCCGACTGTCAAGTTTGCAAGAGTTAAGGTCCTAGAGCGATATTAACTCAGCTAAGCTGTACATACTACACATTTAACAAACGCAAATGACGTTCAACACGATCCATCCCCTTTGCCATGTCGTTTCTCTCACCGGCCACCTCCTCAGGCACGTATTGTCCCCGCCCCACCGCAAACTAAAGAACTGTTAGAATTCCCCACACGCCTGGGCAAGGCAAAAGAGAAAGTCCTTCAAGGCCAGGAAATCTCTCGGACTGGGCAATCCCGCCCTGACAGGGGAGGTGGATTTTGGCAGTCCCGCAGGCGAGGGGCAGGGAGCGGTGCCCGTGAGAGAGGCGGGAGAAGGGGGAGAAGAAACACCACCAGCACCGCTCATCACGGCCCCGCTCCGGGGGCTGCAGGCCGCCCGCCATGGGCGCCCGAGGGCCGCGTTTGTGGCGGGGGGGGGGAGGAGGAGGGGGACACACACGGCCCCGGCGCGCCGCGCCCTCCGCCGCCAGGGCCCCGTCCCCGCCCCCCGGGCCCGGCACGCGCCGCCGCGGGGACACCGGGTGGCCTCGGCGGTGGCGGGCGGACTGTGGCTTTGTCTCCCGACCGCGTGTGTCACCGCCCCCGCGGGCAGCTTCCCCCTCCCCCCCCCCTCGCTCCCCGCGGAGAACCCCGCTTGCCACGGGCCCCCCCGGCACCGCGCGGGCAGCGGGGCCGCAGCCGCCCCCGGGGATGGCGGGGGACACACACACACGCAGGGCTGCGCCCCGCATCGCCCCGCGGCGCGGGAGAGACGGGCGGAGCGAGAGAGAAGAGGGGAAAGAGAGAGAAGGATACAGACTTCAATGGTGCCCAAGGCGCTCGGGGTCTCCCGTCTCCTCGTCGCTCTCGCCCTGCGCGCACTGAGAACGGCGGCAGCGGCGGCGTCGGAGGGGGGCGAGGCGGGGGGTGGGGGCAGGGCGGAGGGGGTGGGGAGCGGCGGGGCTGGGCTGGGCCGGGCCGGGCTGGGCTGGGCGAGCGCCGCGCGCCGGCGGTTGACGGGGCAGAGCGCACGCCGCCGCCTACGCGCGAGCCGCAGCCTCCGTACCGTTTGTCGCCGCCAGCACCAGGGAGGGGGGCCAAGACGTCTCTCCAACGGGGGGCCAGCGCAGGACCGCGTCAGGCGTCCAAAAGAAGGAAGATGCCTCGCGGCGACAGAGAAAGCGACTGGGTGAGGCGGCGAGGGGAAGAGCGCGGCCGCCGCCATGATGGGGCCGCCGCCATGAGGGCGCGGCGAGCGGGGCCCGTGGGGGGCTCAGGGTTCTGAGGCGGCCCGTGGGGCCGCGGATGGTTCTCGTTAAAAGCATGGGGGGACTCGGAAAATCGCTTTATTGGTGGGGAAAGGGGCTGCGAGTCGTTGAGGGAGGCGCGGGGGGTCCGCGCTGGCTTTCCCTGGGAACTGCGGCGACGGGGGGGGGGGAGAAGAGAGGGCGGGAAGAAAGGAGCGGCTGCGGCGCCATTTCCCTGGTGCGCGGGGCTCGCCCTTTGTCGCGGGGCCGCTGGAGAGCGGCGAGAGGGAGGGGTGAGGGAAGGAAGAACGGATGGAATGCCGATGGCGGCGGCGCAGGGGGGAGCGGAGCGGGCTGCGGCGGAGCAGCCCCCCCCTCCCCTTCTTCCCTGCTCGCGCCAAAATCTGCGTCGATATCGCGCCTTTCTGCTAGGGTGGAGTGGGGAGGAAAGGGCCAGGCCGCCAACAACGGGGATGGGTGGGGGGGAAGATTGGGGGTTCGCTCCGCTTCCGCCCAGTCGCTGCCAGTACCACAGGTGGCCATGGGATCTCATTAGAGCTCCTCGCTTTGAGCTTTCGGGGCCGGTCGGCAATTTCCGGAAAAGTCGACGCGGTGCCAGTGGCGATCGGGGCCGTTTCGGCTCCGTTCGGGCACGTTTCGCGAGTCTCTTCCGTTGTCGGAAATTGCCGAACAGTCTCGGCCGCCTTAAGGCTGCTGCGTGTATTTTCTCCGGAAATTGCCGAGCGTCGTTGTAGCCGGCTTCGGCAAGCTCCGGAAATTGCCGAGCGGCTCTCGAGCGCCGTCGCCGCCCGCTTCGGCGGGTTCCGGAAATTGCCGAAGCGAGCCGAAGGCGCTCCATTTCGGCTCGGCTCTTTCCGGCGGCGGTCGGCGCGGATAAGCCTGACGACGACGGCTCCTTCGGCTCATTCCGGCGACGGCCATTACTAACGAGAGTCGATGACTTCTTTATTTACGCGCTAAAAACGCGTAGAGGCGTTTTTCAGAACTGCTGCCTTTCTGGAGCTATTTAAGCTCCGGATTAGATTTTTTTTTAATTTTTTTTAATTTTTTTTTTTTAAACTAAAGCCTCGGGGGCGAGGCCGGGCTGGACGAGGAGGGCGCTCGCACTGCGGGATCTGAATTTCAAATTACGTAACAGCCGAGGCGGCCATTACTGACCGATCGTGCGGGCGGGAGCGCGTTAGCCATGAAGAACATGGTAGGCGAAAGGGGACGATTCGGAGCTCGCCTTTAGGGTTAGGCGTACGGAGCGAGTTTCCTCCGTCTCGGGGCGTTAGGAGCGGGCTTAAACGCTTGGTGCGGCGCGGGGGAGCCCGTTTCGCCGGGGGAGCGTTAGCGGCGAGGAAGGTTCTGGAAGAGGGGGGGCTGGGGTCGCTGCTGCAGCCGCCGGGGGGACGCGGGGGGCGGTGCTGCCGGTAGTGGCGGTGAAATGGCGGCGCCGAGGGGAGGGAAGGAACAAGCCGTTCGCAGCGCTTGGTGTCTGTTCAGCCCGAGAACTCGGGTGTTGCTAATCCTTAGTTTGTTCGGGGTTGTATTTGTTTGGTTTTCATCGGAGGTTGGTGCCTGCGGGAGTTGCTCACCGCATCGCTGTCCCTGGAGGCGACACTGGGCGCCATTTTCCCTCCTGGCTGCGGGGGCCCCTATTCTGAGCTCCGCCACATGGCGGAGCCGCCGCGGTCACCGCTCCCGCCGGATAGCGCGGGCTGTGCCGGCGGGAGAGGGAGGAGAACCGGGCCGTTGTGTTGCGGAGCCCTGTAGGACGCAGAGGGGCTGCCGGCGCGATGATAGAAGGCAGTGACTGTAGTTTGGGGCCGCTGAACCCGGCTTTGCTTTCGCCAGGTGTGGCCGTAGTGGTTCAGGGATCCCTCTCTCTCGTCTCCGTTAACCGTTTTTGTTACTCGGGTTCTTCACTCTGCAGAAGGCTGCGATCAGCTTAGAGTATTCGTGCACACCTTACTGCAATATGAAACGCATTTCCTTACTCCAACGATGAATTTTCCAGCAAAGGCCTTATGTTTTTCAGTCCTTTGAAGTATAATAGAGTAGAATAGTTTGGGTTGTAAGGGACCTTAAAGATCATCTAGTTCATCTTGTGTTGCTTTAAGCCGGTGAAGGAGGGCTTAAAATAAGCACTAGTGAGGATTCTACAGAATTCGTAAAGATTTCCTCTCACGCTACATTCCTGCCGCAAAGTGTACTATGGAAATCTTGAAAGAGTTTTTTCTACTACCTTTTATATTGTACGCCTTGGTGGGGGCGGCTTGTACGGGTAAGGGTTTTTTTACAAAAATCGGATTTTCATCAAGATACTGAGATGGACTAGAGCGATAATAGTTTTTATCATATATTTTGGAGCTTCAGCATAAACTTCAGTTGGTCAGAGCTGTTGACTGTATAGCAAAACGTGTTTTGTGGTCCTATGAAACTGTAGCAACTAGTCCCTAGTTTTCAAGTAGCAAAACTGAAGAAATTTGAAGGGAGACTTTTTTTTGCCGTATCATTGCTTAACATGATTTTATGCTACCGTACTGAAATTATAAATGGTAGTATGGCTTGCAGTGTATGGCTTTTTATTCCAGGCCTGGTGTGCAGCATCTTTTCCTTTATTCCTTTCATTAGCTGAGGTGAAAGGAAACTGCCATAACCAGAGTTTGCTGCTTTTAAACTCTTGTATCTCATTTTGCCTGTATGTACAAGGAAGAGATAGTACTAGCTTCCTCTGTGTTGCTTAGAGGAAAACGTACTAGATCCAACAGCAGATTTCAGGTGTTCTTTTAAGAGGGATTTAAACTGATCATTCTCAAATACCGTATTTATTTGGGAGAGGGAGGAAGCTTTTTATGATGGTCTCCTTTGTCAGACTGCAGTATCTCAAATGGTAATCCTGGAAATAGGATGATGCGTTTTGAACAAAAACTGATTCAGTACTGTTTGTAGTAATTGTTATCCTGTTAAATGCATCCAAGCCGCCCTGGACAAGCTCAGAAAACTCATTGGTGTACATGCAGATTGGCCTAATACTTCTTAAAGCATTTGTACACTGAACTGTTTTGCTTATTTTCCGAATTTCACAGTTCGTAATTGATTGTCCAGTTTCCTTTTTCCGTTTATCATAATGTCCAGTGCTTAGTTGGTCATGTTGTGTTTTTCAGTTCAGTTTACTATGCAGTGTTTGGGTTTGAAAAAAAGGCCATCGCCCTAAAGAAAACACAAACCCAAACACCCTAGAAGATATTAATTTTGAAATTAGTTAATGATATAAAGCAGAAGTAATAATTGCATTTGAGCTCTGTCATCCCTAGCAAGACAGTTCTGTCAAACAGCATTTTGAAATCTTGAATTTTGTGTAAGGTGATGGCTTTTTAGTGCATCCTTTTAATTGTTGCTCTCTTACATGAAATCACAGAATGTGTGACCTAGTGATACTGTTGTATGTAGGGAATTGTATGATGCTTGCTTAGTGTAACAAGTTAATTTAAAAAGTATGGTTAACCGAGGGAGATTGGAAGGTTGTTCTTACTGCTTTAGTATAATACCACATACAGAATAGTGAATCTAATACCTTATTATTGGTGCTGTTTTTTTTTTAAATAATGTACTTGTCCTCACAGCAGAAATTTCTACTGGACAAGGACAGTGATAATTTTCATGAAAGGTAATATAGCGAGGTCTTACCAAAAGCATAATTTATATTAGTGAATACGTATGTGAATACGTATTTCACACTTCTTTTGTAAAGCGAATCTCCTTAATTTTGATACTGATGCTGTTGAGGATGGACAGGTTTACTGCTGAATCCGGTGGTGTATGATCTCAAATGAATTGTAGAGATTTTTTGGCTTCCATTCATTATTGAGAAAACGGGAATCGGCAACCCATTTTAGAACATCTTTAGCTCTGTCTTCATTTATTTTTAATGCCTTGGGTAAACAACATGATAGTATTCATGGACAATGGTTTGAGCCAGGATGCTTTTTAAAAATATATACCATCTGAGTTAGAACCAGACAGTATGAACGGATTCATGTTATCCACGAATCCATGTAAGGAGAACTTTTATCCATGAATCTCATGTAAGGAGAACTTTTGGGTTTGTTTTTAGTTTTCTTTAAGGAGCATCTTCTAAAGACCTTTGAGAGGAATATTCTTAAGTCTGATTATAGCCCCTGGTTCTTAATATTTGGAGGGAGAGATGGGAAGAAGGACGTTATTAAAATCGATTTCATGAAAATGTCCCCATAAAATAACATAAGTTGCCTAATTTCTCACGTAGTGGTAGAACATTAAGAAGAGCCAAGCCTAATGTTGGAAAATGTCTTATTGAAAGGTTTTGACACTCAAGAGACTATTATTGATGTCCAATTACACTGGTGCAAAGGGAGTATTACTAATTATATTAATGTAATCATCTTCTCTGTGATAGAGGGAAAAGGAGCAGTTCCGCAAACTGTTCATTGGCGGCCTAAGCTTTGAAACAACAGAGGAAAGCTTGAGGAGTTATTACGAGCAATGGGGAAAGCTTACAGACTGTGTGGTAAGTTTGACATACTAGTAAGTTACAAAGGTGCAGAATGCTTAGAAATTGCAAAAGTGGGAGCTTCATCGTCTAGATAGCTTAAAGAAAAGATGGAATGTTAAATAAAATATAGTTGGTTGATTTATGCATTATTTATCCCAGTTCATTGAAACTATATCCAGACTTTGCTTTCCAAACTCTGTCGATAGAGTTAAAGAGTGTTCACAGAGAATCATTTAGTTTAGAAGAGACCCTTAGGATCCAGTCCAACTCTAAACCTAACACTGTCAAGTCCACCACTACATCGTGTAACTGAGTGCCATGTCTATATGTCTTAATACCTCTAAGGATGGTGATTCTTGTAGAAGTTCCTCCACTGAATTTGTTTTTGGGAGCCGTAAACACATAATTAATAACACAGATTTAAAGTCTGCAGTCTTCAGAAAGCTTAAAAGGAATTACTTGTTGGATTTTTTAAATAAAATAAATATAAACATATGTCACTGATAACAGTAGCCTTTCTGAGTAGAGTCTTGGAGAACAATGGTGGTTTGGATTTTTTTGATGCCAAGCAGTGCCATTCAGGTACTTCATCAGCACAACCTGCTGCTTTATTTGTGTTTTGAAATAAAACCAAGGAAAATGTAAATGAAGCTTACATTTCTTCAAACGTTGTTAGTGTTAAGCTTAACATGAGGCAAGTAGAAATTGTTTAAACATGTTTATTGGTTTTAGGTAATGAGGGATCCTGCAAGCAAAAGATCAAGGGGATTTGGTTTTGTAACATTCTCCTCTATGGCTGAAGTTGATGCAGCCATGGCTGCAAGACCTCACACAATTGATGGAAGGGTGGTTGAACCTAAAAGAGCTGTGGCCAGAGAGGTAAGTTTTACTTTGAATGTGAATACTTTTCATGCTTCGAAAAAAGAAATTTCTATTTTGGTCAGACAGTTACTCTTTCTGTTGTTTGCTGTTGCCTGGATTGAAATTCTGTAGTCTAAAGGTCATAGTTGGGTCACTGTTTTACCATATTTTTGATATGTTTAGTGACACTATGACGTAAATGTCTGTTAAACTACAGTAAATTATTAAGTGGTTCTGGTTATAGAAATGTGTCTGCAAGGGACATAACTGGGGTCTGAAAGCGTTGTTAATGAACACATGTTGAATGCCTGTAATTATGCAAATTCCAAACTATTGTCTGGAATGGTTACAGCTAAACCTCAAATGAATAACGTGTCAATATCTCCTGACTCTATTCCAAGAGCAGTTTGTGTGTTTCTAAAAGGTGTATAACTGAATGAAATGACTACAAATAGAGAATGTAGACTGGATATTGTTTTTTTTCCAGTGATGGTGTACAGAATCATCTTAGCACTACTCTGGTTTTAGCCCCAGGTGTATTTAGCTTTAAATTTCAGGGTACGGTTTAGGTGTGTGCACAGGAATGTGGTGCACCTGTAAACCTTTCAGTCTGGTTGCTGTGGCACACAGGTGCTTCAGAAGTGATTGCAGATTCTAAGTGACATATGTTTACTGTGCACGCAAGTGTTTGATGCATTTGGACTGATGAACTGGAGTTAAGTGAGCTGTCTCAGAGGTTGAGTGAAATGGAAATCATAACCAGTGGTAACCTTGGTAGATATCCCAGTTTTCTTTCTGCATTTGGAAAAATGTAATTAAAGTGGCATACATGCATGCTGTTGATACATACAAAGCTATTGCTGAGCTTTAGGAATAAGTCAGTCTTACCTAGTGCAGCAGCTTGGATCTCATCTCAAAATGTAAAAAGAACCCACGAATGTTAGGAGCTCTCTTCGTATTTTGAATGGGGGTTAAAGTGCATTGCTGTGAATTTGCTGAGGTTGGATGACCTTTGCTGTCAATATGTGTGGAATGTGAGCTTCACTACTGTTGGGGGGAGATGGGCAGAAGAAGCTGACATGTCTTTGTTTCAATTATAAAAATTAGGCTTTAGTTTAAGTTACTGAATATTTGCAATTCTTAGGCACAGTTGATCTTTCATTTTCTCTATGTTTAAAGGCTTTTTGTTTACTTTTGTGCATTTCATAGCACTTCTATCTGTATCTTTTCAGAAAAGTGCTTTTAGGGCTTTGACATAAAGACGGGAGGAAAAACCTTCAAATTACCCCAGGTTACTTCCCTCGCAGAAGGGAAGGGAGCAAGTTTAAGCAAGGCATATCATAACAGGGCTACCTCAGGGCCTGAAAAATCTTAGTTTATCAGTACTCCATTCCTGAAATCTTGGAAAAATGGGCGATTTGTGAAATTGTTTTTCTCTGTGGTAATGTAAGGGATTCTTCTAACAGGAATCTGGAAAACCTGGTGCTCACGTTACTGTGAAAAAACTGTTTGTTGGTGGTATTAAAGAGGACACTGAAGAGCACCACCTTCGTGACTACTTTGAGGAATATGGAAAAATCGACACTATTGAAATCATTACTGACAGACAGTCTGGTAAAAAGAGAGGGTTTGGATTTGTTACATTTGATGACCATGATCCTGTGGATAAAATTGTATGTAAGTAAGCATGATTTCACTCGCTCATTTGAAAGTATTTATTAATCCTTGCAGTCATGGCAGTTGTATAAAGCTAAACTTAACTAATTTTGTTATCCTGTTTAGTTAATGTGCATGAGTATATGGTATGTTGTAGTTCACGTGAATTGTGTAGGAACAAGTATTTCAAATAAGTACAGGCTTCTTTGCTTAAAAATCTTATGTTATTTTGGGGTTTTTTTCAATAGTGATATGGAATACGTATGGATTAATTTGGCAAGTACTTCATTTTTTGAAGGCTGATGTTTGTTGCCAGATCAGTAGTTAAATGCTGATGGTATTTTATTTGATGCGATTACAGTGCAGAAGTATCACACCATCAATGGCCATAATGCAGAAGTAAGGAAAGCTCTCTCTAGACAGGAAATGCAGGAAGTTCAAAATTCTAGGAGTGGGAGAGGAGGTATGTACAAATAACAGTTAATTGTTTGTAGCTGGTTTTTGTGTTCGCTTTCTGTGATCTCACCACTTAAAAACGTTAAACCGTTTACAGGCAACTTCGGTTTTGGTGATGCCCGTGGAGGTGGTGGCAACTTCGGTCCAGGACCTGGCAGCAATTTCAGAGGGGGAGCTGGTAAGACAGGCATGTTTGTAGCATTTTGTTTTTATTTATACTGTCTTTCTGGTTCTTGGTAACTTTGTAGCTACTGCTGTTTAATTTAAATGCAGCTGTAGCAGTTAGAGAATTTATAGGAAAAATAACTTGCGCAGTTCTTCTGTAGTACACATTATGTGGATATTCAGTAAAATTAAGTGATTTTCTTTCCCAATCTTTAAGATATTTATTAAAAGCAAAAGTTAACCAGAAATCCCTCCATAATTCTGTGCAGCACTTGCCTGACCTTTACAGTAGAAGGGCTATGTCCAAAATTAAAACTGGGATCTTACAAATGCAAGGCAACAGAAGGTGCAGAGCAATAAATGGGATGTGGTTTCACGTACATTTTTCTGAATTCAAGTCTACATGTGCTTAATGAGTAACCTCTGAGATTTGGTCTTTATAGTCATAGAGGTTTGAGAATGAAGCCAGTTTGCTACAGGTGAATTGAAATACTTTTTGAAATATGTCTCTTTAATTTTCCGACAGATGGATATGGAAGTGGTCGCGGATTTGGTGATGGATATAATGGATATGGTGGAGGACCTGGAGGTTAGTCTACTTTTTTGGTGGTGGTAGTGGTTGTTGTTCTCTCATTGGAAAATATTTTTACATTTTCTTACCATTTATATAAAATTTATAATTGCCAAAGCCATTTTGTTGGCTTTAAGAAGCAGGCATACCTGTTGAATCATTTTAAACCTTTATATGGCAAATTTTATCTGTTTTATCTGGGACAACCATACCGTTTTGTTCTCTTTAGATTAGCAGTGTTTCTTAAATTGCCTGAAAATCAAGATTCTTTCATTAAGCCTCTTCATTGGGGCTTTTAAGTGGTCTGTCAGTGGGTTTTGGTCACGGTTCAGTTAGGGTGGAAGCTGTTACGTGCCTTTAAAAGTAATGTTCATAGAAACTCCAATCCTTTTATTCTCCTGTAGACTTGCAAATTGAAAAAGTCCTTTGATTCTGTAGAAGCTGGTTGCCTTCTACACTGAAAAGTTTATTTTAAAGGATTATATTGTCATAGGTGGCAACTTCGGTGGCAGTCCTGGTTACGGAGGAGGAAGAGGAGGATATGGCGGAGGAGGCCCTGGATATGGCAACCAGGGTGGGGGCTATGGAGGTGGTTATGACAACTATGGAGGAGGTAACCTACTGTCTTGAAATTAGCAAGCATTTCAGTTGTATATAGTGCAAATCGTTAAAGGTTTGGCAGTGGGGAGGGAGCATGGTAAATGGTGTGTGAGGAAGTTCTTGTTTTCTGAGTAGTATGAAAAAGCAGTTTGTTACTAGAATACTTTCTACTTTGTTTAAAATTCTAACAGTAAGGTAAATTTGTGAATACTGTAGGCATCATTTTAGCTCATTTAGGCACTTCTCCACTTTTGTATTGATAACACAGGCAATTATGGAAGTGGAAACTATAATGATTTTGGAAACTACAACCAACAACCTTCAAATTACGGTCCAATGAAGAGTGGAAATTTTGGTGGCAGCAGGAACATGGGGGGACCATATGGTGGAGGTATGTTATCTGTCCTGAGTTGCCTTGGAGTGGTGTGCGGGCTTGAGCTTTTCGGGGAGGTGGAAGGGATGATAGGATATGGGGTAACTGTTTTGACCTAAAAAAAGGATGGATTAACATTAGATGGAAGGAAGAAATTGTTAATGGTGAGGCATTGGAACAGGTTGCTCAGAGAAATCGTGGATGCCCCATCCCTGGAAATATGTCCCTCCCTATCATTGGGTGGTTGGAACTAGATGATCTTTAAAGGTCCCTTGCAACCCAAACCATTCTAAGATATGTAGAAATCAGATAAATTCTGCAGTAGATGGACTGTAGTGCCCATCTTCATTGTGCGAGTTGGCTACAATTTCTCATCTTGAGACTGTAAAGCTTGTTGTGGGGAAAATTACTACTATTTAAAAAAACCAAATAAATGACAAGATACAAACTTCTTCTAGAATGTTATGAAGCCTTTTGCACTTCCTGTTCTGTGAAGAGTGAAGTTTCATGTTCTTTGCTATCAGCTCACAGTAGTTGTAGCGAGTCTAGTTAATATCCATTCACTTAATGGTATTTCCTTTTTTTTTTTCTCTTGTAGTGTCACTTTTCTGACACTTTTTTCCTGTTTGTCTAAATGTTACTAAATACCACTTGTAAAGCCTGTGAAACAAGCTGAAACATAAAGCCCTTTCTTGCAAGGTTTAGCATAGAAATAAAGTCAGCCATTGCAGGTTCAAGGCAGTAGAGTGCATCAAATTACGTGTGATGCTGTTGAATCTTTTAAGATTTCAGCATGCAGTTTTTGTGGGAGTTCCTGGAGGTTGAAATATTTGCTGTACGTTCCATCACTGGAACTAATGCGGATGTTAGTATTCATACAGTAAGCAGAAGCATTCCTAGATTTAAAAAGCATACTTGACTGTGCTGTTTCTTCTTTTTCTGCAATTGCAGGAAACTATGGTCCAGGGGGCAGTGGAGGAAGTGGTGGATATGGAGGGAGGAGCCGTTATTGAGTTTCTTAAAGCATGCCATGGGTAAGTATGTTTATAACTGTTAAAATTGCAGTGATTCTTGAGAGTAGCTGCAGGAGTTAAAAGCTTTTTAGGATCGTATTATCTTTCCTTTAAAAAATGGTTAGATGAATAATTTCATAACCTATTTTTTTACTCTTTACTTCTGTTGAAACAGGCTTCACTGTATAAATAGGAGAGGATGAGAGCCCAGAGGTAACAGAACAGCTTCAGGTTATCGAAATAACAATGTTAAGGAAACACTTATCTCAGTCATGCATAAATATGCAGTGGTATGGCAGAAGACACCAGAGCAGATGCAGAGAGCCATTTTGTGAATGGATTTGGATTATTTAATAACATTACCTTACTGTGGAGGAAGGATTGTAAAAATGCCTTTGAGACAGTTTCTTAGCTTTTTAATTGTTGTTTCTTTCTAGTGGTCTTTGTAAGTGTAGAAGCATTCCTTTGATAATGTTAAATTTGTAAGTTTCAGGTGACATGTGAAACCTTTTTTAAGATTTTTCTCAAAGTTTTGAAAAGCTATTAGCCAGGATCATGGTGTAATAAGACATAACGTTTTCCTTTTAAAAATTTAAGTGCGTGTGTAGAGTTAAGAAGCTGTTGTACATTTATGATTTAATAAAATAATTCTAAAGGAAATATTGTGTAATTTTAGATTTTTTTTTTAATATTGTAAAATAAGGCAAGGAGTGGGTAGCATAAGGTCCCACAAATAATATAAAGCTATTGTTGTACATGTAAAATTAAATGCTGGTCAGAAAAAAGTATGTTGTCTGTAAATGATCAGGTTTAAAATATCTAGATAACTTAAGGGGTATCTCTGCAAGGAGAAACACCTTTTTAGATCTTTTAGATGCTGCTTCTTCAATGGCAAGGAAAGGAAATATCCCCAGCGAGGTACTCTTCCAGGGACACAGGTCTAGTACAAGAGAAGTCTTGAAAACGTCACTAAGTTCAGCCAGTCTTAAAAAGCTGCGCTGTATTTCTGCAAAGCTTTAACTACGGTAGTTATAAGGATGTCAACGAAGGCAGAGGGTCTAGAGCAAAATAGTTCTAAGCTTCAGTTAAACTTCTTTAGGTAAGATCTTATTTACTTTTCCTTTCTTAATGTTCAAAAACCAAGAAACTAATATTGTACGACAGTATTCTTTCAGTATAGTGATTATCGTTATGTAGTTTAACATAGCAATTAATTGAGTTAACAATTACCAATTGAAAAGAAATTTGTGAATCCTGTTTTCTTGTATTATTAAATTTTTTGCAAACAAATTTCTGTCAATTTCAGCTACTTAACATATTTTTTTCCTACTGGAATCTAGCTATGATATGAACCCTGGACAAGCATAGACTGCTGCCACTGTACACTGCTACAGTTGAACAAATGAGACCTGCAAGTGTCCATTAGTAAAGCTTTGCAAGGGTTCCATCCCTGGTGTTGGTAGTTAAAATGGTAGGTCACAAGTTAATTAAATCATACAACTTTATTTTTGCATCCTGCAACATTTTATTTTTTCTTGGGAGTCTGTGCATTACAGTGGTTGCAAGGTAATGCAATGAAGGTGGTTCTGTGCTGTTAAAAATGAACTATGTTGTTATGTGTTTTGTCTTCTGTAATCGATTTAACATAACACGTTTCGTCCTGAAGGTTCCTGAGTAACTGTAGACTGTTTACGTGTAAGGAAAAAAATTGCACTACAGAATACATCTGCCTCTGTGAAGGAATGTGTCGTCCATTCTTTTAACCAACTGCATAAGCAGTTCTTTAGGAGAGGAGGTGAAATCTTCAAATGAAACTGCAGGTGGTATTTCATAGGTGTATAATGTAATTACAGAAATTGGAATTTGGCTAGAATGTTGAGGTTTCCACCATTTTTTATAGTTCTTGCAGCTGATAAACCTTAGTGCCAAATTCAGTCAGCCTTACTCTCACTTTCTGTATTGAATATTTGCATCTCAAATTAATGAAAATTTGTCAACTAATGAGTTATTCAGAGTAAGGGTGGCATACTCTACTAGATTTGGTTTTTAAATAAAAATCAACAAAACTCAAAAAAAAGGCAACCAAAAAATGCCATTAACTTCAAAGTTCCATTGCCTTTAAAAGGCTGCCCGCTGAAGAACGTGGACTCAGATAACAAGAGTCTTGTTCTTTTTTTTTTTTTTTTAAGACACCAGTGAACTGCTTATACTTTTTTTTTTTAAAAAAAAAAATGGCTGAAGTTCCCCTATTGGTAATTTGGTTTAGACATATGTGATAAACATCTTCAGATACACTTTTTTTTTCTTTGGCAGGAAGGTGCCATGCTGCAGGTAACTAATGAAGAAGTGGTCAACCACAGAAACGCTTCAAGAAATAAGAAATTCTGTATCATCAGAAAATAGTTGTTTTTGCTGCCTTCATTAAAATTTTTAGAGGTTAAATGAATACTGATAAAACATCACAATTAGTACAGCTCCCTGTAATGCTGGGTTTTTTAAATTATAGTAATGTCTTGTAAAACTTTTGAATAAAATTCAGATTCGTTAGGAGAAACAAATCACTAATGTTAAAATAGCAAACATTCTGTGGGTAAAAAGTTTAACTACATATTTTTATAACTTTCATAGCTTTAAAATAAAGTATTTTTTTATACCAAAGTAGTTCTAGTGTAATGCTTAATAAAAATTAGCGTGTCTAACATTAAATAATGTTTATGCGCAGCTTTTAGACCCTCTCATGATTTGAAACATTAAATTTTGATTTTTAAAAAAGTCAACTTGGCCAGTGTATTTGCAGAACTTGTACCTCTGACCATGGGCATCTGTTCTCTTTTGGGAGAAACAGTGCTGCAAATTAAAAATGCTGATCTTGCTGTTGGACACAATTGCTTTAAAATAGCTTTTTGGCTGTATTTTATATCACTTTATAAAAGAACCTCTTCCTTTCCTGTTAATGAAACTTACCACTTCAGGCAGTTTGTCAAAATGTAATAGGGGACAATAGCTTTGTCCTTTTCGCCTGTAAAGAGCGTTTAGTATCAAGAGAAAGACTGAATGGAATGTAACGTTCCTGTTCTATCAAAACTGTATTATTGGTAGCTGCATCTTCTGGGGGGAAAAAAACCAAAATCAAAAAAACCCAAACAAGTGTGAGCTTGGGAAAGCTTCACTTGGGAATGTATTTGAGGAAAGGTATCTTCAGTCTGTACCCGCGTTATGGTTTATTATAAACTTTAAATGTGTATGCTTAGCTTTTGCAGAATCGTAATGTCTTTAACCTTCTTTATATAATTGAAGACTATTATTTAAGGATTCACATGATTTTTTTCTGTAATCTTAAGTCAAAATTTGAAATACTTGTATAGGTATCCAGTGGGCTGCAGCGGAAGGAGAAAATGAAGACACAAAATCTGCTTTACTTTGTTCTTTTTCAACAGAATGAGTTGACCATTTGATAAAGGAATTTGCTTTCTTTCCTGGAGCTTAGATTTAGTTAATGGAAAATTTTTTCTTCACAGTTGCTACGTCTGCATTCATAGGGCATTTAAAAAAAAAAACCCCAACACTTCAAAGGGGAGTGATTCTTGCTCTTCTCTTTCTGTTTGAGATATTTACAGTCTTCCAGTAGTTTTGCAACCAGGTATAAAATTTACTTAATTGAGCACCTTGTTTTCCATAATTGAGGATGTTCTTATTTTGATTTACTGGTAATAGGGGAAGGGAGTGTATCAGGGGACAGCAGTACACAAAAAACGAAGTTACCAGATATTTTAACATTTTGAAAGCTTGGAGTATTTGAGTAAGTTTTCTGTTGTCTTACTATTGAGAACCTTCATGTTTCTTCTTTCTTGGTGTGTTCTTAAGAATCGAAGCAAGTGACAATCACAGTGTTCAGTGATAAATTCAATGAGAGAAGTCACTATTTTGAGTCGACCTGATATTGACAGCTGGCAACTTGGAATAAAATCAACAGCGTGCGTTCAATTATTGGTCTTCAGACAATCTATAGTTTTTCTCTTCTGATTTCTAAGAAGTTTGGTTTAATGTCAATCTACAGGCTTTCTGTTTTCAAAGTAAAGCTAACGTTGCTGGTCAGTATGTTTCAGTGTTCTCAGAACTGACCACCAGGTTATTGGTACTAGGCCCAGCTTGCCTGCAGCAAGCACTTTCTGCAGCAAGCTGAGGGAAGAATGTGAAAGACAATGCAACTTGTTGGTAACCGGTAAGAGAGCAAGAACACTCCTGAAAAACTAGTTTATGACTGATGTTTGTAGAGTGGTGATAGAAGGAGGTCCATACCAGGGTTCTGGCCACTCAGACTTCACATTCTCTGAATTTTTTACAATTACAGTTGAATTTTATTCACTTCTGGTTTTGCTTTAGGCGCTGAAAAGCATTTAGGAAAATGTGAGAAATGGCTCTTAATCCTGCAAGATTAGTAGGAATTTTTCACGTGTGGGCAAAATGCATTCCTTTGGTTTTATGTTGAATATACATACTATCTTTGGGATGAAGTCATACTGCAGAAACCATAGATCTGAATTTTAAAGAAGCTGTTAGCCGAGTTTGTTTCAGCAACTTGACCATACTTCTGAAAGGAACATTTGCAGAGAACATACTGAACCAGTACATTTCCTATAGCTTTAGCATTTCAGTTGGATTTCAAAACAGAGTGGATGATGCAAATGAAATACCTTGGTAGTGCTGTATACTTTTTTCCTCCTAAGGGGTATGCCAGCTTCTCATTCATACAGTGATACTGGTAGGAATGCACAGGAGTGTAATGTGGAGGGGGGTGTTCCTGGGTAATTATCCATTTTGCCACAAGTCCCATTGTCCTTTTTAACAGGTGTGTTCTTGCTTTGCAGCTAGTGTTCATTTACATTGCAGCAGAAGTGTCAGTGTTGTCAAACTATTCTAGTTAATGTAGAAAGAACTCATTTATTTAACAACAGTGAAAGTAAAGAGTGGGTTAACTTTAAATGGCTGTGTGACTTTCCTGACAGAATGATATGAATGTACTAGGTCAACAGCGTTTGGGGACCATGTAGTTTAACAAACTAGCTTGTGTGACCTGTGCTTCATTGTGTGGACAAGGTGACTTTGTGGGCAAGTCCTGGAAGAGAACTGTTCCCCCAGGTTCTCACTAGCACAAGGTTTTTCCCCCACCCCAATTCTTCGTTACATTTTCTCTGGTTTTAGGCGTTCTTGTATGAGAATGCAGTTCAAATGGAGTTGTAGTAGCTGTGTAGCAGGTATCCAGTAGCAGTGTACTTATGAGGTGCACTACAGTAATAAGATTTAACATGGTTACATGTGTCTTCTCTACTTGGTTTATTTAATAAATAATTTTTCACTAGAACCTGGTGCTGTGTCCTGTCGCCTCATTTATAGGCCTCTACTTCTCTGTCCTCAAGATTCTCTCTAGAACTGTATTCCTGACTGTCATACAAATATAGTGTGTGTATTTTCGGACAAAGACATCAACTGTTAAAGCTGACAAGCTGCTCTTGATCAAGTTGCTTTGTATTTTGTTTCGTCTTGGAGTTTGTTACTCTGGTTTACTCCTGTCTTAAAACTAGATTGTAAGCTCTTGAGCAGGAACTGTCTCCGTTTGCAAAATATAGCTTCTGTAAAAAGCAGTCTCTTCAATAAAACCAAAGCATGAAGCAGCTAAAGCTGCGCTTCAGTGCAGGGCTGTTAGTGGTCATTTAGTGTGTGTAGTGTTACATCTGTCTGCTGTGTCTCTTCCATGAGGGCTTATTTGCAGTACGCCTGTACATGATTGTGGAGCCTCACATTTCATAAGCAATGCTTAGGGTATTGCATTCTAATGGAGTACTACACTTGTGTTCATGCAGAAGTTATGGGTCTGAGAGCAGCTCCTGCCTGAAGCTGTTGTAGCTGTGCGAGCTGCTACCAGCAGTAATAGAGAAGGTAATCTGTATGCCTTGTCATTTCCCCACCACCAAGTGTTTTTCTCTACTCAATCTGACCTTTCCTAACCTTTTGCAGGTAACCTTTTACTTGTCATTGTTCATGTAACAAAACCACAGTTTACTGCTCAGATATTAGAGACTACTTAATAGCTTTACCATGGGAACAGTATGTTACTGAGACATCCTGCGCCGGTATTTGCATTTTACCGTTGCTGTATTAATAGTTAAGTCTACAATCCTCTGCTTTGCAGTTTTTTAGCAACAAAACAAGTCTTAAAAGTGTTTTAGTTGTTCCTGCTGCTGCAGAGAGATGCTTTCTCTCAGTTAGTATTGAGGTAGGATGCAACCCTAACTGCTTTTTCACTGGACGTCTGGCTCCAGAATCAAGTTTGATTCCATGTTGTTTTCTTACACAGCATAATTCCTGGTTTGTACACTTAACGATTTAGGGGGTTTGAAAGTTCCGATGTATCAGTAAGAAAGCCAGAGTAGACTTCAGTTAGGGATTTCCCACTTCTTACAAGCATTTCAGTTACCAAGTTTTCCCTCACACTTCTGTAGTGTCTCCTTTTTGTGAATAGGATGAAAATACAGTAGAGCCGTTATATAAAGCATGTTAAAAGGAGCTCCAGGAACCCTTTGCTTTGGGAGGAAAGCTTGCTGTAGAACCTGCTATTTTCATATCTTCTAACTTGAAAAAATAAGGATATGAAAATGTAAGGGGTAGCCAAGACTAAGCAATGAGTGGTGGTGTTTTGCTTTTCCTTTAAACATAGGCTCGTCACAGGGTAGACGCTTAAAACAGTATAAACCATTTCTAGGTAAAATTTATAGCAGTCTTAAAATTGAAAAAAAACCCCAACGTTCTGTGTTCTGTCTACAGTTTTGTTTTCTCTGTGGGTAGGTATGTGAAGGAAGTACATCCAGACCTAATACTCTGTCATCCGCATTCAGTCTGCCTAGAATCAATAATTCACCTGAGAGATTTTTGTAGGGGAATAGTTGATAGTTGAGTTTCATACATAAACTTCCTAAGGGAAACTCAGTTGTTGAAAAATAACAGAAGTGGAATTAGCTGAGGGCAGTTCATGCTGCTTTTCAGTCTGCCTAAGGGAAACTCAATTGTTGAAAAATAACAGGAGTGGAATTAGCTGAGGGCAGTTCATGCTGTTTTTCAGTCTGTAAATTTACATGCAACAGAGCTAGATGGGGTTGGGGCCAGTACCTTGGTTTTATAGGAATCTGCTGAAGTACGCTGCTTATCCCTTAGGATAGCTCACTGAGTCGTAGAATGGTTTGGATTGGAAGGGAAAGAACATCTAGTTCCAAACGCCCTCCCTTGGGCGGCACTAGATCAGGCTGCCCAAGGCCCCATCCAACAAGGCCTTGAACACTTCCAGGGATAGGGCATCCACAACTTCCCTGGGCAACCTGTGCCAGTGCCTCACTGTTCACAGTGAAGAAATCACTCCTTATGTCTTAGTTCCAACATGTACCTTATTTTCAGCACGTGCCAAAACATCATGACATAATCATTAATCAAATGGCTGTATACTTTATTTCATTAGCAGCTGACTGCGTGAGTTCTCAGACCTCACTCCGCTTATACTGAAGGAGTGGATATTGGAGGATTTAGCCTTCCCCCCAAGACTAGAAATTTGTGAAGCCTCAGAACAGGAATATTTCAGTTCCTGGTTTTACTCATTATGGGTCTAATTTAATATCTATCAGAATTTGCACATCGGCCATGAAGTAGATCTGAAGCCCTGGTCCTGCAAAGGCTGCATGCATGGACTTAAGGATGCTTATTAGGCCGTCTAATTAAAAGAGAACTCTGCTGACTTAGAGCTGCTTTTTCTTTTTTTTTCCCAGGACTGGAAATGAAGTTTACAATTCATCATAGGTGTCTGTTACCTGTTGCATGTTTTAGTTGGAAGTTCACGAACTAGTGATTTAATAAATTCTTGTGCGTACCAGTTAGGATGGATGCACTTCACAATGATGCTTGACTAACAGCAAGAAATTTCAGGGCCTGGCTAATGAGTTTCTGCTATGAATTTACTGTAGCCGTTTGAGGCTGTGGCAAAACTGAAAAAGAATAGATGCACACAGATATTTAAAGAAATCTTTTAATAGAAAATGCAGGGCAAATTGTTTGAAATGGCTGATTGCATCGCCAACAATTCGGTGCATTTTTCACTCTAAGGCAGTGCTTCCTTTGTTGAAAACAGCACTCAGTACTACCCGTTATTGTAAACAGAACTGCAAGCAAACAACAGCGTTTACGTGATAATGGCAGTTTATTTTTTCAAAAGGTATCATTTGGTGTTTGAGCTTATATTGCATGTATGTGTAGTTTTATTGTGTTTGATGCAAACACTTTATTTTACAATAACTGATCATAAAGTTGCTACGCTGTCATTATACCATAACCAGCAACCTCTTTTTTTAATAGCAGTTTTATGGGGTTTGTAGTATTTGTTGCTATTGAGTTGTTAACGTTAGGGATTATTTCAATACCATACCAACTCGTAGGCCTCTTAACATTCCTTCCTAATCACTACATGCCTTTTAGGCCATCTTTTTGGCAGACCCTTTTAAGTTGTAAAGTAGAAAAGGATGAACTGCATAAGCAGGTGAGTGAATGTATGTCTTCTTTTTCATACCACAAATAAATATAAAATCCCAAAGCTCTTATCTTCATTTAAAGCTGCTATTGGAGGATAACCTCATTTTCACAAGTACAGATAAGTAGTAACTTTGAAGATACTTACAAAATACTAGTTTTAAAAAGCTACAAAGAAACACTAGTCCTTCTCCTTGAGGAATGTATCTGAATGCAGGGGAAGGGAAGATAACAAATATATCACAAACTAGGAAACAGAACAGGAACCCAGTGAAGGTCACTCATTTTCATGGGAGAAATTTGAGAATTATTTGGTTGCAGAGGATGAAGGTAAGGCAATATTGCATCAGATACTACTTACTTTTCACACTCTATTTGTATATTGTCCATGTGAGTTGTGAAATTAATTGGTACTGTTTTCTCAGAGCTATGATGGTGAAAGTAGTGAGAAAAATGCAACAGCCTCCTGGCCCTTTCTCCTCGAAAGAAAGCTAGGAAAAGCAGAACACATCTAACAAATGCAAAGCACTACATATCTCTTAGAAATACATAAATCCACAGTGAATTTAAGGTGAACATGAACCTTGTTTTTCTTTCAGTTCTGAAAAAGAATAATAGAAAGGTCACTTTGTATAAGAAGGATGAAGTACTTGGGTCTAAACCACGTTTTTCTTCCACCTTTAACTTTGATCTAAAGCTTGTTCCCCCCTGCCCTGATGTGCTCCCCACACTCTCTGCCCCATCAACGGAAACTAATTTTTCTGTTTTACGTAGCTATATACAACTATGCTTGTACTGATGGCTTAGCTCCTTTAATTCTAATTAAAACTAAACAGAGATTACTTCGGAAGCCTCAGCTTGTAGACCTCCAAACAGATGGCAGTCTGCTGGGTTTGCCAGACCCTTGAACATGCAGTCTTCCTCCTCAAATGTAGTATTTTCTGCTTGTACTACTGTAATCACTGACCTACAGTCTTCATACAAATGTCATTCTTTCAGGAAAACAAACAGACAAACAAATAATCTGCAAACCATGTTATTTTTGTTTTTGCTCTTTTTTGATACCTTGTTTCTGTTCAGATTTGGCTAAATGTTTTGGTATTATGAGAACAGTGCCCTCCCTGCTACAATGAATGACATATTGGCAGGGGTTAACAGGTCTACCCTGGTCATCCCTTAGTCTACTGAAAATGTCACGGTACAAGTTGTTTAACTTTTGTTTCATCTGGCTGATTGATCTGCTACACTGAGAGTGCTCCTTTTTAAGACTCTCCTTTTGTGTTTGAAGATTATGTACATCTTCCTCCAAGTTAAGAATTGCATTCAGTTTGCGTTTACGACAGTTTTGGGCAGCAACTTTGTTTTTCCCTCTTCGTCTGATGTCGCGTAGAAGTAATACCTGAGTATCCGTCAGATGGTTCTGTGCTAGGAAGGTGTTGAACGTGTCGACGGGCATGCTCACAATTTCCTCTACCGAAAATGGTATTCTCAGAGCTTTTGCACAGCGTTCATCTCTGCTAAGGTTTGTAGCAGTAGAATTATGACACTTATTCTTTCCTTTGGATGGTTTCTCTATCCACCTCTCCTGCTGATGCTCCAGAGTGGATGCTGCTTGACTCACTAGCTGATTATAAGTGTGATTATGAAGAGGCTGCTGAAGTGTGGCTTCTCTAGAACACTCCGAATCACCTGGATATTCTACATGGACATATTTACTGTGTTCTTGGCTATTGCCACCAACAGCTTCTAAGCCATGCAAAGAAACAGATTTAACATCACTGCTGTACCCAACAGCAGGCTCACTGCAGATTGAGTAAGAGACGATGCTGTGATCTGAATTCAAAGACAGTTCCGAATATAAGCCAGGTTCTTCAAAGGGCTGAGAAACTTCTATAGAATCTAAACCTTCCTCCAAAGCCAAAGACATGAGTTTAATTTCATCAAAATTACCGTTGTGGGCCATTAGGTTCATAATGTCAGCAGCTGAAGCGAGCCCTGTCAAATCTGACCCATGAAGTAGTGATTCTGGATTTGTGATATTGGAGCTCGACTGAGGAAAAGACTCTTGCCTTTGTAAATGCATTGTTTCTGAATTTGATTGCGTGGGGTAGTCTGTTCTTAGCAGCGTGGCATCATGAGGACTGAAACAGTGGCGAAGTGTCTGGGTCAAACTTACATTACAGTGTGAAGATGATGGGTCTTGGCCTTTACCAGAAGTAGCAACTTGTGTATCTTCCAGTAAACTTGCCTAAAAGATGATGGGGGAAAAATGGGAGTTTTTATAAAATGAATTCCTCTACATTCCTCACCTAAACAGTCTTGATCAATTTATTTTTTTAATATTCCACTATTTGAATATTTTGCAGTTATCAAAACTGTTTCCCATTTTTACACAGCATAACATGCATTGGCACAGGGCAAGAGGAAGCAGGAAGGATGCAGAAGAAAAGTGTCTGAGGGGATGGGAGGAGGATTACTCCAAAGGGTAGTGTGGGACTGATGAGTATTAAGAGGTGGAAATGGGACTGTTGATAGGGGTACACCCAACTACAGCCTATACATTCATCTGATCTGGTCTGTGAAAAGGTCCTTTGAGGATGGTCAGTCCTGCCTCTTCCCTGGTAGTGGTTTTGATGATCACCTGAATCCAGGCAGAGCTGGTTCAAGGTGCTAAACTGTTAGATAATTAACCTTGTCTAAAAGATAAATAGCTTACTGGCAGGACTTAAGCAGTGAGAACGATGGTGTAAGAAAAGAGGGGAGGAGGCCAGGAATGTTAAGGTCATGCTGGCACATTCTCACTGCTATTCTTTCAAAGTTTATAAAGCTTTTGGGGGCCGTGTTGCCACATTTGGCTTAGCTCTTTCTTAACTGAGGTCTATTGTGTTCGGATTTCAACTCCTTTACTAATCAGTTTGGAGGAAAACACACACATACACACCCCCACCCCCGATCATGTTTTCTGTGGTTTTGTCTTTTAACTTTAAATTACTACTCAGTTTTTCTTCACAAAAATAAAGCTGCTGTATGATCTCTCAGCCCTGAAGTCCAGATGATACAGGAGTGCCGCAGTAGCATCAAGGCCCACCTTCTGTAGCCTGGATTACAGCTGCTGGGTCCTAGAAGGACAAAGCCACTGCGCAAGGTTATGTCAGGGCACCTGCTGATGAGTAGTGATAAAATACATGGATAAAATAAACTTGAGCATGTAAATACATCAAGCAGGAAGCATATGATATGATTCTGCCGTAGTTGAGCATCCCTAGTGTGGTGCAGGAAAGGACTTTTCTACCTGCAGTTCATGTAAAAAGCAGATTCCACGAAGAAGGAATGATATACCATGAAGACCACAACATCTTAAGTTTCTCTACTATGCTTACTAGGAGCCCAAGTAACATGAGAAAGTCTTGCCTTATTTCTCCCAGGGAGTTATCTTGTACGAGACCATCTGTAGTGTGAGAGAGGGAGCTGCTATTTTTAATTAAGCCCTTGAAAAGACTTATTTTTAGCCAGTTAACTATTTGAAAAAATCCCCCACACTGTAAATACTTGGTATCTAGAAAAAAACAAGCAATCCAATTTTCCACAGATAGATTGTCACAAGATGGCAGTGCATTAATAGTCTTAAATAAAACATGCCACCATGTACTGTTATAACTACATGAAATCTACAGCCAAATTGCTTTCAAATTATCAAAAGAACAGAGAAAACTAAACTGATGAACTTCTGAACCTTGTTAGTGTGGAATCCATTATGAAAGCTGAACAGAGGAGGCGGTTAATTTATCGGCAGAGAAGCACCATCTAACCTAGAGATTCCAAAAACCGTGTGTTCCAGAGATAAATGTGAAGTCATACAGAAAAACATGAATGACCCTGTAAGGTTCCTAAATTGGGAAGCATATGTAAGATGTCCTTGTAGTATTGCAAAAAAAGGAATGTAGGGAGTAGCTTCATGTTTAATGTTTGCAGTTATGAGCTGTGGGAGAGGAGGGAGACTGGATTTTTTTTTGTGAAGATGGGCACCCAGAAAGTAAACAATAGTATCAGAAGCCCAGAAGATAAAAAAAAAGAAAACAAAATGGTTTTGCTGCTAATGCTGACTACCCTGACTTGCAGTAAAGAAGGGTGTGTTCTTCCCGAGGGTAGTATCCTTGTAAGCACTTGATGCAACATTTACGGTGACTCTAATCTTTGGCTGCAAATGCTTAATAGCTGCCTGTGCTTAATAACTCAGTGCTGCTCTAGAGAAACACTCCAAGAGCTGCTGTATAAATACGGATTGGCATTAGGTTTCAGAAAGGGAATTATTAGTTGAACTAATTAAGCTGTCCAGCGGCTCCATCCAACTTTGAACACCAGCTGACAGAGAAGACAGGACTCTGCAGTTTTCAGATCCCAGACAAATTACTGAGGAAAATTTTTCGAGTAGAGCCAATGATAGCTGCTGTAAAAAGGGGGATACTAGCATCTTTAATGTCTTGGGTAAGTTTTACTGCATTGATTTGCTGATATACTCACTGTTTTTTTTAATTAGATAAAATTGAATAAGTCATTCTCCAGTAATCACTCACCGTATCCCAATCTATTAGCAATACATGTGTTTTTCCATTTACCTCTAACACGTTTTCCATCTGCGATGACAGAAGCTGTAAATAGCCATCCAGGGACAGACAGGACTCTACATGGTTGCAGTTGTTCTGTGACAGAAGAAACAGAAATGTTTTGTAGAGTGCAGTTATTTTAAATAAAAGGAGGTAAAAATAAAGAGTCTGAGAGCAAACAATGCATAGCTCTGTGAAACACTGCTGCTGACCTTTCAAGTCTTCATCCTGATAGATGTCATATTGCTAGAATGAGAAGAACTCCATGGTAAAGAGCATCCTACTCTGCCCCACAACAGGACAATCGGGTTTTCCTCCTCTCCGAGGCAGCACCTACCCACTGTTATGGAAAACCTAAGCTCTCATAAGGTCTCCAGACGAATGAATGTTCTTTTGATTGTAGCTCTCAGAGAGAACAAAACCCAAAGTGCACCAGTTTTGGTTTGACATCATTAAGATTATTTTTCTGCCTTCTAGATATCATACACATATACATCTGAACAACCCACTTTCCCAAATGTAATTCTACATCTGAGCATCAAGCTTTACATAAATGGTGAAAGCAGTACAATTTAGCCCCTATATCTCCAGTGTTTGTAGGCCAAAAAAACCCTTGCCCACCTATACAACACCTTCATGATGGAGACAATAAAACCAAGCTGAAAAATTATTAGTTGCAAGTGATTTTTTTAAATTTTAGAACATTTTGATTACATAAACTATGGGTTGGGAGCAATTTTTAGACATGTACACGGGCATTATTCACGAAATACCGTATGTTGTTTTCCTGCCCTTGGAAAGGATACTCCAAAAGAAGAGAGGAAATAAAATATTCCTTTCAAAACCATTCACTCCATTTCTTTCACTACTCTCTACCTCAGTGATAAGACCCATATCCTCCCGCACTCCCTCTTCACAGTTTTCCCTTCTTCCATTTTTTAAATCATTACTTGATTTATATCTTCCTCCTCGTTTTGCGGTTGCAGCTGATCATCTCCTTGGCGTGGACAGCAGTCATCCAAAGCTTTCAGGTCAACATCCTGAAGAAACAAATAAAACAGTTCTATTAAGTAATGAGCTGACAAAATGCATATTTAAAATGCATTTGTTTTAGTAGCCATAGCATTTCAAATAAAATAATAAATTGAATGAATGGACTATATATAGACTTTGGGAACAGAATGAGACTGATGTCAGTTCAGGAGAGCAGCTACCCTTCCTCTTCTGGGGCCCAGGCACTGAACTGTGATAGAAATGGACGTTCGCAAACACTGCAAACAAATTCTTCTAAACCAGACATGATGATGTGATTTCATGGAGAGTTTGAGCTATGGGTGTATTTTGGATGTCATTTCACAACAACATATGCAAGCCAGATATGTACTCAGTGATGCAATGTTAAAACAGGCAAATACATATGGCCGGTTAGCAAAATCTCTCGCTTTTTCTTTCAGGAGAAAAAAAAAAATGAATCACATTAATAAGTATTGTAATAGCAGTGCTGTTTCCTCATCATTTCCATGTAGTCATCACTTAGTTCCCATCTATCCAAACGATGGGTTTTTTTAATCTCCAGCAATGAAATTGCTCTGATTTAGAGGTCTCAGAAGCTTTTTAAGTTACCTTTTATCTATAGTCATATCAGCAGACTTTTTCACTTTTTATTACAGTGCTGGGGTATTCCTAGGGTAAGAACAATCACTGCTAAGGACCTGGCATATTTATATCTTAAAAACCCTTTGATATTTCCGCTTCTATAGGGCCAGTCTGAGTTACTAAAGTCTGGAACTTGGTGGAATGGCAACCAGAAGCCCAAGTGGCCCTGCTGCATTTGTTCCATATATCCCTGGTAAAATTCTACGGCAGGAGCAGAAAAGACAAGCTCGCAACAGCAGCAAACATAATGAGATAGTGTTCTGTACTAAATATCACAACAAATTTACTTTACAGATTTTATATGAAAGCATAAACTGTATAAAAACTGCAGTTGTAACAATCTTCAAAATGTGTAAGAATTTTTTTTAATTACTGCTTCATGCAGAACATATTAAAAACTAAATGTAAAAGAGTTTGAAAAATAGGACTCTGGAGTAAATGAAATAATATTACTTTTACTTTAATTCACTCTATTAAAATATTTATTTTTAAAATGTGTTAAATTAATATTTTTTAACATTTTCTGGCTTTCCATTTTTTTGTACTTTTTCAAGGACTGGAAAGGAACTTTAATTTTACGAACAGTCATTTCTAACAACGAATAGATATACAGGGCACTCATCTGTCACTCTGATGTAAGAGGTACTTTCTTTCAAATGATGCCTACCACAATTTCTAGTTATTATAAAAGTGATGTTCCAATACATTATGTCCTCTTTGTCAGCTGCAGTTGGAAATGACCAGATGATTTGCAATTGTCAAGCATGAGAAAACAAATTTGCTTTTCTAAATACACCTACAAACCCCCATTCTTCCTCTGTGCAGTAAAACAACAGGAGAGGGAATTTCACGTATAGGGCACTGAGAACGTGCTACCTAGCTACCAGCAGACACTTAAATGAGTTCAATGGAGCTGCTCACAGCCACAAAATTAGTCCCATAATTACATGTTTGCAAGGTCAGGGCTAGTCTTTAATTTTACAAGCAACCAACTTGTCCAATGAATATGATTTATTATCACGGAATCATACAATGGTTTGGGTTAGAAGGGATCTTTAAAGATCATCTGTTAAAGACCTTAAGCAGCTCCTCTTAAGTTGGGTAGCCTGTGAAGGTGCTACAGTGAAGCATTTGGCCCCTGAGTAACACAGCAAATTCATTACTCTATCAGCTGGCCGAGAAGCAAATGCAGGAAACAGTTAGAAATGTAATATCTACACTGTTGCCCTGGTTTAGCCTGGCCCCAGACCAGGACAGTAGCTAAAACTGGGCAGCTTTTAGTCCTAATGCCCTCCACAGGAGAGGGAAAAGGGAAATGAGAGAGACTTGTGGGTTGGAAACTAACACTGAAACAGCTTTAATGCAACAATAATAATGAAAGGGAGATAATATTGATTAGAAGATAATAAAATATATAAAGCATACAGAAAACAAGTCAGACTCCGCTGTTAACCACGCATTATCGTTGCCACTGCAGGATGGGATCTGGGGTCAGGGGTCAGAGGATGGGTTGGTGGCAGTCAGAGGGGCAAGGTGACCCCTCTGAATGCCGGTGATCAAAGAAGAGTCTGTAACCATCGCGATGCCTAAGCTTTTCTACTGAACATGACATGCATGGCATGGAATACTTTGTTGACCAGGCTGGGTCAGCTGTCCTGGTCGCACCTCCCTGTGACCACCACTCGCAACTCCCTCCCCCTCTCCGACTGCCAGCTCTGGGATGGCCTCAATTTACAGAGGAACAGGTATGAGCAGTGGCCTCTTGGCACATCAACGCCCATTACCTTGGTGATAACCATCAGGTTTAAGAGTCAGAGAAAAAATGTTTGGGCTGCTTCAGCCCAAACCAGTACAAATATAATGTCCTGAGGAACACCTGGAAGCACAGTTTTGAATATATCATGTATGTGGGTGACAATTCAATGGTTGCTATTAAGATTACCAAGGGTACAAACCTATTCTACTGACAGGAAAAAGAAGATCTTGCGGTAAGTTGGTGAAGAGCCCGAGGAATGCCTTGCAGATGATTTGAAGCCTCACAGTTCAACTTGCTTACGGTGGAAATCTGCCTGCACATAATGCCAGTCTGTGGAAGTCTATGAAGGCAAATGGTCCTTCCCAGCACCATCATGAGGACAACTGAATTTCTGACGTGCCTCATGGGACGTCTCCTTTCTGAGGAGAAACTAAACACTCATGAAGCTCTTAGTAATTTGTTAAGACTTCCCCAGGAAGTCACAGACAACTGACTTTTTATGTCATTTCCTATCACTATATAGAGCTGTTGACCACTAAGGAGATGGGGAATATGTCCAACTATGAATTTCATTATTTATCTGGAGTCTGCATTGATTCTTACGTATCCTTTAGGGGGAAAAAAAAATAAATGTCTGACTATTTTCTCTGCTAAGCCATAGACAATGTCTTGGCACCTTCAGTTTCCAGGCTTAGAACCACCAACAGGATAAGGTGCCATATTGTCCTAACAACCCTTTGGCTTAAGAACGGCATGGAGGTCACACCAAGGCTCCTGCTGATGTGTGTGTGGATGGGCAGGTGGCAGGGTCTCACATTTTCAATCATAACCATTCACTGTAATTTACCAAAGGGAAGGTATCACCTCTACTGATTGAGCTTAATAATGCTGCACTGTGTGGCTTTGACGATTAGTCTTACTACCTCCGCTTCTTCTTCCAGCAGATGAGATTAAAATATACTCATGCCTGCTCACATTGATTGTTACTGCAAGAAGTTTTCCATCCCTTTAAAAACCACCATACATTACTACCAGGGCAGTTTCTGAAGGAGCATGGCCGGGTGACGTGCTGTCCACAACAGTGGTGATACAGATACAGTGCACGTAAGATTGTTCACAGCACCAATTTCTACATATGAGATCATTTCAGTGAAAAATCCTGTATGGGAATCACATAACCGGAACCTTTTCCCCTTAATTTCTCAGTTTGGGCTTTTTACAAAACTCCCCTGGATTATGCTGTTAAACTGTCTGACATTACACTTCCCACCAGCTTGTTAGTCTTTCTCAGTGATGAAATACAGTTGAAAAACACTGCTCAACAACTGAATGCTTCTTGCCATGCTCACGCATCGCTTGGGATTGATTGCTGGCCTACTTCTATGGGGAGAACAGGAGGAGTGTCTCCTCCAGAAACAGCCATATAATATTTTTGAATAAGGTATTTCTTTAAAGACAGTTTAATTTTGCAGTCTGAATATACATCTAATTACAAAAGGGATTTGGTGTAAATACTACTTACTCAGTACTGCACTGCCACGTTTAAGAGTTTCTGTCTTGTTGCTTATTTTGCTTTAATGGTGGTAGAAGAAACAGTAATTCAGTTATAGTAATAACGCTATGAGCCCAAGAGCTAGCTCAGGACCACATGTGGGATGGTTTCAGCACAGAGCAAGACTGATTCTTTCTGGTTGTAGACTTGCTATTGCCACCAAACCCATTTATTGCAACAACCTTTCCACTTTTACCACTGGAGGGTGTGGAAGTTCACACCTCTCACTGCAGGCTGTTTCCAAACAGTAAACTCCAACCCTACCTGACCACAACTTTTGACTTCCATTTGAAGAATTTCTGCGCAAGCACACACCAGAAGATTTACACTGAAAAAGCACCATGCTTTTTTTTATTTTTTATTAAAATGCAGGTATCTCAAGTTCTAATCTTGTTTCTGCTATTTACTAGTTTCTGTTGGGCTAGAGAATACAATCTGAGACTAAGACTGATTTACCAAATATCCATCAGCCTTGTACACTGTAGGGCTGGGGTCTAGCTCTATCTACCCTTTCCCTAACGTACAACCTATCACAAGTCAAATA
Source organism: Cuculus canorus (assembly GCF_017976375.1). Taxonomy (NCBI): domain Eukaryota; kingdom Metazoa; phylum Chordata; class Aves; order Cuculiformes; family Cuculidae; genus Cuculus; species Cuculus canorus. Next base: position 125,895,386 of record NC_071402.1, read on the forward strand.
TCAGCTTCAGTTTGTCAGTCACTATGAAAAATAGTAATTTATGTCAGATATGCTACTTTAAATGGTCCGAGAATCAATGAGGAGGTGAAAGAAAGTATGATTTTGTGGGTGTCCCAGCCTGCACTCAATTTGAAGGAGGCTGCCTGCTCTGTCAAGTTTTCTTACCACATTAAAAATGAAGCCTTCAGTTTGCAATTAAGCACATCAGAGTACAGTTCTTAGCATGAACCGGGCACACCATGCGTCAAACCATCTCCTGCCACATTTTCATGACTTCTTACACCCATATACTACTTTTTGTCCATAAAACAGTGTGTAGGGAGCCGAACCTCTAACGATATCAAAATATGGATAGGTCTACCCCAATGCTTTGGATAGGTGAACAAGACCGCTCTCTAACAGCAGCAGAAAGCATAGGCAAGCTATTTTCAGCTATTGATCAGCATACAGTTGGCAAACAGGGCTAAGACTACACAGCCTGGGGCTACAAATGCACAGAAATATCTGAACTAGCTTTGGAATAACAGAAATGCCTCACTGCAGCAGAACAGAGCAGACAACATGGTTTGCCAGGCAGCATCAAGATGCAGGGGGCACTGGTCCCCACAAAGCTCTGTTCCACTGCAGTCAGACTGAGTTATCTCTACAAGCATCCCAGTGCTGGAGGCAAGGGGTATGACCACCACAATTTGCAAAAATAACATATTTTTTTTGTGTTAATTACTCATGTAGCCTGCTCACATGCTATGTTCTAATTCCTTTATATTAAATTTTCTTTATTTATTTGTCAAGCTTTAAATCACCCCATAACTATCATTAACTGTTGAGATGCTTTAAAGCACAAACTGGTGTCCCTTCTCCTCTTTTAACTGCAATTCTCTGTAGAACTGGCCCTCTTTTTGCTACTACCTGAAAAGATGCAGCACAGGCCTGGTGATTTTTTCCATGTTTGAATAATTAAATACCATTTCCAGAAGACTGTCCTCTACCAGTATGAGTTAGGCAAAAGAAATACAGCTTCTAGTAACATAACCGGTAGTTTCACTTTACTACTTTGTAGGATTAAATACAATTAATAATTAAACATAATGATGTATAACTCTTTTCATATAGCTCTAAGGTTACTGATATTGCTCTTTGCCTGCGTATTTTAAATATGTGATGGTAATTTATATTACCAATTGATATCTACATAATATCAGCTAAAAAGCAAAATGTTTCTTGCTGTTTCTTTATATTCAAAATGCTTCTTGCTGTTTCTTTATATTCAAAATGCGTCCTTAGACATCCTGAAAACACAGGACCGAAAGAAGACTACTTTTTGAAATTTAGCCAGGGTTTAGAAAGCACAGAAGTGGAAGGGTGTCTGGAAACAACTAATATCGAAGTAACTTTTACATTATGTATCGTTAGGCTTAAAAAGTCACACTAATCCATGTTTACTAAGCAGTGCAACTGAGTAATTAAAAGGTGCATAACTGACTCCAAATGTGGCATGCGTCAAATGTTTACAACATATCTGCTCTCACCTGTAATATTACCGTATAGGCTACAACAAAACTCACACTGCTGACACTCCTGCTTGTTTCAGTGAGTTGTTAGCACTCCTCTAACAGCATGCATTTCCGAAACAATAGCACCAGGGCTTTGCATAGAACCGCTTAGCGATTTCAGCTATTACAAAACACCCATACTCTGTACACCTTGTATGTTCAGCCTAAACAGAGGATTAACACCAATCCACTCCCCAAGCGGTGGCAGAGATGAGTACAAGCTGAAGACACAGACACAAATAGTATCATCACTAATTTCAATTAGGACATCGGTTTTCATGCTGAATCAGATCAATACCCCCTTCAAAACAAATTTTTAAACCAGTTTCTGAAACATAAGCCAGTTTCAAACTTCAGCCATTTGGTCCTGTGCTGGTGTTTTGTACCAGAAACCAATTTCATCTTATAGGATGCAACATCTCTGTCTGTAAATATGATGAAAGTTATTACAATTATTCAGCTGCTATTTCAGATTGAGTATAGTGGTTAAAAAAACCCTCTTTCTATGTATTTCTTTGTATGTCTTTGCTGTCTGTGAACTACACAGCATCAGAGTGTGAGACTCTCTTCTCTCATTCTGCCTTTCTATACCTTTACCCAGGCTAGATTGGTAGTATACCCTCATTGGTATGACACGGTCACTACTGCATAAACATAAAAATATCCAAGGACCACCTTTGATGATAAGACTTCATCCACAACTCATTTCCAAGTGTTTTTCTTCTGAGCTCTCCCAGGTGAGCATAGTTTCTTAGGTATTCAACTCCCACCTTTCTCAAGCTACCAGCCTCACTGCAATACCAAACACCTGCCAACTCATAGCTCTGAATGGGGAGCACTGTTAAAATCCAGAGTCTTGATACTTCAGCTTCCTTTGAGCAGGAAAAAGCTGGTGTAGGTCATCCCTACACCACTGGTTCCCTCTATACCCTTCTTAGCCACACACTTGAGTTGGCTTTTTCAAACCCTCGTGTTTGAAATCAAAATCATGGTCTTTCAAGGCAACGCATACTTAACCCACATCTCTGAAATACCTTGCGGTCCTTATTAAACCTAGATAAGTTCTGGCTAACAGGTAAAAGCCATCCATGAGCAGGAACCAGGCCCATTTATCTATTTGCAGATGTCCATCCACAGCAACATTGCCGTGTTGTAGTGCTCAGAGAGTTCAAAAGAATAATTTGAAATATGTTCTGTAAGTTAAGCACACAGCTTCATTGGGACTGCTCTCAAACAGATTTGGAAAAAAGCCTTCAGAAAAAAAGCCTTCCTACTTTCTACTTCATGTTAGCAAATTCTTGACACAAATTTAAAAAAAATCATAGAATCATAGAATCATAGAATGGTTTTGGTTGGTGTGGCCCTTGAAGATCATCTAGTACCAACCTCCTGCTATGGATAGGACATCTTCCACTCAATCAGGTTGCTCATAGCCTCATCCAGCCTGGTGCTGAACACCTCCTGGGATGGGGCATCCACAACTTCTCTGGACAACCTGTTCCAGTGGCTCACCACCCTCACAGTAAAAAATTTCTTCCTAATATCTAGCTTGAATCTATCCTCTTTCATCTTAAAACCATTGCCTCTTGTCCTACCACCGCACTGCCTCATAAGGAGCCCCTCCCCCACTTTCCTGTAGGCCCCCTTTAAGTATTGGAAGGCTGCTATAAAGTCTCCCTGGAGCCTTCTTTAGGCTGAACACCCCTAACTCTCTCAGCCTGTCCTCACAAGGGAGGGCTCTAGCCCTCTGATCATCTTCACGGCTCTCCTCTGGACTCGGTCCAACAGATGCATGTCCTTCCTGTGCTGAGGACTCCAGAACTGAACGCAGGACTCCACATGAGGTCTCACAAGAGCAGAGTATTTTCATTGAACGTAAATACTTCAAATGGTACCCAAAGTCCGGGATGAATTCGCTAACTCCAGTGCTATAGTACTGTAAAACCCTGCCTCTAACAGTGTTCAAAGAACTGTGCTTGTATAAGGTTTTATAAAACCTGTGCTTAGAATCATAGAACGGTTTTGGTCAGAATGGCCCTTAAAGATCATCTAGTTCCAACCTCCTGCTATGGGTAGGACATCTTCCACTAAATCAGGTTGCTCATAGCCTCATCCAGCCTGGTGCCGAACACCCGCTGACCCAAACTGGTCTTTCTAAACATGAACATAGAGACTACAGCACAAACAATACAAATTATCCACAGTGCATTGTTCTTAACTTTTGTAATTGATAAACAACAGCAATGTTATGCTGCTAATTATTAATTAGTGTAAGTGTTCTTTAATTAAGCACAGGAATTCAGCTCTGGGGAATGGCTTCAAAATCAGTCGTACAGAATGTAATACACCAAGACAGAACAAACCTACTTGGTTTGAGTAGGAGCAGAGCCTTCCTTTTCTGTCCCACCCTGAGCTGGAGCATGTCCCATGTGCAGTGCAATGACCCAGCACCACGACTGCTGCCCTTGTTCAAGCGCCGCCTCTTTGCTGGCACAGGCAGCAGCAGTGCTTGTGGGTTCACGGCACTGGGAAAGTAAGAACGTTTTTACTCTAATATTCAGGACACAGATAAAAAGCAGAAGACTACGTAGTCTGTTTCTGCTAATCTAAACAATTCCCCATGTATATTCCATGAAAGATAAAAGAACCCATCAAATTTATATACTCACTTTCTTCAAATGTATTCATATATACACACGCACATACATATACACATAGAAACATTGATACACAAAGGAAAAGAAAACTGCCGAATCAAGGAGGGCAGCTCTTAACTCTTCCAAGATCTTTAGCTAACATACAGTTGTGCAAGTGTCGAGACTTTCTGCGTATTTGTGAATATTATCACCATATACATAGGACCAATGCCACATAGAGGCCTCCCATTCTTCCTCCCCCCACTTTTAGAGGTGCTTTAGAAAACGTGTCTTATTCATTTTGCCTACTTACTTATGGCTTAGCATAACAGCTTTTAGAAGTGTTGTAGGGGCAGCGCTACAGTGAGAAACCTAAGGAAAATGAAGCCTTCAGTTGGCACAGTGCGGCACAGACTGTATCCCAGGCTGGTGCCTGTGGGATGGCTTTTCTCTTTTCCCAACCAGCATTACAGCGGTATCCAGCGTCAGCTGCATGAGTTTTTTCTGTACTTTTTTATTGCTTTTTCTATGCTTAAAACTCCAAAATTTACCCAGCCACACAGCGTTTCAATGTAGCATTTTCCTTAAAATGCATTCCTTGAGCAACACAATAATAATTCACTAGCACATTGGGAAAAGAGTAAACTACTTGCATGATTAAGTCAAAGTGACCTACACATATATGGCCTACTCAGTGTGACCTACTTGTGTGAATAGCTTTGAGTAGGACAAAAAATGTTAAGTGCCCGTGTTTTCAACAGTGGATGTCAGCATTCAAACAGGTGCTGAATATTCTGTCCGCATTTACCGAGTAAGTGGAGCTCTCATTATCACTTTTTAATTAAAAACCCAAGACTGCAATCTCTGTTTTCAGTAAACTGTGACAAAGAAGACTAGGTTATGCACAAACAATGTTTCATATGAAAAAAAACCCCAAAGTACCCTGAGAAATATTTACCCCAAAGAAAAGACAGGGTTCCCTCTTATACTTTTAATCTGTTTCCTTAGGAAATATGCCCTCTAGAGCCTAAAATCTTGGTCTGGGGTACTCTGGTACTTCACAAATGGTAGGACGTGAAACAACTTTCATCACTACAGAAATTATTCCATTCCTTTGCGTGAACTGATGCTTGTTTTCCTGACTATTAACCTTTTCCTTTGATTGCCATTTTATTTCCTTTTTCTCTAAAGATGTAACTCATGGCTCCCGGGCAGGAACTCCGGTGCCCTAGTCTCAACCTTAAATGTTCATGAGAACCAATCCTACAACCTTTGATTCTGTAGTTCACCCAGATCAGAACAGCACAAAGGCATTAAACTAATATCCTAAGCCACAGGAACACATCTTCAACCAAACACCTTCTATGACCTGCGGTAGGTAATGCAGGACAGTGAATTGTGGATAGGATTCAGAACAAACCCCCTTTCTTTTAATGTAGTCTCTGCTCTGGTACAAACACTCATCATCTCTGATCCTCTTACACACATCCATCTAAGAAAACAGGTAGCAAGAAAACATGATATTTTCTCCCTTAGAAGGTGTATTTCAGAAGAAAAAAATGTTATTTTTATTACTAAGGCAACGAAATATTGTGGAGTTTACATTTTATCAGGAAATGTACATTTGATTACAGAAAGGGACTGAATGAAGTAGTTTGCTAGGAAGACAGTGAATACACAGGTCAGATCCCAGTGTGTCAGGCAGCAGGCTAAACGCGGCAACCCACCTGTTTGCTTTACTCATTGCCAAAGACGAAGTGCTCAGGCTGTCCTGACACTGCAGTACAGCTCATTTTAGCACAGAATGGAAAAATAGGCCAAGTAACCCCACACAGCTTAGCACACTCCAAGAGCGTGCTTCAGCCACTGAATTAATTTTCTTTTTCATCTGCAGTTGCCTTCTAGAGTGGTTTTACATTCCAGTTCCTTAAGGATGAAGATCAACGGCCTACATTGTGTTGCCAGCAATGTTCTCAGCAGGGACTGGAGCCCAATGAATAAAATTAATTCAGGGGTGGGTGAATCCAGCTGTTAACTTTTCAGAACAGTCACACAATCCAACAATACAGAGCAGAACAAAGCAATCACTTTCATCTGTTTACACAGGCTCCTCATCCTGATCTAGCGTGGATAAGAGAAACACTAAAAATAGCTTGGGTCTATTTTTACAAAAGGCAAAATGAAGGTTATAAATCAGCTAAATCACTTTGAAATCCATTATACTGTTACAATAACATTTTGACAGCACAAGTGGATTTACTCAAACCTATAGAGGTCACCTTTAAAACTTGAGATCAACATTTTCTTCTTGTGATTCATGTTTTGGACCTGCCATGCACTTCAAAAGAAGTCTGGTGGAAGAGACATGGGAGTTTTCACTTAGAAGTCCACTCTTGGTTTAGGTCCAAGAACTGAACACTGCATTAATTTGCACCAATCATTCTTTCACTTAAATAAAACATGCTTAAGAGAGAGGTCCAGACCTACATTTAACAAAGAAATTAATCATCTTCTCTCCACAGAAACGGGTGATCCCTTACAGTTAGGGTACAGAAACTAGTTAACTAGTTTTGCAACTACCATATAAAAATTAGCAAACTAACATATGGGGAAACAGAGGAACAAAAAATAAAAAAAAAAAAAAAGAGGGAAAAAGAAAATCTACCATGAAAGACAAATTTAATGATTATCAATTAATGGTGGTCCATTAATTGATAATAAGGACCATCTATTCCTATTGGTTCAAAACCAACTTGAAAAATATTGGTAGTTCCACTTGATATTTTAAAATGTACTGAACATCACAGTGACAAAACCATCATCTTGGCATTACTGTATCTTTGCATTCTCACAGTATATTCCAAAAGTGTCATCATAAACTACTTGGAGAAAATGAAACTCTGTCCCAACAATGACTTAACTCAGAAAAGCAGTCCCTGCTGCTGAATGGCTCAGCTAATCTTCAAGTTACAGGTGTGCACAGCTTTTCCGCAGGATGAGGGGCTGAGCGGGTGCACCCAGACAGATGCGCAGTAACAACCGCTGCGCAGCCAAAATACAGAAATCAGCCATCACCGCCAGGCACTTGATCAAGATGCCACTCTGATAGCAGAGGCAGACACAACAAGGCTGGAGGTTAGTCCTGGCACAGTAAGGCTCCCAAGATGTAAGAAATGTTCCTGACAAGTGCAGTTACCTGGCTACGACAGACACATGCCTTTCCCCAAGGTGAGGGGTGCAGTTCTGCTGCTCATCGTGATGCACCTGCAGAGAAGCTGCATTTCTGAAGCCGCATGACATCCTTGAACTGCCTGTGTGCCCACACAAAGAAAATTGAGGCAATTCGGGAGGAAACGCCCAGCAAAAGTGGCAGTCCCTGGCCTTGCGACCCTGAGCGTGTGCCCCTGCCAGGCCAGCGCTGAAGGCTTCACTCCACTTGGATGCTTGGAGACCCACCACCCATTGCTCTGTTAGCAAAAGGCTGCCTGGCATTAATCCACACATTATCACTGACATCGGGAAGAGAAACTTCTTAACACCAATTGGGTGTCTTAAGAAACAGGTATTCTTTTAAATACAGTACTGGATATACAGGTGAGATCCACCCTCCTACCGCCTATCCCAGCGACTACAAGTGGGAGGGGTTTTGTACACTGAAATATACATATGTATTATATATATCGTAAAATCATGCATATTAATCACATTTCCCAATACTAATTATAATAGGTGTCCTCCCCCGTCACTCATGCTCCCCAGAGTCCTTTATTGAGTCTGAGGTCTGCAAAGCAGTCCTCTACTCTACTTCGTCGGCACCTGCCCCCCCACTTTGAAGTTTCCAAGTTCGAAATAAGGGTTGTCTTGACCTCCCATCTTTTTGGCAGTACTAGCCAGATGCCAGTCATCTGTCGTCTTCACTGTTTTATGCCTTAAATATCACGAAACTAGGTCTTTCATTGACTTCCACGATTAGATTGGGCATTAGGGCGGACACTGCATCCCACACAGCGGCTCACATTGATGTGATCAGGTGCGCAACACCTCGAACCTGATGCTAATTTTGCCTTCGCTCCTCCGCTCCCGGATCGGGACCCGCCGCGGGGCGATGCGGGGGATGCTCGGTCCAACCCTGCCACCACCCGCCGGCCCCGGGCTGGGGGGGGTCTCCCCGATCACTCTTTTGGCTCAAAAAAGATGCCGTTGGCATCCTCGCCCCCTGCGGGGCAGACTCGAGCCCGGCCGGGACCGCCCGCATCTCCTAACCCCCGCCCCAGGGGTGTCCCGCCGCCTCCTTACCTCCTCCGCGGAGCCCCATCCTCCGGCGGAGCCCGGGGAGGCTCGGGGGGGCGGGACCCACGCTGTCCCCGCAGCCGGAGCGCTGGGGGGGATGCGGGGAGGAGCAGCCCCGGCTCCGCACGAACGCGCCCCCGCGCCGCGGACACCCCCGCACGGCCCTTCCCACGGGCTGCGCGGGGCGGAACGGGGACACCCCGACAGACACCCTCGAACCCAGACAGACACTCTCGCACCGCTACACCCCCGCACCCCCCACCCCTGCACCTTGATAGTCTCGCATCCCCGCACCCCGACACCCTTGCACCCCAACAGCCCCGCACCTCGACAGCCCTTCACCTTGACACTGCTGCACCCCGACACCCCCACACCCCCAAAACCCTGCATACTCGCACCCCCACACCCTGACATCCCCACACCTTGACACCCCTGCACCTTGACACCCCCGCATCACTGACACCCCCACACCCTGACAGACACCCCCACACTCTGACAGACACCCCTGCACCTCACACCCGCACACTCCGCCACCCCCACACCCCAACACTCTGCCACCCCCACACCCCGACAGACACCCCTGCACCTCACACCCCCACACCCCGACAGACACCCCTGCATCCCCGCACTCTGACATCCCTGCACCTTGACACCCCCGCACCCCGACAGACACTCCTGCACCCCAACACCCCAGCACCCTGACAGTCTGTACCCTGACAGAAACACCCGCACCCTGACACCCCTGCACCTTGACAGCCCTACACCCCAACAGTCTCACACCCCGACAGACAACCCCGCACCTTGACACCCCCGCACGCCGACAGACACCCCTGCACCTCGACAGTCTCGCACCCCTACAGACACCCCTGCACCTCGACACCTCCACAGCCCAACAGTCCCGCACCCCAACAGAAACTCCCACACACTGACACCTCGCACCTTGACACCCCTGCACCTCAGCACCTCCACATCCCTGCATCCCTGCACACCAACAGTCCTGCACATCAACACCCCTGCACCCCAACAGTCTTGCACCCCGACAGACACCCCCGCAGACACCCCTGCACCCTGATACCCCCCACTCCTGCACCCCCACGCCCCGTACCCTGCCGCCCTGGGACCAGGTACCCCACCTGTGACCTGGACTCTTCCTGCTTGCCCGGCGAGAATAACAGCTGTGGTTGCTGGAGAGAGCTGGAAATAAAGGAAGGAGACGAGTTAGTACAAACGGTAGCTAGGGAAAGAAAAAAAATGTACACATGTAAAGCCACCTGGCTCTGGTAGTAAACATTCCTCACACACCCACAGCCAGATTTTAAAATCCCCAAATAAAAGAAAACAAAATACAGATACAGGTTTTAATTACAATCAACCTGATGTCTAAATATCTATCCAATGCCTTTGCTTTCCCACCTATTGAACTGCATTTTCCACAACACATCTGCTTAGTGCTACCCAAACTTACTCTTGCACATCCTGGAGATATCTTTTCTAGCTGTTCTGTTCTCTCTGTCCTCCGAAAAGGCGTTTTATCACTTCTCATCACTTCTGCTTATCTGAGTTCTTCAGGCTTGTTTTGGCATTTGCAAGGCATTAGGCTGTTTGGGCAGACCCTGAAAGCGTCCCTCCTCCGGTGATAGCTGTGTGTGTAATGGGTGCAGTTTCTCGTTTTGCTGTTATCACGGGTGACATTTCCCTTTTTTCATTGTGTCCAGTGTGATACCGTGCAACGGGGTTGTTACAATACTCTTGGTGTTTTCTTGCATCTTGTTTCTCAAATTCAATTAAAATAGCAGTTTTCTTTCAAAAATCCAAGTGAACTGCAATCTGCTAGAGTTTTCCGTTGCCAGCTTTTTTTTTTTTCTCTCCCATGCCAGAGACCTCCAACTTTTAAACTGGAAACATAAATCAAAGTAATGATGTTTATTTCACTGCTGAAAAAAAATATTATGTGTCCTAAGCTAAGTGTAGGAGAGTTCACATTATGATTCATAGCGCAAATGCCACGACACATATCCACCACAAAAAGTCCTTACGTTATTCATATTGAATGAATAATTGAATCAATTATTCATTGATGTTAAACTTTTTCTTTTTTTTTTCAGCACAGTCAAAAACTTTGCAAATAATTTTTAAGCTTGCAAATCAAGTCTTCTAATGATAAGAAAATATAGGACATCTGAGTATGGGCTATGGACTTTGTGGCAAGAGATGGAGAAGAAAAGGAGCATGTGTTTTGAAGGTCCTGGTGAATATGCTGTGGGAGAAGATCTTGGGGGATGTTTGGGCACATCTCAGGGCTAGAAACCAGTGTTATGTTTCCTTCGACTTCCAGCGACGATGCCCAGTGCACCTCTAGTACTACCTGAAGCACAGCTGACCCAGCACTTGGCACGTCCCACTCCTCAAAGGAGACAAGAGCCTCTTTGTGGCCACTGTAGGCCACTACTACAAAGTACAGGACCTTTATACTGTTTAAGTATTGTCCTTTAACAAGATGGTACATTTAAAATTATTAAGAGGGTACAGAAGCTCTGTACTGTTTCAGTTGCTTTTGGCTGATAGTTTTTCGTCTGAACTGAGTTTTGAGTTGAGGTCCTTAAGACCCTCAGCAGTGCACACAGGCCACCAGAGAGGGACTGAAACCTCTGTCAGGCTGGACCAGCTACCCTGAACTGGAGATAACTTTCACTCAGAAGAGATTGTACGATGGTAGTTTTAGGGATGCTGTTCATGCCTCTGGCACAATAGTTCAGTACTTTAAAAGCCTGCACTGAAACAGCAATGAAAAAGGGCGTGCTCAGTTAGCAGTGTCCCAAGGAGAAGGTGCTGGTGCTGGGGAACTTGTGTGTCCTCTCCCAGTCAGTGCTGTGGCTGTTTTGCATGTCAGACACTCCATCTGCCTACAAAGGCAGTCAGCCCCCCCATCCTGATCTGTAAAGTCAGTATTATTTCTGTGCATGTTTACTAATAAATTAATGCAAAGACCACTACCTATCTTATCTTGTAGCATGAACTCCTTAAACAAAGAGATCTCCCCAAATCTCTTAATCATGTTCAACACAACAGCAAACGTGACAGCTTATGTAAGTTTGCCCTGCTCTGGCAGCTTGTTGATCAGAGAGAAGAGACAACTGATTTCCCTAGGTGTGACTAAAAGCTTGATCTGAGTCTATGAAAAGTGTTATGAAGTAAAAATTAAGTCCTCCTCCTTTCCCACCTTAATTCACAATACAGTAACTTCTCAGAGTTTCTCCTGAGTTTCTGAAATGGGGAGAGTTGGTGCCTATGGCATATGGTCCTCTAGACTCATCTACACACAAGGGAAAGCTAAGCATGCAGCTTGGGTAAGCACCACAGTGTTTTTACCAGACTCCCAGTCTGAATTCCTAGAGAACAAAGAGAACATATGTGTCCTCGTATGGAGCTGCAGGTGGCCTTATATTACATCTCAGCTGTTTACAGCTCCTAAATGCATCTGTAGTCATTTATTCCAGAGAAGACTCTCAGTAGTTTCAAGTACTCTGCTAGTCTTACTTTTAGTGGATCTAGTAAACAGCCATTTGTTTTTTCCCTTATAGCTAAATTCTTATAATAATAAATTTTGTTTAATAACACATCAGCAAAGTGTCTTGCATGTGGCATTTAATGCATCATTTCTGATTATTTCAATTTATAAACCAACTTCTTGTGAAACATACTTTTAATCAAGGTAAGCAATTCGTAGATAATCTTCTCTTAGAGAAGCATTAACATCGGTTTTAATAAATGTGTTACTCAGTTACTTATTATTGATTCTGCCATGCTAGACGGGTGCATTGCTCTCTAGCATGCCTTTGTGCCCCATGCCAGTACTGAAAAGGAGGGACAGGTTTTTAGCATCAGAGCATTTATGATTGAGGCTTAGTGGTGAGAAGAAATCCTTGCAGCAGCTGAAGCAAGTGTTAAGTTCAGAGCCTTATTCAGAACAGGTACTGTCAGTCACAAACATACGAATGTCAAGAATTTGTCACCTAGTTTTAAACTCTAATCATTCTTCGTTACCTGACTGGTTTCTCACCACCCCATTAGTTTGTCACCTTGACTGTGAAAAGTATCAACTTTTTATTTTTACTTTACTAATGGATGTCCCTGTTCTAATTTTACATTCATAATTCTTGCAGTGTAAAAGATCCTACAACCGGTACTGGTTTTAACCACACTTTTGTGAATCCTTCTATGTGCAACGGACTTCATTTATCAGTTCTAGCAGTGTTAGCTACAAAACAAAAAGGAAAACATATTCCATTGTTATTTTTTTGTTATGTTTTTCTCTGTGCTTTGAAGAAGAAAATTCATTAAAAGTATTTGTATGGGCAGAAAGGAGAAAAAGAGAATGAATCTGCAGTGGTCAGATCTGGCATATTCTGAATCAAAAGGCACAAGCTGAGCATACATCTGTGGCCTACCTTTCTACACGACACACTTCTATCACAGGGCTCGAAGCAGCTCTCCTTCGTGTCAGCTACACAGATACTATGGCAGTGAAATTATTGTATAAATACCTGGATGCACATGTATCTTATTATGCTCTCACTACAAATCCTCTGGCAGGGCACTGAAATACCTGCGTTAGTGCTGCTGAGGCTGCAGTTTACAGAGCTGGGCACAGGTCATGGTAGAGGGGCTCCTGAAATCCTCCTGAAAAGGTCTGTAACACCTACACTCTTTCATGCCTTGTCTCACAGTACATTCCCTTGCAAGGGGTATATACAGATAAATATTTACTCAGGGATGGGAAGTCAATTAAGACTCAACACAGAAAGACCTTATGTTCATGATACTGAAAAAGTGAAAAGCTTTGCCTCTGGGCATCGAGACACCCATTCACAGATTCAGATAGCTGAGCGTGCAACAAGAAGTGATGTCACTCCAAACCCTTTCCTGAACTGACCCCTCTTGCTGGCACTCTACGTGCGCACAGCAGGCTTCCATAAATAAGTGATGAGTCCAGATTTTCTCTTTTGACCTTAACCTTGCCCACCTACTCAGTATATTTCTCTCTGCCATCTGGAGAAAAGAAAAGCAAATTCCTTTTTAAATCAGGAAAGTAACATTTTCTCTCCTCGATACACATTTCAAAAAATAGGAGACCTCCGAAGTCCAGCATGGCCTTCTTTGAGGTGTGCCTGGATAGGATCCTCCTGCCTCTTCATCCTCCCTGAGGAAGGCTATTCACCCTGCCTCAGTAGCCTCAGATCAGGAAAATCCACCCTTTTTTCTTCTGTGGGTGTCTTTTCATTACATGGACGGATCTCAGTGCAAGGATAGTTGGTAACAGCCCTGGACAGATTGGTGTTAGACACCTACAGGTTTATTTTGAACCTGTGCCTTAATGCTTTCTTCCTTCTTCAGATGTTACCTGGGGACCAGCAAGCCACAGCTCAGCAGGAATTCCTCCTACCAACACAGTCACAGTGGCATGTGCAGAAGGAGAAGGCTGCACACACATAAAAAAAAAAAACACTCAGAGTTTAAAGCTAGTGAAAAAAACAGTTGTGACCTGAGAAACACTTGCTTTCTTCCCGGAGAGGGTGACAAATGAGAAGCCATTGATCCTTCCATGTAAAAAAAAAAGAACACAACACTACAAGCTGAAAGACAACAACAACAAAAAAAAAAAGCAGGGACAACAGCTGGAGTCCAAAGAAAAGAAGAGAAAGAAAAAAATCCAAGGAGAAAACCCTCTAAATAATCTCAAGCAGAACAAAATGCACTGAAATGTAGAACATGAAATCACTTGATACAGGTAGCAGGAATGAGTTGGCTTTTTTGGGGTGGAAACTGGGAAGGGAAGAAGAGAAAAGCCATTGCTTACTACACAAGGCTAGTGCTTATCAGTGGAAAAGACTACATTTCCATTTCTTTTTCACTTGAAGCTGTCACTTCCGTGGTATTGGCATTGGTGGGACCCAAGAATACGTGATGTGTTAAGAGGTCCTCACTCCTTGGAGGCAGTCAATGCCTTAATAAATCTGGATAGCCTCCTGATGGCTGCGCTACTGTTGGCTACAAACTACTGAAGTAGAGGAAAAACAGTAAAGACAGAGCACTTGGTGCTTTCAAGATCAGTTTGCTGTACATCTAAAGCTCCTGGTAGAAAAAAAAATAATTATATTTGGTTTCTTTTTACTTATGGATGTAGTGGTATGTCAGGAATGATTTGTCACTGAGACAATATAAACCCAGGTTAGAAAGACAAGATAGTGCAAGGTGAAAGGGCAGATTGCATTGTATTTTGCAGCTGCAGTGTTTAGAAAGGTAGCATCCAGCTGGCAATGGAGTTCACAGCTAAAGAAAAAATACATTTTGAGTCAGGTAGACTCGTTGCAATAAGAATTATGTAGCTCTGAAACTTACTTCAATCTTAAATGACTTAGCAGTTTTAGGAGTTTTGCTTAGGCTGGAGCTTTCAACAGGAACATGGGAATTTCTTGTAAGCATAGGCCTATGCCAGGTCAAAAGATTGGTTCTAAGGCATTTAAGAATGTCAGAAAATATTTTATTTTTTTATTATATTTCTGGGAAAAAAGTATTTCAGGTCTGAAGTTTCTTACTCAAGCTGCATTTATGTTACTGCTGGTTGCCTGAGCATTTTTTGAAACTTGCTTCAGTGCCTATTGGTGCTTAGAATTTTTCATAACTGCATCTGTAAAACATTTTAAAGGTTCCTAATTCTCTTTCTGTCTCCTTTTCCTTTTTTATGTCTTAAATATATATGACTCTCAGATCCCTTATATTAGCTTGCTGTGTGACAACAATGCACTGTACCCAATCATTTTGGCTCTGGGATGCTTCCAGAGAAAATGTTGTATTAATCTAGATAGGTACAACAGCTGCCACATTTGCAATGACTGGTTCTTCACCACGATTAGACCAAATGTATGTTGAAGCTGATGCATATCATACTGCCTTTTCTCTTGGAAGCTATTTGCAAACAGAGGCATTGCTAATGCTGTATTTACCTGGACATCATCTGTGTAACATCTCTTTTTTCTGTTTTTTTTTTTTGATATTTTCAGCATTAGTATCTGTCTCAGGTATCTGCTTGTCTTCCCCCTTTATGGCATCCTTTATGGTCAGGATGGCTTACACAAAACAGTTCACCATTGCCAGACCAAAAACCTCTTGCAAAATGTCTTCTGCGTCAGTTTCTCCAAGGGATGAATGTGTTGGAAGGCATCAGATATGCCTAAATAATAAGCTAAAACTCCTCACATTTGCTGGGATCTTCACCTCATATTTCATTTTAAACACTTAACATGGTTGCTTTTGCTAAAATACCAACATGGATGATAACAGGTCTGCTAGGTCTGCTAGTCTTAGAGGCTTCTACCTGCGTTTATGTGCCAGTGCTACGTTGGCTGAATCACTCTCTTCTGTCTCAGTATGTGTTGAACCCAGAGAATAAAGTAGAAGTTATTCCTGAGTATGAAATCGATTTTGAATCCCATAATTAAATCAGATCCACCACTTGCTTAAGCACTTCTAAAAATCCTTCTCCTTCTTTAAAGACTTGAGGCAAGGCAGCATTAACAAAAACTTGACGTTGTTTTGAACATGGAGCTTTTTTTTGTCATATGATAGATGTTTTTAAATGTCTGAAAAGCACAACTGTTCACAGGAGGCAATTAGAAAACATCCCTCACGGGTCTGTGGGTCAGTACAGGAAGCAGAGACAAGCGCTGGGTAACCCACTGAGGTGCTGCTGGCTCCACAGCCCACAAGGCAGCATTGCCAGTGTTCAGGGCCAAAAGGAGCCAGCAGAGCACCAGATGTAAATTGCTGCGAACTCATATTCCTCATGCCACTTTGTTCGGTTCTGAATAAGATCTGTCAGTCTTTTTCTGGAAGAAGGTCTCGTCGCAAAGACCAAGACTTTGCTCCTGACCTTGCTTCTCTCCTCCCATGGTTCTACTGTTCACAAAAGCTTGGAGTGATAGGACAAGGGGGAATGGGTATAAACTGGAGAGGGGCAGATTTAGGTTAGACATAAGGAAGAATTTCTTCACCATGAGAGCTGTGAGGCACTGGAACAGTTTGCCCACGGAACCTGTGGATGCCCCATCCCTGGAAGTGTTCAAGGCCAGGTTGGATGGGGCTTAGGCAGCCTGGTCTAGCGGGACGTGTCCCTGCCCATGGCAGGGGGGTTGGAACTGGGTGATCTTTAACATCCCTTCCAGCCCAAACTATTCTATGACTCTATGATTCCCTGGTGTCAGACATTTTGACCCACTGAATGACAGAGTTCATTTACTAATGGTTCTTTCTTCTCTGCCATATCTGCTCCTGAGGTCATTCAGATGATATGAGGATGGTCTTGAATTCATTTTAAGTACTACATATTTTGAAGCTACTCTTAGGTGAGGAGAGAAGAATGAGATACTGTCTCCTTAAATCACAGCCTGGGTGATTACAGCTAAGTTAAGCTTCAATGGCCATATTCACTTTCATTTGCACCTGCTGAAATCAAACCTAAACTGTTCAATTGCTGTAGCTAAAAGAACAACATTCTCTGACATTCAGGGTGTTAAAGTGTTATATTCATAATGAAAATATTATTTTCCTGGCATGGCACCCCCCCAGGTAAGGTAATGACACTTTTGATTCTCTTGCCCCTGCTGCAGCTCCCAGATTTCTGCACAAAAAGAACTCAGATACTCCCTGCAGTTTGGCATGCATGCTTTGATTATCTGTCCCTGAACTTTAATGGGAAAGCATCACATAACTAACCAGTAAAAACACTGCTCCTGCCTTACTCAAGGAGAAATGTCTGACTCAGGTACAACGGAGTTGTAGTCACTGCCTGTCTGTGACTTAATTTAAGTTTCTGCAGCTAAAAGTATATAAAGTATTCCTAGATGGGATGAAAATGACCAGTAATTCTGCAGTATCATGTCTGCATTGTGCCCCAGTATTGGCCCAAAGGTACCTTCTACTTCATCAGCTTTGTGCTGCTCCAGCTATGCAAAGCAGATGGCAGATTGGAGGGAATCGTATGCAATATATGTGTTGCAATGGCTTTTTTTTCCTGTTTAGACACAACTGGGACTTCTCACTGCCCTGCACACTATCAGAATCACCTTTAGTTTCTTCAAGAATAAAACTCCGCATTGGAGACCAGACTGGTGCCTGATGTCCTGTGAAGGAAAACCAGGAACGTCTCGTACCACCTTTTTCTCCTATTTCCTAACCTGTTTAGTATGGCTTTAATGCAGCCCAATCCCTGGCCTATTCCCTTCAGGATAAAACCAGCCAAAGCTGTATTTATTGTCCCGGACTCCAGCAGACTCTTCTCAGCAAGCAGCAACCTGTTCAAAGAAGAAATTTCTTCCACACTGTTTGCTTGTGTATTAAACTTTCAGCTTCCTTATACTTTACATTTTAAATGTACATACAGGCCAAAGAAATGTTGGGGATTTCAAAGAGGAAAACTAGGGTCTATGGATGTGGAATGGGAAAGGGTAAGCGTGACAGAGAAACAGTCCTGAGCCAGCAAATAGCTGAAGAGGCACATTAGGTCTTTATTTGGCATTGACATAGCTAGCTGTTATTTATCTTTCATATTCATCATTAAACAATTTTCATCTCATCATTCACTGATTCACAGAGCCTTTGGATAAAGCATACATTTGCAGTCACACTTACCAAAAATACTGAGATTATGCCTGTAGCCAAGTATTTCTGAGAGTCCAAGAAGTTCTTCAATGCTTCAACAAGATATTTTCTTTCCAAAATGTCTTTGTCTTTCACATGTCAGCTCTGTTTATCATCTCATGTCATTTACTGCTTTTTGCAAACTTATCAAAATATTTTAAGACTAGAGTTTAAGCTTTACAGTGACAGGAACCAAAAATTCAAACTTCTTATGTCAATGGTGAAAAGCAAAATCTTGGCTTTAGTTGCAATAGGAGATAACACAAACCACCAGATTTTTGATTCTCTGCAACAAACACCACGGGGCTTAGTTTTATTGATAGCAGACAAATGTCTTCTCTAATTCGTGCTGGGTGCCCAGTAATTCTAAAAAAAATCTTTGTTCTAGAAGAATATTCTAGGAGACCAAACCTGCTACAGACTCCGGTGCATACTCTCAGACCCCCTACTGGGAACGGAGGCTGCATGCCCTTGCGCCTCACCTAGCTGCAGTAACCAAATGGGGACCAAAACACTCCAGTGAGTGTCATGTTGATAATTTGCATTTGCCTTTTTCTTTAGACTGTTGAATCTGCCTCACAGCAATGTCCTTATTTAGCAACTACATACTTCTGGGTTTTGCTTAACTATGAAGATCTGTAACTTCTTGAATCTTCTTCCAGTAGAATTCTCATTTTCTTGGCAAACTTGTAGACAAAATTAGGAAACAGTTATGAAGACATCAGAACTTATGCTGTGAATCAAGATGTCTGATTCTATTAATCTGTTCTGACAAATTAAAATTTATGTTGATAACAAAATTATTTAAGATGGGTAATGAAGCCATTTCAGGAAGATTTGCCACTTGTCTAGAACTCAGGCAAAAGACAAATCTAATGTACTGAAAAACATAGGTTGCCAAGTTTAAAACCAACCTTTAATTTTATATCTCAGGTTTTATATTTAAAATTAACTGGAGGTGCATTCTTGCAAGAATGATTACATTCAGTTAATAGTTATTAGCATGGAGATATCTAACTAAGGTCCAACTCTGAGGTCAGAAATCAAAAGCGTTTTCCATATAGGACAGCTAAGCATCCAAATTGATTTCATCTTCCACTACCTGTAATTTTTATGACTGGAATTCAAAATAAGGAGCTTTCCATCCACATTTCAAAATTTTATTCGCACCACTCATTTACTAGAACCTTTCCTTTTGAGTATTCAGCTGCACATAATGGCATCAAGAACTAAGGCTAGACATGCATGACCAGTTGATGATACCAGAATAGTACATCAAAGAAAGTGTCTTGTAGATGACTGGTCAATAAATCTGCTTGACAATTTAATTGGTATAATTGATAAAATCCATAGAACTACTAGGAAGGAAATTAAATTACTTTATACAAATCAGATTGGGATTTAGATTAAAATTTTCTGGGTCAATTCTATTTCATGCAAATTATGTTACGGAAGACCCTCTGGTTTGGAACACATCTATTAAGTTTTCTCATAAAAAGTGTATTAATTCGTGTAGAATGGCATAGTCTTGTATCCCTACACACACAGTATGCGCGTGTCCTATGTGGTCTTCAATTCTCTACATCTGTATGCACAAAAATGCCACAATAACCACAGGTCGTTTTGCTGTTTTATTCTTATGTGATCAGATAGTGCCTTTGGAGACGCAATAGGTTGTTGTAATGTGCTGATATAAGCAGTGTTAAATAACCGTTCACCTGTGTTATTCGTGAAGGTGGTTTACTTTTATTAATGGTGAGCTTTAGGACTTCATCCTGTCCTGAACTATACAAGAAGATGACTGAAACTAGTGAATGGACATCTGTGGCTTGTGTTATACATGTAAGGAGGCTAAAATACTGCAAGAGTTTCTTCCAGTCTTAAAACCCATGAAAGGGGGTACATTTATTTAGCTCTTCAAGCTTGATGGAGAGCAAAGGAAGAGTTTGTTCATTCTAGCATGTATTAGAAGAGCAGAAGGATTTTTGTAGATCTTGTTTCTGTGATGATGCATTTGGAACTTCTCAGAAGGTCAGTAATACTGGCATGCAGCCTTGGCAGTGCTTGAACACACACTCATAGGAAAGCAGAGACACTTAGGAAGACTGTGCTTTTAAATGGGAGAGGTAGACAAAGCCTGGAAGCCTCTCCACTCCCACAGTCTGCTTATGGGAGATGGTACTGCAGTCACTGAGACGGGAAGATGTTTTCAATGGTAATGTAACACCACAATGGTCAAAGAAAGAAATCATTAAAGGCCTGCTGCTCGTGTTTACATGACTGCATACCAGCTGTACAGTAATATTATAATAAAAGCTTCTTGGGCAATCATTGTTATGCTGGTGCTGTTTAGCAGCTTTCTTCCAATATTGCATTACAAAAATTACATATTTCATATAATCAGGTCTGTCTCTTACTTAATCATCCTACTCTATGTATAAATCTTTAAAATGGACAGGTCTATAAATCACATGCATTTTTCATTTAGCGTTTATTCTAAGCCAGGCAGTTTCTTATTTAAATTGCCATATGAATAAATCTAATAATCCTTATTCACTTACATCATCTCAAACTTTAAATCTAGTTCTGACTGAGGTCATAAGTGAAATCAGTATTAAGGGCAAAACTAGCAGCTGTAACAACTATAATAGCTCACCAAATTATATTAAGGGGCTGAAACAACATTAAAAACAAGGGAGAATTGAATTACATTATTAAAGCACGCTATGCTGAATCAGGCAAACATTTAGCCAAACCAGAGATCCTGAATGTGCATGTACTGAGTTTATCATCACACTAGTCCATATGCCCTGGATAAATGAGGAATAAAGACACTTCCTCAAATGTGCCTATTTATAAACAGCATTTGTATATGGTATTTTACAGATTTATTTTTTTTTAATGCAATAACTAAATTCCAAACAACTGTTCTCACAGCTAGACGCATGAATATGCTTCTTGGCCTAGAATGGGCAGTTTTGCTGGTCTTATACCTGATGTGATTCTGATTCTTTTAATCAGCAATACAGGAGATCTCATGGAAGAGCTATCAGAATTATTCCACCATCTTCATGAAAAACTCAACAAATCCCATTTTGCTATTAAGGAAAATGATAGAAGGACTGCTTCAAGCAATCCATCTGTCTTAGTAACACCTTACAATTTCTGTGAAAATTCACACACAAAGGAAAGTGAGAGATTTCTCTGACGGCACAGGAAACAGTTACATGTCACTGAGGAGTGCCTGAACACCCTCAGCATTGCTTCCAAGCAGTGATGGATTACAGAGGCTGTACTCATAGCAGTCAATTACGTGTCACAGCACTTGCCTCTACATGAAACTTCCCACAGCAGGTTTTGCAAGGAAGTGTCCCTCTGGGGCTTGGCAAGAAGAAAGATCTACTTCACATTCTCCCTGCTATTTTTAACAAGAAGTGGACTTTCAGCTATTGTTATTCTGTGTTTGGATTCACCGGAGCCTATACACATCCATTATGTCTACTTATTTTCAGCCTGATGGATAGAGTATAATGAGCGTGACAGGATTCTTCCTCTGCTGAGCCCTTTCAGCTTCTGGCAATGCACAGCACAGGGTCTTCCATTGCCACGGGTTGTCTGAGCCATCAAGTTTATCAGCTGTCCCTGTGTCTATTTGCTATGAATTCATCAAATTCCTATTTGAACCTATTTGCACTTTGAATGTCCATGATCTCTCCTATGCTGCTTGGAGCAATCTGTGGTCTGACCATTTCATTAGTTGTCCCTCATATCATATAATCTGTGTTGTGAGAAACAGTAAAACCAGTATTCTTTCTTTGCTTTTGCCATGTTGTCCATACTTCTACAGACCTCTCTCAGTCCTTCATGAGAGATAGTCCAGACTTTGGATTCACCGTTTTTCCTCTTTCCACACATTTCTGCACAGGCTACTGGTGGTTTACACAGTGGCGTAACGATGCTTTGTTTCCTTTTCGATTTCTAAGGCTTTGTTTCCTTTTTGATTTCTAAGAGAGCATAGCGTTTTGTTCAGGAAAAAAAGCCTGCCAAGACATGGACTCAACTACACGGGGCTCCATACAACCATAATAAATAACACATATGCCAGACTGTGCCCTATGGAGGTCCCAATATAGGACACAAGGACGAGAGGTTTTAAGAGAGACAACCCAGCAGGTTACAGGCTACAATCAGGTGCTGCAGGAGGGATAGAAATAAGTATCTTGGGATATACACAAACCTGAACTACTTGGTAGTAGGCACTGCTGCTTTTTATGTGCCTTTATGGTCAGGTTATACTTCATTGGTAATCGAAGAGGTAACTACCAAGAAGGGACTGTGAGGATTTTTATGGGACTACTTTATGATTTCAATATATCAAAAGTATACAGGACAGGCTGAGGAAAGTGGAGGGAAAGAAATCACGCTCTTCGCTAACTAAGTGCAAGAATCCCTGATCTTAACATCTAATGATGTACGTACGTACATACATACATACATGCATACATACATACATACATATCCCTCTCAAGCTGCATCACTCTGAGCATCTTGTTTGGATTTTTAAGATACTTAGTGTTTTCTGAAAAATGACTAGGAAGAGCACCTGGCTGTAACAAACCTTGTTTGCAAGCTTTTGCCATGCTGCTGGTTTGGGACTATCTGTGTAGGCGCTACATTTCTCGGTGGTCTATTCAGCATTCATGAGCCAGACACTTAAAAGGAGTGCTAATGGGATGGTTAGGAGACCTCTGAGTTTAGCAGGGCCCAGCACAGGGAGGGGAGAAGCAAAGCCCTAGCTCCACAGCTTCCCTTGGCACCAGATACATCAGCACGGCCTGAGCTGAGGCCAAGCCCAAGCATCTTCAGCTAGCTATTACTTCTGTAGATTTCTCAATTCTGTGCAGTTTGTTAGAATCATAGAATCATAGAATACTTTGGGTTGGAAGGGACCTTAAAGATCATCTCATTCCACCCCTCCTGCCATGGGCAGGAACATGTCCCATTAGACCAGGCTGCCCAAGGCCGCATCCAACCTGACCTTGAACACCTCCAGAGATGGAGCACCAACAGCTTCCTTGGGCAACCTGTGCCAGTGCCCCACCACGTTCATGGTGAAGAAATTCTTCCTTATGTCTAGTCTAAATCTGCCCCTCTCCAGTTCATAGCCATTACCCCCCACTGTCCTATCACTACATGCCTTTGAAAAAGTCCATCTCCTGCTTTCTTGTACACCCCCTTTAGGTGGTGGAAGGTCACTATAAGGTATCCTTCAAGCCTCCTCTTCTTCAGGCTGAGCAACTCCAACTCTCTCAGCCTGTCCTCGTATGGGAGGTGCTCCAGCCCCCTGATCATCTTTGTAGCCCTCCTGTGGACCCGTTCCAACAGCTCCATATCCTTCTTATCTTGAGGATTCCTGAACTGGACACAATACTCCAGATGAGGCCTCATAAAAGAAGTCAAAGGCAGCTCAGTTTGTCTTTATGCATCCTTTTGCCATAGTAATCGCTTTTCTAGAAACAAGATAATTTGCACAAGTAACCCAGAACTGCTAGAAATTGTGGGGTTCTTTTCCTCACTGTTAATTCAGCCAGGACAATGCATTGGAAAGAACTCCTAGCTCAGTTATTTTGCCAGCTGTAATTATTATTTATACTTTATAAGACTGAATAGTACAATAAAATTTCATAGTCAATATGCAATAATTCCCAGGGCACCATGGGGGTTGGGCACTCCTTGGCCACCAGGACCATAGGAGCTCCCCAGGGTGACAGAGCAGGACCTCACAGGCGGGACCTGTCCCACCACCCCAGTCAGGGAGCAGGACTGCTTGGGGCAGCCCCAGCCCAGGGTATTTTCATCTCCCAGGGGATAGCTGGGGGACTCAAGGGCCTTTACAGAATTCAACATTGGCACAGCAGTGCGAGGAACTCCCGAAATGTAGCAGAACTCAAACCAAGCTCAAACCATAAATGGTGACACTTCAGTGTTGAACATTGCATGATGTGACACCTTGTAAGGTTTTCTGCAAAATAATTAATTTTTAGCAATATGGGCCTTTCTGCTTTTACACAGTGTCATACCTTTACCGGGAGATGGGCCATCTGCCATCTTTCAGTGATGGTGATTAAAGCTGCCATTATTGGAGCATGGATTGTTGAGATCTTGTGTTTAGCAAAGGTATGACATCTTCCAGGAGGCAGAAAACAGTGACTTTTCTGTTAGGTAAATTAAGATATTTGATAATCCTCTACCTTACTTAAGCTTTAAATGGTTGCCATAATTTTGTTCATTTTAGCCATATCATTATGACTAAATTTTATTACATTTTAAATATATTCCTACAAATTAAAAATAAATAACCTGCAGATACTTCATACTTAATCCCTATGGAGAGTTCCAGGTCCTTCTAGATTTTAAAAGTACCTGATGAGCAGAACACCATCTGTGTGTACCAACAAGACACTGCTGCTCTCTATCAGATGGGATAGTGCTGGCTTCATAAGCAATTCATGACAACCTCGAAAAAAATCGTATTAGGCCTTTGTGCTTTCATTATCTCTCCTACGACTTTAATATTTTCTGTGACTTTGCAAATGCTAATAGCTGTCAAAAATAAATAAGGCACATTTGAGTTGCTGCCTTTCACTGCAAGAGACCTCCAAGCGATTAACTTCATGATCCCCATACATCACTGCCTGTTCTTTCTGTACATTCGATACTTACACAGCAGAGATACTAATCCAGCCACGTCAAGTCCTGTTTCTCTCTGCAGGCAAGCTTTAAAACAAACTGCATCATATTGTCCCTATTCCAAGATGCTCTGGCCCTTTAAGAATGGAGGGAACTTCTGTGGACAAGTACCTTCAGTTTCAGTAATAACTTTTAGGCAGGTAGAGAAAAAGTGGTGGGTTTAGGGGGCAGGCATGGGGGGGGGGCAAATATTTTTTGCATCTAGGTGTGCTGGTAAGGATCAGCTAGTGGGAGCTCCATGAACAAAGTGAGTTAACCTTTCCTTTTCTTCCAGATGCCAGAGGAAATCATATAACTCAGAGACTGCTGGGAGTTGCAGTCCTAGATTACACCAGGCACTAGCAGAGGATTCTGGCAAAGATCCCTTCTGGAAGGGGCACGGTGTTCACATGGACCTTTTTCCGCACACAGGAGTTTTTTGAGGAAGTCTGAAATGCTAACTCCTGTCCCAAGATCCTCTCTCCTTCTTTGGTGGGCTGCAAAACCTAGAGCTGCTCTTGGCTCCACACCCCAGGGGTGAAGCCCTCTCTGTTTTATATTTATACTCACTTCACCCACAATCTTAGGAGCAGGGTCTGCTCTAAGTTAGGCTTCTTTCCTCCCCTCCTCCAAGCAGTCCTGCTGGGTATGGGGATGTCACATCTGAAATGCCTCTCTCAGATCCCTGTCATGCACCGCCAGCCACTCAGCACCCTGAGCCTAGCCTGAAATCTCCATAGACTATGTGTCTATAAATAATTTTTTTTTTTCAGGAATATGTAAGTATTCCCTTTTATTCCCTTTCCTCCCTGCTTCCCTCTCCCTCCCCTCTTTTCCTCCTCTTTTTTCCTCTCTTAGAGTTCTGGTGTTTTACTTTCATTTAGTGGTCTGCTTGGCCAAGCATTCACTTTGGACAGCCATGAATTTCAGACTTTTTTGTACGTAAGAAGGAGGTTTCATCTCCTGGTTCTTGGAGAACAGCTTCATGACCACCATGTGGGCAGAAAGAAACTACGATTTTATGCGGGACTTGGATGCTGTCACCTGCTGCTAGTGGTGCTCAATAGGGAGGAAGGATCTTAATATTCAGTATATGGGTGCTGGTGCTATTCATACCCCACTTTTACTCAATGCAACGTGCACGATCAGGGCAGAAGCTGTGCCTCTTGTTCTGCCTGGTGGCACAGCTCCACCCAAAGAAACGCTGAACAAACCACTGAGCCCAGTCTGGAGAATGGTACTCCTCTGGCTATAAAAGATGGGAATTTGAACCCCTTTGGGCCAAGAAGGGAAATCTTCAGGTTATTTAGGCTGCATGCAAAAGAGGGATGACAGCTCCTGCTCTGCCTTGTCATTACCTGCGTACATAGATAAGGTGCATCGCTCTTGGGAGATCTTGGCTGCCTGTGAGCTTGTGGACTGGGATAAGGGCAGGAGCTCCAGCCCATACTGTCTGGGCATGCTGGAAGCAGGACCACAAGCACTGCCAGTAGTGGATGTAGGCGGGTCAGGCATTTCTACAGCTCAGCAGCAGCTGCATCATTCTCTGGGGCAAAATTTCTGTCTCTGCTGCCTACACCTTGACTAAGCTGTTTCCGGGATCTGAACACTGAGGCTTAGGTAAGGACGCAGAATTGAAGGCATCTGAAGTCAGAAAGAAGTTGGAATATCTCAGCCCTGGTAATGATAGCTTTTGAGATAAAAACATATATCCAGGGACCTGCCAGAAGGGGACTTGAGGTGGTGAGGACAAGTCCGCCTGTGCCTCCCCACTCAGCCAAGTCCCATCCAGCACCCCTTGTCCATCCGGCTTTTCTGTCTTTGGAGCTTGTAAATGAATGGGTCAAATTCATCCCCGAGATAACACATACAAATGATTTAATGCATTATATTTCAACTCAAACAAATGTATATCTGTGCTTGAAGGTATGAGGGATCCAGGGCATTATTCCTGTTTCTCCTAGCACAGTAATTCACATTCAGCACAAACAGAATTATGCACTGCACTGTGTAACATCTTCTATATCTTAGTGTCAGTGATTAACTTTCTGCAAGTTCTGACATGCTTGTACATTAATTGGAACAAATGAAATCATACAGCAGTTGAGCCCAATTAATTACGGAATTGTGTGAGATGATTTCAAAATGAAATCTGTTTCTCTATTTCTTTTTCACAAATAGATAAATAAACTCATTTCAAGGTAATGCCTTACTGTTCTGCCAGTAAAAAAAAGCATCATTGGTAGACAGATTTACAGGACAAGATCTATGAATGTAATTTCTGAGCTTTTTTCCTTGCATTAAAGAGGAATGCTCTGGACTTGAGTTTCTGTCAAATGAAACACCGGTAAATCCCCTCTGCATTTTTAATATTTTTTAATTGCCATACTATATAGTGCTCTGTACCTTTAAAGCAATATCTGCCAGTCTCCACTGTACAGAGATAAGGAACAGTGTACTGTGCTATACAAACTGCCAATAAAAAAAGGAAAAATAGCAGTTGATATAGAAAGTCTTCATTCAGTCAGGCTAAAAAATGCCTCTCTTCTGCATCCTGCCCGCCACTGCACTCAAATGCTTAACATACTTTGGGGAGCTGTATAAATAAATAACATTTTTATTTGATGATAGCTTTTGAGAAAGAGTCATTTGTGAAGTGGAGAAATGTCTTTGTGAAGATAAGTCATAATCTTCTGTTCCACGATCACTGTCATGGGAATAATGTATAGTACAAACTACTTGAAACAAGGATTAATTTTTGAATCTAGGTCACTACAGTGTCTAGCCCAAAACACTGTCTGCTTCCTGATTCTACAGCACTCTCTAATTCCTGATCTATGCCGACTGCTGCAATTCTTGATCAGTACCGGTACATAAAAATGTAATACAAATCTATACAATCCATGCTACAAAATTAGCCAGTAATATTAGTTTTTTATTAGTGAGTTATTCTTCTTCAAATAAATTGCACCATTCTAAGTATCAGCAGAAGCCAAGTGAAGTAATTTACATAATTTTTTCTGCTAAGGAGATGAAGCAGGAGGAGATCTGAAAAAAACTAATTTTGTAAGGGCAGGGATAAATATGAGTAATTAGGGCACACCAAAAATTAAACAAAGCACCACACCCAGCATGAAAGTTAGCACATTTGTTTTGTAAACACAAGTGGGCTGAAATCCCCACACATTTTCTTCAAATGGAAGAGTTAATGGTCTTCTTTCCATGTACACATCTCTTTCTTACCTGAAACTGCAGTGCTCAGAATCAGATTTTTTTCAGCATGAATTAAATCACAATGCCCATATTCATTTGATGACCGCTGGAATACGTTTGGATCACAGGCTTCATAACTCACTTCCTTTTTTCTCTCGCACCTCTGATGACCACGTACATCACCTTATCTTTGGTTTCCTTTCTTTTCCATGTTGTATTCAAATAAATGCTCTGTCTTTTCAGCTGCTTACATTTCTGCATGGAAGGAAAGGGTTTTTTTCTAGTGCGAAGTGTCCTAACTGTCTCTCATCCTGTCCACTCTCTTCTGGAATAATTTTGGCCGGGTCTGCACAGGAAATTTCTTGGGTCTCTAGCCCTGTAGTAGGTTTGCTTGTTGTCTGTGATCTTCTTTCTTTGACAAATAGGTTCTATATAGGTGTAAAATACATGTGAAGCTGCGTGGTCTTCGCTTGGTGAACTGATGTTTTAACAACTGATGTTTTGCCAGCATATGCCTTCTTATTGGCATAAATGACATCAGCAAACCTCTTTTAAAGGGAATGAGGCATAGCCCTCATCTAATTGTCTCTTAATGCTCTCTTTGTCTTTTCTCCTCTCCTTGCATCCTATATGCCCTCAAGCAACATTTTTCACTTGAATCAGCCACCCTTTCATTAAGAACATTCTTTGCTTTCAAAACTCTCTTCAGTTGTCTTCCTTCCACTTCGACTTCACTCAGCATGCCCTCTGGCACTATCTGCAACCACCTCATCACTTGATCTTTTTGTTCTTATCCTCTATATTTGGATATTATCTTCTTGAGGCAGAGAGCTTTGCTTCGTATGCCTTTATAAAGGGATGGTTTCATATCCAGGAATGCCAAACTAGGAGAACACAAGCCAAAAAGAAAAAGTTTTCAACTTTTGTTCTGAAATTTCAGCTGCAATTTTGCTGTTGGATAGGCAAACTGAAACCACCATTTTATCTTCAGTGTAATCTCTAGAAACAAAAAAAAACCCAAAACCCCCTTGAGCTCAGCAATTAGAAAATGAAAGAAAATTACTTTCCATAAATGTGTTATGATTTGCAAAGATCTAGATACAGGAATGAATAGCTAATTCACACGATTAGCACTTAAGAGCCAAATCTACTAAAAACACCCCTGACTTGAAAGAAATATCAGTGTAGGAGGCATGTCATAGAATCATAAAATTGCTTGGTTGGAAAAGACCTTTGAGATTGTCAAGTCCAACAGTATCTGTCCACTACTAAACCATATCCCTAAGCACTTAATCTACCCGCCTTTTAAATACCTCCAACAATGGTGACTCAACCACCCCCCTGGTCAGCCTGTTCCAATGCCAAATAATCCTTCCAGTGAAGAATTTTTTTCTTATGTCTAATCTGAATCTCCCCGGCACATCTTGAAGCCATTCCCTCCTTTCACGTATCACTTGAGAGAAAAGACCAACACCAACCTCTCTACAACCTCTTTTCAGGTAATAGTAGAGAGCGATAAGGTCTCCCCTCAGCCTTCTCTTCTCCAGGCTAAACAGCCTCAGTTCCCTCAGCCACTCCTTGTAAGACTTGTTCTCCAGCCCCTTCACCAGCTTCATTGCCCTTCTCTGGACACGCTCCAGCACCTCAATGTCTTCCTTGTAGTGAGGGGCTCAAAACTGAACACAGTATTCAAGGTGCAGCCTCACCAATGCTGAGTACAAAGGCACAATCGTTTCTCTGGTCCTGATTCTCATTGGCCCTCTTTTTGTGGCTAATATATTTGTAGAAATATTTTTTATTATCTTTCACAGAATTGTCAGTTACAGTTGTAGCTGGGCTTTAGCCCTTCTGATTTTCTCTCTGCGTGATCATACCTTTCAAAATCTTCTATCAGTATCTTGGGTTTCTCTTCTTAGGTGATTTCTGTTCCTCCACAAAACAAAATAAAATAATGGTTTATTTCAATAAATGTTGTGCCTGAGGGGCTGTTATTTGTTACTAGGAATTAATTAATTTAGAGGATCAGTCATGGTCATACAGACCTAAAAGGAGTTTTTGTCCATCAGATCCTGCTTCTTGCTTCAGAAGTGATCAGCATGTAGACGAAAATGTCCTGCTTCTTTTCCCTGGAAGGCAGGGATCGTCTACTTGCACAACAAAAGAAGTAGAGCTTTAGGGCACAGATTGTGGGGAGAGCACTCATTCTTGAAGCTATACATGCATATAGATTATTCTTAATGCAAAGCCTGAATACTCACATCTGGATTTGAGGGGAAATGGAGCTACTCTCTCTTGTTTACATGGAGAATTTATATTTCTTTAACTTTCCTGGTACCATGACATGGCCTCCCCTTACTCAATTCAGCACAGTAAGTGCTGAGATTCTTATGGCTGAAATCTTTGTGCTAGTAAAATAGTATTTTAATTTCAATAGTAAATTATTTTAAACCTGTCTGCACAGGTCACAGCTTGAAAATCTCTTTCCAAAGCTTCTCAGAATGTCATGTCACTCTTGGAAGAGGCTTATCATTGATATTTCCTTTACTAATGCCGTAAAACCTTTCTTTTCACCTGCAGCCTTATGGCCTGAATTGAATATGAAACTGGTCAAACTTGAACAGTCTTTTGAGCCTAATAACTAAGAAAGTTAAAACTCAAGAATAACATTGCCAACATCATGCCCAGCCGCCTTTGGCTCTCTAGCTCACCTACGAAATACCTCATTATGAATGGGTTAGGTTCAAGTCTGACTCTGGAGCAAGGACTTCTCCGTCCTGCTCCACCATGGGTCAGGGCCACTGTACCTCCAAACCATGACAGGAATTAGGCTATGACACATGTTTTAGTTAACCCATCATTATTTATGACTACAGACAGCATTCATTATGCCTTGCTCCTGTATCATCTGCCAGCATACCATTATTTCTCACAATAAACATGACAGGAGCATGGCAGAAACGAGTGCAGTTTTTATCTAGAATCATTTTTTTCTTTTCTTTTTTTTTTTTTTTTTTTTGTGTGTAGGAGTTTAGGCCATGTTTTTGAGATTAAATAAGAATCAAATTGCAACTACTTTACTTGCATATATTAATGAAGTAAATGCAAATGCTTAGCACCTCTTTTCAGAAGATTTGTGAATGTGGTTCTCCATGTGCAGGTGTAATAGTGAGAAGTATCAGATTTATGGTCTCAAAGGCAACTCCCTCTCTGTACAAAACAGAAAGTCCAGGTATCAACAGAATAAGGGACCAGAACACGTAGTAACTGATTGGCTTAAAGTCTGCCTAGCGAGTCTGTTGCAACTCTGCTGCCAGATAAGACTATCAATTAAATATTGGTCTAGCAATGTTTTTTGGAAAACAATCTTCAAAATGCTGGACTTCAATGATAAATTTGTCTCATGGAGTTTCTGGACAGATGGATTTTATGTGCTGCTACTGAATCAGTGCTATCTGAATGCATCCTGAGGCAGCCAGTTCTCCTGGCAGGCTCTGAAGAACTGCAATAGCTAAGTGTGATTTTTTTTTTCTCTTAAGGTATAGATCTAGAAAATTATTTAGTGCCATAATCAGTCATCAAGAAATGCATAGCTGTGATTAGCAGTTGAATCCATGCAATGCCATATTCCTTTGCTATGAGAATAGCCCTCATCTGGGCGCTTCTTAGCATCAAGTAGCTACCCTTGAAACTATTTGTTGAGAAAAACATCCAAAGAAAGCTCCCGTTTGAGACAAGTCTTAAGGTGCCATGTTTTTGCTTTCGTAATCCACTACAGCCTCCTAGGAGGCAGATTAAAAGTGCTTACAGAAGCTAAAAAAGCTCCCCTCAACCCCTCTATGCAAGCATGGGTGTGTTCTAATAAGGGCTTGTGGATAATAAATAATTTATCCAAGATTTTTCATCTCCTTGTTTTCGCAAATTGTCCACAACAAGATCACAGTTCTCTTGTAAGTATTTTTTATTAGAAAGTATTCCTTGGGCTTCATTTATTTCCACTTCTCACCAATTTCTACCTTTCTTTTTCCCTTTTTCCCTATAAATAGCAGTAGCTTATTTATATTTCTTTCAGATGCAGATATGACAGTCTGTACATTACTGAACTCTAATATTGTGATAGTTAGAGGTGTATAGTATCCCAGCCTGTTCCACCTTTGTGAGAAACATTCAGATACTGTAATGCCCATGCATGGGGGTCTTTCACCAGTTCACAGAAATTCCAGCTCCAATGACATCGTGCTGGATATTGAATTTGGGTCTAATGACTTTTGTTGCTTGGTATCAGCCCTGCTTGACTTCTCTTGATCACACAGACTGAGACTTTCAGGTCAACTATATCCTTGGGAGATTTGGTTTTGTCTTCTATCTTGGTATAAATCCCTTTATTGCGGGTTCAGACTCTGCATAATGCCAGAGTTGCCAACACATTCATTCATATGTGGAGGAGAAACAGGCATGCTGCTATTCCTGGTAGAAAATAAACACCTGTAAAAAGCCATTTTTTTTAGACTTTGAGCATATAACATTCTGGTCTATCATAAATAGCATGTGGGAAATCTCTGCTGTGCCCTTATATTTTCTTAGCAACAGCATGACTGAGAAAATACTAGCCCTTGCTTTTTATGGCCAACACAGAGCTTGCTACAATCCTGCAATGTTTTGTTACATTTGCTAGAAATACCTGGAAAACACTACTCAAGGTGAGAGACCAGAGTGTGAAACTGAATTACACTTCTTTTCCAGGAGTAGTTGTCCCTTCATGTAACAGATGACTGAAATCAAGAAACAAAGTTGGAAGGACGCAGCGTAGCTAAAGTAGTTTAAGAGGAGAGGAAAAAGGCAGATTTTAGATTCATTTCAAAGTAGTTTTTGGTTCAGAGACACATCAGCAAACATATTGTTCCAGGGAGGTTTAGGGAAGCCGTATGTGACATGTGCACAGAAGCAAGGGAAGCAGCCCGGTGCTGCTGCGGGCTCCCCGCTGGACTTGCCGTTCTTGTTTCCAATGCACTAGAAAACAGCAAACAAATTGCAGGCAAAATCAGAAGTATCATTAAACTCCAAAAAGGTAATAGCAAAAGAGAAGAGAAGAGAAGAGAAGAGAAGAGAAGAGAAGAGAAGAGAAGAGAAGAGAAGAGAAGAGAAGAGAAGATAAAAGACGAGAATATAAGAGAAAACCTGGGCTCTTATAAATCTTTCCACTATCTGACCTATAGCAATACTGGTAATGCAACATTGAATCTTATGAAGGATTGCAGTCTCCTGTATTCAGTACGGAGAGGTTTTGTTCTTCCAGCTGGGGACTGTCCTTAGCTTGCTTTGCAAGTGAAAACCACTATGTGCAGAGCAAAACCCTGAAAAATCCGTCGGTTCCAAAAATAAGTATCTTAAATTCTGACAGCTTTATCACTGTACAGCAGGTGGGGAAACCCTAGGAGAGGTGACTTGCAAAAAACAAAGAAGTATTTGTTCCATTTTCTGTTCCTTTATTACAGCCCTCCCTGAAAAACTAAATTATTTTTAAAAATACATTTCTGTGCTTTTTATATTAGCAGTCCATCTAATCTGTGACTTCTGCTACCTCACTTCCAGGTATTTGCCTTGAAAACATTGAACATTATCAGTGTACTATTCCACACACACACACACCAAAAAGAAAAAAAAAAAAAACAGGACCATTTTAAATAATGAGGTTTGAATTGTTGTATTATTTAGTTGCTGGTGTCACTAGAGTGCTTGGAGGTTTTAATCTAGCATTAAAATACAGTTACGTGCTTCAAAGCATGTAAATTCACTGGCTTCTTATCTCTGGAGACAAAAATAACCCTGAAACACATGGGTGAAGTATAGGTATGCAAAGCTTTGTTTCCTGTATGGCAGAGGAACCAAAAATATTGAAGCCTCTTACTTCTATCTTCAGTGACTGTGGGATATGTTGCAGAGCTGGTTTGTCTGCTTTTCTGAGGGAGGTAAGAAATGCCTAAACGGCACTGGTTTCACGGCAAAGCCATGAGATATTTCTTTATGATAAGAAACAAGAAGTGCAAGGTAGTGACCAGTGA
Organism: Cuculus canorus; assembly: GCF_017976375.1. NCBI lineage: Eukaryota > Metazoa > Chordata > Aves > Cuculiformes > Cuculidae > Cuculus > Cuculus canorus. The sequence continues at coordinate 125,929,562 of NC_071402.1, forward strand.
CATCCACCTACTTTTGTACTTCTGACTTAATGAGCCTTAAAGTGACCAGAGTCCTACCGGGTAAAAATACCTTATGGGAATCATAACTCCAAACACTGGTCCTGTTTTGTTACCCTCTTGTCATCACAGGATAACTGCCCCAACTTTAGCAGAATTTGTTCTCACAAAACTGAGTGTTTACAGGGTAGGAAAGAATCACAGAATCATAGAATTATTTGAGTTGGAAGGGACCTTAAAGATCATCTAATTCCAACCCCCCTGCGATGGGCAGGGACACCTCCCACCAGGTCAGGCTGCCCAAGGCCCCATCCAACCTGGCCTTGAACTCTTTCAGGGATGGGGCATCCACAGCTTCCCTGGGCAACCTGTGCCAGTGCCTCATCACTCTCATTGTGAAAAATTTCCTCCTAATGTCTAGTCTAAATCTTCCCTCCTCCGATTTGTAGCCTGTCAAATTACACAGTGCTTGGTGTTCATAGAGTCTCTGGCATGTTTTGCTCCTTGGTGTAAGGATGCCGTGCATGATGTGCCAAATTTCTGTTATGGAGAGGACAATCTTGCATGAACCTTGTGAACTCCTCAAAATCATAGAATCATAGAAACACCAGGTTGGAAAGGACCACTGGATCATCGAGTCCAACCATCATCCAGCCTCTTTTGTGGCAACTTCCTGGTCCTTCTCCGCCAGGACTGAAGGAGATGTGAGCAGGAGGTGAGAGCAGGAAAAAGAGCAAAGTGTGAACAGACATAGGTATTGGCTTCGTAACTCAGGTTTAACAGTGATAACTGGGCTGGATGGCACAGTGTCTGTATCTCTTTTTGTAGCTGTTAATCCACTTTGGCAATAGCCATCTCCGAGTTTGCTGATGTGCAACTCTGCTCACACCCACTCACCTTTGGGCTGTAAGCTGTTCAGGATGGTGCAGAGGACCTTCCTCACCTAGTGTGGGCACTAGTGTATAAGGCTGGTCTCTGTTTAATTGATGGAGAGAGGGTCTACCAACCTGAACGAGGGCAAGAACCTATCTTAAACACAGTTTCACTTCCTCTCTCCACTGAACATTGCAGCAACCTCCCCACTTGGTACTTAGGTGCTCCAGGGAGGCAACTCCATAGGTTCAGTTTGCTGTGCTGCATCAAAGACACACACACGATAACCTAATGACAACAATCTGATGCTAATAAATGAGCAATAATCTGGAATTGCTTTAAAATGTGCAGCAGTGATAAACATTTATTTTGTTACAGACAGAATTTATGACAGCAGCTCTGTTCATATCGGGATATAATGAAGTGGTCTGTGAAGATGTAGGCATGGCATAGGATGACTTCCATATTGCTTTAGACTGGCAGGCTTTTAAAAGTCTCTTGGGCAAGATTCTTTATTTCTTTGTACCTTGTATCATCAATTCTGCCAGAGGAAAATTCATTCCTATCAGAGCAATCACTTCGCAATGAAGGAGATTACTTAGTATGATGAGAAGCAATGAAGAGGCTGCACTACACTGCCTTGAGTCCTTCTTCAATTTAATTCTTCATGAGCTTACATCTTTCCCTACTCTCTGCTCAGGAATTACTGGTTCATGAGATTATTAACCACTGACTGACTCTCTATCTTAATTATAAGAGAGTATTTGTGGCAGACTAAAAAAAAGGAGAAGTTTTAGGCACTCCTAAAAATAACATAATGTCTCTGATTATTATTCTTCTTATCATGAATGTATTCTGTGTTCTCACTCTCATTATTTTACCAAGGAAGATGAGGATAGACATTTGGAAAGTAATACAGACCACTATAGAAAGCAATGGTTTGAAATAGCGTAATAAATGAATTAGTAAAAAATTGTATACCCTTTCATCTGTGGGTTACTTGTTTAAGGTCAATACGAGGGTGAATTTGGCTCAAAATATGCATTATTTTAGCTTTCTGCACCAGTGGGTGGGGAGTGTCAATCCAACTGTCACTGATTGGTAGGAGTCAGCAATCCATTTCATAGACATAAAGATGGAGTGAACCCTAATCACTGGGATTTATACTGGTTATCTCAGTACTACAAAAAAGTGCTCGATTACCAAGACATAGCAAATCACTCCAGCACCAGCTTAACTGAAGGTGTATGAGTATTCCCAAGCAAAAGAATAGGTATTTAGCGTGTTCTGAAACACTTGCATTGTTGCCAAAACCATGTATTTTCTTTGCACAGTTTAAGCTTAATCAACGCTTAATGATAAAGGTTCATTTTTTCCACTTATAGATAAAATACTACTATACATACGACTGTTTCACAACAGACATTGAAGTGAATGTGCAGAGGGAACACATAACACTGCACAAGGCAATGCATGTCTGTAATTAATAATGCATTTTGTGGAGCTTGTGCTTGACTGAAACACAAGACAAAATTGCTTCAGGAAACTAAAATATGCAAAGACATATAGCAAGCATTTACAGTGGCCTCAGTCGTATGAAACATAACAAAAATATAAAATGCATCTATATGATTTAAATAAATGGAAGTGTGTGTTCTGAGTTAATGAAACATGCTTTGTGGCGAGTCATTCCTTCTCCCGCCATAAAGCTGGGAGGTAGTGTCACCTTGCCTCCAGCCAAACAAGTGACATCTCTCTTCTGAGCGTACGTTTCAATATTTCCACATGAGGAGATGTGTGGTCAAGGCTACCGTGTTTCAGTTTTAATTCTGGTCACTTACTTGCTCTAAGGGAACGCGCATGGGCAAACACTTCCCAGGCACCGAGTCATGTAGAAACCCAAATCTGGGTCTGCTCACGGTAGAAGTGTTCGCACCTAAAATCATCTGGGTTGCTGGAGAGGGCTGATGCAGGGGTGCTCTGCTCCCTGCGGTATGGAGATAAGTGGTGTCACACCTGAGGTCCTACAAAGCCAAACCTAAGCCTGAGCACCTCTCTGAAAGCAGTAGAGATCTAACCCTTCCAATGGAAACTGAGCATCTGACCAGGCTGAATGCATGCAGAAATTTTAGCTTGAGTTCTGGTCTGTTTATTTAAAATCGTTTTTCCTACATGAGGGAATCAGATCAGACTGTTTGGAACTGAAAGCTGTGCAGAAGCTCCCTGTCCCAGCTGTGTGAAAAGGACCCTCGGACACCAAGGATTACTTTGGCATGGAGCACCATTCCCTGTAGGGTTCTCATACCTTAGCAAGGTGAGATCAAGTGAAGGGGAGAAGGAGGGACTGGAGATGAGTAAAGAGAACTTTTATTGCTACAGTCCTGTAGTGTGATATGACTACAGCAATACTAACTTGTTAAAAAAAACCACCTGAGTTTGTAATACTTTTACACACATTGAATGACTGCAGCTAGTCCTGGAAGCAAGCTGTAAGCTCCTCATGGCTGGGCAGCTGAGGGACGGAGCCAGGCATACTGCTGGAGTTTTAAATCTCCTTAGTGGTACCCCACTGGGCTGCTGCCACAGTCATGGCTGGAGAGATGGTAGAGCTCTGCACTATTTTTGTCTTTCTAAGAACAAAAACAATTAAACACAAAGCAGCATCCCCTTACATTCTGGTTTCTAGTAAACTTATGATAATCTCCTGTATACTAAATGAGTACTGCAGCTCATAAAAGTTTAAATATCTACAAATATTTTGAAAAAAAACATCAAGTTATCAACCTCAACTTTTCAAGATCTTTTAAATGCACGTAGCAAAAATATCACACTGTGTGTTTCCTGAACAATCTTAATTCTTCCTCTGACTCAATCTTGCCTCAGGGTGAAAAACTGCTTGACACAAGACAGCAAGGAGGCTTTTGTAACTCATTGCCAATTCTCTGTCAAGGAGACCCTTAGGTGAATCAGATAAGGCCATGACTGTACCCCTTAAAACTAGACTCTGCATGAGCATTCAATTATTTTGTGTGTATACAATGAGTAAGAATTGAATTAAACTCCTCCCCCAGCAAATATATCTTACCATTTCCTGGTCTGAGAGTGGTTGTTGAGAAAAAGTCTGTGGGGTGCAAAGAAGGAGGGAAAAATATAACATTTTATGAAATCTCTGATAATGTACTGTTTGTTTCTGCTCCCTAAACTATTGTTTTGATAGTATCTCCAGGCTGTTCTACTGATGGATGAGACAGGATCACCCAGCCAAGGAGCAGAGCCGGTACTACAGGACCTTCGTAATCATGGGCAAAATCAATTTATTAGGAATTGCCTATGCAACAAAGACACACACACACACACATACACACATGTGTGTGCGCATGCATACAACAAAAAGTATGGAACATTCTTAACTGATTAAGAAAAAAAGACTCAAGTTACTACCCTCATGAACAAAAAATGTTAACTATGTTTGGGTAACGAGTCTGTCTGGTGAAACTGCAAACTAAATGCAGCTATTATGCAAACACAAAGAGGAGAAAATTTGTGTTGAATTGCTCACTTTGCTATATTAATTGGTACAGAAAAATACTGTTTACTGTGTTGATGTGGAATGGAAACTTCCACAATAAATTCAATTTCACTAAAGAGATTTTTCTGATGAACCTTTACCTATCAAATTCCAGCTTAGCACTTTTTGTCTGTCTTTTCGTTTTAAGAAAATGGGTGGTTTGAACATGTAACATAAAGCAGGATTGGGTTTAAGACATTACAGTAGGTCCTGATATGTTTAGTCGCCTTAGGGGGAGTTAGAATTACTTAAAATGTGAACTCATGCATTGAGAAGAGCGTTCAGCAGCCACAGCCAGAGGAATGCACTTTATAAACATCAAGTGGTATTTATCTCTGAAACACTTTATGTTTTAAAGGACTATTTTGATAGGCATTGTTCTTGGTATATGAAGGCTGGAGAAAACACGTGGTTAGGGGTTTTTGCATGGCAGTGTGACAGATGATCAAGTAAATAAAGACATTTCTATAAGGATGGAAAATGTATCTCAGTTCAGAACCACACAAAACCTTGTAAGCAAATTTTTGGCCTAATAAAAACTACGTGATGAATGTATGGAATTCAGAGAATGTATTTATCTTGGAAGGTCTTGGGATCTTGTTTTTGTGTTTCTCTGGAAAGCATATAGCATACTTCTTTTTTGTTGCTATATGATAAGACAGGTACTGGGAAGAATTTATGAAAGCAGAGGCGAGAGGACCTCAAGGCACTTAAGACTGCAATGTATTTACAGAACTACAGAAAAAAAAATGAACCCAAAGAAACACTGTGATATATTTGAACCTTAATAACCACTTAAGAAGCAATGCTACGGCAAATAACTCAGAAGACACTACACATCACACTAAGTATATTTTGCTGTAAGTTATGATGTTTCCTTTCAGGAGTCAAGGAAAAGAAGTAGGGAAAAGTAGGAAAGAAACAATTATCCTGTTCAGCATCAAGTGCTGTCTCACTGTCCTGCCTCACTAGATTTTCCAGCTTCATCAGACCCGCAGAGCCTCATGGAGATAAAGTGGTGAGTGAATCCTCTACAGCTCTACATAGAAAAACCAAACAAAAAGCACAAGAGGGATAATTGCTAGCAGCAGTTTCGGGGGGGGGGGGGGGCAAATTTTATATCCCATCACATTCCAGAGAGGAAAAATAAAGAGATATTCAGCTCTTGCAGTTTTATTACTAGAGGTTTTATTGGCTGCCCTCTAGTGAGAACGTTCAGTGACACATTCCCTAATCTTAATGTAGGAGTTAGCTGTGCAGGAGTCAAGATTCTCTGTGTAATGTCTTTATCTTGGTCTGTAGTATTTAAATCAGCAGCATTTAGTTCCCAAGCAGTACTGATTAGGCACTGGAAACATTTAGAGGCAGAAAAGAGGAGGTGTAAGAGAAATATTCTTGGAATTTATCAACAGTGTCATGGTGGCAATTACAGGGTAAATTTCTGATTAAAAAAAATATACGCAGTCACACGTGGAAGGGTTTTCACAGTTATTTGGCATCCTAAAAATCAAGGATGGAGGATTGTTAATTTTTACCTATGAAAGAACCTCTTACCCAAGTGTTTTAAAATCTGGGTTAGCTAGCTAACTGTGATACTCATTACAGGCCACCATTTCTTATAAAGTTTGTGTCTTGAATATAAGCCTCTCCTTTCTTCACTTCAGATACCCCAGACCCTTATGAAACTGTGATATTCCCACAGCCTCTGCAGTCACATCTTCTGGGATGCTTTGACTTTCTAGGTAACCCTGACCTAGCAAAACCTGTGTTTAATGCCTGGTTCAGGAATCCTCTTGCTCAAACCTGGAGATGGCCAGAACTTTGCCAGCAGAGGAGCAGGTCTGTAAACGCAGACAAGCCAATATTACTGCTTCCGTGCCTGGATATGCTGCTAGCATGTTTGGTTTAGCTCACATTTGACTTTGGAAAGAGGGAATTTTTATCAGGTTAGGCCACATGAAAGAGGCTTGATAACTCTGGGAAATGAGACAAAGGCTCTTTCTTCTGAGTTGCTTTCTGTTCCTGTGACCCACGTTTTCATATAAGAACACAATTTACTACACCCACCTTATGTGCAAAGACCTTTCCTGCATGCTGCACCCATAAGGGATGCACATCCTCTTATTTCTCTCCAGTACTATGGTTTTCCCCCTCCCAACTCCTTACTCAAGCTCTACTCCCATGAAAAGGTTTGAATATTCCATGACAGTTGTGTGTAAAGTGCACATATGATAAAAATGGTCTACATCAACATAGACTTGTATTCCATATTACTCAGTGTTGGAAAGAATGGGTCAAAATTGTATGATCAGAAAGCTTGACAAAACCATTTATTCACTACCTTTGACAAAGGATGTGCCATAAGAAAATAGTGTTCCATAGCATTTCCAGTTTCGTTTGCAATAATCACATTTTGGCATGTTTCCTCTACCACAGCAGGCAAAATGCAATTAAATAGTGACAGATGTAAGGGAAAAATAATGATAATTTTTCTCCCATAAATCATAAAGTCCTATGTCTTTGCAATCTTGTAATGGTCTTCTAACCCAAGTCCCTACTTACATTACTTTATCTTTATGAAGGTGATAGAGAAAACATAACATGGTGTACTTGATTATAAATTATAATTTTATGAGCATCAAAAAATGCAAACTTGCAAAGCTTATGTTTGTGCATGTGTGTCCACATACTTAAATGCCAGCAGATGTTCGGTGATCAATAAAACTCAATTTATATACATTATTCGGAAGCATCCTTGATCATAAATACAGGCTGGGAATGTCTAAATTCACCCTGAGTAAGAAGGATGATAATTGACTGCAAAGCTACAATACAGAATGCTATTGTGTTAAGTTTTATTTCAGCTATAGAAATAAAACATTTATTGATTCTCCTCGAGACTGCTACGATAGAACCCATGATTTAGAACCTAAACTGTGGATTTATGAAAACAGTGTGTGGTTAAAATTCATTTCAACGTTGTCAGGCACAGTTGACTGAAAAAGATCTTGATTATTATGGTAAAGTAAATGTCCTCAGAGGGTATAAGCCTCAAAACAAGGTGTCCTTGAATTGTGGTGTTTGCATTCATAATGGTAAACACACATACGTTTATAGGGGAGCAACCATTCACACAGAGATCATAGCAGGTTCGGAGACGTATTTGATTTCAGGACTGACTCTCCAAGCTCACTATATAGAAGCAAAAACTGGGATTGTAAAATAAGAGTGTAAGATACTGCATATAAGCTGAAGTTTGCCTAAATAGAGTATGACTGGAAGAACAAAATCTTCTGAGACCAGATGTCTGTCAGACATTTCAGAAGATGGGTTGACTAAATTTGAAAAATGAAGGAGAAAGGACCACTTTTCTGCACTTCACATGCTAAATAAGAAAAGATTAAATATTCAGACACCAGAAGCAAAATAGGAAAAGTGATACGTTGTCTTATTTTTTTCCAGTACTTCCATTGCATTTTGTCCATAGAAATAGAATACCCAGCATGCAACAAAATGTAACAGGGCATGTTTCAAGATATGCCGTCTATAACATATTGCTGTTAAACGTCTCTCTTTATGCCATACTACCATTTACTCAACTGCTCCATAGCTACTCTATACCTATGCCTCTGTGCGTTATTGGTATTCACATGCATGCACAAATAATAAAAACTGTAGAGCGTCTTTTTATAAGACAGTTGTTAAGGCAAAGATACAGCTTTGAGAATATCGTTATTTAACAACCCTTGTTAAAACAAACTTAGTTTTACACTTGACAGGATTTAGTCACAGTTAACCTCAAGAATTATATATCTCAACTTTTTACATGTGTTGCTTTCACTCATTAAACTGAGCAAAAGTTATGTACATAAATCATGGTGAGAATGCAGCTGAGAAAGACAGGACATAGTTCCCTGTGAAGAAATATGATTTTCATCCCAGTAATAATTTCTACGTGCTCTGAGATGCATCTGGAAGCTGCAGGTAGGATGTGAAGGTTTTGCCTGTACTTGTGAAAGGTGTGCTTCTTTGAATGCTTTGCCAAATCCATGCGTTTTGCCATTAGTCCGTATGGACTAGTGCATTTGGAACGGGCTTTTTCATTAACCAGCAGCCCTAGAACAGCACCAATGCCATTCGTGTGGGTTTCTTTCCAGGACAGACAAAGGCTGGGCTCCTCTCGCTGCCCCTCAGCTCCATGTGCACGTGGCCATGCGTCATAGCTGGCACCGTGTGCCTCCTTGGGCTCTGCGGGACCTTCTTGTGTAAATAATTACAGACAGTTGATAAATGGGTACTTTGTATTGTGCTGGTGGCAGGGGTTTGTTAGCATTTCCTTTGATCGTTTCTTAAGGAAACTGCTGTTATTTACCTAAGAGGTACTCACTGTAATATGTTCATTTAGTAAGTCTGAACATAAATCTTCAGTCTGCACTGCCTCTAAGTACAGACATGCTAAATGCTCACTGCGTCTGCAAGAAGCCACCACACCGCAGAGAGATGTGCCATCTGCAAATCATTTTCTAAAAGACTCCAAAGAGTAAGGGACTTGGAAAATGCTTTCATTTCAGAAATCAATGTGTCCTTCTTTTGATCCTGAATTGCCCCAGGCAGAAACATCTGAGCTTCCTTTTTGGAAAAATACTCCCACTTCTTTTACACAGCTGTCTAATGTTTTGATGCTGAAATTCATTCTCTACTCTGGCAAAACTTTTAGTGATAAGGGGAAGAAAGAGTGTAAAGCTCAAAGGAAAAAGAGACACAGGTCATTCTTCCAGGACCTTTACAGTGTAGAGCCCATAGATCCTTCCATTTTCTCCAGATAAGATAGGATGAGACCCCAGAATGGTGAGTTTGGCACTCGCAGAGGCACTGAACACAATCCCACAAGCTGTGCATGGAGTGAGGCAGAAACTACCCAGCCTCACCATCGGTGCCCCTCATGGCTGAGATGCCTCATCCCCATGTCCTGCAGGTTCAGCTTTCATACTGGAGACTGGCCAGTTAGCATAAGATTTGCTATTTCCTTGGTCCTTGACTGCACCTCTTAATCACAGAGACAGTAATTCTGGTGTCATCAGACGTCCCTAGCACGTATTCAGCTTTGAACAAAGTTAGCTCTTTTGGTCTCCATGCCAGCAAAAGTCCTCCATGCAGGCTCACCGTCCTTTGACTCCTTATATAATACAAACCCATAAAATCAATCAAGACTTCAGCATCTTTACTGATCATGTTTTCCCTGGGCAGCTGGCTCCTGCGCACAGAAATTCCCCGTTGGACTCCAGGCAGCTCCATATGATGGGAAATCTACATTCTGCTTCTTTAAAGTGTCCAAATTCCTCCAAAACTATCCAAGCTTTCTATGAAAAAAACACAAGTAGGTGGCCTCACTGCTCTGATATATCTGTATTAATCTTATTGTGGTGGTGTAATGTCACAGGACTGACTCAGCAACTCAGTGGGCTCTTCCTTGGATGAGTTCAGCTCACAAAACTGGCAGACAACTCTGCGTAGTTTTCTGTTGCCTTTAATTTTCTGCTGGACTCAGGAGTGGAGCAGGCTCATGCAGGGGTCTGGTGGATGCTGGAACTCAACAAGGCAAATCGACATGGAAACTGAAGTCAAAGGCAGAAATGAGAAGAGATAAGAGGATCTTCTCCCCCTTTTGGCACCAGCAGTTTATCCTTGGAGCCAAACAAATGATACACGCTTCTCTCTGCCTCCAATATCTGTATAACCAGTATTGCAACACACGAGACCCACAGGCAGAATCACAAATTGCAACTTGCCAGTATTAAGTGTTATTCTTTAGCCTTCAGGCAGCACTCGGAATTTTTCGCAAACTTCCTAGATAGCTAAAAGTCTGTAAAAATAAATCTGCAAGTAGCTGATTCTGCATTTATCCCCCTCATAAGGTCTGAAAATAAAAACAACATAGTACTGTCTGAGGTAGAAAATAGGAGCTCTACCCATGCTGCTCAAAGACTCCAAACCGATGAGGATTTATTTAGAAAACAGATTTCAAGTTGTTCTAGGCTCATACACCCTCCTATAGCTTCACCTCAGGACATCGTATCGCTTTATTTCCTGGCATGGAGATTATCTGGCTGACTCTCTTAGTAAGAACATTTGATCTGAAGTCCCAAGCATCCTGATTCAGAGCAGAAAATACTCCACAGAACACATGTATTCTGCAAAATGGGGATATTAGCAATATGGGCCCCACTGTGTCAACCGCTCTCGTGCTGATTGCAGCATCCTGATATGCTGAAGCAGCTCCTGGAGCAAAAGAAGTCAGGAAGAAGGAAGAGCTTGCTAAGGGTTCATTGTGATTCCACCAAGCAGCAGTATTTTGAGAGATGCTCTATCACAGGCTTCTGAGATCTGTTTTAAGCACACCTCCCATGCATCTAAATCCTATTTAAGGGTTCAGATGGGGCTTCCCTCTGAGCACCTGGCAACACAATATAAATTAAAAAAAAATAAACTTTTAAAATTTTACTTTAAAATATGTAATAAATGAAAAATGCATTTATTTACCACTTCCTCTCTAGCCAGCTTTCAGAAAGGTGAGGTATTTACAAGGCTTATTTACAATGCTGCCATGGATTCACTTCCAAGAAGACAAGTTTCCAGTAAGACTCCATCCAAAATACCATTCCAATTTCCAGTTTCTGGTTAGATCATATTTTTCAGAGATCGCTTCTTGGAAGTTCAAGGATTTCCCTTCAGTTATGGTTGGTATTTCATTTCTCTGCAGTAGAATTGGGGTATGGTAAAAAGACATGCTTGGCAGCAGGACCTTCTTTGCAAAACAGCATGGGGCAAGAAGTGCCTGGCCCTGGATACTTCTGGGGTGCCATCGCCTCAGGGTGACTTTACATCACTTGATTTGACTCTGGTAGCGGTATCTTTATTTTGTCTCACTTTGCAACACTAGACAGCCTTAAAGGCACAACAAGGCAAAGGTTTATTCAGCAAGAATTCAGGCAAGAGGAAACAAAAGGCTGCAGGTGTGAAACATTGTTCCAGTCAAAGTGTAATAACTGGATATCTTGGCAGCTGTTTATGCTGGTTTACTCCTGAGAGTTGAGGTATCTTTGCTGTCAGGACTGGGGTTGGTGCCTCCCAGCACCCTTGGGTCTGAGGAAGGCTGCCCTGAGAACCGGTCACTCCTGCTGCTGCTGGGCTGTGCCTTGGCTTGGGCTGTCCTGAGCAGCAGCTCCCCTCCTTGCTGTGTCAGCTCCGATGACCCCTGACTTGTACTGACTGACTCCCACACATGCAAAAGTTGCTGATTTTTCATTTAAATGAATTTATTTTAATTTAATTTATTTTCATTTCATTTTTCATATTTATCCCTCATTTACTTTGCATCATGCTTCCTGATCCTTATTTACTACTAACATAGCCTCAAAATCTTCCACTTGCCACCTAGGCTAGTTCACAAGCTCTGCTCTAGAGTACCCAAGCAACAGCCCACAGAAGCCTTGTTTCAGCCTGAAAACCTGAAGAGCAAGCTCTCCTGTGGTCAGCTCACATTTAATCAGCATGTGGGACAACTCAGTTTTCACTTAATCTGAACTGTCTAATTTATACACTAAGCACGAGCTGCAGCTTCTAACAGCTGCTATTAGATACTATAGAGAATATCAGTTATACACGTACTCTGTAAACTTCACAAAATCATACTGTAAACCGCCACATTACCAGCTCGCTACGAAGCCCATATGCACCACGTGAGCAAAGCAGATGATAAAGCCAGTGACAAAGTAGTTTGACAAACTTCCTGATGGCTTGAGAGGTTCAGCTTTCCCAAACCACAGAGTAGCAACACGGAACACTGTCCTTTGGATGCTGTCCACGTGTCCTCACCATACAGTATAAAGCCTTTCAGGCTTCTCTCCAGCTGGAGACCCTGAGTGAGGTCTCACACCACACCTGCTCAAAGGCTCTGAGAAGGGTCCTAGAAGCTTCTCCTCACAAACAGACATTCTCTGTCCCTCCTCCAGCCATTTGTTTCTATCCGCAAATACTCTGGCATATCCTGGCATGGCTGTCCGTGCAACTACATGGTTGACCTGGATTGGGGAACTGATCTGAGTTAAAAATAACTCAGCAAAAGAAAAGGTTATTTTTAACCCAGCTGAGTTCCCCAGTCCAGTCTCATAAGCAGTTGGAGTGCTGCAGGGAGGGTGCAGCACAAGACCTGCAGCAAGTGGCAGCAGCAAAGGGGGAGGTAGGAACTGCCTGGGCTGCCACTGCTTCTGGCCGACATCTGTGTCATCTCTCACTGATATTGAGGCAGAAAGAACCCGTAGCTCTTGTAGAAAGCACATCAGGTGAGCTGGTGCTTGTGAGCTGCCACAGGCAAGGATGTAGGATGATGTTCAGCCAGCCTGGGCCTTGGGAAGCCAAGTCTGGGAGGCATACCTAGAGTTTACATCATCCATTGCTCCCTTGAACTGGGCTCTCATGGACGTTGGTGTTAGATGTAATGGTCTGATGGTGGCCCAGTGTCTGTGTATAAAGACACATAAAGAAAAAAACTCTTGTGCTGCAAGTGCTCCTTTTCTTCCATTGCAGACTGTGAAACACGAAACAAATTAACAGCTGAGACGACCTCTACACTCTCAAATTTCTGAGTAACTCATAGGTACTGATAGCTACTGACTAGATCTATAAGACATAAAAGAGAAGCATGGTCTATATTCCTCCTCCACAGTGATGGAAATTAGGATTAGGCCCGGACACTGACTACCTCTGTTAGAAACTGATGTGAGAAGTGAGCAAACCCATCATCTGGACTGCTGGCAGAGAGAATCCTTACTTCCAATTACGTTCATGCATTTATGTGAGTTGCTTTTCAAGAGTTCAGAGATAGCTGGCTGCAAACATCCTTCCCCTTTAGCCTTTGAACACACTATTAACGAAGCGATTTCATCTGATGTATCTAATGGGCAGGTATTTCCTTCCTGCCTTTCCCCTTGCACTTTTGGAATAACTACATAGCTTCTTTTTGGCATATGTACTTTAGATACTGTGTTCAAAGAACTATGTAAGAGCAACAGCATGTCAGGCAACCCATAAAACATAAAAGGGCTGCTCATATCATTCTGCGTGTCAGACTAATGTTACCCTCCAGCCATATGCAACCATTATATGTGGCAATCATTAAAAGCTGCTATAAAACGCTCTGTAAAGAACAGTCTTGCCTTAGCAAGGGATGGCTTAGATAATCTAAGAGACCTTCTCTCCAGTGTCTGCTACAGTATGAATTGTAAATTTATCCTCAGAAAATGCATCACTGCCTTCTTAAAGTAGTAGGCAAAGCTCTCTGGCTTTTTCTGTCATGCCAAAACTAAATGGGTTTCAATGGTGTTTCTCCAAAGTTGTTAGGAAAATAAAAGCAGCTGCAGGTGTTAGACTGTTAGCTTGTTTCAAAAGTTATAACCCTAAATGGAGCCTTGGAGTATAATGGTGATAAAATGCTACTTTGTATGGCAAGGGGAAAATGTATGGTATCACTTAAGTAGTAGATAAAATTTATTATGGCAGTTATTACAAAACCAGATGTCAGAACACACGGTTCTCATATGGGTATAAAATGGTTTAATTTTGTTACAATGTATCAATAACATATATAGGATCGATAATTCACGCCTTTCCAAATGAACGCAGCATCACAGAGAAAAAGTTTTGCAGGGACTTGTGAAAATCATCTAATCTTTCCCCTTGTCCTAAGACAGAATCTACTGTACCTATGCCTTAGTGGTTTGCCTTAGCCTTGAAAGGCTTCCAATGGTTGAGTTAAGTACTTAGCTACCCCCAGATTTAGAAAAAGATTTTTCTAATGGTTAGCTTAATTCTTTCTTCCTTTTAAGCCCATCATTCCTTATTCTGTCCCACATGGATGTGGAAAATGGATCATCCATTTTCTTTTTGTAGTCTTCCGTAAAGTACTTCAAGACTATTTCAGTTTTCTTTAAGCTAGATGAAACATCCCCAACTGTAAGACCTCTAAACCAAACTCTTCCTGATTGGTCCATATCATTCTTGAAATTAATTTCCTAACACTGGAAACAGCCTCCAGCTGAGGTTTTATTAATGCTGAGTAGAGTGGAAGATTACTTCAAATGTCCTACAGGCAGTATTTCTCTTTATCCACCTCACAGTGATATTTGCCTTTTTCAAAACAGTGTGACCTCGTTGATTCCTATTCACCTGTGATCTGCAATAAGCCCCAGATCCTTTTCTGCAGAACTCTTCCCTACCCAGTTATTCCTTATTTTTGCTTTGTGCAGTTAATCACTCTTGCCTAACCGTAAAATCTTCTTCTTATTAGATTGCATCTTATTTCTAGGTCATTTCTTCAGTTAGTCAAGATCTTTTCGAGTTGTTCTCCTTCCTTCTAGCTTTCCAGTATGCATCTGTAATATTAACGCATGCACATCTTTCCATCTTACAAATAAAAATGATGAAAAGTTCCTTACGACAGTCCCTTTGAAGACCTAATAAATACTGAGTAGTTTTCTGGCCAATTGTATCCCCACTCTTTGATAAGTTAATTAATTTATGTTTATTTAGCTTTCTCATTTAGAGACTGTAAGAAGTTTTACTAAAGTCAGGACATATGACAATTATTCCTTCTCCCTACTACCTAGCAAAAAATTTAATTGCTTTGGTGCAATTTGTCATTAACCAATCAGTGGCAGCTATTATTTATCTCACTGTTTTATTCTAGCTGCTTACAAACAATTTCAAGATTTTTCTGGGAAATTAAGTTTGGCTAACCCCATTACCCGTTTTAGCCACCTTTTTAGATAGCCATGTCACTCCCTTGGTGATGCCCAGGGCAAAAATGAACACAGCTCTTCCCTGTCAGGGAATGCCCCTGTTAGATAGGGTAAATTATGTTCTCCACTCCTGTTGTCACGTCGTATGACATTTTCTTCCTCCTGTGATCACATTACACTGCACTCCAGCAGTGATCACTGGGAAAACGGTATATTTTTGCCCCATTGGTTCCTCTCTTGGCCACAGCTTTGCAGGCATTAGGCTTCTGGTATAACTCAATTGAAGCAAAACTTACATCACACTCTGCTAACTACATTTGCTTTCAGAGTATTAGAGACAGTAGGGATTGGTGTACTCTGACCCACAACTGAACTTGAAGTGGAAAGCGCTTGGGCAATTTCTCAATGCTTCTTTGCTCTTTTTCTGCTTTTTCTTTTAAAAACAGTCACACAGGCATCAGCAATAACTCTATTCAATAGGATTATTTTATTGACATGGAACTGTGGCTCTTCTTACATCTAACTGGAGGCCAAGTTTCTCTCCTGTCTTCATTCTCTCCCATCACAGGTTTCAGTCTCTGATATCTCTATGTTAAGAATAGACATTATACGAATAATACCCTTTCATCTAAGCAGTTTGCAAGAAACAAAGAGGCAATTAATTCTTGTGATACACCATGGATAAAGCCCGGACCCAAAGGTAACTTACAGGAGTTTCACCATTGGCATGAAAAGGGTCAGAACTTCAGCCCAAATAGATATTTTTTTTTCTTTTAGATACTGATGACAAAATAAAAAGTTGGATTGAATTCACAGTTATCCTTAGTGCAAAGACAGATGTGCACTTCACCCCTCAAAGATTGTCTACAAACTTTCTCTTTCCCAGAGTGGTGCTTGGCAAGCATGCAGGTATCAACAACTTCCTTTTGAAAATTATTGATTATATGGCTGTAACGACTGGTAAAGCCTCCGTTGTTTGAGCCAAACTTTGTCTTTGTTTAGAGGCCAAAAAAAAGATTAGTAAATGTTCTTGTCTTGATTAGGGAAAATTGATAATGTTTAAGTGGAGGGGAAGACAAAACATTCAAAGGAATATATAAGGCATATGGCTTTCACGTTATACAATTTGATAAAGCAGATGACTGTTTGCTGATGGAAGAAAAAAACACAACAAAACAAAAAGAAATGAGAAAATGTCTTTACCTACAGCAATGATAAATTAACTAAGCAGAACATTTGTAAGAACAAGTCATCTTCCTGCAGTACACCACCACTATCACCACTTTCTCACTTAGCTTTTCATTTTCTGAGCTGAGGACAAAGTTATGTGCTTTTATTTTGACCACAGTAGTACAAGTGAGTTCTCAGGGACTCTATAAAGTTAATTTTATAGCTTCTCTTCTGCTTTGTTTTCTTTACCCTCCTCATGTGATTTAGCAAAGTAATTGTGGATGTGAGCACACTACAGCTGCACTGGGATATATCAGCTCTGCGACTTGATGTTTCCAAGCACCATGTGCACTATCCCAGCTGTGGAGCACATTAGCAGGTAACCAAGTTCACCGCACTGTCCTAGTTCCAGAGGCCTGGTCTGAAGTTTTGAGAATACAATCCCTTAGCAATTTTGCATCGTTTTGTTAATGTCTGCAAAGCAGAAACTCAGCTTTTTGAGCAAAAACTACCTTATATTTTGTGCACAATAGTGAATTGCACAAGATGGCTACTGACTATATCTGGATCTTCTGGTGCTGTCATCATTCACCATGGTTGTGTTGCAGACAAATGAATAATGATGACACGGATGATGATACAGCTACTCAGAAGTAATGCTGAAGTGGCAAACAGAAATTCAATTTCTAAGATAAGATATGAGCGGGTTATGACTAATTTTCCTCCATCATTTGCTCTTTCTCTGCCATCTATATGGATAGCTTTCATTACTTTCAAGTCTCTTCTTGATGCCACTCACACTTATTGGGTCCTGCATCCAAAAAGTACACATTTAAAGTAGAAGTGATGTATGTGCCAGTGCTCGCTCTCTGTTAACATGCTGTTATATGAAATGGTAAAAAACTTCAGAGGCAGCACAACAGAGATGGCTCCTGGACAAGTCGGGAGAGTCTACATTAAGTGTCTCACTTGAGAAACAAAGTTAAGCAATAAACATGAGATCTCGGAAATGTGGCAGTATTTGTGACTTGCATCATATTTGATTCATATTTGAAACTTGCATCTTCCAACAAATTTTTATTCCTCTGTTTTGATGTTACCCACAGAAAATATAAATTTTCTAGATACTTTGGACAACCACGTTTGTGGTTAGACATTCATATGTAGATTACAATTTATCCAAGTATTAATAGTGTTGGTCCTAAATATATTTTCAAAACACCTATAATAAAGGTATATTTAAGGAACTTCCATAGGCAGGAATCAGTTCTATCTAGAACCTAGGAAATATGCTTTTAATGATGCAGCCATCAGTGGCTCCTTGGCATACCCATCTGGTGCACTTTTCCTAACAGCAGCTCTCACTCCCAGCAGTTTCAAGAAGTGATGTGCAGAGGTCCCTGTCTTTATCTAGGGTATGAGAAGAATTTAGTTCTAGAGGACATAAAAATCAGATGTAAGACATTGAAGACCAGCTGAGCTCGGGACAGTTTAATAGTGATACCAGAGAGAGCACAAGTTCTAAGAAGGCCTTCTTTCCAGCTAATGTTTGTGAGGGACCTCAAGTAAGGACAAGGATGACTGTGTGTAGTAGTCTCTTCACTCACAGCACTCAGTGACTATTCTGAATTTGTCTAGTCATACCTGGGACAAGTAATTGGGAAACAGATCTGGTGTTGAAGCCTTTTACCAGGAAATGATGGAGCATAGATTGCTTAAGGAATATGAGGACAAGCAGAAACTGCAGGCAAGGATGAGGGTCTACGGTCAGCTATGACAAGGAAGTCATTCCACTCCTTTTCTAAGATGCTCAAGGTCCAACCTGCATACCTCAGTGTTTGATTTCATTAGCTATGCAGTAATGTTGTGACTCAGATAAGAATGGGACAATAGGGTGGCAGGGTGTTTTGGGGGAAAAAAAATCCCCAACCACCCAAAAGGGAAGGTAGGAGCTGGAAAACGGCAAAACTAAGAGCTTGAGCAGTTCCACTCATCCTGCACCCTGTCTCGTCTGGTAAATCTTGGCCGTCACTTCACATTCCAGTAATTCCTGCACTCCTGTAGCCACGTTCCCCTTCAGCCAGGAAGAGAATTTGACTAACTCCAATGCAGACTATTAATAGAGAAAATATCAATCATCACAATGAAGTGATAATGGTAGCTGGTATAATCACTGCCCTCTATCAAAGAAGGGCATGTGACAGTCCTAGAGACAACCTCCCAAGCCAAAACTCCAGGAAGCAAATTCTTAACATTAAAACTGCTGTGAAGTGGTATTCAGAGGGGATTTATGGACAATGCAGGGCATGTGCTCCTCTTCCGTGAAGACAAGCATAGGTTTAGGGAGTCATGGACCTTGGAAATGGTGCCTTTTGCTGTATCATGGTGGATATGCAAGTCGGCAGAAATCACCCTGTTCTTTGTCTAGTGATAATTTTCTAATTAAGACACACATTGTTTGGTCTGGCCAAACTGTATTGACTACAGGGAAAGGAAACAAAAACTGATTTGGAGAAGGAGCAAAACTGACCCCAAGCAATCTTTCTTGTTCTGTTTCCTTTGTTCATTAAGATGATACTGTGAAAGCAACAGCTGATGCTGGAGAAGGAAAGCTGGCTGAAGAAACTGCTCTCAACTGGCATAACAAGGTGTATGATCCAAGACCTCCTGAAGAGCATAACAAAGGCTATCTGTCATGGTAGGACATAGACGTTACACAGCTTGAAAAGTCCTCAGACTTTGCTACTGCATGCAGTTTGACAAACGATGCAAAGATAAAAATAACTGATATAAAAAAAAAATCCAAAGGAAGTGTTACTAGGATACCAATCATTCAGTCGAGGACAAATCAGAACCCAATGAGTCTGTAGGTAATGATAATTATAGTGCCGTGTAAGTGTGTGAAGCAGGCTACCTGTAAACCTCCCATTTGTCAGGGGAAGACAGGATCCATAAGAAAATTTGGTTTACATTAGATTGTTTTATTGCAGATATTTTGTTGCCATACGTGCTTAAAATACAAGCCTTTTCCATGGAGGGAAGACTCCATAGCCTTTATTAATGAGTTTACTCAAGTGGACTCTTATCTAGGATTTTGTCCTTACAGTCAGATGGAATCTGCTTTGTTGTGGATGAAATTAAATTTTTTTTGTCCTATCAACTCACAACACACTCCTTTGGGGCAAGCTTATGTACTGGAAGCCTATTGTTGTGCCCCTTGTCATTCCTCTCTAAAAGAAGGCAGAAGAAGCTCTCTGCCACTTTTCTTCATATGCGCTTATCACTTTTGTTGATTCCTTCCAGATTGTCTTTTATTTGCCTGTCTTTTTAAGTATGCCTGGAGCTGGAAACGGGACTTCTGTTGAAGTTTCTTAACCCTCGCTTCTTACATACAGTCTAGTTCTGAATACATTTCCAAAGTAAGACTTGCATTTTCTTTCTGTAATGGCACCGTAATGCTAATTCATTGAGTTTGAAATCTATCATAACCTCGAGCTTCTTTTAGTTTCCTGCAGTACTCCTGAAAACGTTGCATTTATTTCCTATTGCATAAATGTTAGTTTGATTTCCCCTTCTCAAGTGTAATGCTTTAGATATGTTTTCACTGAGCCCCATCTCATTTGTTATATTTGGAGTGAAGACTATTTTGCATTCCTATCCTGGTTTCTGGAGTGTCTGGAAGCTCTCCCCTCCTTATTCCTCACTGTCACCTGCAAATCCTGTAGGTGCATTCTGTGTTCCACCACCCAGTATCAAGTAGAAACCAGATATACAAGATCTTACAATATGATCCCATTTAAAATAACCACTGTGTGGGACATAAATGAGTATCTGCAGCTTTTTGTGCATGCTCTTTTAGATAGCAATTCTTCTTGCACTTAACTAGATAACATGTTCAGCTAGTCTCCAGCTTGTTCATAAGAATGTCACAAAGGCCATGCCAGAACCCTTGATAAAATTAAGATATGGCCTATTGAATACTATGAATGTGAGTTATCCGGAAAAAGAAGGAAATCAATCTGACTTGGTGTGATTTGGATTTACTTTTTAACACTTTTGTATCCTCCAAGTGCTTTTAAGTGTATTGTATATTGAGTTGTTTGAGTCTTTTTCTGGGTGGCAAAGGCAGGCTGACTGTACTATAATTCATTTCCCCCTTCTAATACACTAGTACTATATTTCTTTGTTTTATTATAATTATTTCCCTCTTCTCCCTCACATCCACCCTGTACACACTCCCAGGCAGCTGTTAATGGCTTAGACATTACTGTGACTACTTCCTTCAGTACTTTTGGATGAATGTGATGAAGCCTTAAATATAATTGATTTAGATAAGCATTTCTAACAGTTCCCTCTCTGTTCTGGCCTGCTCCCTTATTCTTTTGTTTAAACTGAGTTTATTAGTTATTGGCCACTAACTAACTTCTTTAGTGAAGACTGCAGCTATAAAGGGATTTAATATTTTGGCCTCTTTTGTGCTGTCTGTTATTTGCTCTCCCTGTTATATAGCTGTATTTCTTTTGTCATCTTCTGTTCTGCCAATGTTTTCTAGTTGTCTTTATGCCTCCTGCTATTTGTAACTCCTTGTGTGCCCAAATGTTTTGCTTTATTGTTCCATATTATATAGCCAGGTGTCCTGATTTCCAGGTTTTCTGCGAAGCTTTGATTTCCAGGTGTCTAAAGAATGCCTCAGAGTACCACATCAATCTGCAATTGTGCTTTCTCTTTCCTTTGTACCAGAACAGCTTGTTGTAGAACCTTTAATATGTACTTTTTTTTCAGTATCTGCCAGTGGTCCCCTACTCTTTTATTCTTTCAATTACCCTCTCAAGACGCCTCCAACCCAGCTTATGAATTTTTAGAAACCTGGTTTTTGTAGTTCATCCTTAATAGCAGGTTTTTTTCTTAAAACAGCAGTCTGCCATTTCACACTTCCTTTCACCCAGACTACCTTCCCTCAAGAAACCCCTCATTTCTTTCTCAAAAGAAAGAAACCCCTCTTCTTTCTCAAGAAATCCCTCATTTTTAGCTGAATCAAATCCAGTTTAGTTGTGTCCCCAAATATAATCTCTCCTCAACCCCCCACTTTCTGAGAAAAAAATCTGCTCTCTGTATATTCCAAGACCAGCTGCTTGTGTCCTTCTCTACTGCTCTTCAGGAGGTACTATGCTATTTGATATGTCTTGTAAGGGCGAGGATAACTCTTTTAAACATCTCTGTGAGTTGCTCAAATAAAAAGAGCCTTGTGTTTTTCTTCTTGCTCATGATTTAGTTTTCTCTGAAAGACCTCCAACAAGACATTCATCTTGGGTTTTTCTTTCCTTATTTTCACCCAAAGTCAATCAAGAAGCCTGCTTAGTTTTTTCCTAAAGTGGAAAGCAAGTACATGAGTCTAAATATCTTGTCCTATCTCTTCTTCTGGGAAAAACTGTATCTGTTTCTCTGCTCTGAGTTCCTGATTTGTTCCATCAGGACTTCATGACACCTATTATGTCACGGTTTTGTGCATAAGAAGATTCTGAGTATTCCTGTTTATTCAATATGTTGCTGGTATTTGCATATAGCTTTTTTTTTGATACTCAGCTGTTTGCCCTATTACTCTCTGGTCTTTCTTGACACTTTTTGCTAATAGTTTCCCTATGCAGACTGTTAACAAAGTACTAATTACTGGCAAGCAAAGGGTATAGTGGTGGCTTTGTGATGTAGATACTGGTCAGCCAGGAACTTGATTGAGACTCCAAAATTACTGTAATTCCCATCTATCTCTGGACAGACTCCAGACAGTAACAGCTTTCAGTCTCTGCCAACCTGGTTTGGAGCAGTTTGCCTGTGTGTGATTTTGCATGTCCGTCAGCCAAGTCAGAGAAGCAGTGCAAAAATCTAGTACTTAGAGAGTGTTTGATACCCGTGGGAGCTGTCTGGGTCAGAAACCAATGACTGGTTTATAACGGATTAGGAAAAAAAACAGAAAAGGATAGAAATAATATGGCTAGCATTTTAGTTACAAATAGAATTGTAATTAAATGCAACTTACCAGTGTAAATCAGTAAGATTTTTTTTGCATAAGTGTTCCCTGACAGTCTTAATGAAGATTAAATCTGAATTGGAGTTGCTCATATAAAACATGAGAAGGAGCTGCAGCCACTCCTGATGTGTGACATGGTTCTCAATGAAGTCACATTGTTGGTTTTACAGAGCAGGCGATGTGCAGCCTGGGTGGGAAATCACAGCTGGAGAAGCTGCCACTGAGATGTCTTTCACTCCCCCCAGATGTAAGTCCTCAACCAGAGAGTAATGCCAAAAGACTGAAACAATGATGACCCATTACAGCTCATTAACAACAGATCCCTTAGAGCCTTGCCCCGTACATATTTATATATACACATAGCTTTCCTTTGTATGCCCTAGACATACTTGTCTTTATTATTTAATTCAGCATAATTATAATTAATACACTAGAATTAATAAGATAATAACATAATTCATACACCATAAGGAGGGAGATGATAAAGCTTGTCAGAAACATTGTCAGTTGGTACCAATGACAACTAGGCAAAAAACCTGAAAATCCTATTTGTGTGAGTTACTTTCTAAGTGGATTTTATATACGTAACAGCTTCTCTATTCCTGGTTATTGGGAATGTTTGTGCATCTTCAGATAAAGACGGATTTGTGCTCATCTATTTTGCTTTACAGATATTGCAAGGATATGAGTAGGGAACTCACTCTGGACCAGGCAGCTAGAATGTTTTGAACTACATTTTCAGAAGACAAATGAGTAAGAAGTTCTGTTGGGTTTTATTTAAAGCAGCAGGGCAGTCAGAATCATGCACAGAATACCATTACAAACTATGAGTAGCAATAATCCAAAATTACCAGGTATAAGAGAAAAGCCAGTATAAGCACTCCTTGTTTAACAAATCACGCCCACTAAATTCACCTTCTCAAAAATCTCAAGTCTATAAAAAAACCTTACAAAAATCTTGGGATCTAGTGCAGCAAAGCAAAGCAACAGTCATGAGATCTTTACAAAGAATGACCTGTCCTAAGCCTTTAGCCAGGCATATCTAGAAGCCATTAGCTTCTGAATCCCAGCTTATGTCAGCACAGGGACTAGTTTTTGAGATACTTGTGGCAAGGCCAAAATCATAAAATATCTCACGTCCAAGCCTTGAACTGCACCTGGATAGGAGTGGGAAACTAGCACTGTTTACAGAGCCGTGTGTTCCTTGTACACACAAATACTGAGTGCTAAAAATTTATGATTTGTGCTTTAAATGGACAAATGGACTTCTTAAACATCTGGGAAGCCCTCTGAACCAGCTGATCAACCCCAGAGACTGGACAACTTTGAACAGGATGCAAGACACATGCTTTTAGTGAATGCACAAAATAAGTTTTTTCCCCCATCTCCTCTAGCATTTTATTCAAGCTAATATCTAATTAGAACTGAGAGCTTGGTGTGCTTTTTGCTGCTGCTATGACAATTCCTAAAAGCATTTAGTGGACATCAATTGTGTGTGGCAGCTTTCAGCTACTGAAGGCGAAGAGGGGGACAACACGAGCTCTGTTTTATTATTGCACAGTACAGATAATGATACACTAACCATATAAAAAGGAGCTCTGTAATTATTGGCTCCGGAGTTCTAGTGGTTATTTTACATTTAACCCACA
Source organism: Cuculus canorus (assembly GCF_017976375.1). Taxonomy (NCBI): domain Eukaryota; kingdom Metazoa; phylum Chordata; class Aves; order Cuculiformes; family Cuculidae; genus Cuculus; species Cuculus canorus. Next base: position 125,953,640 of record NC_071402.1, read on the forward strand.
TACCAATTTGGTGTCTGCTGGCACAGTACGGCCATATGGAGGGCAGAAAGCATTGCTGCCTACCACAGGAGAACAGAATCTGCAGAGCGGAGGCATTTTCATGTGTTGAACAAAGTTCCGCCCACATCATAAACCGGTCGTTCTGCCACGTCATAAGCTGCAGAAAAATCACATAAATCTTCACAGAGGCTTTACAAGACTTCAGTCAGAGACTGTCTTTTGGGCAGCCCTTGACTGCACAGTTGATGGTTTAGAATAAAAAGTAATAGTTGCATATCTGCTACCAATATATTTTGTCATGTAATTATTATATTAAATATTGCTGGAGCAGTGTTGAAAGCCATACAAACTATCTCCCTGCTGTGAAAAATGTTAATGAGATGAATTATTGCCCAATGAAGATGTGCAAGGAAATCTATGGAAAACTATTCAAAATTAGAATCCATGGGGGTTATTTGTAATTCTATTTTTTCATCTCCTAGCTTTTGGGGACCAAAGTATAAAAATGTTTGAAAAAAGATACATATGTATAGAAAGAGAGATATGCACCTTTGTGTTGATTATTCTGTATCAGCTCACACAAAAGTACTTCTTGTGGATGAAACACATTTGTCTGCCTACTTAAGTGTTCTCGTATTTACTTATGTACCTCCACCTGTGTGTTTGTTTGGAAGGGTACTGTAGAACTTCTGTGCAGGTCCTATACACTTACAAAAATTTTGGGCAAGTTTTATGATTGTTTTTCTGAGTGAAGACTGAAAAGAAGACAAGAAAAGTTGTTTGAAACAAAATTCTCAGCTGTCTCACTGGTCTTGTACTACATTATAGCACAAACGGCAAGAGAACTTAAACATATGGAAGGGGGGATTTTGTTTGCATTGCCTAAACAAATATTTTTTTAGTTGTATAAAAATAGGTGGAACAGGAAGATAGGCAGAACCAATGTAGAAGAAAAGCATGTTTGTGCCCAATTCACCGGAGAGATTGTTAAAGAACATTTTATCATAATGAAAATATTACCCTTGGAATGCCAGCAAGATCAGTGTCAATTTAAGTTGACTGTCCCTTCTAGTCACAAAAGTTAGACTTGTCCTAGAGTTATTGTAACTAGCTCATTTTTTTTTAATTTCAGAAAACGTTCTTTTTCATTCATGAATCAATAGCTCTTTGCTAATCCTGACTTTGCTCCTCACACTTCTCTGTTGGCCCTTGCTAATGGCTCTTGCTAAGGGCCAGAGGAAGTGCCCTACTGCATTGGGCTGCCAAAGCGAGGAGGAAAAGCAGACCACATTTCTGTGAGGTGCAAATGAAGCACTTTCCCCACTGCTGTCCTGCAACATAGGAAATATGATTCTAGCTGAGACAAGCTGCTCTTGATTAGGACCCCTGTGTGTTTCAGAACTTTGACAGGCTAATCTTAAACTCATGAAATTAGCAGACTGCTACAGTAGGATCTAGAAAGTAACATTTTTCGTACAGGACTCCAGGCAATCAGTTTTAAAAGGAAACGTTTGTAAAGTTTTTCTCCTTCTCTTAATGAAATTAACAGAAATTTTCCTGTGGATTTCAATAAGAAAAAAAGAAATCCTTTACTCAGGCAGTTTGCAACTCCCTTATTTGAAAGCAGCTGAGTGGGGCATATATAAATATAAATAAATATATATATAAATATGTCAAGCCAGCCAGGGTTACATGATCAATTTAAACACAAATGCATAATCCAGTAGCGTCAGGCAAGCCCATTTAGTTGCATCTGTTCCACCCCATCCAAAGGCTGAAAATTTTTCGTGTGTCTGCCTGTTGCCTGCAGGTTATAGTGCTAATGAGCCTATCTTGTCTCCTCTGAACAATCTGTGCTGGAGTTGGAATATATTTCCTGTGGTTCATCAGAAGAACTGGCAAGCAAACAAGGCTGATAGATGTAGTTCAGACTTGTGAGGATTTCCTGCTAAGATTGTTTTTTCCCTGTTCAACCAATTATGAAAGTAATGGTAGATAGGAATATCCATTTCCCTTTGTTTGCAATTGCAAAAGTTTGGCATTCACTGATGTTTCCTGGTGGTGTAGAAAGCCAGAGAAATTGCCGTAATAGTTTGGCCTGAAGATTCTTTCTGTGGACGCAGTGGATGGTGATTTGAATTACATGTCCTGCAAGGTGAAATACATAAATCAGACCAGAGTAGGGGTAAAAGTTTAAGTGATTGTTAATGTTCTGAATGATGCCAAACTTTGTTTCATTTCTTCAAGATTTGGACAGGACAAAGATACGTATTCTTCTTTAGAGCAAGGAGTTAGTGGAAGCAGCAACCTCTGAGCTGTATTCTTCAGAAACTCCTAGGGGGTGTGATAAGTGCACTTCTTTCGAGACTGTTATGAAAAGTCATAGTGTTCTGGAGGAGGTACAGATGGCCTCTGAAGGCTGGTTGTATGATGCTTATTGCAGTGGGATTCCAAGTCATCATACCCAGCCTGATACCTCTGAGACACAAGCTGATGTTTCAAATATGATCACGGAGCTGAGTACCTTCTGGAGTAGCCAGGCTGCATCCTGGGTGAATATCAAGGCTGCTGAGCGTTCCGCATAGCGACAATCTCCGAGAGAGCTAGAACTGGAACAACACAGAAAAGACCACAGCTCCAGGACCCAGCATCTCTTCCATCCCGGAGCTAACTGAAGCCTTTCTGTTAGGGTTGATTTTTCCTAATCAAATGTGCTTGTTTCATAAGGCTGTTTGATAATTTGTTATGTATGTGTTTAAGGTGTCTAAGGAAAGGGTTTTTCTACTAGATATTCAGTTTATTTTCCTCGGATAACCATATATTTCTCAAATCCATGCTTTGATGTGGACAGTAGAAATGAAATAAATGTGGCAGAGATATTCTGATTTTTACCAAGTAAGCATTCACTGGATATTTCTAAATCAAACATAATTTTTAAAAATATTCATCAATAGTAGTTACTACTGAGGATTTTATTCTTTGGGTACTTAGCAAGTAAGTTTCAATTAATATTTGGTTCTTATTATAGTTATTTGCCTTATTGCCGCATTGTTGCATCCTGAAGATAGTCAAGTGCCTTTTTAGAATGGGTTTGAATTCAGTGAGACTACTTACATAAGTAGCTGCTCACCAATGAGAGCAATATGACCCTCGGTTTCTATTTCTAGGGACATATCATTCAAGAAAATTGGGTCTGTTACGTCAATGACCTCTTGGTTGCTACACCTCAGCCCCAGTTCTGCAGAATCTGCCGACAAGCTCCAGCACAATCCAAATTAAAGTTATTATAAACTGATTAAATCGTGGTTCGCGGTGGATGGTACAGAATTTGGCTGTTTATTTATCTCTGGTTGATTTTCTCATATCAGGGATTTCTACTGCCCTAAAAATGAAAGGCTAAGTTCCTTCAAGTCTTTGTCCTAGATACCACCATGTCACTTTATTAGGACTCTATAGAGGATCATATGTGTATCCCTTTCCAAATGCCATTCCAATAATTCTCCCTTGCATAATTTTTGTCTCAAAGACTCCAAAGTAAAGCTTGTTGGGAATTTTCCCACAATATCTTTGTTTGCATCCAGAAGTGCTGACTTGCTGAAACGGAACCTTTTTGTGGGAAAGTATTTGTTCCAGTAAGAGTGCTTCTCAGATTCAGAAGTGAATTTCTGGAAAAAAAATGTGAAAGACAAACTTTCCCTTCTTCTCCTCAAAATAGATGGCTGCTCAGGGCTCAGGCATCCCCTGGGGGATTTGGGCAAGAGAGGTTCAACCCCCAGCAATTCAGCGTGGGTTTCACCCTCTCTCTGGGCCAGCTCTGCAGAGATGAAGACTACAGACAAAGTAAAAGGGAGTTTCTCACCGAGTTCTATCTTTTATGCCTGTTTGGGCATTTTTTCAGGAAGGTCCTAATTTCATCGTAATGCAAAACAAAAGCAAATTTTGATATTTCTATTGGTTTTAAAACTACTAATGTTTTGAGGATACTCTGTCGCCAACCCAGCAGTGATAGTCTTGCAAATCCACTCCGATCTTCTTGAAAATGCAGATGACAGAGTTCCTCCACTTGGGATCATGGAGCCCTTCTGAATTTTCGTGGGCTTTTAGGAGACATCTAGGGTTTGACTGCAAATTTCTGAACTGCGAGATGTTATGAGCAAACTTTCATCAGTTACTTAACTAATGGAGCTGTTCATACACTTGATGCCAGCACATCACAAATAGATAAAATTTTGTTAAAGTCAGTAGGAAGATCTCCACTGGACTTGAATCAAAGTTTGTTACACTATGTACTCGTATCTTGAATTTTTATTTAACATTTGATCCTGCCTTATTTCGTGATGTTAAAATTCTAGCAAAATTATAGTTATATAAATTACTTATCTCTAAAATTACAGAAAGAGGTATCGACTTTGTCTGCTTTTTGGAGAGAGAATGCAAAATTAGGAAACCTGGATCCTTTTCTCTGATTTATGACTAACTTGCTTAGACTATCATTATTTATTAACTTTAGCAATTAATTTTATGTTTCTAAGATGCAAGGAAATGTAACCACTAGGAAATACAACATTTTGGTATAATACTGCATTACAGTGCTCATAACCTTAATGTACTCAATGGCAATTTCACAATTAGGACATTATAACGCAGTTTTAATGCACATTTATTATAATAATGAAGTACAGAATTACACAGATATAGCACAAATCATATTTAATCAAGAGCAATCTCAGATAATAACAAACTAAGAATTGCAATGATATGCCACTAAGTTTTGGTGTACCATTTTTCTTTTGTCAATAAGTAGTGCTACAAATTGTCATAATATAAATTGTTTACATTCATTTTAAAATGGTCTATAATATTGATTGATGCTTATGACTGAGTCTTTACTTATTGTATGAACGCCATAAAAGTTCTCCCACTAATGAGATAATTAATTTTCCATTCTGCACAACACCAGTCTTAAATTAGATTTAAATACTAATTCTTATAATGTACTAATTGTTTCAAAATGGGAAAAACACAACAACAACAAAGCAAAGAAACAATTTACTGTCTCATACAACTGGCAGAGGAGGAGCCTTGGAAAATAGGAGTCTTCTGTTCATAAAAGCAAATTCTATCATAAAACTCTCCCACCTTTTAAGTTAAGATAAATATTCTGTTAAATGAAACGTGAAATTCTTCCTTACTTCACAAAAAAGTCACGGCTTGGTCCTCTCTATCATGTGCTTTTGCCTTGTCTCTCATAGTAACCAGCTTCTTCACTCTTCTTAGAAAGCATGCTTAAAGTAAAATACAACCCTAATTATTGCCTTATAATTTAAATTGGAATAACACATTTATTGCTGCTTATTCTCTTCATACTGTGAATTAAATAAAATTATATAATAGGATTTTTAATGCATTTTACATTCTATATTATAGCACTACTATTTTTTAAACTATACCTGAAATATACTAGGATGTATTGCATGTCATAAGGTATGTTTTTAAGAGTGGTAAGTGTATAGGTTCCTAGCAACTGGTAATACTAAGTATTACCACCATTTCTTTTGCATTTCATTTCCAACTAAATTTTAAAAGATGTTGAAATTAACAGTTTTCTACAAGGGAAAGAACTCTCCCTGCTTGAGAGCAACGAATACTTTTTCAGAACAGTGAAACATATATGCATGCTGGAAATCAGTGGCCAGTGACTAAAAAAAAAATCAACTGGCTTTCGAGAAATTCCAACAGAGTAAGCATCTGTAGGTAGCAGTATTTTACATTTGGAAGCCTTCTACATGAGTCATGTCCTAAACCGGAGTTGTAGCTGACAGAAGACATTACAGCTCCATCCTTGCATGCCTCCCCAGCCACGACTGCCAAATCAAAGGCTCCAACTAATAATGTGAATGACGAAAGAATAAGTATCTCCGTCTTTTTATTGAATATGAGGCCCCCCTGTGCAAGTTATTCAGCACAAAGCATTGTAACATCCACAAACATAGTACTCATTCCTCTGCCTGTTGTCTACCTCTGTACTCACTGGTGCAGTGAGAATTTTTTGGTACATGAGAAATACCCTCTGACAAAAACAGAAGATAAAATTATTAAGTAAAGATAAAGCCGTATCAAGCCTCTCCAGAGCTGTGAAACAACAGTTAGCTTACGCTAATCTTGACTCTGAGCCTTAGAATGCAGTGGTTTCACATGTCATTTCAAGAAGCACTTTTGCTAAATTTTAAGGCATGATGCAACGGTTTAAGAAGCGGATAATGTACCATAGAGAACACTCTGGCTGAAATCCCAGGTCCATTAAAATCAATGGGAGTTTTTCCTCTGGTTTTGTGTCATACATTCATTTTTCTCCTCCCTCATTCTTTTCAGTTATACTCAGTTTATGACACTCATCAATACATGCCGCTGTATCGGAGTTCATCAAAGCACTGCATGTTTCATTACTTAATCATAAATCAACTTTCCAAATGATGTAAAATTATTTTTCATTTTCAGAAACAAAAATTATTAATTTTTCCTCGCAACTATTGTTTTATAGGCATGTGATGGGTAAAGGGAAGAGGGAATTTATTAAGCTCTAAAAAAAAACGGATTGCATGCCCGAGGCATGCTTTTTTGTGTATGTCACCTGCAATGTGTGACATTCTGTTGGATGTGACTTTAAAGTAACTGTGTGCCCCGCTGTAAGTTAAACACTGGAACATAAACACCTACATTAAATCTAAAACAGACAATAAAATGAGAAAACACATTTCCATTTTCTGACTGACCTCAATCTCTGAATGAGGACCCCTGTGCGTTACATTAGCAGCCTGGGCTCCATTACACTGCTGCACGCTCCGCTCAATCTACTGAAATATTGATTTTTCCTTTTTTTTTTTTTTTTTTACAGAGCATATGCACTGTAAAATCAATATTCCCGTGCATACAGCCGAGTGGCAACAGCACAGCTGAGGCCAATTCCATGGCCTAGCAGAGGGGCTGTACATGGGGGGTGTAGGGACAGACAAGGAACGGGAAGATGAGAAAGAATACCGCACAAGGCAAACCACACAAAATGGAATAGAGCTGAAGATGAAATGGCACAGCAAAGGCACAGGCAGAGAAGGGGGGATGTGCTCCACAATAGGAAGGCTCAGGAAAGATTTGCCGTTTCTGGTTCTGCAGACAAAGGTGCTGAAGAGGCAGAGACAAAATTTAAGTATTCAAAGGTAAGAGATTCTTCTGAGGTTCTCCTTGCCCAAAGAGCACATTTTAAAGTTGGATAGTTTAAATAAATAAACAGAAAACGAATTAATGATACAAACTAAAAAAATGAAAGATATAATATTTCAAAGCATTTTTCAGTTTATTTCCTGTTCGGGCACTGAAATGACAGCCACGCATTTGCATTAACAGGTATCGCTGTGATCCTGCAACGCAAAGCACCACGCGAGCACCAACGTTGCCCTGCGCGGTGATGGCACAGCACCTCCTCAAGCTAACGCTGTCGCATATGTGCCGTAGGGATGGAGAGCTTCTCTGGGACTGCTCCAGCCCCTTCGGAACAAGAGCACTTTCGCAGCTGGGGCCTCAATGACTACAAACTTCATCCTGGATCAGTTCTTCAAACCGTTAACCGCGTTAGCAGCTTCATCCGAGCCTAGTGAACAAGCTGATCAATGAGATGGGTTTAACTTTAATGACTTTAATTCAATGTAAGAGAGTAAATCGATTTCAGGAATTATTATATTTAAGTCCTTATTTAGCTGATTTTGTGTACTTTGAGATCCACATCGAACTAGCAAAGACTTGACACCTTCTCAAGAGGAGAGAGAGCTTTGTGCTCTCTCAGGCAGCACATCCCTCTGCTTTTCTTTCCGGGAGAGGGAACACCCTTCCAAGTAAAAGCTGTTACACTCTTTTCCAAGCCCTTCCCATCCGAGGCAGGAACTAGTCTAACACCGGCGCTGTCCCCTCGCTCGCTCCAGCTGAGACCCCCGCGCTCCGCCTCGGCAGCGGCTCCCCCGGGGCTGGGGGGGAGCATGGGGGTCGGGGCTGGGACGGAGCTCAGGGCTGGCAGCGAGCAGTGGGGTTTCGGGCTGGATACGAGCACGGCGGGCTCAGGACTGGCAGCGAGGACGGGGGCTGGGACGGAGGTCGGGGCTGTCAGCGAGGACGGGGCTCGGGTGGAGCTCGGGGCTGGCGGGGAGCGCAGGGGTCGGGGCTGGGACGGAGCTCAGTCAGGGCTGGAGCGAGCGCGGGGGGCTCGGGGCGGGGACGGAGCTCAGGGCTGTCAGCGGGACGGGGGCTCGGGCGGAGCTCGGCGCTGGGACGGAGCTCAGCGCCCCACACGCGGGCTGGACCCGGGCTACGCGGCGGCGCCCGGCGCCCCTGGCTTCACCCTCCGCGGTGAGCACGGTGCGGGGGCCGCGCTCCCCCCGGGCCCCGCGGCGCAGCACCGCCCCCGGGGCGGCCGTGCGGGCGGGGCCGCCTGCCGGGCTGCCTCGGCGCGGAGCGGCGGCAGCAGCCGTGACCTCCGACCCCGCCCGCCGCCGGCCAATAAGAGCGCGGCTCGTCCCCCCGAACCCAAAATTTCCACGTCGGCAAAAGTCAAGATGGAGCGGCGCGGCGCGGCGGGCGCTGCCGGCATCGCAGCCGCCACCCGGCGGGACGCCGCGCTCCGCGGAGCGACCTGTTGCGCGGGGAGCGGGGGGCGATGCGGGGCGGGGCGGGGCGGGGGGCGGCGGCGGCGGGGCCGCTTCCATCGGCGGCGCTCCCGGGAGGTGGTTTTTGCCGGAGGGGGGGTGGTGGTGGTGTGTGTGTGTTTTTGTGCCTGCACTGTAAAGATCTGCTCTGCTGGCGCTCCCGGGTGCGGGGGAGGAGGGGGCTCCCTCGGCTGCCCCGGAGCGTGTGCGCCTTCTCTCCTCGGGCAGGGAAAGTTGCGCGGTGCTGGCGGGCGGCCCCGGTACCGGCGGAGGACTGGAGCCTCCGGAAGCAAAGTTCTGTGACACTCCGACTCTGGGTACGATAGCAGTCAGTGCACTACAGAACTTTGTCTCCGGCGGCCGCGGCGGCCCCGGGAGGCTCCGCTGGACACGTCACTGCTGGGCTGCCCTGCCGGGATGGGACCGGGACGGGACGGCGAGCCCTGCCCCGGGAGCTGCCCCTGCCCCCCGTCCTGCCCCTGCCCTGGGAGCTGCCCCCCGTCCTACCCCTGACCCCCGTCCTGCCCCTGCCCCGGGAGCTGCCCCCCCCGTCCTGCCCCTGCACCCCGGGAATAAACTCTGTGCTCACCTCCTGCTATAAAGTTCTGTTGGTTTTGTTGGTTTTGTTTTGGTTTTTATGTTTTCCAGGGGTAAAAATAACGCAACATCTGGGCTATCCGAGGGTTCTGAGGTTGGCCTGGCTGGCGCTGTAAATGTGAAACTGTCTGGTCCTTGGTGCAGCCGAATTGGTGGTGGGTACGTGAACATAGAATCATAGAATAGTTTGGTTTGGAAGGGACCTTAAAGATCATCCGGTTCCAACCCCCGTGGAATGGCCAGGGACACGTCCCCACTGCTCCTAACTGTGCTTCGTGTAAGTGTGTAATGAGCAGTAGCTTAACTAGGGACTGCAGCTGGATAAAACACTTTGTGCTCTTAGCAAAAACCTGTGATGTAGAGCTGTATTGTAATGCATTGTGTCACATTTGCTAACTCAATATTTAGGCCTTGCCTTGTGGCGCTGAGCTTTTTTTTTTGTCCTCTCCTCTTTAGGAACCTCAAGCTTTTCAACTTCTGTTGAGTGGTAGCAGCAACTTAAAATCAAGCCTCAGCATCTCCAAAAATCACACGGTTTGTTGTAAGTTAGTACTGCAATACTTCATCGACACTGGTGTGGAGGAGAGGCTTTGGAAAGATAACACCTGTATTTAATGGTGCACTTGCGAGATTCTCTAATATAACTTTATTTGACACCTGCTCTGTATGGAATGTGGACAATGGCTCGAAGGGCTGAGAAAGGAGTGGTCAAACTCAACTTCTTTTTTCAGTTTAAGTTGGAATTTGGCAACAGTACAACAGCCCGCCTGTTTCTCTTCAGAGATCTTGCAGAGTTTCTTGATGTATAAACTCAACTGTGGAGTTCTTGTGAGGTGGACGAAATCTGCTGATGAGAGTTATATGAAAACCAAGAATTTTTAGAAGTCAAGTGGTGTAAAAATCGGTATCTGCTGTAGAGTTTGTTAGCAAGTAAGTCACAGCAGCTGCATTATATGGCAGGTGTGCTGCTTTTGTGTTTATATAGACGTGTGTGTGTGTGCATACGCATATGTGTTAGAAGTCACATATTCTGTTAGCTTTTTGTAGTTAATGATCCCCTTTGGGCTCACTGAAAACCTAAATCAACTTTTCCTTTCTGCAAATCTGAGTGTGGAAGGTACAGCAAGATTATACAGTTCATGGAATTGGGCTGGAAACTGAAATGCTGTTCTAAGTACATGCTTTTTAGCTCAAACGGTTTAATCAAAGGGTAGGTAAAATGAGGAGCACTTACTGTATGGCAGCCCACGTGACCAGCTGGGGCTATATTTGGATACCGGAGGTTTAAGGAATCCTTTTTGCTAACCATTTTTGGCCAGTTGCCTGCTGCTTTACGTTGTGCAGCGTGACGTCTGCTGAAAAGGACTTAGAAATCTGCTGTGTGCAACTGTTTAATCAGTGTAGTTATAGGGAAACACCTTGTACCGTCAGGGCTAAAGTCCCACTGTATTTGGTTTAGGGGTGGTTCCTGCCTAGCAGGATATGCCATGCAGATGGCAGTTTCCAATTTTTGTGCTAAATAGCCTTTATTGGGGTGCAGTGGATCTTATAAAGGTTTCTTAGAAACTCCCATTTGGTGGTTAAAACTATATAGATTCTTACAGTTCTGGAAACCCACAGACCAGAGCATACACCTACTCTTTCAGGTTAGCCACAGCATGTTTCGATCTTAGCTTATTTCAGTATAAATTCAGCTCAGAATAGAGGGGTGGGATCCTGAACTCTCTTACACTGGACTGGATGTCCACATAGAAAACCTGAGTCCAGCTGCACTGGGAATGAAGAGTTCATCCGTTTTCTCTCAGCACGTTTCACCTAGAGCCAATATTCCTCCTGCTTTAGTTCCCTGGTGGTCAAGCTGACCAGCTGTGAAGGCAAGGTGAGTAACGCTTGGCCTCCTGGTAGCCCTAATTTGTCCTTGCCACACATCTGCAGCATGTTGTACCTCCTGTCCTACAAGTAATACTTGAATAGTGACCTTTTGGTGACACTTCTGCTTTGATACAGGAAATCCTGTGGCCTTCAGATGGGACTAGAGGAGTGCTCAATTCTTCTGATTTTGTGCTTTACTCTTGCACTGAAATGCGTATGATATAAGATGATAGTCCCCTGTCACTTGAACTTTTTCATTTAATGGAAGTGCAAGACTTTTGAAAGCAAGCTTGAGGTGCGTTGTGCGGGTTGGGGCCTTGAATAGGAGATGGGTAGTTTTGACTAAACTTTTAAGAGTAGTGTTTGATTAAGGTCATCCAGGAATTGGAAACAGAAAAAGAACTGGTAATGCTATTTAAAATAAAATCTGAATGCAAAACTCTATGTTCCATGGATACTACTTGCTTTCCAGTGAATTCTTGGCATCTGCATCTCTATTGGGCAGTACATCACTGGAGATGTACTCCGAACTGCTGCTTTGTTTTTCAGTGCTTTTTGATGCTTTTGAGTGTTATTTCCAATTACAGTCTGTTCCTCACTGGAGGAGTGCAAATGAGCATGCTGAGTAAATTGCACAAACTTCTGAAAGAGTACAGGTCTGTTATTTGAAGGGGCAGAGACAAAGGAAATTATAGCCACCTATTTATTGTTCTGCAAGCCGGAGAACAGGGAAGGAATTTGCTGTCAAATATTCAGAAGTTTGAGTCTGAATGCATCCGAGTGTGGCCCAGCCTCCCTGTATGCATAGTTCCAGCTGTATGTACATGTTTGAAGTCTGTACATAGATGCTGGAATTTGAATTCAGAATATAAAAAGAGACATTTTAGAAGCTTAAAAGCTGTTATCTTTTGCATTTTTTTTTTTACCAAGTCAGGATCTCCTTAAATCCAAAGAATTAGTTATGTCTTAACACTGCTGGGAGCAACGATGAGGCAGTGTGCATGTTAAACGGCAAAGTCTTTAGTTAACTTTGTGATGGGAGAATAATTAATAGCACAGGGAGTATAGAGTAAAGGCAAGCTGCACAGCCTGTAGCTGGTTAGTCTCAGGATGCCACTGGACTTGGTATTGTTGGAGTGTGCTTACTTTAGCTTCCAAAGATCGAATTTTGAGCTAGTGAAGTTTTAAGCAAAGATCTAACTCTTTTAGCTGTATTTAGCAAATGTGCTGTCAAAAGAAGAAAAGGACAAGTTTTTCATGTGTGTTTTCACGGACCTGGCTTGAACTGTTTTACTAGAAACAGAAGTAGATTTGCTGACTTCTAGCAACTGTATGATAAACAATTTATAAATAGACCATAGAGTCCGATGAAATACAAATAAAGTATTGGAAGTCATGAGCTGACTCTCAAAAACCTCTGGGATATTTATATTTATCTTCTGCCTGGGCAGCTGTGTTCAAGAAACTTCTCAGAATCCACATAGACTGAAGGGCCCTGAAAGCCCACCCAAAGCAGTGAGTTCTGGAGTCTCATTTGTTGAACTTTCAGTAGCAGCAAAGGTATTTCTTCTAAATCTTGGGACAGCAGGGTAGAAACACTTTCCAGGATACCTAAGTTACTAATGCGAGGTGACTTGTGTCTGTCAGTTGCAGAGTGGGAAGTAGGCTTGCGGCAGTTGTCCTAGGTCAGTGGCACTGTGCAGTGAAGGATATGCCGTTTAGTTGGAGCTGGAGGAGGCAAACCTGTTCCTGGTAGAAGCAGGGTGTAGAGGTGAGAGTGAATGGAAACTGGAACTGCTAAACAATCCCAAGTTTATTTTCTGTTTTATTCTTGGAGGAATGTGGAAGTTACAAAGACTTGGCAAATGCCATTGGAATAAGGCTATTTTCCTAGCCTGTCTGTTACACAAAGCAAGAAATGAACAACATGTCAGTTGTGCTTACTCTGCTCTTGAAATAACCTTTTCTGTGACCAGGTTTTGGTTTTTGGAATACTGATGCTAATGCTATTGAAAATAGCTTGGTGCAGTCGAAGCTGTATTTAAGATATCAGAGGTATTGTGCTGAAAAGTCATTCTAATTGACTGCAGAACAAGGGAGCTGAAACTTGACTTCATATAGCCATCAGAAAAGTAATTAACTTGCTGAATTATATGTAAACTTTCTAAAATGAGCATGCAGAGTCCTGGGCTCTGTGGGAAAAAAACATCATTAGACTATTGATGAATGACTGCTACTTTGTTTTGGGATCATTTGGTCTGTGGGACAACACTGCCTTTTTGTGTAATGACAGTTTTCACCCTGTCTGGTTGTTCTTGCCACTGAAGTTTTGGAAACTGCATTCTTGTACCAACACTTGGTTGCAGAGTTCCTGTGAGTGTTCTTCAGCTATAGTAAAAGGATGCATTGCTGCTTTTAATAAAACTAAGTCTCAATACTGAATCTTGATCTGCTTGTCCAGTGAAATCCTTAATGTGTTTTGTAGTACCTTTAGGAGTACTAATTGTGGGAATGTGATTAACAGTGCAAGAGACTCAAACTAATGAGCAACAGCATATTGAAGTTGTGCGAGTAGTCCCATTTAGGCAAGCCAAAACTACTTAATACTCTGCATTTTTGCTGCTGGATGACTCAAAGTTGAATAAATTTATGTATAGATAATAAGCTCAGTTGCAGTGAGTGCTATGACTTTTGCCATACTGACTCCCAGCTCCCACTAGCATGTCCCAAAATTGTAACTGGCTATAACAGTTGGTTCAGGTGCTGCTTCCTTGGAAAAGGCAGAGAAAGGGTGGTCTTAATTTGGGGAAATGTACAGAAATAAAGCTCTCATCCTTTAGTTTCTTTGTTTACAAACTGAAATACAGGAGGCTCCACCTGACCATCAGGAAACAGTTTTGCTGTGAGGGTGACCAAACACTTAACACAGGTTGCCCAGAGATGCTGTGGAGTCTTCATCCTTGAAGATATTCAAGAGCTGTCTGCACGTGGTCGTGGACAGCTTGCCATCAGGTTGGCCCTGCTTGAGTAGGGTGATTGGACCAAGCGACCTCTGGATATCCTTTCCAACCTCAACCATTCTCTATAATTCTTTTAACTTTAGGCACAGAAAATTATTTTATCTTTTCTGCTGTGTTCTCTCTATCCCACAATTTCTTCTTTTGCTGCTTTTTGTCAGATGAATAATGCTTTCATTTGTGAAATGGTGGGAGAGAAAGATTACAGGAGATCAATATTAATCTGAATAAATGTAAAGCACATCGTAATCACCTTTGACTCAAGTGTGGTAATAGACTAACAAGATGTTCCTAGCATCAATGTAGCTCTTAGCCAAACTGTGCCAGTGACACTTGTTCCTTGTTGTCTTTCCCCTTCACCAGGGGGAGTAAGCTGTGCTGAGGGAGAGAAGTTACAGCATGGCATGGCAAATCACACTTTCCTATAGGAGTGGACCTTGCCAGGGCAGAAGTGTGGGTGACATGAGGATTTGCTTCAGCTGAAGGCTAAAGGAGCTGTTGGCATATCCCTCTCACCAAGTAGTGTCAGTTAGGCATGAAGACTTCAAATAATAAGAAATATCTGCTTGACTGCACTGCTGTCTTTTCAAGGTTGGTCACAGTTAGTCTCCAGGGAGTTGCATTGCTATATCCCCCAGACAGCCATTAGGACAAGAAGCTGATGGTGTAGAGCGAGCCTTGAAGAAAAGGTGCATTTTACCTTTAACAGCAAGTGTGAACTCTTGTAGTCCTTGTCTTGAAGAGCGAATATGCTGGATTGTATTTTCTTTGCTGCTGCTGCACAACATACCACAATCTTGCAGTTATGGCTTGAGAGACTGGGAGGAAGGTGATGGAGTTACAGCTGGGGGCAGAAGTAGAAAGAGGGAGAGAAAAAGGCAGAGGGTGGTGGGTGGAAGAGGCCATGCAAGTTGCCAGAGGAGCAACATTTGGGTTCTGCTGTGAACTTTGATGTCTACGTGATCGTGATTTGCTAAGCACTGTCTGAGATGTTAAATTTAAACTGCCAGACTGTTCATTGACTAAACTAGTGCAGGAGACTTCCATACAATTACACTGTGTGAAAGGAGCCTGTGCCTCTTGAGATACTTAAGTAAGTACCTGGAAGCTACTGTTCATAAAATATTATATTTACATAACACAGCCTTTCAATTTATGCAGTGCATCAATTTGAAAATAGAAGGGGACTTCAAGTTCTGTATTCTTATGGCTTTTATCATACCATATAAACCCATTAGTTCAAATGTGGTTAACTAAGCTAAACCAATGAGGACCTGCAGTACTTAAGCAGTTGTTGGCAAACAAACTATAATTATCTTCTTTAGAGAGAAAGAGGAGACACTACAGAGCAATGCCAAGAAAGCAGTGCTGTGCTTAACCCTTGCACAGTAAACAATCAATACCAATAAGGTTCTTAAGAAGGAGGGAAGGCTCACATGTCCTCCGAGGTAAAAGTTTCAGACAACAGCATGATAAGTAACTATTTGAGGAAATAAATGGACGATGACAACTTCGATTTCCAACCTCATGCGTTCTCAGCCAGCCAAATCCAAGACAGAACTGAAAAGCAAGGAACAGCACATGGCGGTAAAGCTCAGTGGTCAAGTAGAGCTGCCCTTACTCTGGATCACTCCTAGAAAAGAAGAGAAAGCTGGCTAGAGCCTGCAGGAGGGTACTCATCTCATAAAAGGCTTTTTGAAAAATACTTTAAAATAACCTGTTAAATTTATTCTCAGTTGTGGGTACAGGCTGTTCTGTTGAAATATGAATTTTGTAGTTTCATTAAGCACAATGCTTTCCATGTGGGTTTGATTAAGCAGCAAGAATAAAAATACAATGAAAATGGAATCCTGCCTTTAAAAGTTTTCAATATTCAAATTGTGTGCTCTTGTCTTAAAATTAAACATCCAGTTCTGGGTTACATTGTTGTTCAGTATAGTTCATTTGTCTGAATCACATTGTTTAAATGTTGCTGTTAAATTTAGTTATAATTGCGATCAAGCAAACAAATGGGAAGATGTAAAGACAAACCTTAGTGGTTGCATGTCAGCGAAGCGAGTGCAGCGTAGCTCAGGATCATAGCATTTGTTGCTAAGATATTTTCTTCAGCATCATATGCACCACTTATGGTGTAGAGTCAGCAACATGAAGGCTAGTGAAAGCATGAAAAACTTGTGTTGCAGGCCCATATTGATCTTGGTCTCAATGTTTTGAAATCTTTGTGCTTAATTCATGTTAAATCAGCAGCTTATTTATAGGGTAATGCTAAAATGCTAAGCTTTATAGAACCACAGATTCACGGAGTCACTAGGTTGGAAAAGACCTCCAGGATCTTGGAGTCCAACCATTCCTATCAACCACTAAACCACCCATCTCATCCACCCATCTTTTGAATACCTCCAGGGATGGTGACTCAACCACCTCCCTGGGCAGCCTCTGCCAGTGCCCAGTGCCACATTAAACTCACTTCTAAGCTATGAAGGCAAATGTACTGGTGACAGTCGCTGTTTCAGCGTATAGGACCATAAGCAAGCAGAGGTAATGCTAGCAATGTAAAGCTTTCAACACAATGCTGTCACTTAGTCACAAAGTTATTGAACCTGAAAAGAAACCTAATCAAATGCTTTGAACTGCAAATAGATTTTATAGTCTCCAGGCTGAAATTATTTCCGTGCACTAAGAATAAAAAGCATTTGTGAGACGAGTTGATGTTGGATCATACTTTGGCAAGTTGATGCTATTTATTCTGTTTCAGAAACAGTTTTTCATGGGAGAAAGTTAAATTACATATGATATCCAAATTTATGCACATAAACACATATTTCTATATGTACGTAAAAAGCATGGCTTTAGGTTTTTATGTTTATAGAGTTTTTTTCAAGTGCATGGTATGCAGAAGGGATCTTTTTAATGTAGATTTTGCATAGTCAAAAACTAATTCACTGTAGACAGTACTACATACGCTTTTTAAAGTGAGAGCTGATTACACCACATGCTACAGTGAAGTAATTGCATACATGGGAGGAGAGTTACCTGTGTGCAGAGAATGGAACCTCTGCTCAACTTAGGAATTCCTCGTGAGCACTTGCAGCAAAAGACCCACCTGGTTCAGGGAAGTGTATTCCCTTTTCCTCAAAGGGATAAAACACCTGAAGAAGAATTAAGGGATGTTTTCACAAGCACAGGGAAACTTTTCATGATTTACATTGCTTAGAAAAAACAAAATAATTGGGAAGTAAGTAAGTTTTGTGCTGTGAACCACTGCAGAAGTGGATAAAGACTGGATTTGTCATCTAGTTGGTGGAGTTGTTTTTCAGTTTTCATTTGTTTGCATTTTTTAAATTATGCAAACATCTTTATCAAATAGGGAGCAAAAGCTAAATATATAAGAACAAACACGCAAAGGACATGCTGTGGAGAAAGGCATTTCCCAGTGCTTGGAGTAGCAGAGTTCGGGAGGTGGCGTTAGGCTGTGATGCATTCAACATAACTGGTTTTGGGTAGAGCGTTTGCATGTCTGTTTGGCCCATCTAGTAGCTTTTCTCTACTAGCTTTGCTCAGGGTGAGGGCTATATCATTGTTGCATGAATATCCTAAATGATAGAACTTGGGGACAAAAGGAGATGAGCAACTTTGGAAATAACTGCTATATACAAAGTAAAGGGTATTATGGTTTTGTTCAACTAAAACAATTTAGTGGGGAGCTGTAGTGATGTGGAGGAAAAGAGAAGGTGTGGTGGATGGAGTGCACTGGGAAGTGATGCAAACAGAGGAGTGTGTGAGGGAGTTTGTCTGACATGGCTGTTTGAACCATCAATTGCCGAGCAAGGCTGTGAAGGTGCCAAGTATTTGTGGGATCCAGACCATAATAAGGAATGTGAGGAGCTGAAGGCATTTGTTAACAAAGACACAGTTATGGCATGTGATGGTGGAAAACACAAAATGCATCCCAGCTGGAGGCGCTGGGGTGTTGGGCAGTTCTGTGTGCCAAAACAGACAAAATTGGAGCCTGGTGGTTTAGGTAGTAACAGGAGCAAAGTGCTGATATATTCAAACAGAAAAACAGCTTTGGCTTTAGTCCATAGGTGTGAAGAGTTTCATGCCTATTCATGAACCAATGTTACCTGGAACTCAGTGTAACTCATTCTTTGTGCTCATTCAAATGAACTGGAAAATACTGCTTCTTAAATTGACAAATAACACGGGACACGGGTTGAACAGAGAGGGATTTAGTATTGCAAATATACTCTCTAGAGCATGTAACAGACCTGCTGTGGAGCAAAATCTTGGGTGTGCCTATCTGCTCTCTTTCAGACAGGAAAACCTGCCTTTTTTTGCAGGGGCAACAGTGTAGACAGTGAGCTGGGCTGCAGCTCCTGCGCAGGTCTTTCAAGAGACATGTTAGGCAGGATGCATTGGTAGAACGTTGCTCGCTAATGGCACTTGTAATGGTTGAGTCGTCGGACTTGTTGGGATTTCTTCCAAAGCCATTACAATGACCATCCTCATAGTACTATAGAGGAATACTCCAAGAGTGAGAAAAGTCATGTAGGGAGTGGCAAACCTAAGAAGGGCTGGAAACCATTTATATTGACTTAAAATGAACAAACAACTATTGCACAAGCTGAAAATGCAAGCAAGTTTCTATGCTTGATCCATGTCCAAGCTTTTCCCTGACGACATGGATGGTCCATTGAGTATCGACGGTCATGCATAATCTTAAATGTTTATGTAGGCTCACAATTAACATGATCCAGCCTTGTCCTGATAGAACTTGTTTGATGTTTGTATTGCTGTCTTTTACTGGAGTGCCAGACCTATTCCTGCAGTGGGCTTCCCTTTTAAAGGCACTACTACTCGCACTTCGCCGAAGTACTGACGTTCAAGGTGCCTGCAGGAGCTAGCTGTGAATTTCTGGAGCTGGTGACTGGGCGATGTCTATGCCTTGGAAAAAGGCACCTTTGAAGGTATCTGAATTTGCACGAGGAGCTGCAAAACTAGCGATACCTATTGTTTTAAACATCACAAGTGAAGATGCAGCTACTACCCTGTAGCCTAAATAAAGCTGTTAAGGTTTCTGCTTTTCAGAAGTTATGGTCCCCATTCAGCAATGCACAAGTTTTAAATGTGATCCATTTTAATATAAAAAAACAAAGAAACAGAAGAGAGCAGACACCACAGGGGTTAAGGCATTTACTAGCTGGAAAAGAAAGGAATGGTAACAGGTAGCAGCCAAATGCAAAATGACTGGGTTCGGCCTGCTGGGGTTTGGCAGGGGCAAATTTAAAATGTTGGAAATGGTCCCTGCTAAATAGTTGCAGTAACAAGACAATCCTGAGCATGGCCCTGGGCAAGATCTGCACCCATAATCCTATCGGTTTATGGGTTTCTGTGTCATACTGTCCCTGATGAATAAATCCCTTGATATGCCAGAGATGTTTATCTTTGATATGTCTCATAATTTCCTTTTATAAAATTACTTATAAGAGAACAATGCCAAAATCCAGCTTTTCGTTTCACTTCGGCACTTTCAAAACAGAAAGGTGTCTGCAGTGTATCACAAGTTTTTAGTTACTTAAAACCAATCCTCCGTAAGTTTAATTCCTTATTCTTAGGTTTAAATCAGTACAGCTCTGCCAAGAAAAGGCTTATTGATAAGCTATGTTGTAAAAAGAAGATTCAAACTTGTCTTTCTTCTTCAGGAGGTGGTAGTAGGCTACAAATGGATTATGAGGTATTACATAAGCCATTACTAACTGTAGTCTCACAAAAGAGGAACAATAAAATCTCATATTCCCTGTGTGGATTTGAACTGCTCAATCACAAAAGTTTCTTAATGGAGGAGATGCACAGAAGACAGAAAATACCAGCATAGATTAGGTCACTTGAAAACAGAGTGATCAGTTAGAAAGGTTTTGCTGACATGATATATGTTCTTGTTCATAATTATGGGGATCCTTGCCCCCCCTTGGTTTTTTTAAGTATTTAACATTTTCTTAAAATCTAAGCTGTCTAGAAATTAGTAGCTGAGTTTCTAGGTTTAAAAATAAACCCACAATCCCATCATTTCAATTCTTTCATGGAAGGCTTCATTTACATTTGAAAGCTACTAAACAAAAAAGAAAAAAGAATACTTTCTATTCTGAAATAAATGATTCTTCACCTTTAAGTATGGAGCTCCTCAGCTTTAGTTTTTTGTAGCATGAGCGTTATTCGTCTGAGCTCATGCACTGCAATATTTATAAGAGCAGGAGAAGTGAAAGACATCAGGCGTAGAGAACAATTTCCTTCCTCAGTGCTGGGAGGAATCTGGCTGCTTCTGTTCGTTGCTGAAGATTGCACAGCAATACTCCACAATAAGTGATGCTGTGGCATTTTGACAGTTTTGTATGATGTGTGAAGGCCAACCCTGGAAAACCAGCATTCCTATGTAATGCCAGTCAAATAGTTGACAAAACTGATCCCAGTGCAGAAGCAAACCACTTTTCTAATCACTTTTGCTTCCAAGGCAGCTCAAACCAAAAAAAAAAAATACATTGTGAGTGAATAACATTACCGTATCAAGGCCCTTTCTTACAGGTCCAAACATGCTGCACACCTTCAAAAATTAATTCTGCTCCAGCACTGCAAATGCACAGTATCCCATTCAGAGCCGATGGTCATCTTTAATGGGAGTAAGGGAGGGACAATGGCAGATGTGTTTTCAAAACTGAACCAGAAAATAAAGTCATCCTTAAGAGTTCCATACATAGGTAATTACATGATCTTACTTCAGGGAAGGTTGGTTTATTTTTTAGCCTTAAAAAAAATAACAAAGACTGATGAACAGAATAAGCACCTTGAAAAACAGAGATTGGCTGGAGCCCAAAGCTCAGAAGATAATAATAATAATAATAGTAGTAGTAGTAATAATAATAATAATAATAATATCATCATCATCATCATCATCATCATCATCATCATCTAGAAGACTCTTAAGCAGTACCATATTCCAGCAGGCCAGTACTGCATGTTCACTTTTTGACTCGTACTTGTGTGGTGGTAAGAAATGAAAGCTGCAACAGAAATAACACCAGCAGTAAAGATAACAGTTATAATAATGAACTCAGTGAAAAATAAAGTGACCATCTTCCAACCCAGCAATCCTTGGTGTTAAAGCCACTAATCCCTATCAACCTGGCTTTATATTGTGGTCAGCTGCCAATTTAAGTGAGCATTAAACATTATTAAGCTCATTACACAAATGATGAAGTGTCATTTCTCCTCACATTAATTGAGAGAAGGCACTTGGGATCGCTTTTTTTTTTTTTGTGTGTGGCAGAAACGGCATTTAATTGCAAACATGACTTTATTACTGATGGCAAAGTGCTGTAGGACTTTCTGAATATCCCCAGCACAGCCTCTCAGGGAAGAGTGGTGTGAGGCCAGGATGGCCTTACGCTGATTCCTTCTACCAACAGTAGAAGAACCTGATAGAGGTCCTTCAGGAAGCTATAACAAAAAAATGTGAAACTTGTGGTTTGCTACTATTTCTGTGTGTCTCATCCATCCCACAGGCTGGAAACCAGGGCATATGTACCAGGCAGGATCAGTGCCTTGGTCCAGCTGGACAGGAACATCACTGGAACAAGGACCAAACCTGATCTTCAGTACAGAAGTAGCTTCAAAGACCATGACATTCATCAGGATCCAGCACCAAATGAGGGTACTGGATGCCAACTATTCAGCCATACCCACTTCACATAGCTGCAAACACCACCAGATTTCTCCCTCCTACGCAGCCCTTAGCAAAACGCACTTCTGATATCAATAGCCTGACTGGCAAGACATTCTTGGATTAATTTCCTTCTTTCAATGGCCTCTTGAGGGTTTCAAATATCTGAGGGGACTTTGACCTGTTGAATTACCCTCATGGCACTTATATTGTTCCTCACCTTGAGACCAATAAAAATTACACTTTTTCATTTCTTCTGCTGGGCTGCTTCTGTCTCAAAGAAACATGTTCTTCCCTTCAGTGAAGAAATCCTCCGAGTAATTCTAGCCACTTGGCATTAAAAATAAAAGCTAGGGTAAATATGCAGCAAAACTGTAAAGCAGAGGGCTAAGAAGCAGCCTCCTGAAGCTGCAGAGAAAGACAACGTAGGAGCTAATGTTCTCCTTATCTGGAAATGTCAACACTTGATAGGAATCGTTTGAGGCACTTGAAACTGGTTCCATTTTGCAGAAGCTCAAATTAGCAACCCACCAAGTACAAAGACTAAGCAAATGGCTGCTTTCCTTCCAAGCTCTCCAGCCTAATTTGTGGAGAAGATGCTTTGCTCCCTCAGGAGGTCAGACAGTGTATTTTCCAAGAAAACTCTAGAAATATGGGAAAAAAAAAATCTGAGAAATCCTTCTGCAAGGCCGGTATTTTAGCTGCATTCTTGCGTATGTAGGCTATTGCTTTTCCTCCAGAGGGGAAAGCATTTAATCTAAAGATCAGACCTTCAAGCACTGAAGACTTTTCTATGGTATAAAAGAAGTGTGTTTGAATGAATTCCAAATTAAATTTCAAATAATCTACTTTGTATGTATCATTAAACTAGGAAATGCCTAGATATATTAGTAAAGGGTGATATTTAACAGAAAGGAAGAATTTCCCAGAAGAAACATTAACTAACTATTCTCCTTTCTTTTCCTTGCAGTTTCTTAGCTGAAAACACTTGTTGGTGTCTGTACTACCTACGACACTTTGTATTTAAGATTTTAATATTCTTCTGAAGAAGAGCTTATGCAACGCTTTAACTTATGTCGATTTTACTGCTTATCCTCAGTTTTAGGGAGGAAAAAAATTAAGCAACCTTTCACATACTGTAAATGGTATAATCCATCATCCCCCTCATACATTGTTTATGTGATTGCTATCATGCATGTTGATTTAGGACACTGATCCATCATTTCCTATGTTCCAAGTTGGCAAGTGGCTCTGTGTTAACTCTTTCGTCATGTGTCCTGCGAACGTGCCCATCAGGCCTAACTCTCTGGCACTCACTGAAGAGCTCAGACTATATCTTTTTGAGGAAAAAGCATGTCTTAAATCTACAGACTGTCTGAACAAAGCTTACATGAAAACATGAAAAGCAAGTTGATCTGAAATCATGCAAAACTGTAAAAACATGTTGAATTCCATAAAAAGTGGAGCAAATATGCCCACAATATCCTGCTAATTCTGTCAGTGATCAGTTAACTGCAAATTATGGATACATTTCAAGACATGTGAAATATGATCCAATTTGTTCATGCCTCAGGTGTGGCACTTGCAACTCTTAATCATGACCTATAAGCTTTGTAAATATTTTAAGACCAAGCCTGCCCCTACTGCATGCAGGGGGTTAGATCCTCAGCTGCTACAAGTTTGCAACTGATGTATGATGTATGTAATTAAGGATTTTATACCAAATACAGTTTTCGCTTTACTGGTATAACATTTGGTATTTTTAGACACCAGCAGGTCTGAAAGCCTTCCCAGGAGCTGGCAACCGCTGGCTGCTGGCATACCGGCCACGGTTTGGGTGCCCACAAGCTGGGGACACGGACAGCCTGGGCCACAGGTCACAGGAGGCTGGGGCAGCATCCATTGGAGTGTATTGCTGTCTGGTACACAACCCCCCGTGGCCACCCTACAGATGGGGCACATGAATTTTGTGTGTACAGTTTTCAGCTCTAGAGAGTTATCGCTGTAGCTGTTACTTGTTTCCTTGGGGGTGCCAATGGCTTCCTTTTCCCGACAGAAACCCTCCGCCCATGGAGGGATAAAGCCAGTTTCTTCACGCAGCTCCAACACAAAAAAATTGATGGTAGAGACCCTGCCTTGAACTCATACCACTGACTTTGTTCGGAGGAAAGCTCACTGGCACTCCTTCCTCACCAGGCTTTCGATCTGCTGCTGACTTTTTGAGATGAGCTGTAGAAATTCGTTTTTCACACGGCTTTCTTAGGGTGTCGCTGCTTGCCATCTCTTCAGGGGGACCGACGAACAACCATAATGATATCATGCGGTGGTGTAGCCTGGCATAGTGGGTGCCCTTCCTCAGCCCACGGAGTCAGGAGCATTGGGGATACAGCAGGGCTGGGGACTAGGCTTGGGCAAAATATATAACTGTGAGGAGATAGTGCTAGGGCAGAGGGAAGTCATTTTGGGAGAAGGTTTGCCCCAGCTAGATTGTTGGTCTTTATGGAGGTGAAAGCTCCCACTGGAGGTCATGGGTGCCTGGAGTTAATCTGGATCATTTTAATTAAAACACATTTTTCCCAAAATTCAATTCAGGTAAACTCCATGGCTATCAAGGAAGGAAGCTACTGTGATGAATTCTATTTCTGAGCACAGTTGTTGCCTTCATATGGAAGGCCTCGCTTTTGTACGTATTTTGTAGAAGCTTGTTTTTTTGAGATAAGCCAAACTTGATTAATTTCTCTTAAGTCATGCTTATTTTGGTCATTCGTCAGATCTTGGCATCTTCAGTATCTCATACCTTTGCTCTTATGGAAATACTGCCCAGAAAATGTGAAGCAAAGTTAGTTAATCTTATCAAAATGTATTCGGTATAGGACTTTGGTTTGAAGCAATTCCTAAAACATTACAGTTCTATAATGTAAGTGACCAGGTTTTGCATTTGGCTTTGCTAACCAGCATGGCTATAAAATTAAGAGGTAGTAATGATGTCCTAAAGTAAATATGTAATGCAAATTAATGAACGGTAGCGAGAAGCAGAACAGTTTTTTTTTCTGTTGAGAAGGATAACTTCATGGAGAGCATTAGGCTGAGACATTCCTGGGGCACTGGTGCAGCCCAGCGGGAGGAGGAGGAGCAGGACTAAATGTGTCACAGTCCCGCAGCCAGCAAAAGTGATTCATAGCCCTCAGCCTCCGCCACATTCAGTGGTGAAAGCTTGGTGTCAAAAGACTTTAATCAGGCTTCCTGCAAGATTAAAGGCTGCTGAACACCCTCAGTAATGTCCTCAGTGTTTAAAGAGTAGAGGAAGAGTCATCAAAGGGGACATACTATGAAAAGATGATGAGTTCTCAGGTCTCAGTGAGAATATTTAGTATTGTAATTAAAGCCCTGTATATTTTACCTCTCTTCTCTACTCTATTGATAAGAAATGTCTTGATTTGCATGTGAGAGCTAAAAGCCAGGGCTTCAGGAGATTTTGAAGGAGGCCTCCCTAAAAGCACCGAGCGAGTCCACTTATAAGCAGGAGAAATCCCAGTCCTGTGTGCTAGCTTTCATTGACCTGCGTCTTCATATTTGGAAAGAAGCCGGTGAAGGCACGTGACTGAGTCCATTCTCACAGTGGGAATGGGTGTGTGAGAACTTACCTGTGGCAATGACGCATCACAGCAAGGCATCTTGCTCACCATCTTCACTTTGTATGTGAAAAAATTGCCTGGTTCTGGTGTTGGCTTTTTCAGTGATGAGTGCTGAATAGGATGAGCACAACAAACATAGAAACGTGTTTCCTCTTAGCAAAACTGATACCCTAAAGACTTCTACTTCCAAAACACAGCACTGCAAACTACTCTTTAAACTTTGACACTTTATGTGTTGTCACTCTCTTTTCAGCAGATCTGATAAATTGTTATTCCACATTAGCAAGAGTCGCTATTCTACTTCAGAATAAATTTTGTCACTATAAAAAGACAGGCAGTGCTCTCCTCCGTATGCTTTTGACTGGGACTGCTCAGGCATTTAACAAGGCATTTAAGACAGAAAGGCTGTTGCCTGGACCATTTACATTTGTCTCAGGGAAGTTACATGAAGATCTGTGATGCTTCATCTGAAAGGCTTCGCGTATTGTAGGTGGAACCATATGGGATAGAGAACAAGTGTCAGTCTTTGCTAACTAAGGACTAGTCTCACTTTATCAAACCCTCCATCTGGTGACCTTTCCACCTACACTGTTTAGCAAATAGCAATCTATTGGGCAACTGTTTTACGCATGCACAAAGTAAAACCATAGGATAAAGGCTGTACTCCTAATCTGCCCTAGTCAGGGAAGTCAGACCCTTCCATCTATTTCTAATATCCTGTATATTATTTTGGTTACCTGTTACTCCTTCAAAACTGCAACAGAAATGATGTAGAAATGACATAGAAATAAGTTTTCGTCTAATTGTACTGTCACTTTCTGAATGTGACATTTGGAAATAGAATACTGTAGGCACAGAAACTAGCTCAGCGGATGCTTCAGACTGTAATGAGAAGAAACCGCCTATGTATCTGCTAGGACTGACTTCCTTTTATTTGTGGGTTACATATAGGTTACTTTTGCTCGTGTTTTGTATGACTACTCAGATGATTCAAGGGGAAATTCATGCATAGAAATCATGAATTACCAGTACTTGTATCAGCAAGGTTACATCTTGTTCTCCACTCATCATCCAACTGTTAGATGTCCCATCATCCACTCAGAGAGCAAAAAAAAATGCCCTGTGGTTAATCATACATTATGAACTATAGAATAATGCATTATGGCCTTAAGCAGTTTGTTAAGCCACACAAATTCTGTGCTTCTCCATTTATAAATATCTTGTAATGATACAAATTACTTCACAGGCTTTGGAAAGGATTTGCCAAACACGAGAGGCAACTGTTGGCTCATCAGAAACTTCCTTGACTGACTCAGAAGACAGTGTTGAAAGATGTCTCCTTGTCAGTCTTACTTCTACACTTCTAATTTTTGAAGAAGGTACTTGTGGGCGAGTCAGAAGGACAGGGCACTTAAATCTGGATTACAAGGATACAATTTTCCTTGTATGTCCAGGCTATTGTGTCTCAGTCCTTGGTCTCTCAAATGGATATGAGATGAGGTTCCCTCAGCACTGACTGGCACTGATTTGGTACTCTGCACCTCTTCATCATTAGTTGAATTCAAATCAACAGGTCTTTTGGGACAGTCTCAAATAGCTGTTCCAGAGCGCCGCAGCTGAAAAGCCTTAGCACTTGCTTACCACATTGTTTTATATGTGCCGTCAAAGATCAAAAGCTCTGCATTTCTTTTCCACCTGAGCCACCTTGTGGACCTTCTTCCAATGGCAAAAGCGTTAATTTTAAGAGAAAATATATTCTTCATAGCATACATTTCAGAAAACAGTAGTTGAAATGGATGAATTCAGCAGCTATGATGCTCCAGAGGTGAAGGAATTGCTCTGAACTCACAAACACGAGCAGGGAACATTCGACTGCACAAAGGCGAGGCTGCATAAAAATACTCCTGCTGTACTGTGTTTGAAGTGTGCCAAACCCCAGCCTTGGCAGGCAGCAAGGGGTGAGAGCTCCAAAGGTTGACTTATTAAGTTTCTGGATGGGCTGCTTGTTAGGCTGTTGAGCAGGCAGGAACCTCTGAGCAATGCTGGCTGCTGCGGTGAGCATGAGGGCAGGACTCCTGGCCAGTTGTCACCGCCTCCAGACAGCCGTTTGGTATTTTCAGTGATGAGAAGGAGCAAAGTGCTCACTAGGACCCCATGCCAAGGAATGTAGGGTTAAGGATTGGCTCTCTGTACTTTGGAGGCATGTCCAGCATTTGGCAAGTTTCCAGCCTTCACTTGAGGAATTCATCAACATGAAAACAAACAACTGTCATGTTTTCTCTTTGTTTTGCATTTCTCAGGGTCAATGCAGCAATTTCTCAACTTGACCAGCTCTGCAGCAGAGCTAAAGGTTTGGTGAGATTGGCTTTTTCCTTCTTTCTGTCCAACCTCTCATTTTTCTTCTCCAGACCAGGAGGGGCTGAGCAGGCTAAAACAAACCATGCCAAGGGCACCCCTTCCACACATCCGCAGGGCTTAGAGAAATACTACTATATCAAGGCCACTGCCTTCCCCATGCCCATAGGGCTTAAAAAAAGCCAGGCACAGGTTAGATGCCATTTCCTTGGCATGCTAGCCTCAAAACCTATTTACACAGATATACACCATCACATATAATTTATTTTTTTTGCATCAGAATGAGAAATTTTAGAAGATATATTAAAGGTAAAACAAAAGGTTTTTATCTGCGCTGGACTATGTTTCAAATTTCTGAGCTGTTCCTCCCTCAGCCATCTGCTGGTAGTGGTAAGCCCCAAAATGTGAAAACATTACCAACACAATGACAAGCTTTGTGATGGCTGCACAACACACAGAAAATACATACATCATTTAAAAAGGCTTCTTTACGAGGCCAATGCTTTGGTTTATATTGGAGTAAGTATGAAATAGCATCATTGCCTGCCTGGCACTTGTTGCCTGCCCATAGATAAGAGCAAGCCTTTCTCCATATTATGAAAATATTTGAATTTCAGATTAATTTGTGCAATTATTAAAAAAAAAACCAACCAAACCAAAAAAAATTCCCACGAACAAAAGCCCACAAATATTCCAGGCCAAATCTGAGATGATTGTCCAGTGAGACAGTAAGCTGTAAGTACTCTAACATCACGGTATTGCTGAATTATTAAGTTCCTGAACAATGCTGCATTGTGGAAACAAAAAACACTAGCTGCAGCTTTCTGTTATCAATCAACCAGCAGCACAGGAATAAAGTTATTTAACTGTCACTCTCAGAGGCACACGGATCAATATCACTGGGTATGGAACAGAAATGGACAGACAGGACTTGGTGTTTAATTAATTATATATAACTGTTGCTTTATAAATGACCCGAGTCATGAGCAATGTCTAAGCGACAGCAGATGACAATCGCAAGCATCTTGGTTTCCCTAGACCTGAAAAATGCATCTTAAGAAAAGCCACAGTAAGTTGGGGAAAGCACACCCACCTGAACAGTCACAAGTGCTCGGCATCTTTAAAAGCAGTTCTTGATTTCTAGCTGATATTACTACCTAAAATAAGAAGGGTCTGTGCAATTATGGCACATAGTCTGTGTTCATAAGGCTTAAACCTCAGCCTTTTGAATTAATTCAGTTACATTTTAAAGCTCTACTGTATCAAGGCAGGATTGTTTAGGACACGCAGATTTAATTTGTGCTTCTCTTTTTATTTTTACACAAACACTGTTTGGCTTCCAATCATAGAATCAGAGAATCATAGAATAATTTGGGTTGGAATGGACCTTAAAGACCATCCAGTTCCAACCCCCCCTGCCATGGGCTGGGACATCCCACCAGATCAGGCTGCCCAAGGCCCCATCCAACCTGGCCTTGAATACCTCCAGGGATGGGGCAGCCACAGCTTCCCTGGGCAACCTGTGCCAGTGCCTCACCACCCTCATGGTGAAGAAATTCTTTCTTACGTCTAGTCTAAACCTGCCCCTCTCCAGTTTATACCCATTCCTATCACTCCAAGCCTTTGTGAACAGCCCCTCCCCAGCTTTCTTGTAGCCCCTTCAGGTACTGGAAGGTCGCTATAAGGTCTCCTCGGAGCCTTCTCTTCTCCAGGCTGAACAACCCCAACTCTCTCAGCCTGTCCTCATATGGTGTCCTCATATGGGAGGTGCTCCAGCACTGTGATCATCTTCATAGCCCTCCTCTGGACCCATATCCTTCTTAGGTTGAGGATTCCTGAACTGGACACAATACTCCAGATGAGGTCTCACAAGGGCGGAACAGAGGGGCAGAATCCCCTCCCTCGCCCTGCTGGCCATGCCACTTTTGATGCAGCCCAGGATACGGTTGACCACCTGGGCTGCGAACGCACATTGCCAACTCATGTCGAGCTTCTCATCGACCATCACTCCCAAGTCTTCCTCTGCAGGGCTGCTCTCAAGCACATCATCCCCCATCGTGTGTTGAAATCGGGGATTGCCCCAACCCAGGTTTAGGAAAATTTTCTATAGAAAAGCAAATCCTTGCCCTCAGCTTTAGGAGCTCCAAGCGGGGCTGGGCAGCACCAACGGGCTTTGTATTTTCATTCTACCACGTGGAAGGAATGGGAACAACGTGTCTGCGGAGACACTAGCGCTCAGAGAGATGTGCACGCACACGGCTGCACCTACACACTCGTACCGTGAGGGCACACACACGCGTGGGCACGCGGCACATCTATTCCTACTTTCAGGCATCAGAGCGATGCAGAAGACCAGGTGCAGCATCCGCAGCATCCGCAGCACCAACGGGCGCGGCCGCGGGCGGGGACCGCGCAGGCGTCACGCCAGACTCTGAGCGGTGCGCGGTCGCGGAGCGCCCCCCGCTGCCCGTTCGCTGCCGCTGCGCCCCCGCGGAGCGCCCCCTGCTGCCCGTTCGCTGCCCGTTCGCTCCCGCTGCGCCCCCTCCCCCGCGGAGCGCCCCCTGCTGACCCTTCGTTGCCACTGCGCCCCCTGCTGCCCGTTCGCTGCCCCTGGACGCTTCCACGGCGGAAGAAGAAGAAGGAGAGGGAGAGGGAGAAGGAGAAGGAGAAGGAGAAGGAGAAGGAGAAGGAGAAGAAGGAGAAGGAGAAGGAGAAGGAGAAGGAGAAGGAGAAGGAGAAGGAGAAGGAGAAGGAGAAGGAGAAGGAGAAGGAGAAGGAGAAGGAGAAGGAGAAGGAGAAGGAGAAGGAGAAGGAGAAGGAGAAGGAGAATCCTTCGCTTGGGAGTTTTCACCCGCTGGGAAAAGGCAAAAGATCCATATTCATCAGGATATGTTGTTCTTCAACATATCCTGAAGAATAGCCAGGATATGTTGGCTACCTTTAGAGGAAGGAACCAGTTGCCAGCTTCGTGATTTAGAATAGAATCATAGAATAGCTTGGGTTGGAAGGGACCTTAAAGACCATCCGGTTCCAACCCCCCTGCCATGGGCAGGGACACCTCCCACCAGACCAGGCTGCCCAAGGCCCCATCCAACCTGGCCTTGAACACCTCCAGGGATGGGGCAGCCACAGCTTCCCTGGGCAACCTGTGCCAGTGCCTCACCACCCTCATAGTGAAGAAATTCCTCCTTATGTCCAGATTAAATCTGCCCCTCTCCAATCTATGCCCATTCCCCCTCATCCTATCAGATCTCAGATACCCACCCAACTAGATGGAGATTTTCCAACACCACATGTTGCTGCTGAGACCTGTGTTGCCTGAAACGCACCCAAGGGATTTCATGGGAATTTTAGGGTAAGACTGGCAGGCCATGCTTCCTTGTAGGCAGGGACATGGGGAGAACTTCCACCCTGAACTGACGGCCTTTAGGCTTGGACCTCAGTCATAGAATTATAGAATCATAGAATGGTTTGGCTTGGGAGGGACCTTAAGTTCATCTCATTCCACTCTCCTTGCTATAGGCAAGTCAGGGAATCTCTCTGTCCCCCAGCAAAACTATCTTCCTTTTTGGACTGAAAACCAAACCCCGGTGTTTTCTGTGAACAAGAACTGTGTTTTCTGACCCCCTCTATCCAGTTTGCCCAGTATGCCCCATTTTCATCAGCAGAGCATATTCCCTCCAATTGCATTAAAGAAGTGTGTGACACTGAATATAGTAAATAAAAACGTTTCTCATAATGTAAGTAGATGTGGTGCTTTGGGACATTGTTTAGTAGGCGTGGTGGTATTTGGCTGTCAGTTGGACTTGGTGATCATCTTAGAGATCTTTTCCAACCCTACTGATTCTTTACCATGATATGAAAGAATTTCCCCTGGAGGCTCAAAGGTTTTCTTGTTGTTTATCTGTTAAATGAACACTGCAAGTGAAAGGAATTTGTAATTGTGCATATTTTGAAAAGAGGAGGTGAGATAATGCCTGCAGCTGAAGCTATATCCATGTGGAGCTAACTGGGAGCTGAAAACTAATATCCCTATTCTAACAGTTTGGGCATCAGCAATCAGAAGCCAAGACAAGCAGAGGTGGCAAAATAGACCGTATCATCCAAATCAGAAAGGAATCAACCACATATACTCCCACCCGTTCTTTGATATACAATTGGTTGAACCTGTGGTCAGTGGGAAGGATGAAAATCTTGTGCCTTGAGGTGCAGTGGGATTCAACATTGCTCAAACCTGCCCTCCAATTTGCTGAGGGGGGACATTGTCATTTTACACAATATGATCTCTTGGCCACCGCAGAAATTCTCTACTACATGTTCAAGGCAGACTATGACCCGACCTAATTCTAGGATACCCAGATAGTCTGTATTACAAAGAATACTCCATATTATATTTGCATTAAAAGTTATGCATTAGCAAAGTTTATGGGAAATGGTCTTCCTTGGATTTTTCACTGCATCCAGCACTTGTCTGGCATCCCGGATCCTGCAAGTCCAGAGATGCAGCTATTGCATGCAAGCAAATAAATTGTGTATATACTGCACAAATTACCACTCACACACTCACTGCACAAATGCAACCCGTCTGAGGCTATCCCAGATTTCAATAAGCAAAATGTACCATCCCTACCTAGTGTGCTACTCTGTCCCTGCAAAAGTGACTACCCCTGCACAGACTGCTGGCTTATAAATTGTGTTCTTTACTTCTTCTTTGCAGGAATGTACTGGAGATTTATAAAACATATAAGACCTAGTGGTTAATGTTTCATCTGTACATAAATATCCTGAGGGACAAAACTACTGTTTAATGTCCCATGAAAATAAATATGATTTATGCAAATGTTGTCTGAAACATTTTTCTTTTGTTAGCAATACCTTTGCACATAAAAACCAGAACCCAGATTTATCTACCGTTCGTGCTACCCATATAACATGTAAGGTTGCGTGCATTAAGTAAGGAATAAAAAAGTAAATATTGCTTCTGCTGAGTGAAGATCTATAGAGATGTGGCTTCATTTTTGGGGTGATTTGGATTTAGATCAACATCCAACAACTATGCAAGTTAATAGAGCCCTAGGTGTGCAAAAGGCCTGAAGCACTCATTGTCTTTGAAGTGGTTTTACAAGTCAAAATGAATTGCCATGGGAAAAAAAGCAGGTTTTTTGCCCTCTCTGGCTGCCAGAGTGCCGCTTGGTCTTTCCCATGTGGCTCAGGTTGACATCCTAAATTAGGAGTACTTAAAATCATCAGCTTTTGGAAGCCTGGTTTAGAAAAGCATGATTTAAACCAGCAATCCATAATGCCAAATGTAAGCCTGCTGCAGCTGTGAAAGTTCCCAAAAGGACTGTAAAGTAGGTGACCAAGGGGACGTGTATTTTCAGCTTTCATAAACCCCATTTCCCAAAAGTTACAGGAGGAAACCTCCTTTCTCCCCAGCCTGTTGACTCTGAAAACAATATGTCTTTCAGCATCCTTTGTCCAGCCATACTTAGGCTGGTCTGAGTCCACCCTGCACCCCAGCCACCTCAGTCCCACCAGCAGGAGAGGCCCCATGTCCCAACCTGGGCTCACCAGGTCCTGCACAGCACACAAAAGCAAGAAATAACAGGGAAAAAAATGGGGTGAAATATCCACAGCTAGGACTTTGCAAACAGGCTAGGAAGGCAGTGATAAATATTTGTATTTAGTCACTTCTCAAGGGGCGTGTTAAAGAAAGAAGTGTGTTTATTATTCCTCTTCAGAAACAACAATGGGACTCAGGGGCTGAGGTTGAAAGTGCATCTCAATAATTCAGTGTAGAAAGTATTATAGGGATATGGTGTAATTATCAAAAGCAAAACAAAGAAACAAAGAACAAGTCACTCCAGCTCTAGAAATACATTTGGCCAGAAAAGGTTGTTCTTTCTAGACTAGACATAAAGAGGAATTTCTTCACTATGAGGGTGGTGAGGCACTGGCACAGGTTGCCCAGTGAAGTTGTGGCTGCCCCATTCCTGGAGGTGTTCAAGGCCGGGTTGGATGGGGCCTTGGGCAGCCTGAGCTAGTGGGATGTCCCTGTCCATGGCAAACGGGTTGGAACTAGACGATATTTAAGGTCCCTTCCAACTCAAACTATGCTATGATTCTATGATTTTTCTTTTTCTGCACCTTCTATTTTCAAGCCCATCTGAGAACCTCAGACTTCTCTGCACAGAGAAGGCAGGCAGTGAGGAAAACCAAATTACACTGAGCTGAAAACTCTGATTTCTCCAAGAGCAGAGACACAATTAGTGGTCTCAGAAGTTTGGAATTAAAATTACATTTTCATGAATGCTGAGATACACTGTATGTTAAAACTTCAGAATGTTGCTAAACTGCCCAGGGAACCATACCTATACTTACTGGAACAGTATAACAAGCACTGGACTGGGAACTGAGTGTTTTGGTATTTCTGATCACATTTAAATTCTCTTTGCTTCCTTTTAGTCATTAGTATAGGGAAGAGACCATTGTCGTCCTGAGCAAAGCTTGCAGCTGGATAAAATTTATGCATTTAGGTCCTCACCAATTTAAATACATATCCTTTCATTCCCAATCCAAAGGTGGTGATAATTCTTAGCACCAGTCAGGGCAATTTAAATTGCAAAATTCAAAATCAGTGGGTGCAACTCCTACTGACATAAGGAAGGGTAAAGATGGGCCTTTGGTTTCAGGCCTCCTTTCGTTGATGCTACTAAGGCTGTGCCATCTGAAGAGTGGTCTTAGAAAAGGAAGGATGAATCCATGAAGAGAGGAGAGAGATGGAAGAGACACTCTGCTGCTGTTACTTCATGCAGATTCCCTGTACCAGAGGGGAACCAGTATAGGAATGTGCCTTGCTTTCTGAAAGATGCCCTTCTGTTTCCCTTTCCCTTGTCAAGAAAGAAAGATTGATACTGCCAAGCCACCAGCACATCAAACTTTCTGTGTTTTCACAGAACTTTTACTCCATGAATTCACTTGCCGCAGCAGAATCTCTGAAAACAAGAACCAAGACTCAACTTGGATCTCAAAAAAATATTTTTTACTTTATTTTTTTCCTTTCTTTGTTCATCCCGGCAGGATCTAAAGTAAGTATTGTCTTTTCTCCTCCTTTTCTTTTTTCCCCTGTAACTTTGAAGCTGTTGTTGGCTATTGATCTTACACCCTCATTTGCTGACAGAATTAATGATTTAGGCTTTATTTCACTGTAATTCCTGGCAGCTCTTCTTTCTGAAACTCACAGTTGCCAAATGAAGTAAAAAGATATAAAAATGGTCATTCAGTATAGAATTTTAAAAATCATTCTAGCAATAAATCACTGTCTTAATTATGGTTTCTTTTGTCATTTAAATGGCTCGTATGGCCAAACCACAAGTATTAGTGGCAGAAGAGTAGTGAGGAAAGAGCTGCTGCCTCTTCTCTAATTTTAATGTAGGTATGTAGGATACTTGTTCTGTCAGAAATGCTAAAGTTGTTGAGCAGAAGTAGATCTCAAAATCCCCCCCCAAAAAGGCACATAAAAGCTGTCTTCCACAAAGGTGAGGGTGACCTTTCTTTAGATAATAACCTTAACATTAAGTATAAGGAACACAAACTGAAAGTTGAGTTCAGTATCACAAATGTGTTTTTAATCAGGACAGATGAAAACAGATATGCACGTGTTCATGAGGTGTAAAAAGGTGAAGTCCACCAAAACCCAAATGATTTGTCACTCTTCCATCGAAGTTTCCTCATGTGGTACTTGGGGCGCTTTACATATAAAGCTGGATCACCTCCTTTTTTTTCTTTTTTTTACCACTTTGTAAATTGATGCAATTTACTGGCTCACATAGGACATCTCGTGAGAAGGGAGTATAATCCTAAGCAAGTCTCCTCCTGCCCTAACTGGGAGTTTGGTGGGACCACATTTCCACCCCATTCTCCTCACTGCCGGGGCAGTGCCCACTGTGCTAGGTGAGCCCCACCAGATAGCTGGCACTGCACAGTCTCGTACAAACTCATTTGCAGAACAGCAACTCGTAGCAATCCAAAATGACCTAGAAATGTTCTGCCACAATGGAAAAGACACCAGGTTTTCGTTTAGTTGCCTAAACAGCTATACGTAAAAAAAAACCCAAAAACCAAAGGTGTAATTATACCTACAATTCATCAGTGGGATTTTTGGCAGAAAGCGTAAAGTAAACAAAAGATCAAGAACCAAATTTAGTCTCCTTTTTTTTAATTTATCCATTACCTCCAACTGCCACGAAATAGCTCCCATTTTGGCCCTGAGAAGAAAAAAAATCATTTTCTATAGATAATCTTCTCGAAATGTATTATAATATGCCCCTAGATAATAGTGAAAAAAAGAATCAGGACCTGAGTAAAAGTCACAGTGATGAGAAGAAATCTCATTCTGAGCAGAAATCTTTCTACTTGGTTACCACCCAATCTAATCCTGACAGTGCACCCGACTTGAAAAATGACATCCCCATCTCCAAGAATTGAAAGGTGGCAGAAAAAGCAAGCACTCTGTGCTTTGGTCTAAAGCAATTATGAGCTCCTCACAAGCTCGAAGACAAAAATTGATTTTCATTTCTAGATTATCAAGAGGTGGGGGCATGGAGGTCAGGAAATCTGACCCTATTTTGACCTAGTGGATTGGATTGTTTTCAGACCTGTTCAGTATTGAAAAGGATTGTTTGGGATGGGAGGGCAGGAGGAGGAGAACGAGAAGATAAATCCTCATGTTTTGTGCCCACTGCTATCTAATTTTTTTTTTTATCTCACTTGATGTTGTTAACAATTCAACATATAATCACGTATTTTAAGTTGTTTATTTGAAAGGCATTTGCCCATAAACAACCAAATCCGATAAAGGCAGCAGAAGCTGCAGACTGCTGTATTGGGAGACCATAAAAACGGTATAGAAGTAAACACAATCCGGCTTTAGAGAAGATGCAGATTTCTTTAGATCACTCCTGTGCTGTGCATATACCTATAAACCATTCAGCTGACCAAAATATTTTGTTACTATGGCAATTCAACATTTTTACAACACTGCCCATTTGAAAAGATTCGAAACCATTGTGCCATTACTTGGCTTCCACAGAAATTTTGGGTTTTACTGAGGTGAGACACATGCATCTCTGCTTTAAATTGAAACACAATGAAACCTTTCTAATTCAAGTCCGTAGCAACCACATTGCTACTTTTATTACCGAAAACTGGAATTAAGGTAATGTATGTAGGGTATTGGCTTTACTTTCATTTCAGGTTTGAACTATTGCTCTTTTTAGAAATAAGAACTCTGTAGATGCTTTAGATAAACTCATGCATATTTCTTTCCATTTAGAAAGAGTGCTTTGTCTTCAGGGAATAATACACAAGTTAAACAATAACTTCAAGGGGAAGGTATGAAAAATATAAACCTTGTAGAGGAACTAGAAGCAGCAGGAGGTCAGGACTAGCCCAAACACTAACCCAGCCATTCAGATTAATCAGTTCCGGAGTGGCAGGGTCCCACCCTATAAACTGTACAGTGTGTGTACAGTCAGTCGCCACTGAAATATTGTCATTTCTGGCAGAAATGCCACAGCTGCTTAACAGCCCACATTGACACAAGCCCTCAAAGGAGAGAACGGGGAAAAAAACCCAACCAGACCTTTAGCCAACTGAAACTGTAGGACTGCTGGAGCAACATGGAGTTGGTTACTGGGAATTGTGTTGCTACAACCATCTGGTTTTCCAAACCTTCAGGAAAAATGAGGGCGTTATGAAAAGGTAATGGAAGGAAGCGAGCAAAGCCATGCATGCGTGTAAGACATAAGTGCAGGCATTCAGGCATTTTTTTTGCAAGAATCTGACTGGCTGACACATCATAGTGGCCAGCATTTTCACTCCAGTTTTAAACTGATGCGGATCTCCAAAATAAATATGAACAGAAGGTAACCTTGATTTTGCCCTGATGTATTACTGACCCAAATCAAGCAAAGTCTTGAAATGAAAAGTTCTTAAATGTCCCAAAGTAGATCTCTGCTGCTACTAAACTTCTTCAACCAACGTTCTGATTTGAAAAGCTAAAGGGAAATTATCTATAAGCAGACCACATTCAAAATAACACATGAACATGAAAGCGTGATGCTGGTTTTGTAATTGTAGTGTCTTGCTTTCAGAACTCTAAAGCAGGAATCTGAAGCACAATGGCTATGCATACATAATGCTATAAAATTAGTGCAGACAGCTGGCAAATCATTAATTAACAACAGTAATGGTTTCAAACTAGAGCTCTAGGGACTCCACAGGAAATAGGAAGTACATTGGTCCCGCTTTCAGTTATGCCTCTGACCTGGTTTCTTCTCCATAAATAATAAGAAAAAAACAATCCGTGTCTGAGCCACAATATCAAACAAGCCCCCACCAGCAGTCCTTGAGATAATGTGCACTCTGAATAAGCCACAGCACAGAAAGCTTTCTTCAAGTGTGCTCTAACATCAGATGCAAAACCACCTCGAGAGTACTACGCACACGGTGCTAGATCAAAAAGTAATCACAAAGACTATTTGAAACAGTTCAAAATTTAAAAAAAAAAAGGTAGCTTCCCCCCATTCCATTGTAGCTTAATTTTTACATATTAGATGATACATATTGCTTCCTGGATTGTCCCCAGGAGTATCACACAAATAGAAGTGCACATAAATGCTAAGCTAATATGTAAATGAGAAATAATCTCAAGATTTATCTATGAACTCCAGCTTCTTTTAGCAAATTTATTCATTGACAGCAGAAGGGTTACTGTCTCTCTGTGAAACATATGACGGAAAATGTTGGTTCACAGCAGATTTATTTCTACAATAGACCTAACAGGTCCAATAATTATTATAGTTCACCATGCTGTTCTCAAGTTTGTGATGAAGATTGGATTCCCTGTTAGCACAAAATATATCTGCAGGGAAAAGAGAAGGAGAGCAATTTAAAAACCGTAATATCTTCTCCTGAGGATGAACTTTACTGTAGCAGCATCTCCATATTCAGAAGATGGAAGTGATAATCTGGAAATTATGTACTAGTAAAGCTCTGGGGAATAGGCAAAGAATGGTTATGTTATGGCAAGGGAGGGGCTGGCTGGCCTCAACTGTTTGCTTTATGCCAGCCTTTCTACAGGAAAAACCAGTCCTTTCTGTTTTGAGGTGGCAACACCATGGGTCCTACCACTCCAGAACCAGCCTGCACTTTCCTGGCACTCCTGGATCTGAGCTGGGAAGATGGGGGTGCGAGGCCAGGGGGTTGGGTAGAGAAAAAGCAACAGACACCTGGACTGCCCAGAGCTGGGAGAAGGCAGAGTGTGGGCACCGCTAAATCATCCAGTCTCTCCAGGGCTGTGGCTTCTCTCACTCTCTGTGCAGTTAGCACAGCAGTCCCAGAGCTTTATACAACTTGCTGCATGGGAACAGGGGATAACAGCTGCAAGGGGACATCTGCTGGTGTTGCAAATGCTGAGCCTTTTCTGCCTCCATAAGAGGAGATTGAATGTTATACATGTCCCTGACTTTCTGCATCAGAAATGTATCAATACCCTTGTGCCTCTGTAGATGCTGCGTGTGCCTGGACTAGTGAAGGGTACAAGATTCTGCCCTTTGCTGTTATTTTTTGCATTGCTACTGAACGAGATTTCAGATGGTTAAAAAAACATGGAATGGGTATTTTGTTTTACTGATGAGAAAAGGTGGTGAGCGACCAAAACATGTTGGACAAAAGTGTTCAGCACTGGAAAAGACTGAAGTATTTAGATGACTGTGTATTTAAACAATAGACCTGGCCAAGAAATGTAAAGTCACCTAGCGGTTAGAGGGAGTGCTACCCCTGAGCTAATACAGCTCACGTCTCTCTAAGATGCTGCTCATTCCTATCGCTTCCCTCACTCTGTTTCCCTTTTATTCATTCTGGTTTGCTGCCATGTGATTCAAGCGGAAGACTGAAGCAGCACTTCGGAGCTACATTTAAGCCTCCCTGCAGTCCCCCAAACCCTCTGCAGCCGATTAAAGAATTATTTCAGTCCCCTTCTTTCCTGCACAGGCGATTGTACAGCTTTCTTGCACTGAGAGGTGAGCTGTGAATCTACCTTCATTTCTCAGAGTAGCCTCTGGAAGTCAGGCAGGACTGCAGAGGAGAAGCTTGTTCTGCTATTTGAACTAGGCTGAGACCTTGCACACTAACAGAGTTTTGAGCATCTTATCACATGACACTTTGGTCTTTTTATTCTCTGGTCCAGCAATGTCGAGGATATCATTCACATTTGTAAGCACCTGATGTTCATAAAGCCTCATGCACATCTCTTTTTTTCTTTTTTTTCAAGAAAGAAAGTTAAGGTTTGTAGAACAGGTCTTTATTATTTCAGGGATGTGACAAGAGTATAATAGGCTTTACTATGAGTGAATAATTCAAACAGAATTATGGAAGCAGGGAGGGAACTCTCAGTTAGAATAGCTTAAAGTGAAGCAAATTCCCTTAGTTTGCTTTGGAACAAACTGTACTTACACCATCATTATACTGGAATATAATTCTAGTTCAGCAGAAATCATGGAGAAGAGTATTGTAGTTTCAGAAGGTTTCAAAACTTAGACATGGCTTTGTGACAGACATGGCAGCTACATCACAATGGCTTCTGAAAAAAAAAAAAATAACAAAAGAATTTCAAGTGTCCAATCTGTTCAAACAGTAGATTTTATGCCACTAAAAATACTCAAGATAAGAAAAAATTCACTGAGCAGTTACTACAGTGTTCTTTACATGTGCTCTTTTCTCCCCGTGTCCAAAAAGCACATTTTTTCCACTTGCTTTACTTTAAAGACTTCAGTTTGCACTTCATATTGTGAAAATCAATCTCCCAATGCATCCATGAATTATCCCTGGTATTTTATATTTACATCCACAGGGTGAATGTTTCTGGCACGCAGGAGCTCTGCACTTTCTGCCTGTGTTTTTCTAACCGTTTCCAGACAATGTTTTGTTTTTCTAGAAATCTTTCAGCAGTGACTCTTGGAGTATTACAAACAAGATCCTTAACCTGATTCCATGAAGCAAATTCTGACTTACCTCATCACAGATTTGTAAACTGAGACAAGGTCACACACCTGGTCGGTCCCCAGGGTCAGAAGCAGAAACACAAAAGCTACAATTTACTGTCCTGCCCTCGTCATTAGGCATTACAGCCCCAGGTGTAAACCACTCTTGAATCTCTCTTGCAATAAGCAGTAGTTGCGGTGTCCCTGTATGGTTAACTGGTATACTTTTTCTCTCTTTCTGTCAGTAGTTCCCTATACAACATATTGGCATGAAACAAATGTGGAAGAGCAAATCTGCTTCTCTAACATGCACAGAACAGACATCAGCTGCAAAAAGTTGTGTTATGTAGCCAGTTGTGCAAACCACAGTGACTGTAACAGCAAGAACTAATCAGATTCCATGCTTATTCATTCTTTGGTATTGCATGAAATACAGTGCATAACTCCTTTGGGGCATAACTCAATGTCTGCCAGAGTCACTGGAAAGATTCCTTTTAGTGGGGAACAGACCTTGAATAATGCAGGGAATATGACAATTTATGATATTAAAAAAAAAAGAAAAATAAGCAAAAAAAAAAAGAAAAAAAAAGCAAAACATAAAACTGGTGTATAGATTTCAGTGTTCTGCTTCAGATAGATATCAGTCCCAGATGACTCAAAGTACGGGACAATGAGTAACAAATAACAGCCAGTTATGAAAAACCTGCACCAGGAAACACAATTTCCATCAATGTAAATCTAGTCATTGACTTACACCCTGATGAATAAGTATTTATATCCTTTATATATGCCTGTGTTACCAGTACATTGCTTTTTATTGCTCATACAGATAACCAATCCTTATAAAGTTATTGCTATGCTATTTAGATCTATAGCTCATGATGCTGAACATCTGTATCTCAAAAGTAGTTTAGAAAGTTAAACTAAAACAAGATTTAAGCTGAAATAAAACAAGCTGACATCAATTTTTCAGCAATACCTTTTTCTTTCTTTTTTTTTTCATAGGTCTGATTCCGTTTCTTTA
Organism: Cuculus canorus; assembly: GCF_017976375.1. Lineage (NCBI taxonomy): Eukaryota > Metazoa > Chordata > Aves > Cuculiformes > Cuculidae > Cuculus > Cuculus canorus. Next base: position 125,995,587 of record NC_071402.1, read on the forward strand.
TCCATCTCTCTCTGCAGTTTGAGCAAATTAAATTCCAGGACCTTAATATCATACAAAGACAGAAATGAGTCCTGTTATGTGAGTTTACTACAAACATTCAGTTAACTTTTAGCTCTGCTTTCAGTAGTTCACCATGTCATTTATATCAATAATGGCAACAATATGGCAAACATGCAGAACTTTCTCTCTTATTAAATTACACGAGCAGCCGAACCACTGGAAAACAGTGTACAAACATTTTAACAGTGTAGAAAAGAAAAGGTATTTTATGTATTTTGCAGTAAAATAGCACTCATTTTAAAATTACAAATACCTCCCCGAAGGCATACTGTCAAGCACAGAAAGACATAAATTGCTCTTCCCTCTCTCAGGCACTGAGATAACCTCATACACCAAATATATGAAAGCAGCAAAATTCAGCATGGCTGGGTTTTCGTTACCACGTCCTACAAACACGGGCTGGGTGTACTTCTATTGATTTTCTACCTAAGTCTGACCCCCGAAAATGAGCCATACCTACTATCTCATGTGGTTTCCTTAATTTTTCATTAGATTTATTTTTTTATTAAACGCATTAATAATTTTTCATTTGATTGATTCTCAAGCGGGGGCTTTCTCCCTGTTTTTTGCAAAAGTTATGAACAATATATCCTAGAAATGGTCCTAATGAATGCCAAGCACTCGCTCCAACAGCGGTTACAGGATCAGAGCCCAGACTCGCCTCCCTGCCTGAGATCCCGGCTCTCAGACTGTCAGTGCGCTTAACGAAATACACAGCAAGAATGTTTTGCTTTTTGTTTAGAACACATATCACCGAAAACAGATAGATAGCAGCACATTACAAGCCTTGCCCTGGTAACAAACTTGTTGAAGAATAGTGTAGAGAGAAATATTTGCTGGCGTTCTGAGAGATTTAGGCGTCGTTTAAGCACTGCTTGGCCAGATCAGTGGTAAGATCAGAAGACACAGTTCCACCTTGAAATTACACTACATTATTTCCCTGAAGTTTTCATGCCTGAAATCAATTCGTGCCTACTCAAGAGATAAAGTGAAGAACAACTTATTAAGTATGGTGCCTGTGGTAAGAAAAAAACTAAAAAGAAACCCGTAAAAAACAGCGAATAATGACTATTCACTATATATATATATATATATACATATTTATACTTTCAGATGTTCTTTATTTTAAGCTGTTAGTTAAAAATAAACACTTCAAAAGAGTGCCTTTAAAATTTCACCGACGATCAGGAGATTTTTGCTTTGAAAGCGTTCTTAACGAAAAAAACGGAGATAATCGCTTGCGGCGAGACAATCACTTAAATAACTTCAGATAATCACTTAAACTTTGGCGAGGTGAAGTTTGGGCACTTAAAAAGCAGCAAGCTGCCTAGAGCAAATAGTTACTGTTTGATTCGTTTAAAAACGGCCACGGGAAGGCGGGGAAACTCTTAGATTGATGCTCAGCCGGCACTGCAGAGGGCCGGGGACACTGTCTCATTAGCGGCATGCTGTCTAATTAACCCCGTAGGCACAAATGACGTTATTTTTCCCCGTAGCACACGAAGCGAGGTGGGTACAAACACGGGCGACCGCCAACCTCGCCGTTAGAGCCCCATCCCGGCTGCATAGACATTCGTGTTTTAAAGCCAGACCTTCTTAATTTAAGGCGAACATAACTCCCTCCCTCCCTTGATCAGCTGCCCCCAAACTCCCCTCCCCTCGGCTGTCACCCGCGTCCCCAGGGGTTACGAGTCGCCAGGTACTGCGGCGGTTCATCACCCGCAAACGAGCGAAGCTGTGACCGCTCCTCGTTCCCTTCGGGATTTTTTTTTCCTTCCTTTCCCTCTTTTCGCCCTTTCCCCTCCCTCTTTTTTTCCCCCCTTCTCCCCTCTCTTTTCTCCCTTCTCCTCCCTCTTTTTTCTTCTTCCCTTCTCTGTTTTCCCCTTCTCCCCTCTCTTTTCCCTCGCTTCCCCTCCTTTTTCCCCTCTTCCCCTCCCTCTTTTTCCCTTTCTCCCCTCCCTTTTTCCCCCTTCCCCTCCCTCTTTTTCCCTTTCTCCCCTCCATTTTTCCCCCTTCCCCTCCCTCTTCTTTCCTCCTTCTCCTCCCTTTTTCCCCCCTTCTCCTCCCTCTCTTTTCCCTCCCCCTTCCCTCTCTTTTTCTGCCCCCCTTCCCTCTCTTTTTCCGCTCCCCTTCCCTCTTTTTTTCTCCTTCCCCTCCCTCTTTTCCCCTTCTTCTCCTGCTTTTCCCCCCCTCCCAGTCACGGGGCTGAATGACGGGGCGGGGAGACCTCGCAGGCCTCGCTGAAGGGCGGGACCAAGCCCCGCCCGACCTCTCGCGGCCGGGGTGGGAGGTGCGCGGGCAGCGTCACGGGGGCGGTTGGGGGCGGTTCGGGGCGGTTGGGGGCGGTTCGGGGCGGTTGGGGGCCGGGTTGCCGGTCGCCGCGCAGCCCCTCCCCGCGCCCCGCCCGCAGCGCGTTCCCCCAGCCGCGCCCCTCGCTCCGCCCCCGCCGCCGGCCAATCGCGGGCGCCTCCGCCCCGTCTGCGGGGGGGCCCCGCCCGGCGCCGCCGCCACGCGCCCAATCCGAGGCGCAGGGACGCGCACCGCCCCTCGCTCATTTGCATGCAGCGCTTCTATTGGCCTCCTCAGGGAAGGCAGGGCCGGAGGAGGGCGGGGCGAGGCGCGACCTGGGGCGGTGCACACTCTCATTGGCGGACACCGCCCGCGGGGCGGGGTTATTGAAATGACGGTCCGGCACCGCCTCCGCGCGGGGCGGAGGGATACAGCGAGGGGCCGCCTGCTCGCATATGCATGAAGGGACGGGCCGGGGGAGGGAGTGACGCGGCTCGTAAACGTTGTTTATGGCGTGCCGCGCCCCTCCGGGTTCCCGGGCCCTTCCGCCCCGCCGCGCTAATTGGTGCGATGGGTGGTCCCGCTTTCGCCGTGGCTCTGTAACCCAAGCCCGCTCCCTCGCCGTTTTTAATAACGCCGAAATCTGGGCCAGATGGGAACCATTAGCGACCCCATCCCCTCTCGCTGATCTTTATAATCTTATTAGTTTAATGGGTCACGCAGTGCAGGACCTATTTCCTACGGATCAAAGGGAAAACTAACAGGGTAATATCCCACCGGGCTTCCTCCGCTCTGCCCCCGCTGGTGCTGCTGGAAATGTCCCCCCTTATTAACCAGCACCGGCCGCCGGGTTTTAAAAGGCTCCGGGGCTGCTCTCCCCCGCGGTGGGGGTTCGGTTCTGCCAGCGGTGCCCCTTTCCCGCACTTGGCACCGCACTTGGCACCACCACCCGCCGGGGCTGCTGGGGAGAGGGGGGGGGTTCTTCTCCTCCTTTCCACCCCACCCCTACCCCAGGAGAAATGCTTCCGATTGGGGAGATATTATCAGATACGCCGGCATGATGCCTGGCTTATTCCCGGGAGATCGCGTTGCATTATCCGGTGCTTTGGATTTTTAAACCAAAAAAAGCATGAAAGCGGCATCACACGGGATGGGTGATGGGGTCGAATCGGATACCCCCTGGCTTTGCCCGGCTGACCCAGGGGCGGTGTTTTCCTCTCAGTGGCAAAACGCTTATTTGTAAGCCTGGAGACCCCCTCCCGCAGCCCCCGCAATAACTTTTAGCACAATAAATTAGATGTACTCGCACTGTGGTCCATTACGGGGGAGTGTTGTGTGACGGCTCCTGTCAAAGGTTACCCGCCTTCGTGCAGCCACATAAAGCGTTTCTCTGGAGGGGAAATATTTAGACTTATTAAAAGGACCTGGAAGCTGTGGGCTACAGTCGGGATCAAGAACCTCAGCCCCTCCTGCGACCCCTGGGCGGGGGGCATGGCCACCGACCCCCCTCGGGCCAGGCTCAAACCCATTCATCTACATTTCCCGCTATATAAAGTGTAAAACTGTACAAATGTATATATATATATAAAATACATACGCACACCTGTAAAATATTTATATATAAAATTCCATAAAATGGATATGGACGCAAAACCTAGGGAAAACTAAGGCTGTGGAGAGAAAGCTCCTAAATCTTGTCGTTTAACACCCACCGGTATAGTGGAAATCACTGGACAAATCGGAGAACGCGTGTGCGCAAACAGGGAACAAAACGATTTATTCACCAGGATTTTATTTTCTGAGATTCTAAAGGGTTTCTTCAAGGCGACAGGGGGGAGTTGACAGATTTTTCTTCTATACCTCATAGAAAATCCGTTATTTTCAGTTGTGTAGTCTGTCTCACAATATATTTAAAACGTAAACTTCCCCCCCCACACTTGTTGAAGTATCAGAGGTGACACATTGTTCTCCAGTTCGGAAACTGGATGTCATTACGTGCGCGTACAAACATAGGCGCGTACGGATTTATCCATACAGCTCGATGGGTATGTGTGTATTCCCCCTTTAATACTACCTGCATTGGTTATCTGACAAATTGAAAACTGGATGGTGAGTATAGCCATATGCACACAAGCCACACACGTACACAGTAAGCTGTATTTTATTACAGACTATTAATGCACAAGCCCATAAAAATCTATCCCATTTAAATTTTATGGCAGTCTGTGCCTTAGGTGCGCCTGCTTGTGCAAAAAGAAATTGTGAACATACGATTGTTTAGGCACACTAAGCGCTGCTTTTTTTTTTTTTTTTTAAATGTCAGTATTGCAAATCACACGTAACACGGATTATTATAAAACGAATGTTAAGAACACTCTGTAAATGTAAATATCCACTTAAGGGGCGCTTAAGAGATAACAGACGGTGCTTTCCCCTGTCCCATACAGCCGGTGGCGACTACACCAGGTTTTGTCTCTGTGGTTTTTTACCGTATTTTCTCTTGGAAACAGATGTGTAGTTTATTTCAGGAGAGCTTTCTGGTTTTGGTTTCCCCCCCCTCTCCCCAACCTGCTAATTCCCCGAGTTTATTCGTGCCATAGACAATAAAGCCATAAAGCTGACTGCAGAAATTTGTTTGCCGTAACGACGTGTTATTTGAGTCCCAGCTTTGGGGACTCTGACACTCGGCCAGATCAAAGAGCCCCCTTAAAACCCCCGGGTGATTCAGACCCGGTGTGTGCTTGTGGAAACCTGGACGGAAACCAGCGAGGGGAGAGCCCGGAGGCGCCTCCGCGGCTCCTGGACCGGCGGTTCCACAACCACCCCCCCATCAGCACCAGGGGTGCCACATCCCTTCGCCCCGGTGCTGGTCCCGCTCCTAGGCTGGGGACAGGCGGATTCAGGGGACGTTTCCCCATTTTCCATCTCTGGGTTCGCAGCCTAGTTTTGGGTGTGAGTCCCTTTCCCACTGCATCTATCCCGACACGGTTTTAAAGCACCGCGTCTGATTACCCGGTATTAATTTTACTACCAGATATCGACTCCTGAAAAGTAGATTTAAATTACGTGTCAGAGAAGTGATACTATAAAGCCGGCAGAAAACAGAATCCCTCCTCAAACACGTTTATGGGCTAAGGCTGCAAAGATCACAGGCTTCAGGTTTTGCCTTCGTTTTAAAGGTTGTCCCTGCACGGGAAGTCATTTGATAAACCTGTAAGCTGTACTTCATAATCTTTACTGCTTTATGGAGCTTTCCAAATCTTTAACACGCTGTAACCTTTTCAAGACAGATTGCCAGACAACATTTCGGTGTTAGGTTTACTTAATGCAGTTCTTGCGAGGAAGTGAATTTTCACGGTACCCACGTTACTGCCGGGCAGTGTGTCTGTCCCCCCACCCCTCCCTCCCCCGGAGCCGTCGCCTGCGAGGATTTATTAAACCTGTTGATTTATAACATCTCCAGCACGAATTTTGATCCGTCAGATTGCAGCCTACACCGTCTCTGAGGGTGCCAATAGCGAAAGGCGCTTTGGGTACATATTCCTCCGATCAGCGCTTTCGTGGAGGCGGGAGAAGGGTGTAAATTATGATTTATTGCCGTGTTCAGCCGTTTAGGAAGCGAAATTAACCCCAGAATGCCTCCATCCCTTTTGAAGTTCACGGTTTGTTTTTCTTACAGTACAGAGCGCGGATCAAAGGCTCGAAAACGCCCTCTTGTGTTTATTTCTAGGAAAAAAAAGAAAAAAACACAAAAAGGAAAAAAAATGGAGGATAAAAGAGAAGGGAAGGGGGAAAGAAAACCCAACAACACAGAGCTGTTTCGGGTAATTAAAGTATCAGCTCGTCGCCGCGGAAACCCAACACCCTGCGGGGGGACCACGGCTGCAGCCCCCGATACCCCCATCCGTGACGAAATGGTCCGTCCTTCGTGACGTCACGCAGCAGTAAATAAGGGCAGTGAAAAAGTCAGGATGCGTCTGGGGTTGTGTGTTTTTTTTTTGTAAACACTGATAAGAACTCTCCCTATTAATCCGGGCGAGTTGTGCCTCGTTGCCAAAACACCGGGAGGGGGCGAAGCGGGGGTCCGTGTCCCCACCTCCCGCCCCCTCCCCGGACCAGCCAATGGCTCCTAACTCCGTAAATCACAGGACCCGCTCTCCCCCCCGCCCGCTGATTGGCGCTCGGTGATGCCCCCGGGGGGGGGGCGGGCAGCACCGGGGCTCCGCGGAGCCGAGCCGGCGGGGTCAGCTCGGAGCCCCTCGCCCGGCCGCGCCGCTCCTCCCGTGTGCAAGAAACGAACGGTTGCGTGTTGCTCACACCCCCGCTGCCCCGCACGGAGGAGCTCTCTCACGCAGGGAGCTGTACTTATTCAGCCGGGAGAGGCGAGTCAGGCAGCTCCCACGGCCCCGACTCCCATCGCGAAGGGCCGGGGACTGGGCTGCGCCTCTTCCTTCTGGAGGAGCCGGGCAGGCGGGTCCAGCCGCCTCATAACGGCACACAAACACCCGCGTGTGCATTTCGTCGCCGGGTTATTTTGTTTTATAGATTCATACAATGGTTTGGGTTGGAAGGGAACTTAGAGATGACCCATTTCCAACCCCCCCGCCACGGACAGGGACATCCCACCAGACCAGGCTGCCCAAGGCCCCGTCCAGCCTGGCCTTGAACACCTCCAGGGATGGGGCAGCCACAGCTTCCCTGGGCAGCCTGTGCCACTGTCTCTCAGTGAAGAAATTCTTCCTTATGCCTAGTCTAAACCTGCCCCTTTCCAGTTTATGCCCATTCTCCCATGTCTTATCACCACAAGCCTTTGTGAACAGCCCCTCCCCAGCTTTCCTGTAGCCCCTTTCAGGCACTGGAAGGTCACTCGGAGCCTTCTCTTCTCCGGGCTGAACAACCCCAACTCTCTCAGCCTGTCCTCGTAGAACCATTTTAACACACACAACGCGCCCGCCCGGCAGATGCCATTATTTCTTAGGCAGACGATGGCGGAGAGAGCTGCCGCTGCGCAGAGCCACGGGCAGGGCCGGGGAGGCGTCACCGCGTGGCGTCTCTCTGACGTGCAGTGACTCCGAGTGACGGGCAGAGCCCCCCCCTCCCCCGGCAGCTCCCACGACACAGCCCCGCCCCGCCGCGTTATGCAAATCCCGCCTGATTGACGGCCCCGCAGGCAGCCAATCGCGCGGCGCCCCGCGAGCCATTGGCCGCCGGGCCCTTGACGTCAGCAGTGACGCCAGTGAGGACGCTGACCAACCCGCGCAGCGTATGCAAATCATGGGGCCGCGGGGAGGGGGGGAGCGGTGGTGGCGGCGGGCGCCGCCCCGTGGCCGCGCGAGGCGCTGCAGCGGCGGCGGGCGGCGGGCAGGGACGCGGCTCCGCGCGGGGCTTGGCACCGGGCTCTATTGCTCTTAGGGTTCACCCTAAGACGAGCTGAAAATGCCCGCGGGCCGCAGCATCCTGGGGAGCGACGGGGACACCGGGCGGGCAGACGGTTGCGCGCCACTCGGCTTTTTTTCTTTCTTTTTTTTTTTTTTTTTTTTTTTTTTTTTTGTTTTCTCACTTTTTTCCCCACTGGGACAAAAACTCAGACTAAAATCCACGACAAAGCCACCGGGCACCTCGGGAACTTCGCTGTCCTCCCCGCTGCGAATTTTGTATTTAGCGAATTTTCTTCCCTTGCCCCTGGGAAGCGGCATTTTATTAAAGTGAATTAAACAAAGAAAAGCGGCTCCGGGCGCGGGGAAGGGACCGGAGTGAAGCGCTGCGGGGTTTGCTTCGGTGGAGCCCGAGCCCCGTGGAGCCGCAGCCGCTCTTTGTCAGAGAGCTTCGGGTGTTATCAGGGTCTGTGAGCCCGGGTGCCCACGCTGGGAGTGCAAATACACCTCCAGGCACGCACACACGCGCACGGAGTTGTATTTTATGTATTTTAAGTGTAAAAAAGGAAAGTTGTCCTCTAAGGAGCATCCCGAGCTGCTTGTTGTCCCCTCCTTGCCCGCAAGCCCCAGGAGTGTCACAGCAAGCCCTGTCCCGGAGCCACGGCTGCTCGCCAGGCTCCTGCCGATGCCTCCAGCCACGCTTCCATTGGGTCCTGACCCTCTTCCCATCCTATTTTCCCAAGATTTGCAGTTTTTCCTCCTGGGAGGCTTGCGGTCCCTTCTTTTCAATTGCTTAAGTTTGTTTTAGCAGACGAGGCACTCTGAGGCACTGCGCGCAGTTTGCAATTTAAACAACTTTTAAGCGACCTAAGAAACACCACGCTACGCCTCTGCCCGGAGTGGCAATAACGCACAAGGGTACAACGACAGTTCGTGTCTGTCCTGTGCCTCTTGGAGTTGGGGTGCAACGGATTACAAGTGTGTCTGTACTTCTGTACATGGAAAACTGCTTAAATTCGGTGCTCAGCGTTTAGAAATAATCCCGTGAAAGAATACACGTGATGTTTGCATGTTTTTGGGAGGTGTTCTGCTTTTGTGACTTGTAAAAAAATGTAAGATCGGTAGTATCTGTGTGATAGTCCACAACAGTTTATCCTGCAGTGACCCAACACATGAAAAATGTTTCCCTTTCGAAGAGAAGGGTAAAAAGGTACCCTTGCGACCACTGGCAGAACAATTTTATAGATGTCTGTATCAGTATTGCTCCTCTGGAGGAGAGTGGGGCTGCGAGGGCATACATGTGGATGCAGGAGGGGTTAGTGGGGGGATAAAGAGACTGTGGGCATAGGGAAAGCAGCAGTTCCTGAGAACCCATGTGGAGCTTACCCTTGCCCCCATTTAAAAATCCTAAACAGACATTCCAAGAAGGAGGAAACAATCCTGATTTGTTTTCATTGGAGGTTGTAAAGCAAGACCCAAACAGAGTTAGAAATATAAACCAACTGAAAGATCTCCCAGCTGTTTAGCTGCTGCTTCTAAACAAGCCTGATCTCTTTTTCTCTCTCCCCCCTCCCCGATCTCCCTGGCTTGTGGTTTCTCTCTAAATAAGGAAAGTTCTCTAGAGAATAGCGCACTGGAATTCACTCCCTCAAGAAATGACTGCATAGTTTGGTGAGAAGTGAAAGAGGCCTTGAGCTGGGGAGGGCTTAAGGGAAATAGTGATGGCTCCATAGTTGAGGGGAGATATCTGCTGTGGTAACAAGGAGAAGTAAATGCTATGCCTCAGCGCACAAGCCTGATTACCCAAAGGGCTCAAAAAGAATCCGCTCTCCTATGCTCAAATAATCAGAAATAATTGACCCTGTGCAAAATTGTTCCTCTGTTTTCCTGGTGCACTGGTCATTCTCAGGGACTGTGCCGGGAGCTGAGCAGGTCCTGCAGTGGAATTCTTGTGGGCTCTGATATACTCCTTAGGGTCAGTGCTGAATCATGGCCCCTGGCCCTCCCACCTATTTTCTCACATTCTCTTCCTAATCCTCTGCCTCCAAGCCTCTCCAAGCCCTTCCCTGCTATTCCACCTAATTTCTGGACAGTTCTAGGACTACCATATCTTTTGATTTTACTCAGACTGCTTTGCACCTTCAGAGTTTTGAATACCAACCTTGTTGTTTCCTTGTCTGTTACGTTTTCATACAGAAGTCGAACATTGTGACTTTAAACTGCTTTTACCAAATATTTTTTTTTGTTTCTATAGCACAAGCTGCCTGCCTGCAGTGGTGAAACCCTGAGATCCCCCTCTCCACTCTTGGCTGTCCCCTTTCCATGATCTTAAGGGACTGCACAAGAATGCTGGCCGGAAAACAGCCAGGTCTGTGCCGGGGGCGACAGAGCAGGACAAAGTAAAACTCAGCATCTTTCCCACAATATCACGTCTGCAAATTCTATAAGGGAAAGCAATTCTTTGGAGTGGGATGCTGTAAGACTAACCAGAACAAGACAACCAACCAACCAAACAACAAAAAAGGGAAAAATAAGAGTCTTTAATCCCTACTCCCCCCATCTTGAGTTGCAGTTATTTGCTGTGTCCTAGATTATTTCCATCCAGAAGCTTATTTCCAAACAGAATATGGGTTTACTTGGCTTGGTGTGTGTGTATGTGTTTCTCTGGTATTAAGTGTTATCTTTTCGTCCTTGATTAGAGATCATTATGTAGTGCCATTAATTGCCACCCCCAAATTTTATGAAGCATGTCCCCAAAGTGATCAAAAGTTCAGGGGTGGTTTGGGGCGGGGTGGAAGTTCTTGTTCAGAGGCACAAAATGCTTCGTGTATACACACTCCTATAGGCATAGATATATAGATGTGTGTATGTATCGATGTGCGTATATTTATATCTACGCATATATGTATGTGTATATATATACACACACAAATATAAAAGTGTGTATAGATATATATTGTGTGTGTATATATATATTGTGTGTATATAATATATATTGTGTGTGTGTATATACATATACATATATATGTACATATATATACATATATATGTATATACACACAAATATAAAAGGCATGTGCCTGCAAAGACAGTTGTAGGCGCCCTCGCAGTGTCGAGACACAGCCGCCAGGGGGCAGCAGACACCGCTGCACCGTTCCAACCCTTTGCGTTTCAGGCGAGGTCTGCTGGAACAATGGGTTTATTGAACACAACGGGAAAGCTGGTGAAAAGTTAGTGGAAGCTGAATTCCTCGCAAAGAAAAAAACCTTGCGGTATTTCCACACCCACGCCCCTGTTCTTTTAGCCTTATCGAAGGAATTAATCCTTTTTGAAACATTTCTACACCTTGAAAAACACCAAGATAAACGTTAATAACTATCGTAGCTGACTTGGGAAGATTTTCCCAAGTTGGTTCCCCTGCAGAAAACAGTAAGGCAGTGCTGGAAAAGCTGAATGCTGTCTTACTGTCATGTAGATGCAGAAGTGATTGTGGGGGTCTTACAAATTCTGTGGAAAATAGCTGCTTTTAATTCAGAAGAAAGCTTTTGACACAAACTAGGCAGTGGATACACAAACTGGAGCTGGATGCACAATGGAGTATATTTTCTGTGGATTTTCAGTTGAATTTTCCAATCGCTCCACTTTGTCTGGCTTGATGTTTTTTCGACTCCTTTTCAATACCACTAATGTGATGCAGTTTTAGGACCCCAAATGGCTGCAAAGGGCAAATTTGCCCAGTTGCTTTCTGTTTGCACTTTCATCAGTAAGCAGCTCATTATCTCCAATTGGGGACCACCACTAGATGACTTAAAATAATGACAAGGAAGCGACAAGCTCAAATAGTCAACCCAAGAATAAACAAAACTCACAGAAAAAGATGAGATCAGTCATTTCAACAGAGTTGTCTGCCAGAGCAGGTAAAGGAGACCAAATTAATTTATCAGTGTTTTTAGAGTGCTCTTGCAAAACTTGTAGCTCACTAAACACTCACAAAATAAATTACTGGAAATTAAAATTATTTCTTACACTTTAAACAAAAAAAAGCTCAAGTGTTTAGATTTTGTGCTTGTTGTATAATGTAAATGCTGTTCTCTAGAGAGCAGATGCATTCCCAATGTTACATTGCAGGGTCCGAGGGATCATGGAGCTCAGTGGTCTCTGTGAATATGTATTGAGTCCATAACCTGTGGCTGAAGGTCCTGATCCCTCCCAGTCTGCAATAGCTGCTGGTGACATGGTAACCGCAGTTCCTGTCATGTCAGTGACTGGGAGATAAAAGGCCATTGAGCGCAGGGATGCTTGGAGCTGAATAGGAGCACTGCAGCAGTTTCAGAGTGAGAGTCTCTATACATGACATTCAAGACAGATTCTTTCTTCTCTTTTTCAAAAACAAAGAAACAAATGAAACAGGAAACACTCAGCAAGAAGCTCAGATGCTTTCTCACCCACCTCCTCTGGGCCTTGGTGCATTGCTCTGTCGATGAAGGGGGATCATGACAAGCCTCACTGTGAGCTTGCAGCAAAGTAGCTGGTAACGCAGATGATGTGATGTACAGGCAAAGAAACTCCTCTGCTCCAGATGTGCTCCGGTCTTATTCGACCAGCTGATAAGAAGCTTTGATTGTTTTGCCTATCAGGGGTGATACGATCGTTCCAAAGCATAACATATTTTAGTCTGGACATTGCAAGCCTCATTCTCTGCCAGTCAGATAAAATGGCTATTCTGATATTTTGCCTGTGCTTTCATCTACATACACTAAATATCATGGAAAGCAGACAAAGTCTCTGTCTTGTTACAAAGAAGAACGAGTCAATCTTCCTGCAAAGGTGTGCCCCATGTGCCAGAGAAGGTACCTGCACAATTGTATCCCCAAAGATTTTTTTTCAGACAACCTTGAAAATTACTCGTACTTCAGGAAGCACCAAGATACAGCAGTTCCAGGAAAGACTCCCATTACAAGAAATACTAATGGGAACTGCAGGCTCTAATTTTACTTCTGATCATGGTGCCTGTGGCTTAGATATCTCAGGCCAGACTTGCACTCCGTGAACGAAGTCAAGGGAATGGTACTGACTCAGCCCATTTGGGAAATCTGTCCCACTGTATTCTTTATCCGTTTGCCAGCATAAAACCTCTCATGTATGGTGTTTAATTAGTTTCTGGATAAACTCTGGAAAAAAAAGTTCATATATTTTTTGATAACATGGTCCCGTTGCTGTGTTTTTCCCAGATAGCAAGTGGAAATTCAGAGCAGGAGGCAAATGCTTATTTCTGAAGGTTGGAAGGCCCTCTCATCATGGCTGGCTGTGGGGTTATAAACAGGAATTCATTTAGTGTGAAGACTGTAAGTTGCAGCTTTTGGACAGTACATGGAGATGAATGTTGTGGCTTATACCAAAGATTTGAGCTGCAGGAAGAGGGAGCAGGAGGGGGTAAAAAAAGTGTGTTTGGAATTTTTATTTAGAAAATAATCAAACTCATGCATTGTGAGAGAACGTAGAAAGGTTTCTCTCTCATGAGTCTGAACTTCAGAAATAGGTCTCCCTGGGCATGTCAGAACCATCTGTACAGACTTAGGTAAGGCAGATATTTTGGGGAGACACTCAGTATGGAAATGATTCTGTAACTACTGCTCAGGATTGGATATCACAAACTAGGAAGTTTAGTTCCACACTCTGTGCCTTTTCTTGGCACGGAAAACTTAGTGGCCCAAAGGTGAGAATCCTGCAAGCCCATTGGACACATAGAGAAACACTATGCTTTACAGTTCTGCATGGGGTTCATAAAAATGTGTCTTTATATTCATGTAGAAGCCACCAGTGGTAGCAGATGTTACAAGATTTCCTCCTTCCTAGCTTCTTCTATGTGCACACAAGCAAGGAAGAATTAGGGTTTGCTTATTGTTGTGTCCATGTCACAATCTAAGGAGCAACAGGAAACTTCAAAGGGGAACAATAGCTGAGATCAAGTAAAAAATTGCATTACATTAAGTGTATGAAGCATAGTCCAGGGACTGTTATTGTGGCCAGAGCTGGGACATAACACCTGTTGAATGAGCTGGGGAACTAGGCTTTCCTTGTAGACCAGGAGTGGTGGAGTATGCATTCCCATCATATACGCACAAGGAGGAAGGTTGAGGTGCTCTGGATGAAAGGAGACTTTCCAACAGCTTGAGAAGGTAGCATTTCCATTCTGGAATCCATTTTCGTGGATGCCTAAAAAATGCGTGGGGACTGGGACAATATCTATCTACATACAACCCTGATCTCCTAGGAAAGTAATGGTGAAAGTTGCGGCACTTTTGTGCCTGTGTCCCTTTATCTCCATCGATTTGTAATTTCTGCAGGCTTCAACAACATAGCCTCCTGGAATGCCTGCTATGCGTCTCCCACGGGAGGGCTGCAATCACCCTCTTTGGGCACTTTGCCCTGTGCAACCTGCAGAGCCTCAGGAAGGAAGAGGGACAGGAAAGGTGCTTGGGGGAAGAGGTGCAGAGGAGAAAGAGTGATTTACAAAAGAGATGATTTGGAGATTTCTCTGCCTCAGGAAGTTTAACTGATTGCAAGTATAACTGACTAATAATAACTGTATAAGCAATACCTCTCATGGATTTTTGCACAGATACAGGCAACATTCTCCATATAACTCAGAGGAACTGCCTTTCACTTGAAATAAGGAGTTCTTTATTTTTTTCCTTTTCTTCCTTCTTTCCCTTCTCCTTTCCTTCATTTCCTTTTCTTTTCCTCCTTCCTTCCCTTTTCTTTTCCTCCTTCCTTCCTGGCATCTGTGAAATTATTTCCCTGCAATTTACCTTTCTCTGTCCTGCTTCCAGAGCTGTTGGAGGTGGAAGAGTCTGCCATGGTACACAGACTGTGCTGGTGCCCTAGGGATGGTGGGCAAGGGTTCACATCCATCCTGTGACAACGTTTTCTGTCCCCCTCTGCTTCCCAAGAAACCATCCTCCTAGTAGTGGTAGTTCAGGAGCAGCAGAGTCTGAAATCACTGATAAAAAGTCTCTGTAACCTGCGACTCATCCTCCTCCCCTCCCTGGCAACTCTCTGCTTGAAGGATTTACTCTGCCCCTCAGCATTTTTTTTTATTCAGGATGATCATCAAGTGCAGTGATCCATCGGAGGGTGTTTTATTTCCTAAGCAGGCAATCTTTACCACGGTAGGACTTTAACATCCTTCTGACGTAAACTTTCAGGCCTAATATAGTGATATACACACAGGCTTACGGGCAAAGCAGCTCTCCAAACGGGTAGAGGGGGGAGTTTGAAAAATAATAATAAAAAAAAGGCTTTTCCTCTCACGTAAAGACTGACTGATTTGTGGTTTGGATGCCCTCACCAGATACTGAACAAAGTGGATGGAAAAGGTTTGTTCGGCTTGAGTTTGGCTTTCCCTCCTCTTGTAGATTTTGGCAGGGAGTCAGACGGGGCTGGTCCCCCGCTGGCCCCGCTGGCTCGCTCTCTTCAAGGTGTTGACAGACTGTTTTTCAGCTGCATCAGAGGCCGCAGATCTCATGTCAGGCTTTGAGATACATGTCTTGATAAACACGTCTGCCTCCAGCGATTGGCAGCATTCTTTCTGGAAAGGAAAACAAAAAATGGCTTTATATAAACAGGCGCAGCGGTGCACAGGGTGTAGCATACCACAGCTTTGGAGGCATCTCTGAGTTTTCGTCCCCTCCCGCCACTGGGCTCTTGCTGACAGGGAAGTGGCCACTTGCTGACAGGGCTTTGATGGGGGTGTGTGTCTCATCCAGCTGTGGTGGTGACCTCACTCCGCTGGCTGCCCTCTGCCCCACCATCCACCATGGCTGCCCCAGCTCACCTATAGCTACTAATGATTTCTGTGGATCTGCTTCCATATGACTTGGCCCTTCAGCCACCATCGGTTTGAAGTGCTCTCCAAAGGTGGCCATTTACCCTGTGTGTTGAGATCACTGGTGTCCTGCACAGCCTATGGAAATGGACATAAAATAATCTTGAAGCGATGTGGCTGTTGAGGTGGCAGAAGCCACCCTTAGACTCAGGGAAGTGTTCTCCCTGCCTTCCCCTTCCCATTCCTACTCCCCTTCAGTATCATCAGATTCAGTACTCAGTGTCTGGAAGCTGACCGGGAGAGGGATCATCTCTTACTGAACATGATTTCTTTGCACTAGTGTTAATAACAATGTGAATCCCTGATCTCTTGTGCCCTGAACAAAAGCTGCTAGTCTTGGCTGTGGTGATTTTCCTTCAGCTCTTGCACAGCCAGCTCCCTGGAGACTGATGCAGGGAGAATGGTTTTCCTTTAAACAGAAGTAAAAGGGTTTGGTCAGCACTAGCCCTGACCCAAGAGTATGATATGTTCCCATGTGTGCCCTTTGTAAATGGGACCATTTTTGAGGGCTAGTGCAGACCCCAGCTGGTGTTTCCATACCGATGTTGTAACAATATGATTTCCCTGCCTGTTGTCTCAAAAAAAAAATCACCAGAGTTAAGAAAATAAAAATCTAGAGCAGGCGTTGAAACTAAGTCCCTTCTTTTCATATTTTATCCCCCTATGAGGGAAGAAATGGAGTTAAAAACCTTCTGCACAAATGAAGCTTAGAGAAGGAAATGGCTTCTGGGGGGTTCTTCCTTTATATTTGGAAACTCCTAAGGCTGTCTGCTGTTCCCTGGTTAGTTAACAGGATAGACTGGGGCACTGCAACCATTCTGCAAATGCATAGGCTCAGGGCGCTGAGCAGAGGTGCTGGGGAGTTTTCCCTTCCCAGCTGGGTACATGTGACCAAACTTCACTTTGCAAGTGTACATTTGTAAGGTTTCCTCTGGGGCTCATGATTTTTCTCTTCTGAAGTGTCTGGGGAGTACTAACTTGAAGGGCAGAGTGTGTTTGGAATATAGAGCTCCTTTTGTATATTCTTTCCTTTCTTAAATCAGAGCTTGATTTAAAATGCTGTGGCTTGAACAATTCAGTGCAAGGCAGAAAAATAACACAGTGGGGGGTAAGAACAGAGTGTGGTTTGATTCTCAGTCATACTAATCAGATGCCTTTACAACAGACTGCAATATGTTCGAGGGAATGATTTATCCCTCAGCAGTCTAAGGTGACTTTAATAGGAGACTCCATCCTTCCATCCAGAAGCCCCCATCCCACAAATGTCTTTTATACCTGTCAAATATATGTTTTTCCTATAAATTCCCTTGCAGAAACTATACTTTTCAAGCAATGGGATTGTATGTCAAGCATCTTGTAAGTGAAGCGTGAGCCATAGTTTGTAATAAGAGTATGTGAGGATCAGGGAAACCTGGATGCACTAGAATATGAAGACTAATCCCCTCTCCCCATCTACATAATTAGCAAGGTCACTATGCCTTGTAGGTTTACTTCTATAAGTGGAAAAACATGCCAGCTCTATCCATTTTTTCTCAGAGAGCTGGTGTGGTTGTCATGTGTTGTTACTTTTTTTGTCAAAGGAACAGCCCTGGCATCAAACAATAGTCCAGATGCAAATAAAAGAAATGATGCGTGTCCTGGATTGGTAAATGGAGCCTCTGTGTTTGCTGTGACCTCTTCTTCCTCAGCTGATTGTGGATCATAACGATTGCTGCCATTTAGACAGGAATAATTAATGAGATAAATGTAGGTTAGTGGCTTGTGAGCAGCCAAGGGCAAGGCTGCCTGTCCATTTCAGCTCAGCCTAAACCATGGGGGCATTTCCTTCCTGAGTCAATAGTGATCCTGTAATGCTAACGAAAGACCTCCATTGATCATTGCCCTCTGGTAATTGCTCACAACTTGTTGACATCTCTGGACAATTTTACTCAGCCCTTTTAAAAGGTCTCTGCAAAAGAAGCAGGCTGAGGTCTATAACAGTGTAGGTCAGGAATGTAAGGACAAATGAGATTCTTCCCCCAAAGGCTCCAGCATACGGTACACATGGAGTTCCAAGCCAAGTCACTTTCATGGTGTTATACCAGGTCTCCATGCCTAGCTTCAGTGCTGTTTTAGTTCTGATTTACCTCAGTGGGAGACTTGGCCAAAAAAGTGACATTTCTGTTTCATAGGGATTTGTATGTGTGTATGCAGAATACTGCCTTTGCCTTGAATCATACCCAAACCAACATTTTTGGGGGAAATTGTACCCTCCTCCAAGCTGGGAGTTTCACATATTCAGCAGTGTCTTTGTTCTAAGGTGTTCCCAGGCGATTCACTGTGAATTTGTTGTCATGTTATGGACCGCTGTTGTGAGCCTGGGATATGTACTGGCATTCATCTTCATGGATTGTCCTGGGCTTGGCTGTACCCTGCCTGTAGACAGACTTTCTGAGCAAGTCTGAGGATAAAGGCCTTATATTCCAGGAACATCCTGAGGAATTGAGGCAAAGGCCACCAGAACCTTGGCTTGGAAAAACATAAATGCAAACAGAGATATAAAATCCTGGGTACCAAGAAATTACCCACCAGCTCTCTTATCTTGCATCCTTGATGCCATAGAGACTTCTGCCCAAAAGACAGTGTTCTTAAACAGGAGACAAAACCTGTTGGTGGTTGGGTATATAACAATATTCAAAGTCCTTTACATTTGTAATGAAAAGCTGTCCAATTAGAAAGTATTGGTACTGGAGCTGTTTGGTACTAATCAGCCTCTGTCCTCTGATATGTATCAGAGGTTCTTAGTTATATCTTGCTATCATTTCTGTGGGGTCTTAATCTTAGTTCCATTCAGGCCCCAAGCTGGAGCCATTGTAGCCTTTGTATATGTCTGCAACTGCAGCATTTATCATGTTTTCAGGCCACAGACCTCTCACAACTGGCATAATTCTTCTCTGTTGCTATTCGTGTTCAGCTTCTTGAGGCAAAAGCTATGGTTTGCCCAGATGATACGTTGTCCTGGTTTTAGCTGGGTTAGAATCAGCTTTCTTTTTAGAAAGTCACATTTCTAAGTAACTGTATTTTTCAGAAGATAAAGCATCAAGTTTAGTGGAAGAATAAAAATAAGACATTCTGTTTTAGTTCTGGGTCAGCTTTGGAACACTGTTTCCAAGGAACCCAAGGACTTTTGTGGTTTCAGAGTAGCCAGGTGCATAACGCTGGGAGGATCAGATCTTGAACAGCCAACTCAAACTGACTGAAGAAAGTGTTCTGTACCATAAACATAATGCTCCCTATATAAGCTAGAAACTTTCTTGAGATGGCTCTTCTTGATGGCTGTGGTCCCCTGAGGACCGACTCCTTGTGCTGCTTGGAGTCCAGCTGTTGCTTCAAGTCCAGGTCTGGTGTTTGTGATATCTCTGTGATGGCTGTAGCATCTGTTCTGACTGGAACTGCTGTGCTCCAGTGTGCATCATCATGTGACCATTGCTTATAGCATGCCTTTTGCGACTGCTATATATTTCATATGCTTTATTATTTTAATATTATTATTAATAATGGTACTATTTTTTATGATTTTTATTAAAACTCTTTTCTATTTCATCTTTTGAGTCTTATTGGTCTTTTCTCCATTCCTTTCCCCTGTAGTGGTGGGGGAACCAGGTGACAGAACAACTGTCTATTGTTTAGCTGCTGATCAAAATGGGCCAAACCACTACACACATTCTTCAGGAAAACTGAAGAAGAGAATATTATTTCAAGTGAAATTCGACAGGAATTGCTGAAAAAAAAAATAAATAAAGAAAATAAACCCAGTGAAAATCACCCCATTGACTCCTGCACAGAAGCAGAATGGGGAAGGCTGATTTACTACAACAGCTGCTTCCTTCAGTGACTCTGGGATGGAGAGGGATGCCCCAGGGAAGCGTTCTAGTACAACCAGCTCTAGATGAACCAGCTTTATCAAGGGGATCGGACTCGATGATCTCTGGAGGTCCCTTCCAACTCCGACCATTCTGTGATTCTGTGGCAAATAAAGAATTGGACACTCAGTTTACACTGGGTGTTGTTAGTAAGTAAGCATAGGGCCATGACATCATTTCAGCTCAGGGATTGGAATATTGGTCACAGCGGAAATCCATTTCTTGCTCAAAGGTTGGGAGCTGGATTCTTCATGGAAATTTCACATGCTGCTTTTTAAGGTTAGTAGGTAATACAATCCTTTTCTGATTGAGGGTTATCTTGCATCTGATGTAGGTGCAGTTTTGATGTTCTAGTAACACCAGATGACACTTTACCCTGTGCGATGTTGAATTGATAAATACAGACCTTGTTTATTAAGTACAGCTGACATTGTCTTGCCAAGGACTCATGTAAAACAGATCTGGGTAATAATGTGATTCAGTAATGACAGGTTATATTAAAAGAGAAGCATAAGGCTGAAGCTTTACCACAGGATATTGGTTTTCTACAGATTCTAGTAGGGTAAGATCAGAGTATCATCTTGCCAGAACAGATAAACAGAGTAACACACGATGTGCTGCATGATGATCTTTTGAGGGACACTGGAAAACCAAGGTCTTTTTGCAGCTGTCAGGAATCTTGTAGCAGTTTTGGGAAGAGATGCCATAGCACCCACAACAAGCATCTGCCATTCCCTCCCTCTTACACTATTGCTCAGTGAACTGTAGCTCCTTCAAGTTGCATTTAGAGGAGGGCTTGTTGAGGTGTGAGGTGTCCTGCTCTGTAAAATCTTGGGTAGAGTGTTTCCCAACCCCTTAAAATGTCTGTAAACCCCACCTTGGTTATTTTATTTTTCTGTCCTTTGTAGCCAGACTTGGCTCTCAAACTCTGCCTTTCACCTACCTGACCCACAGTCAAGACTGTTATTTCACTGCGGTCCTGGAGACCTTCTGATAGAGACTAGGGTGGACAGAGTAAACACCTGGACCTCAGCCAGGCTTTCCAAGCCCCAGCTGCTCTGTAAGCATGTTATAGTGGTCCTCTATAGTAAGCTGCACACTGACAGGGCTGTGGTGCAGCAGCAGTCAGCTACAACCTTCTGAATCATCCCTCTGAAAGCTGCTCAGCATATGGGAATCTTGAGGCGAATTTGTGAAGATCCAGACACTTTTCTTCCCAGATGACAGTCAAAAGCAAACATGATTTATGTACAGACCATCTTGGTCATGCTTCCAAACAGCTGATTCCTGGGTCCAGGAAGGGCGCTTCTATGTCTTTGTAGCTCCTCATGCCTCTCTGTTATACTACTCAAAATGGTATACCTGGGATTTTGTAAACCACATATGGATCCCCCCGCTACTTAAATATGTATCCACAGAGAAAAATGACGCCTCCACTTTCTGTGTCATGTCCTGCAGCTTCTCCCATGAGATGTTTTTTCTACCATGCCTGTCTGAACCCTTCCTTCCCTCTAACTCACTGCCTGCCTCACCCTGATGGTGCCGCAAGGGTTACCAACAAGACTGCTGGAAAGACATTTTAACTGAAGGAGCAGATATAGAAAAAAAAAAAGGCACTAAAGCCATTCTCCTGGCTCTTAGTTTCCTTAATGCCTTCAACTTTGAGCGGGTGTAAGGTATTATGAGGTGACTCATCCACCTTGTTCAGTACAGCTTTTAAAAAAAGAAATCACCCCTCAAACTCTTCCAGGAATTCTTACCTCCTTCTTATCCCTGTGGGTTATTTCAGGAGTTAATTTATTGTGCAGTGGAAATTTTTGCACATGTCCAGGTGTTTCAAAAGGAGCTGAAGCCAAAGATGGAGCTCTGATACTGTCTGCTGTTTGCCAGCTCTTTTCCCTGTCCGTATACCCTGTGGTTCTCTTCCAGTCCTTCAATAGCTCTGAGGTCATGGTCCTCATGTGTACAGCAAATTTGCCTTTTTGAACAGAATACTGCTCTCCACCCTGGGGACAATGCTCCTTTATTCTAGAGGAGAGCAATCGAGTACTTACACGAGGCTCTTGAGCAGGAACGGATGTTGAGGGAATAGGAAGAGGTGGGATAGTGCGTGGGTAATTTAAGTAGCAATGCAAATCAACCAGCTGCTGCCCAGGGCCTTCAGCAGTGTAATGCTGATACTGGCCTCAGTGTACTAACAACCTTAAAAAGGTTTTCAGAGTGCTATGGACGTTTACTGGTCTTTCTCTTATTGCTTTCCCATTAGCAATAAGCTGAAACTCTTTTTTGTGTCATTTCCCTTAACAGATTTGCAATGGGATTCAGCCCTCTCAGTCCTGCAGGAAATACTCTTCTACATCTGACTCTGGTATATGATGGGAAGGCAAAAAGCCCTTCTGTAGCCAGCGGTCTGAAAAGCAAAAACTCATTTTGTTGATCACTGTCAGGTTTAAATAACTTTTACTTTTGGCCCTTATTTTTAGTCACTGGCCGGTGTGAGTTTGCTACTTAGCTTGATCTGTTGAGTTTTTTACTTTTTGGTGTTTTGCGTGGACAGAAATGCTGTCACGAAGTCCATAGGGGCATTGTAGGAGCCTGCAATGAAGTCCAAGAAACTTGGCTCTGTGCTGCCTCAAGGCAGGAGGGGACAGCCAGGGGGCTCAGGCATTGGGAGCAGAGATTGCTGTGCAGTGCAGAGATAATGTGAGGCAGAGATAACCAAGTGAGTCATGCTACATGACAGAAGATTTGATTCTCATTGATGAAATCATAGACTATGCTCATATCCTGGATCAAAATTTCCTTACTGTAGTGAGAGCTATAAATATATGGAGAGCTATAATATTTTCATGATACTTTGCATTACTTCATTCATGGAGTTTTTTTTGCAAATACGAAAAGAAAATATCACTTCTAAAATGGTACCCCATCTCATAGCTATTTTAAAATCCAGCATAAGCCTTTCTCATCACCAATGTACCACAAGAAGCATGTAAACCTTAGTAGAGAAAGAAAGAAAACCTGCTTACAAAATACATCCTTACAGACAAGCAAGACTTACAAAAAAAAAATGTGGGCAGGAGTTCCAGGGAATGAATTTCTTCCTATTTTAAACACCCTGTTTCTTATATTACTCTAAAAAGCCTAGCTTGTGAATTTGTCAGCTGCCACAGAATGAGCTGAGGCAGAAAAAAGGTTTGTAGGGCTCAGGTCCCTCGCAGATGGCCTACACTCCATCATTCGCTTCCCTTCTGTGCCATCAATGATGGGTAGATTGTCATCCAGAACTCTGCTCAAGTTCATGTTATTGAGAAAGGTCTTAGAACACGGCCAGTCTTGCAGTGCTTGTAAAGCACTACAACCATCAAAAGTATGGAAGAAAGGCAGAAAACACCATCGACACTGTAGAATAAATGTTGCATTATCAAATGCATTTATACACACTTGTCTTCAAGCCACTGAAGCCTAAATCTCCAGAAATGAGTGGCTGGCTTAAAAAGCCTGTAATGTGAACATCATGTAACTGATTTTCATCAAAGACCATTATCTGGGTTGCATTCTTTCGGGGATATGTTTGTTCATAGGGCTTGGTATCCAAATGGAACTGGATGTCATTAACCATCAGGGAGTATGAAAAGGAAAGAGCTGAGTACGTATTATTCCCAGCATGGTGGCTTTTAACCCTCTGATGAAGGGAGCCAGTATTTCCTGAGGCTTAAGAGGTAATTTTGGTGATAGAGCTAATGGAGACATGGAGTTAATTTTTATTTTTCTGAGTAGGTTTTAAGAGTTGATTTCTGGCATTTCACACAGATGAATTCCATTGCATTCTCACACATATAATGGCTTTCCTTCCCCCTTAAAAGGTAAAGCACAGATGTGCAATGTACATGGGGGCTATACGTGTGTACAACCAGGACAGAAGACAACTGTCTTCTTCCTTGAAAATATTTAGCATATTTCAGCATTTTGGTTTTGTTTCTACTTCTCTAGCTGCAGTTCAAAATGCTGATACAGAAAACCTTTTTGAGCTTACAGTTTAGCTATATTAGAGTTTTCTGCATTTTAGTGTTAAGCTTTGAGACTGCCCAGGAAACTAGAATTGCTTGTGCCCACTCCCTGCTACCACATCCGTCCACATTCACTTTAAATGGAGCACAGTCTCGTGGAAAGCTTCACCTTCGCTCCTGAGACATGCTGAATTGCAGCAAAACAGACATTACTTTTTGGCTCTGCAATGAAACCTGAAAGCCCAGGCATTTTCTCCTGGTTTCAGTTTTCATAGAGATAGTTCCATGCAGCTTGAGTCCTTTGAGAAGTGCCAGGCTCCTAATGAAAAAGAGGTGGAATTACTAATTGAGGTTTCATGAGCAGGCGGGGAGGAAAGAAAGAGTGAAATTCCGCATTACCCAGAGCTTGTGCTGACAGATGACTTAAAATGTAAATCTGGGCTAAGATTTCCAATACCAGGGCATAAAGTTAAGCTGCTGGGTTTCTCCTCAGTCTCTTAAATCCTAATTTTAAGAAGTCCTCTCTGCCCCAGCATTTCCCTGTTGAAATTGGAACAGGGTTTTAGGAGCATCTAGTTATAAAAGCCTTGGCCATTTTTCCAAATATATGCCACTGTAAATTATAGCCTACTTCACAGTTTAAAAGAGGAAGGAAACTGCAGCTTTAAAATTGAATGAGATGCTGTTCTTTCTTTCAAAGTCTTTGCAAAGGGTAAAGAAAATATTTGCATCTTCAACAAACCAAAAGCAAGCCTCAAAACGAAACTAATCAACCAAAACCAAAGGATGCTGTCTGGTGTGTTCAAGAGGGAAGAAGAATGAAAAAGCCCTCTTTTTCTGAGGTAAATCCCTACTTGGAGAATTTTGGGCAGCTTCTTTCTTCTGTGAGATAAAAGGCAGGAAAAAAGAGTCCTACTTGGACTTTAGTACTCCACAATGGGATGTGCTACTTCTCCCTGGCCTTCTCATTTGTGAAGTAGAAAGTATATAAACGTCTGGGATTTATTTAGTGAACCAATGAAACTGAATTGAGTGGTCCTGGTGAAAAACATTGTTGCTCATTTGGTGTCTTTGCTTGGCCCAGAATTGCCTTTGAATATGTGGTCCTGGTTGGTTATTCCCAAATCAGTTATCTCTGGAAACTTCTGCCTGGCCATCTCCCAAGCAAATGCCTGGAACAAAACAAGCAATGTGGGTGAACATTTTGAGTGGAGCCAAAGTATTGCATGGTCACATCTTTTCTGAAATAAGCTGAGATAATTTGTTAAATCAAGACCCAAAACCAGTTTGGGATGCCTTTTAGTTGGCTGGTGAGAAGGTGACTGAAATAAACAAAGCATTTATTTTCATACTTTGTATGGATGGCAACAAGCCCTGCCAAGTGGCTGCTCTGCAGTGGGGTTTGAATAACATTTTCTCATCCCTCATTCCACTGGGGTGATCAATCCACCGAGGTTTGTTTTGGCAAGAGCTTGCCTATCATGGGACATAGAAGAGCATGGGAGAGCCTCCAGTGGCTAGGGGTGGGATGATGTTTATTATGAGATATTTTGTGAAGTATTTGCAGTATTCTGAGCATCAGAAACTAAAATTCTTTTAAAAAGAGGAAGGAAATAATGTCAGGAAAATGTATAAATAATTATTTAGATGTCATCTGGTATGAGGTCTTATGACACTGGAAACATGACATGACATTTAGCAAGAGAAGAGACCACTGTTTTAAGATAATTTGGCCCATCTCAGCCTTGTCTATAATTTCCTATGGATGTTTATAACAAGTGTTACAGTAACCTCACCATGCGAGGAATGAAATGCTGCAAAAATGAAGCAGGAAAATAATCCTGCCTTTTCTAAAAGTCAAGAATGTTTTTAAACCAGGCATTAGTCACCCATCCCAGCAATAAGTTATGGAAAAAAGTTTGTGTTGAGTTCTGAAAAGTCACCAAATGCTGCTTCTTGGAAGGCTGGAAAGAGCTGCAAATGTCTGTGCCAGGTAATACCTTGGGCTGGGAACAAGACTCAGTTTTAATCTGAAACAGCCTTATGTTTGATTTTGTGTGCCAGCTGCTGCTGGGCTGTGTTAGGCAGCAATACAAGTCCTCCTGTGCAGGGATGGGAGGGAAAAGCCTGACTTTCTGCAAGGGGCCACGGGGAGTCCAATGCTGACTCAGATGGGCAGATGCTTGGAGAGGTGGTAACCTATAAATAGAGGGTTTCACACGAGCTCTTCGGTAGTACGAAAAAAGCCAGCCTAGCCACATCCCTGTCAGGAGAGGTGAAGCCTGAACAGGTAGTGGCGTTGGGAAAAACCTTTGCCAGCTGAAGAGGAGCTGCTGTTACCTGAGCCAGGAGGCTGTGCTCTGCTGCTCTTGGCTGGAAGCTGCTTGCTATCCACATGTGGTAGTACCTTTACAATAGTTGACTTTACAAGACACTAAAGCTGACTCTCCTTATAGGTCATCAGCTCATATTGGCTAATAAAATCCACACTCTACCCACAGGCAGTCTTGGTCAGTGTGCCTCCTTGCTTATGGCTGCATAAAATGATACCATACTGTTTGGCACAGCTGTACTTAGGGGAATTACAGTTAAATTCGCCCATAAAAGAACGATTAATTTACAGCAATATTAAAAGACACCATCTATGAGTGTTAAATCTTTATTCAAATATAATCTTTTCCATGTGTTGTGTGGAAAAAGGCAGCAGTCTGTAACATAAAAAAGATATACTTAGTATGTGGGGTTTTAAAAGCACTTCCATTTTCTAGATTTTTCTTGAGGGAGGTCTGGCTTGGCTGGGAGGAGCCCAATGTCTGGCTGGCCCAACCATGCAAGAAACTCTTGATTTATTTATTTATTTGGTCCTCCAGAAGCATAATGTTAGCTGTATTTATGTGTCTGAGATCTGGCATATGAAAGAACGGAAACGAAAGGGCTGTTATGTCCACCCCTGGCCCAAATATAATCTAATACAGGGTATACGCTGTGGTCAAACAACGTGGAAGCAGATATGCTCTACCTCCCTTGCTATTTCTCTGCACTCTATGGCTTCCTTTGCTGTATGTTCATGCTGTGTTCACCATACCTGCCATGCTTTCTGATTTTTCTCCAGTACTCACATAATATAGCTTTATGTGGTGACAGCTAGTGCTCTTCTGCTGATGCTACGTAATAGGTTGTTTCAAAAGGCACCTTAAACTCATGCAAACTCCTTGCCAAAGCTGCTATATAAGTCAAGAGCTCACAGTTGTCACATCTCGAAAGAATGAACAGGATTCATCTCAGGCTGAAATCCCACCACTAAAAGGGGCAGTGGGAGGCTTGAGGATAATACAGCTGGAGAACCTGATATATACTCAATATAAGCAACGGTCCTGAGCAGCACAGCTTTCCCCTGCTGTATCCCATATTGCTCTTTCAGAAAGACTCAAGCACCCACTGCTGCTGTTTTACTCTCCTTTTCCTCCCCAGTTGCTCTGTCTACAACCTTACTAACAACTATAACTGGCCAATGTTTATTCATTAAAACTGGTTTTCAACAGGAGGCTTAGTTTGGACTTGAGTAGAAGATTCTTTGAAAAATTTTTGAGGAAACTTTCAACATTTTTGTCAAGAAAGAGGTGAAAAATCACGCAAGCCAAAAAATTTGTAAAAGGAATTCCTGAGTGTCAAAATTTTCCACAAGAAACATATTTGACCATCTCTTCTCATGAATGTAAATGCTACTGGAAGCATCCAATGAGTCCTTTACGCAGGGAAACAGAAAAAGGAAGAGCAAGAAAGATCCCTGTAGCCTTTTCATTTTTAAAGCATTGTTTCAGGAGGGTGCAGAGATTTCTTCAGAACCTGTAGTGCAAAATGGAGCAGTTGCCATATTTAGTTTGCAGATCTCCAGGACAACTGGGAAGATTTATTTCTATTGGCCCAAATAAATCATATCCCACTAATCTAATTTATACCGAACTGTTTAGAAAGCAGGTGCATCCAGCTCATCTTATTATCTATGCAAATATTGAACTAAAAATCTGTGTACAATAACAATGTCATTTTTACTTAGCAAGACAAAACTTGACAATAAACTAACCATGTTTTTTTATCTCAGCATCCATGTCTAAAGACATTTTCATTCCTTACCGGAGAGTAACAAAACATGGTAGGCAATACGAATAATAAATTGTCGCGGAAAAAACACAAGGTGGAATACAGAGAATAAAGAAAATAATTTGTGGTCTGGTGTTTATTCTGTAGTGATGCATTTGTACCGTGCGGTTTTCCATGCTTTTATTGTAGCATATTTTTTTTTGTGTTTGTATCTTTAAAATGTTACAGAAATGAAGGAAGCATGGCAGAAAGGGTGAATGTAAAGCGCTTCTCAGTTTATATACTTAGGATTGGATTAGGACATAAACATGGATTAAGCAAGCAGAAAGGAGAAAACAGTAAAGCTTGTTAAGCATTATGCTAGCTAGTACAAAGCATTTCATAATGCAGTGTTAATAAAAGCACTGTTATATTTTTCTAGGTTAAATTCTTACGCTGGAATAACCAGCTATTCCAAAGTTAGTGGCTATCTTTGAATCAGGCCCTAAATCCAGAGTGGCTCTGTCAAAATCAGTGCTGGTACTTCAGATTAACACCGCGGTAACTGAGATCAGCATCTGATCCACTGCCTTAGGTCATGTTATTCCTGGAAGAGTAAATCTTCTTAAGTCCATGGCATTTTTTTGCCTGATTTTGTGGGTTCCCTCCCATATTCCAGCCATTCTTCCTTTTGCCTCTGGTTATATGGTGATTATTCTTGTCAACAGGACACAATTGTGCTGAAAAGTGGCAGAGTAGAACAGCAGTTAAAGTTGCTCCTGCAAATGCATCCAATGACTTCAGGAAGATTAATCTGACTGAAGTACCTGAAAATCTGGAAAAGCCTCCATATACTTCTGAATGCACATATTCATTTGAAGCTGATTGCTGTTCCTCTGGTGCCCTGTAAATCCTTGAGGAATGCAGTTGAGGTCTGGGATCTTCCGCAAAGGGATTTAAGAGAGGCTGTGAACAGTAAAATGGAGGATTTGTCCGACTTTTATAAATCTGACAGTTTTAATATATTTTTGTAGAGAAATTTTTGGTCATACATATAGTATGAACACTATGCAGCTTGAGAGAATCCTCCATGAACCAACCAGTCCTATTGGCCATGGCTATATTCAAAAAAATTCACTAGAAAATTTGGGTCAATAATTTTCAGACTAGAAGTTTGTTCATGAGCTCCTTACTATTTATTATTTGTGACTGGTTAGATCGCCTGTCTTTCCCTCCTTACTGGCTTGCTGGAACTCATAAGAAGGAAAAGAAGATAGGACAATAATAAGTACAAATTGTGAATAATGGTTTTCTGTGCTCGTGTGCACCTAGTGGTCACAAAACCCCACAAAAAGGAGTCGCATTGGGATAATGCAGCTCATGTACAAGATGCACAAGTGTACTTTTTCACTTCATGCCTCCTGTGTCCTACACAGAATTATCTTCTTGGCTTTTTGATGAAATGGGTTAATTTAATTCTTATCAATCCATGTGCAGTAGTGAGTGTGATTCAAAGACAAGGGAAATCCAAATGCTCAGCTTCAAGACCCTCATATATTATTTAGGATCTCAGTCTGCCTGAGCTATTCATGTAGTCAGAAGCATTACCTGAAAAACAGGTTACGGACACCTTCAGGAAAAAAAATTGTGAATATTCTGAATTTGTTGAGTCAAATTCTTTCTCATTTTTGGGTATCAAAACAGTTGTTGATGCAGGTCTAAAGGTATTTGCTCTGTGTACCGTAGATTCCATGAATTTAATATAGATGTACAAATGATTGTGTACTTAAAACTTTCACTAGAATCTGTGTCTTATACGGTGTACTTCTCTCTGTTTCTGAAGGGTTAGTTTTCCAGTCATGACAGTGAAGCAAAACAAAAAGGGCTGAGTAATGAATCTCAAGCATAAGAAGTTCGACATTTTTTTGACAAAGTAGAGTATATTTTGGGATGATCAGTGATGATTTGCAAATGCATTCCTGTTTTGGCAAAAATGTCACAGAGAGAGAGAGAGTGCAAGTTCAGACCAGAATTCCTGGACAACACGCGGAAGAGAAGCCAGAGCACTCCGTAATCCAGAGGGCTCTCCTGAAACCTCAGAGGCACGGGGTGTCCCATATCTCTAGCTCTTGGGAGAGGATGTTTCCTGGTCTCTCCCGTGCAGGAAGTTCCATGTCATACAAATGACTCAGTATGTCCTCCAGCAGGACACCAAATCTGAGATGTTATGATTCTGGGCGAGTATCTGAATTGGTAGTGTGTCATGTCATTATTAGCAAGCATGGAAAGAAGAAGACTTCTGTCTGAAGTGGAGTGAGAACATTTTTGAAACTTTTTACTTTCTCAGAGAATGAGAGAAACATTTTTTACACATCACCAGTAATGGAGAGGTAACGTAAAAAGAGGCCATGGTCTATAAGCTGATATGAATTTGTGTCAAAAAATAAAAACGTGTATATGGGAGAACCAGTTCCTCTCCCTTTTCCATTGCAAGGTGCCTCATTGAGACAAAGAACTGCTTCTGCTCTGTTCTGTGGCTTTTCTGCACTGCATTTCTGAGCATTTCTGTATTTCAGACTACCTCTGATTCTTCTTTAGGACAATATAGGTGTTCTGCTGCATTTCTGTATAGGCTAGGTGTAAAGACAGACCTAACATCTGTGGATGATTTACCTCTTGCCAGAGGAAAAAATAGTTGTCTTCTCCTGACTTAGATATGGCTTACAGTTCAGGCTTTAAAAATAGGTCTAAGCGAGAGAAAATGTGCTGGTAGAGTTTTATTATTTAGTGCTCTGTAGAGCTTGGGCTTTCATTTAAAGATTTTTTTTTTCTTGAACTGAATATTTTAAAATTGAGTTTGACTAATGACCTTTCAGAAAAGTCTGACCATTTGTCATCTTGAATGAGAGAATGTAGCTGGTTGTAGTCAATTTTATTTAGAGATTTTTTTCGTTCCCATGCTGCTTACAGAAACCAGGTAATTTGAATCTCATTCCCTTGAGGAGAAAAAAAATAAACATACTTTTGATCACTTGCTAATATGATTATCATCCTGAGATGCAGAGGCTGACCTGCTTGGTACATATCTTTGCTTGCATACTTTTGCATGTCCTCTGACAGGATGGAAAATGCTCTCTGTACTGACTGTTTCCCAGGATGAGCCCAAGAAACAGTGAAGATTTATTGCACAAAATCATTTGTGGAAATGCTTCCTTTCTGCAGAGATAGCCAAGGCATTTTTCTTCTTGTTCTTATTGTTGCAGATGATTTGCATAATCGTTGTTATCATATCTGATAAACCCCACCATATATCACTGCATATGTGGTTTGTGCTACTGAAAGAGATGGAATGGTAGAAGCTAAAATTCTGTGGAATATTGAAGTGGTTGTGGACGTATTACTTGACCTTGGGTTACTGAAATTTTTTAGAAAAAGGCCAGCAAATCTTGGTATGTAGTGGATAAAACACTAACTTTTCTCTTTGAGTATTTTTATTAGAAATTTGGATCATGGTTCAAATCACAACTAGAGACCTAAATGAAATGAGTCCGTGTGTTCATCTCAGTCCCCCGATGAACAATAATCCAGATCATAAAATATACCACTTAAACTTTGGCAGTCTTCTGTTCTCAGTAAGCTTTATTGCTTTGTATTACCTTAACTCAAAGATAGTCCTTCCAGGACTCAGTTCAAGCTGAGGTTATTCGAAGAACAAAGTTTGTATTTCTAACTAAAGCTGGTCTGTGGATAACTGTAAGCTCTAATAGGGTCACAAAGAAAACTCACATACCTTTCTGCTGTATCTTAATGAAATTTAGCTGTTTGGCAGGAACATGTGTCAGATCACTCCCTCCCTATCTCTAACATGGAGCCAGAAGGAGGTGGGGACGCTTCAGGAAATTTATTATTTGAATCCCTAGAGCCAGAAGACTTCTGACATCATCATTGATGGCTCAGATATTTTAAAGGAATTCAGCTCAATTTGGGATTGATTAATGAAAAAGGTCACAATTTGCAGCCTATATTTTTTGATCCTGACACCTCTCCTTCTTACCTGCGTGTCTGTGGGTCACAGTATGGCAATCTGCCCTGTGTCTTAAGGGTGACCTGTGTTGTTCCTGTGATGCCTCCTGACAGTGCAGCAGCTCCCAAGCCACAGGACCCATGCTGAGGCCAGCTGCACCACGATAATGGGATCCTAAGCAACTAGAGCTCTTCTGGATTTAAGTGATGTAACTAGAGTCTCACTTCAGCCCTCAGCATTGTGTGCCAGCTGCATTTGATGTCATGAAGGTGAGCTATTTTTCATGCTTTGATAATAAAAGCTGTGCCTGGCTTCAAAGGAAATCTGGCTTGGAACATCCTGTAGCGTCTCAGAAACAAATATGTTATCAATATAGACACCTTTTCCTAATGACTGATCTAAGACATAGTAGTCTTTCCAAAATAAAAGGCATGGATGCACTGTGAATTGAAATCTGACATCTTTCCATGCCACCACAAATAATGGAAAAAAGGTTCATGCAAATGTCATGGATTATGAATGGATCTCATCCAGGTAAAATTTCTTCTGGTTATTTTAAATATAACAAAAACTGACATTAGTAGCATTTTTTTTTTTTTTTTAACCTGAAGGTGAAACACTTCTCAGGCTGTAGCTTAAAACCACCTCTCAGTTACACAAGTGTAAATCTGTGCCAAATAACTCCGGTGAGGCCAGTGGAGTTATTGGGGATTTACACGGGTGTAATACTGAGCAGAGTTTGACCCTTTGTGGATACAGATATGCACTCAATTTATTACACTATTACACTGCAAGCAGGTGTGCAGGGACATCCACTGGGGAAGGAAAAATATAAGTCCCAGCTACAGGTCACTTCATATCCCTCTCCTCAGGCTTGCTGTATTTTCAAGTCAAAACTCACAGGCAGAACAAATCAACTTGAACTACTGGGTAATAACCACTCAAGGCCATCTCAGCCTCAGCCCTATGCAAGGCAAAGGAATGTGTCTTTTCTTTTAGCACCTTCTTTTTCACTTTCTCTCCTTCCCCAGCTGCAATCTTACCTTGATCAGGGCTTTCATGGAAGGAACCAGGTAACTTATTCCATGCTGGGCTGTTATGGCATCTTGCTACGTATATATGTGTAAGTGAATGGCTAAAAGTGCAGATGCATACGCAGGGAGGGGCTGTTGTGCTTGTGATGGCACCTTTGATGATCTAAAATAATTTGCGTGCATGTAATTTTCTGGATGGGTCCTGACTGAGAGAGATATATACAAAGGCAGAGCTGTGGAGCACATTTATCACTTATCATTTGGTATTGATTCTAGATTGTGTGCTGCCACATTGGCTACTTAAGAGTGTTTCTAGGAGCAAGTGCTTTACCTGCAATGATGGGATGAATTGTAAGAAAATAACATGTGGAGACCTAAGCTGGAGTTTGACCAGCATGCCTGGGTTAAAATCCCAGTGGTCAGCAGACCTTTACTGGGTCTAAGTGATCCAGATTCTTGTTTTATGCTTCCATTGAAATGATGGCATCTCCAGCACCTCATAGCTGCTTTCTTAAACCCTGTGTTTAAATGGAAGCATGATATTTTACATCCTGACTCATCGTCATGCACACTTTTGGAGTGCTTCTTCTTCACTTTGTATTTGTCCCCTTGCAGTTCATTCTCTCTGGCTCTCTCCTCTGTTCATTACGTGTCAGAAATCTTTTCCTTCCTCACAGTCCTACAGTTTCTAGATCATTGCATTTCTGCCTTGGACAGCCTGACGCCCTCACCCAGCTACCAAAGTTCTGCATATTAAGAAAAAACAGTTGCAAATTTCCCTTTCTATGCCTTGTTGAAATCTCAGTTCATGAGGCTGAGACACAAGACTGACAAAATAAACCCAGTCGTCTTTACTTGGAGCAAGTCCTTTCCTTTCCTTCCTGCCAGTGTGCAATCATCACTAAGACCCTTCTTTCTTAACATCAGCACACTTTGGGGCAAAGATCTAGCTTTTCATAGTATTAGATACCATCATAGATCTCCAAATAGGACCTAACAATTGATGACTCCAAATATGAATAATCATTACTCCCCAGATCAGTGCTGGCTAGGTGAATGTGCAGATGGTGATCAGTTTTGAAACTCTGATCCCTGGCAATTAGAAATGACCTTTTATGTTTTGTGGATTTGAAAGAAGAACATAATTTCCTGAAACAGCTTTTGCTCTCCTGGAGCAATTGGTGATGATTTTCTCATGAGATGCTGGGTAGAACTGGGGAGATCTACATGCCCGCACTGCTGGCTGCAGGCCAGAAGCCCAACATGAATTCCATGGGAATGTCAAAAAATACAGAGTTTCCTTTTGAAACAATAAGAAGAGGTTTTTATATTTTATTTTTTTTTCAATACCTTCTTAGCAAGTTTTAGTTTAAGGATCACCTTTTAAGTATTAAAAACTAAAACATAAAACCAGAAAATATTCACATCTGTAGAGAACTGGCTTAGCTCTTTGTTGTCCCTGTGGGTGAAATATCCAGCGGCCTGTGTACGCAGAGCAGACTGCATCAACTATATTGTCGCCTTATTAAGCTAAAAGTAGTACTGTGGTGCCCAGGGCAAAAACTGCCTAATCTGTCCACAAGTCAGGTCAGTCTTATACCAAGGTGGTTAAAAATCATTAGTCTACTCAACTGAAATCTTCCCTAAGTAAATTACAGACAATTTGTTAGTGTCATGGATTATCCAGATCTATTGCCTTTAAACCTTTATAAGAAGAGGGAGATGCCATGCAAGCCTTCTCAGAGCCTGGCTTTGAACTAATCATCTTCTACCAAATGTGCATACTATTTACAGAGCTGTTCAGAAAACAGATACAGGTTACTTAAAGTTGAAAAGACTTTTTCATTAATTTTTTTTTAAATGGTCAGTTCTCAAAAATATTAAACAAAACAGTTCAGGATTTTCACCCACCTTCCCTACAATCTTGTAGATATTAATTGTTTATAATTCATCTTATAATTTTTTTCTCTTTTGTCCTTTTGTATCTCTTGCATTTCCTCTCTTCTGCTGTTTTTTGAGAGAAAACTGAGAAAAAAAAGTAACCAAGAGGAGAAAGAAGGAATGGAAAAATGAAAGAAAGCAGCTAAGGGAAAGAAGGAAGGAAGGGAGGAAGGAAGGAAGGAAGGAAGGAAGGAAGGAAGGAAGGAAGGAAGGGAGGAAGGAAGGAAGGAAGGAAGGAAGGAAGGAAGGAAGGAAGGAAGGAAGGAAGGAAGGAAGGAAGGAAGGGAGGAAGGAAGGAAGGAAGGAAGGAAGGAAGGAAGGAAGGTAGGTAAAAGTCAACCTTTGGAGACACATTTATGAAAACTGTATTTGAAAAGTCTAGTGGCTTTGTTTTTTCCCTTTTTCTCCTTTAATTGTGGACTTCTAGGGAAGGTTGGCCAAGTTTCTTCCCGGGGAGCAGACAACAAGATGGAGGTGTTACTTCCTCATGGCCAGTCCCAGCTGAGGAGAACCAAGCCGTCACGATTGCCAGCACGTGAGCAGAGTTACTTGCAAAGTCCTATGGACAACCAGGGACTGGGGCAGAACTTTTAATGACTTCTGGCAGGAGGTAGCTAATATGAAAAAATATCTAAGGTTAGAAACTGAGAGGTGTCAAGGTGTTTAATAAAAATTCTGCTGCCCATGCAGAAAGACGGTGGACCCCTGCCTGTTTTAGGCCAAAGCAACATACGAATTGGTGGTTCTGGTACATGCACAGTCTTTTCTAGTCCCGACTAAGGACCTTGCAAAACCATGTCCCGTGTCATCCAATGTCAAAGGTTACAGTTTGGCTTATTTTGGAAAATGGTCTTGCTGCAAGTGTCTGCCCCATGCAGGGCTGCCAAAGGCAATTTAATTTTTTTGGCGGAGGGATTCACTGGAACAACAAAATGCAAAAGTACTGAAGCCAGGGCACAGCATCAGACAAGCACAACGGTTGGGCCACTCTACAAGCAAATGAAAGCCAAGATCTTAAGGAAGAAGGAGGTGCGTCCTTGGAAACAGAATGTGAAGGTTGGAAGTGTGCTCCACTGCTGTGGCTCACTGACAACTCCTTCAGTGCAGTGTTTGTCTCCTGTAAACATTTCTCAGGAAGACAATTTGAAAGTGGCTTGCCAGCCCTCAGCCGTTTCATCCCCGTACCTTCACTGTGTGGCTGCTGTGGGGTTGAAGCTAATGTATCAATGACATGCATTAACTAATACCCCCATCTAACTTCATGTGTTTAGTTTACAGGTTTTACTATAGATTTTACTAGACTGTGAATCAAATCCCAAACCTGCCATAGCTGCCAGGTTTCTCCAGATGCTTACAAATGATAATAAAATGGAAATACTTAATTCTAAAGCTATTTAGTATCATGTGAGGATAGAGAACGCAAGCTGGAACACTGTGCCATGAGTGTTTTTACCTTAAGTTTGTTGTGGGATGCTTGCCTAAAACTTTACTTTATTTTATTTTATTTTATTTTATTTTATTTTGAATGGTCTCAAAGGATGGAGAGAGATGTAGAACCTGCAGAATTTCCCTTCAGTTCTTCCTGGAACACTTCATGCTTCTAACTATGAATGTCAGAAGGATTGCTAGACCCATTGTGTGAGGCAGGATACTGGGCCTGACTGGAGCAGTCTTCGGAATGTGAAATGGATTCATCTTGTGTGCCTGACAGAGTTCTGCTGCGGCCATGCCTAGATGCAGAGTATCAAGCCACTGCCTACATAGGAGAGATTTTTAAGACATTTTTTCAATGCAAGAAAAACTGCACCAGTAGTGTTCATCCACTGGTACAACATTGCCTGATAGAGCTAATGTTGCCTAAGGACATCTGCAGATTTCTCTTGAAATATTTCTGTTGACTTTTTTATTCAGAAGGGATTTTTTTACACTGTATCCTTCCCCTACCTATTAGACCTGTACAAATCAGGCTGCTCCATACCCTTATTTCAGATCCTTAAGCACACAAGAAATAATGAGAGTGTAAAATTTGGCCTGTGTTGCAAAGGACTTTAATCAACACATAGTGCAGATAACTCCCCCCACCCTTAACAGGGTTTTAAAGCTCTGCAAGGTGCGAAGGAGTTAAGGCAGTAGCAGCTGGGAAGCAGCTGGTGGGCTAGGAAGAAGAGTGCAGAAATGGCCCTTAAAGCAAGGATTCTAGGGTGCCTCTGAGATATTAGGGACTGATCCATCAGAGTGCAGCCAGCAGTGACTGGATGGAGTGAGGGATGGTGCCCAGGAGCCTAGCTGTGGGATCTTTGTCACTGCAGGTAAAACAACAAGTTGGAAGGAGCAGCTGGCAGGGTGAAGATGGCAAAGCTGATGCTTGTTATTATGCAACACAAGTGTCTGATTTTTAGGCTTGAGAAAAAGTGCTAGTACACTCCTTAGTGTCGATACCATTTCAGTGCTGATGTATAAGACTACTGGGATTTGGACAAAACAGTTTCAACTTTGTATTCTTGCATCCTTGTGTGTTCCTTGATCTCTCAGGAAGGACCTGACTGTTTACAAGGCATTAATTTCAAAATTTATGTGGCTCTGTCACCACCAGCAATGGCTCCTGAACTCTTTTTTTTTTATGATAGTGATAGTCTGAGCTGCTGTCAGACTGGAGATCCTTTTCAGGTTTGCAGCGCCTCGTCCTCAAACCTGTTGTCAGGCTCAGGACAGGGGTAATCTCTCAGCCCCTCAAAGCCCATAAGAAGACACTTAGCAAACTAGATAACCTATAAATCCTCCAACTAGCTGTAATTTGAGCTTTTGTGTTGCGGTTCCCTAGCAGTGTTTGGCTACGTGCAGGATGTGTGAAGTGATACAAGCTCCAGGATCACTTCTTAGAAGAAATGCAGTTCTTGCTCTTGGGCAGGTTACCCATGCTGGAGGGGTTTCTTTAGGTTAACTTCTTTTTACCTTCCCTAACTGCAATGGGCTCTTCTCCAGTCTGGTAAATAGATCCCAAGTTCACTTGCTTTGAGAGCTACTTTTCCATCTCTAAAGCTGACTACTAGGCATTTTGGTAACTTAGTCCCTATTGCAGAATATTTCTGGATAAATTTGGTTCCAGTGGCCATCTATGTATGCAGAGTCTTAGGGTTCAGCCAAAGTCTCTCTGCTCCTTGCTGCTGCTCTACCCTGGTCTGGCACCCTAGAGGTATTTGCAGTGTAAACACATAAACGTGCATAAAGTGGTACATGGTATAGAAAACACGTAGATTTTCAAAGAAATGGTTTCTGTAGTCTATTTACAGCTTAGAAAACAGCTGAGCCTCCAGTTCCAGTAAATTGCTCACTACTATTTCTGTTTTTATTATATATTTATAAATTTATATCTTTTTCTGCAACAAATTCCCGTGAAAGCCTTAAAAGAAGCTCTGTCAATTTGTTGTTTCAAGTCATCAAGCAAGCATGTTTTCTAGTGAGAAGGTTCATGGGGATTGGTCTGATAAACCCCAGTCCATTCGGAACTGGACAAGTGAGCAAAGCCATGTGTAGCACAGCCTCGGACCATGGAATTCCTCATGGATAATGCAGAGCATTACCTCTGGGACTTTTCGCAATGTTGAGTGCTGTAAATATTGCACTGTTTGGACATAAATGGCTAGTGTTGCACATTTAAAAACTGCAGAGCCTCCATTTGAGCTTTCTGGATAAAACGTTTGAGTTTCATTAAACAGAGGATGCTTTCCAAGGAATGTAGAGAGTAGAGGATCTCTTCCAGCCAGGCAGGAGGACTGTGCTGGAATGGGACTAACAGTGCAGGAGACCAGGTGCAAGGATTCAGGGCTCATAAATAACCTTTACCTTTGAACCCCAGGCACTTCTTGTCAGGAGGAGCAAGTATGGAGTCCAGGCTTCAGTCCTGCCATGAGCAGGGGATTTGAACTGGAGACTGAAGTTGGAATTAAACACTACAGCCAGCAATTCTCCAGTACCTAGCCATAGGAAAATGTTGCTTGTATCATTATGAAGTGTGTGTACACTTTCTGAAGGGTTTGGTTGAGAAAGAAAGCAGAAGACATCAAACACATGTTTCTATAAAGCCTTTCCCTGAGTTAAGAGATGTCAGATTTAAAATGTCATTGTTTATACTCCTAAACACAAGAGGAAATAGGCTTTGGGTTAAATTTTCAGCAAGCCAAGTTATATATCCTGCCCTGAGAGAGTCTCGCAGCTCTAGAGGAGGAGCAGCTCTCAGACAGATCAGCTTTTGGGGGCACATCAGTTGGGCATGGTGTGAAGCTAATGTGGCTGGCCAAGCTGTGCTCCTTTGGACTAGAGCTCAGTGTTGCCCATATCACACCGCAGCTTTCGTGGCACTGATAATGCAGAGCAGGCTGTAGGCTGCAGGTTGCTGCCCTCTCCTCCTGTATAGCCTTTCCTGCCCAGAAGCACACGCAGGTGGTGTGCAGCCAGTAGCTGCTGATGGTTCCTCTGTGGGACTAAAGAAAGCAGCCAGGCAGGCTGCACAGAGCTTGGTTATGCTGCCCAGGGCTGTGGGCTCACCCTGGAGCAGGGAAAGCTGACCAGACTAGGGTGTTGCTGTACCAATGATTACGGTTAAAGAAAATAAAAGTGGTTAACCTAAACTCCATAAAATTGCCCACATTCCATTTAGAAAATATTCAAGACCCAAATACACTGCTGAAATGCACTTAACCTCGTGAATCAGTATGGGAGGAAGCAGTAGGTACTTAAGATTACCTTGCTGAAGGTGTGGTTTCCAGGGCCAGCTAGGATTACACAGTCTGTGTCCAAAGCCTCCTTACAGCCCTGTTTACTCTGCTTCCAATTTAAGCTGTAATAAGGGTAAAACCAGACTGTCAATGAATATGCACTATTTGTCATACAATCTGGCTCTATTTCTTTTGCCGTCCAGCACAGGAAGTAATGAATACTTTTGAGGTAATGATCTTTTTGTTTGCAGGGTTGTTGTTAAAATACAACATATTTTATCAATCTGATTTTTGGGTATGAATGTTTTTATTAGACATGGTTGTGAAGATTTTAATGTTTCGTTCTCCGCCCTGCCTTCTCCAGCTTCTCTTTAAAATAAAGTGATACCCCACTCTGTTTGTTGGCTCATTTACAAGGCCACCTGCAATAATTCCTGAACCTGATGGCTGTCTTTAACTTCAGTAGACAAAGCAGACATGCTCACAGACATGAGCTCTTAAAACTCTGAAACCTACTAAGTGTGCAAAGAAGGAAAACCAGTTCAGGGAAAAAAAACCTGTAGGGTGTGTTCAGACATTCAGTCTTGTTCAATGTTGCAGCTTCCCAAATCAACATCTGTATGGGCTGCTCAGCCATATCATATTGTTTGGAGCCAGTCATTTGCTCAGGTTTTAATGAAGGGGAGGAGGAGGAGGGAGTTGATGGCGCTGCTGCACCAGTAGGAAGCCAGGGAAGGGAAGAGAAGGGAAGGGAAAGGAAGGGAAGAGTGAAGCCAATGAGCTGGAGACAGAGCAGGGACACAGGGTGTGTGCTTGCAAGGAAGCCAGCTTTGTTAGTTTTACTGTATTTTGTTCCATTTTGACGCAGAAAAGGCTGGTACATTGTCAGGGGAAACAAAAGTAGGAGTAAGACATGAAAACTTATCAACCCAGAGTTGAAACAATCACTTGTTTTTCCTTTTAATCTTTGGAGGGGAAAAAAGAAGTGTGAAAATGAAGATTCTGCTCTATATGCTGAATCTACAGTCATTTTTCTGTAAGTGTATCAGAACATAATTAGTTCTTGTAGAAGCATTGGTATTGATGCTGAGTAATGGGAAAACAAGACATAAACCAAAGATATTTGTAAAAATGCTATTAAAGATTTCTCCTTTAAAGAAGTGACAGATTAGCTAACAAAATAATCCATTTTGTTGGACAAATTGGTTAGAAAAGTATGGTGTCTGGCTTTCCTCCAACCCCAATAATTCTATTAACAACAGTCATGGAATTGATGCTGTATTAATGGGAGAACAGTCTGAGATCTGAGTGCCAGAAGTGGCCTTCTGCCAGGAAAGGTAAGTATGAATGCAAGAGGAACATTTTCTTCTTGTTTTTATATTTACATTTGGCATTAAGAAGTCACCTAAGGGCCGTTAACATCTGAAGTGGTATAAATCTAAACAGGTAAAGGACAGGACAGATTTTAAAGGCATTTCCCAGCAATTCGTCTTGAACACACAGCTACCAAGTATTCTCACTCTTCACAGCACCACAAAATAAATTACTGGTCCACATTTTTATTAACATTTCATTAGAAATAAAATCCAAAATGTACAACAAACCATATTTTAAAAAATCTTTTGAGGGCAGGTTTCAGGAAAGAAAGGGATTTTTGTTTAGTTTGTAAAATGACTAAAATTTGAGAGCTCTGAGGAATTCGCTTTTTTAGCACTGAAGTTCCTCCTGCTCTCCTGTTAAGCCCTTTTTTTCTTTTCCACATATATCAGAGATCTCAGTAAGGCTCTTTCTTGAGGTGAATGCTAGTCACCGTGAGGAAAGGAGGTGAAACTCAGCCATGAATAATAAAGGTTTGGGAAGCAGGTGAGAAATAACTTTTGCCTGAACAGCTGAAACTTTACCAGTCAGTGTACTTAACACCATAGATCAGATCTTCAACTGCCATAAGTTGACTTCTGTGGAGCTACCTTACTCCACAGCAGCTAAGGATCTAGCCCCATATGTCTGATTTAGCAGCGACTCTAGCCCAATCTGAGAGTAAATTATACTGTGTATTGAATGGCTGCTTTCCAGCTGTTGGCTGGACCAGACCAACAGGAGAGGCCCCAACTGCCTCTGATCTTACTTCTTCAAACTAAAAACTCTGAAAATAGTCATGGACATGGGAAACGATGACATCGTGATACATGTATTTACTTCTAATCCTCAATAATCTCTGCCTGTCATTTTACTATAAATAAGTTTGCCGGAGCGACCACTCTCATATGGAAATTTCTGAATCCAGTTCACCATTCTGACTCTGTTTTTTTTTCTCTTTCCAGAGACAGTGTTTTCACTCCCACAATTTACTTTTATTGGACTGGGTGAAAAAGAATACTTTAAAAGATGCTTGTTTCAGGGAAGAACTGCACTAAATATGGTTCTTCAAACAAAGGTCCTCAGAGACTGTCCAGCTATCCACTTATCTGTTCTGTCCTCCAAGAGAGAATTTTGAAATTAGATTTTAATTAATACTCTTTTTTTAGGA
This sequence comes from Cuculus canorus, assembly GCF_017976375.1. Classification (NCBI taxonomy): domain Eukaryota; kingdom Metazoa; phylum Chordata; class Aves; order Cuculiformes; family Cuculidae; genus Cuculus; species Cuculus canorus. The sequence continues at coordinate 126,037,432 of NC_071402.1, forward strand.
ATCAAGTTCATTCTGATACTCTATTATACATGTAGTAATAGTAGAATTTTTTGAACAAGAGTAAAGAAGATTGGTTCTGATGACCTAGAAAAAGCTTAGGCTGTGTTGCTTTAAGTTTTAGGTCCCAGATTGTCTCTAAAAATACCGATGCAGATCCTGCAATGTTGTGGCTGTATGTCTTAGAATTGACAAGACCCCTAAATGCTTTGCATCTGTGCAGAACACTTGTGACATTTGAGGATTAAGGCAAATATATATGCACTAGAGTAGCTCTGAGGTTTCATAGGGGTCTCTTAACCTGAGTTGGAAGAAATACATATGTCCGTCTCTATAGATAGGATGTTTGTGCCCACATTAGGAGGCTTAACCCACAACTGCAAGAGAAGTTAGGAAGCTTGCAAGAAAAAATGGTGTGAGACAGCTGAGATGTAAGCGGTGTGTCCGTCTGTCTCTTGGACTAATGACACGTAAAATCCTGACAAATTTGCAACTGAGGAACAAATAGCTGCACACAAAATCCATATATTCACCCTCAGACATTGGTGTATGTAGAATTTGTATATTTGAAAAATCAAACCCTCAGAAGTGAGCTGAAGCCCCACTCCCGGTAACAGATCAGACCAGATCTGCAAGTTGCAAGGGAATAATTTTTCACTACTTGCAATCACTTTTATGGGTTGGTCAAAACATTTCTGTTTCAGATGTTGACAAAAATGTTGTTGAAATCGGAATACTGATAACCTAATCTCAGTTGACAAATGAGACTTATTTTTGTGAGGACCAAGTTGCTCAAAATGCTCTGTATTTGATGCATGTGCAATATCATGAATATCAGTGAGATAACAGAACGGTGGCAATTGTTTCTTCCATAAAGCCTAGAAACCAATTCCATCCATAACAAAAAGAAACAAAAATTCAACCCTGAAATCTGTTTAACTATATTAAGTCCTTTTAACTAACCACTGATTTAGTAAGCAGGCAGCTCTGCACTCAATATTTTCTTGTTCAGAGCAGGATCAGAGATGCTGATGCCAGAAGTCAACATACCATCAGAGCATCTGTTTTTTTTCTGACTGACTCAGAGGGCAGGAAGTGCTAAGGATCATACAGGAGAGCTTTCGTTGTGCTTTCCAGCCTTCTTGGATGGAAGCATCAGAAAACTTGGATAGGAACTGGGTTATACTGGCACTCTCAAACACTTTTCCAGCCCAAGTCCAGTCTCCAAACCATCTGAGTTTTGCCCATTGCTCATATGTTTAATCTGATCTAATCTGTTTTTTATTTAAACAGGGATTAATTGCATTTCTTTGTACTTTGGTGACTTGATGTTAATCACATGCAACACACTCCTTAGGATCAGTTACATGAATGCCTGAATTGCTACCTTAGATGATGAAAAACATCTGGGGGAGGAAGTCTAGTATACAGGAAAGGAAAAAATGAGGCAGATGGCTGTATCTGGGGGCTTTGAATGTGGCAGGAGCATTTGTAAAATGGTTCTGTGGGTTCCTCTCTCTGTGATTTGTGAGTGTTTTTCTGCCTTTGGTGTCGGTTCCTGAATCCTGAAATAAATCAAAGCACTGGCTTTTTGGAGCTAAACTTGGCTAGCTGGCAAATTTGCTCTCCAATCTTATTAATTCTGTTGCAGGTGATTTTCCTGCATGTCTTAGCAGTGACAAAATCCCTAAGCACCCCACAGGTGTACAGGGGGCTTGTGACATTTTAGGGTTAAGGCAAAAGCAGAAAAAGAAAGTAAATAGGACTGCAGCTTGGCCATAAGCAGAGTGGAAACTGGAGGCAGTATGATGCTGTGAAGTCCACTCCTGCCCTCTAGACTGCGTTGTTCAATGAGCAGGTAATGTTTGTACTGTTAAATATAGAGACAAAGTGTCCAACAAATCAGGACGCTGACAAATTGAACTGCAGTTCTGACATATATAAGATACATGCTTTAATGTCGTCAAGAGAACTCAATATAGCCCTAACTGAGCAGGGCCTATGTAATTTCAGCTTTTTATTGCACCTATCTTTCTCAGTGGCTAAGGGAAATGCCTTTCAACATTTTTCTGACTATGGATCTGTAATGGTTTTCCAAGGTATCCACAGAGAGAATTAAAGTCTATGCATGACAGATCAGCTTTTCGTATGTTGCCTTAGAAGTGGTCCATCTATGCTCAAGGGTCCACTAACTGTCAGTGGGGTACCTTCAGCCTAGGGAAAATCCCAGTCCTGGTAAAGCCAATGACAAAATTATGACTTTCACAGCAGTCAGACTGAAATCACAGCAACTCTTGTGGTGTTCAAGGGAAAAAGAAAACTCTTCACTTCATGACTAGATGGGAGGCTCAGCAATGTAGACAGATTGTCTTGCAAGAGTGCCAAAAATGTCACCTGCATTCTAGAGGAGTAAGCAAAGGGACTCCAACAGTCCCATCCTCAGAGAGTATCAGAGCATTCCAGGAGTTAAACTTAGATCATCTTCATAGCAATGCACAGCATCAGCTGAACTGATTGGGCATGGATTGCTTTAAAGGGATTTTGGGGGAAAATCAAAGTATCCTTCATACAAATGTCAGTAAAAAGACTGCTAAAATGTCCAGCATTGCCCATTGTCTAAAATCAAAACCAGGACTGATCTGTTTTCACATTTGAAATCAATGTTATAATCATGGTCAAAGTCTATCTTCCTTGCAAGTGTATTGACTGTCTTACAAAGCCTGAAAAAGTCTGGTTGGCATGTCTTACTTCATGTATGCCCTTGAGTACATAACATATTTAAATCACACTGTGCATGGTTAAGTATATGTTTTTCCATATGTTACTTTAGTGGAAAACTAAACTGAGGCTTACTGGCAAGAAGCAGCGTTTCAGGATATCAGCATATTCATGCCAACTGCTGCTTTTACCTTGGTCAGCAGGAACGAGCACTTAGAAAAACTCTCTTAAGGTAGGCTCTGGTGTAAAATGTATATAACAACATTTATTTAACTCCCAGAGGAGTTTATGAGACTTAACTAATGCCAGCAAATTAGTTTAAGATCTTTGGATAAACATTTATGCAAAACTGTACAGAGAGTGGCTTGTGGCTGTTTCTAGTATTTCAGAGCTGAGGGATCTTCCCAGGCTTTGGGTTTCGTTGTGGAGCAGGATGAAACATAGATGCATGAGCAAGTATAAACTCATGTCCTGTGTCCTCTGCTCATATTGGAGTTGTCCTTTGAACTCAAGGCTGAGCTCAGCTGATGGTGCCGGTACTGTAGGGACCCCATCTGCCTGTATGAAGGGAAGCTGTGCCAATTCTCCTCCCTGCCAGATACTTTTGCAGCTTGGTCTGATGTCGGCATTTCCTGACTTCTGAGCAATCCTAGTCTGGAGGGTTGGTGCAGGCTGCTCTGCTTAGCTGCGGAGACCTGCCTGCCCAAGGTCCCTGATGTAGCTGGCTCTGAAGAAGCAGCAGGAATAGGGGAATACAGCAAGAAGTGCTCATGCCCTGAGCATCAGGAGAATTTTTCCTTCCTTTTCCTTGCCTTTGCTACTCCAAAAGGCAACAAAGCTTCACAGCACCCTTTTGCTGCAGTCTACATGTACATGACAATACAGTACATTCCACAGAAATGCCACATTAAATATCTGAGAGTACAGTTATCCATGATCTTTGTGAGATTTTGCAATAAATCCTATCCAATTCTTTTATGGTACATTTAAAATCAAACAAAGCTAACAATTTAATTGAGGGTGGGCAGAGGAAGGGAAAACATCAGAAGCAAATAGCTGCAACTGGAATGTTGCTTATATTGGAATTTGTCTGGGTTTTGGCCTGAGACTTTTCAGTTAAATTTGTAAATTCTTTCTCAGGTGTTTCCCTAGGGTGGTGCTTTCCCTATAAAAAAGGTATGGACTATCCGCAGATGAAAGACTTATGGTCTTTTACCAGTGAAAGCTTGGAATAGATTTAAAAATAAGTTAATATATAGATTAAAACTACAACAACCATCCCTGTTAAAGCTGAGAACTGTTAAAAGACTGAGAAATCTAGATGGTGTGATAGGCCAGTTGAACTGGCATTTCTCAACCTGTAAAAACCAAGAAGAAGAGAAGTGCCTGATCTGAAAAACAGCACATGGTGCTGCATTCGCTTCTTTCTTACAGAACTAATTAAGGAGCTTTCTTTAGCTTGTGTGGCAGGTACTGTGTATGAGTGGTCTATAAAACTCATTAAGAACTCTCTACCTCAAGGCATATCTGAAGGCTGACACCAAGAATAGTGCTCGAGAAAGTTGGTATGTTTGGTTGAATTTCTATTAAGATAAATTGCGTATAAAGTAACTAATTGATTTTGTATCTACCCTAGGAATATTTGGACTCCTGTAGGAAGAATGAGGGGTCATTGAAAGATCAAATGGAAATAAACCTTCTAAATGTGCCCATGGGTTTAAGTTTTTGGGTTAACAAGAACAAAACTAATGGCCTGTGAAGGTTGTCCATTTACATCCGCCACAAATCTATACAGTATCAGACGCAAGCCTGAAGGTGTTCCTTGTTCATACAGACAAGTACTCAATGCCTATAGACCTCTTTCTTTACTTTGGGAGCTTTTAAACACATGCCTTACTCAGAAAACTGTTTGCATTTCTACAGAACACGAGATTAGCTGCAGATCTATGATCAGCAATTTTCTTCAACCACCATGTAAACAGGAAAGTTCCCTTAGTTAGGGGTACAGTATGTGGTGGTTAAGAATTTTGCTATCTAGCAAAGTTTCTTAATCCTCAAACTGATTCTTGAGGAATCCCAGTGGATTTCAAAGTCTGGATTTACAGGATATGCTGCTTTTTACCAAAATCTTGTAAAACCAGTTAATACACAGAACCTCAGGGAAAATGAAAAGCAACCCGGTTATAAATATTTGATCTATACTGTAAATTGTGCACCGCAGGCGAGAAAGCAGGAAATTCCCAATTCAAGAGACAAGCAAATCTAGCAAATATGAAAGGGGACACTGTGTGAATCCAGAGTGCATTTCTCCCATTCCAAGTCCAGTGGGAATGAGATCACAATTGCTTCAAAAAACCCACTCTCTATTGCTCTCTCATCAGCTCCACTCACCATTTTAAACTTTAAGGAATAAGTATTTTAAAATTCAAAATGAAACATTTTATTTTCATTTTCACTTAGTTTTGAAAATATGTTCAGTTCTTAGCTTCAATCACATAAAAAATCTGGCTTGAAGGAATTGTAACCCAATAAATCTAAGAGAACAGCAAGGATCTGTGCAAAGCTTTGTTTTCATAATTCCTGGGATATTAATCTGTTGTCCTATTCTATTGCCAGGAGCAAATACTAGTGGCTTGTTCCCAATTACGCTGTATTTGACTAGGATGAAAAGTATTTTTGCTTTTGAAGAATGATGGTTTTTTTAGTCAATGAAAACCACTATCTGGGATGATCAGCAATGATGAAAGGCTTACTGCTTTTCGTTCAGAAATCTGGGCAACATTTGAGGGGCTGTGCCAGGCACCAGAAAATGCAGGATTTGTTCCCTCAGGGCAACGGGATGCTGTTTTGGAAGAGTCTTGGGAGGTCAACCGAGCATGTTGTGTCCTGTCTCAAGCCCTGATCCATCTTCTCATACTCTTGATAGAGAGACTCTCTTTATTTGTAAGTTGAAGCCCAAATCATCTTGTTTAAAGATAGCAAATAAATTATTAAGCAAATATACCAAAGCAAAATAAATAAGTTCAGCTCAGAAAATAATACACTTTTTTTCAGCTTTTATGTCCTTTGTAATGTTGCTGACAAATGTCTTGTGCTTAACTTTCTTTATCACATTTTATTTTGAATTAGCAGCCTGGTTAGCTTAAAGATGATGTATGATTCCTTATTATTTAGAACATATTTTGTATGTCATATGTGGAACTTTTGGAGATTTTCCCCAATGAATGTGAAGTTGCCGTTGCCTCTGTGGTTTCAGTCTGGTCATAGTTGGGATTTTCCAGGCCACACACAGGCCAACTTCTTACTTTTTGCAAGAAACAGATGATTGAGCTCATAAGTTATGTTCATAAATATTTTGTGTACTCATGTGTATGCCTTTCTAAATAACAAGAAGGAAAACCAAGTCCTGAGGAAACCTGGTAATTCTGGGGGAAGAATAATTTATTTTATCAGGAAGAAAAACCTTTGACAAAATCCGTAAAACTATAATTCCTCCTGACATTTAAAATAAATCATGTTTTTATACAAGTATAATGTGAATGAAACTACTTCCATAAAGTCAGTATGGGCTTTGACCAAAAGAACTACTTGAAATATTGAACACTAGAAGTATTCAGCAATAGCGAACAGTGTAGAAGGGCATGATTTATTACACCAGGAGGCTATCTAATCATATAGATCCCATTCTCAACAGTGGGCAATGGTCTCTTTTGGCATATAGCCCTTCTCTGTTAAAAGAAAAAATGGCCTGTGATGGTTGACTTGAGGCTGATGGGAACAGTGCATGGCCCTTCTTCAGCCAGTATGACACCAAGGAAAAAAATTTCTCAGGTTCCTCCTGTGGGCTCAAGCTACCCAAACTCTTCTTAATTCTGATCAGGTCATCTTTCTTGTCTCCTGCAGAAAATACAGTAACTTTAACTCCCTATTTTTTTATTTAAACTTCTTGTGCTGATAAAAAGATATTTTTTAGGGTCCTCCTATTTTTTTTTCCCCTAATGCAGAAACAGTCTTGAGTTAACACATCTCTTTTCTGCAGCTTTGCTAACAGAATTATCACAGAGAAGAATAATAATATGAACAACACATCAGCCCACAGGTGCTGAATTGCTTTCTGTGTTTGGACCAACCTAGCTCCTGAAAAATGCCAAGTGTCATCCTAGAAAGATATAATGTGTTACTGTTATGGAATGGTTTTGGTTGGAAGGGACCTTTAAAGATCATCTAGTCCACCCCCTCCTGCCATGGGCAGGGACATCTTCCACTGATTAGCTTGTGCAAAGCTCCATCCAAACTGACCTTCAATTTCTCTTCACGTCAGGTCTGGCTTTGGTTTGGCCTTTATAAGAAGGCTTATATCGCCTCCCCAGAAGGACTAAGCTCTCTGTAGTGCTGGTTGTTTAATCTGTACTGTTTTGTCTGCCTTTGTTGCATTCTACAAAATTTTTCAGATTGGAGGAAGGAGTGACAGTTATGCCCAAGACAGGTTTGTTCCCTACAGTTTGAACATGGTCTCAGTTTTAAGTTCAGCCTAGTTTTCATGAGGCCTGCAAAGATATCTCTCCTCTCATCTTCTCTTTAAAATTCCCACTTTCTTCATATGATTACATTTCCTATTTTCTACCAAACTCTATTCTGAACTGCCCTAAACTGTTTGGTCACCCTCTATCAGTTGGATAAAATGTTTGTGAAGCAAGCTAAAAAAGGTCAGGGGAGGTATTTGTGTGTAGGACCCTGTCAGACTGTGGGAGTGGAAGAGTTCAGAAGACATATGTGACCAATTTTCATGGTTAGCTGATAGGAGATCTGTTGCCTGGGGTAAGAGCCGAGACTCATGCATCAGTGAAAATTATCCCCCCCCGAATCTCCGGCCAGATGTGCACCTCTCATCTGATCCTGTATTATTTTCAGGTGTCCATGTCTTTGCCCAGGTATTGGAGTGGAGGCTTTGAAGCATATCTTTGGAATATATTTCAGACTTAGACATCTGATAGGGCTATGAGAAACCTTTTCCTCTTCACTCCTGCCACAGTGCTGATCATTGATGAAATGTATTCAGAACATGCAAAAGGTTGGTCACCAGATTTATAGCAGTATAAACAAGAATTGGGCAGGCTGTTTTGTTACTACAAAGCTGAGGGCTAAGGTATGAGAACCATGAATAATATTGTTAACACGCATTGAAGTCAATCACTGTTGGTCCTGGCAACTCTTTGTTTTATATATACAGCCATTTGAAATATGTTTCTTCTGCAGAAAAATGACATAATCATCAGACGTGTTATCCCTCTCCTTTTAAGAGACATGTGTGCGTGTCTACTGGAAGAATATTCTGAAAAGCCTGGCTGGGTGGAAGGAGAGGGCACAGTGTACATAGTCTTCATGTTCTTTCTCTGTTTATTATAACAATGGCCATTTCAAGCACTGCTTATGAACTCCTGTGATGGACTAGTAACTTGCCTGGTGAGCGACAGGATGGAGTGAAATCCTCAGTTCCTTAAACGTTATCGTTAGGACACACTTGAAATTTGATGTAAGAATGCAAGTAAAATATTTGATAGCTTGGGGTGAACAAAGCTCTCTAGATATCCCAGTTAGGAAGGGAACCTGGGGTCAACTCAAAAGAGGATTTCCCACTGGAAGGCATGTCACTGTGGAGAGGTCAGAGGGAAGAGATGCTACCTTCGTGTATATGCCACTCAGGCAAAACCTGAATGGAATCCAGTTAACAGTAGCTATACGTTCAGAACTGTGCAGTGTTTAATAAACTTTAATGGAGATGAGATCTCTGTACTAGATGGGGGAGCATCCTTCCTGCCCAAAAGACTTGCAAAGGGATTAAGAGTGCAGAATTTGGCCTAAATTGTTATGTACCTATTTGTTTGTTTTTTTTTTTGTTGGACTATTGCTACATGATTTCTCATTAATTTCCAAGGAGCCTCTTAGATCTCTACTCTCTGTCTGCCAAGCTCAGCCTCAGGTAATTCTTTGATAGTGTTTGACAGTGACCAGTGGTACTAACGAATATGATATCCTCATATCATTTGCCCTTGTACTGTATTTACTATGTTTATGTTACCAACCCCCAATCCCCTACCCCCACTTCTGGAGTTTAAAACACTACCCTGGAAAAATGAAGAGCATGTCTTGGTGTTTCAAATGATACCTAAGGTTGATTAATAGTGAACTAGAAGGTCAACTGAAATTTAGGTCTAGAGTTTCTAGTAATGGAGGGGAAAATTACTGAAAAGCAAAAATCCTAATTTTCCCCCTTTAGACACAATAATAGCCATTGTCAAGTTTCAGAAATATAACACCGTGGAGCTGTCTACTGAAGGAAGCCGCTGAAAGGCCTATTAGTAAAGTCACAGGGAACAGGACTGAACAAATTTGTGGAAGGTACCCTGGGGAACAATCACGAGGGTGGCGAGATGATCTGAGGGTTCTTTTGATCTCTGCTATTTCTGGTTTTAAACCTTGGTAGTCCTGCATCCTCAGGAGTGAAACGGGAGAGAAGCAGCAAAATAGCTGGAGGTATTGAAGAAGACATGGAGACATCTTCTAATGTGAGAAATAAAGTCAAATAGTTTTTGGCAGGCTTTTGGATTGGAACAGGTGACTTTCTTCTGCACACCTGTGGAGAAAGCTATCTTTAGGAGTGAATACCCAGAATAATCACCCAGGGGCACAGAACATGGACAGAGGGTCATATGGCACTAAATTGGGTAGTGCTGAAAGTCATCTAATACATGGGAAGGGAGAAGGGCCCATACCTTAACCTCTGCCTGAGGTTCCCGTAAGTCTTATGCTGACTCTGCCTGCGAATACCAGAGATGAGAGGACATGAGAAGGCGGCAAGTCTTGTCACACTAGCACTCCTCATTTCATTCCCATCACAGCTGCAGCTCCTGCCTCTTGAGGACTCACACCATTCTTACAGTTTCATACCACAGGATGAGGTTGCAGATTCCGTAACTGACACCAAGGCACACAGTGGGGAGGGACAGAGTGTTGGCTATTAACCTCACTATGTTTTCATTTTCTTTGTATATTCTGTGAGTGAGCCTGCACATCTTAACTGGCGATGCTCGCAGAAAGAATAAATCAGCGTAGTGGTATTGGAGCTGCTGTGATTTATACAGCTGAAATTCTTGTGTCTGTATTTTCAGTTTGCTTCCATAATTTATTGACTTTTCTTCCTTTTGGCTTGACTGTGCCTTCTTCTAAGTATCGCACTGCCACTTTGACTTCATAGAATTTCATCACAAAAAAGAAAGTCACTTACTCTTGAGGAGCCATTTGATGCCTAAGAAGGCTTTTATATCCATGTTGCTATTCTGGGATAAGAACCATGGTGTTCTGGAGGATATTACAATCTAAAGAACATTTATACAGCAAGTATTTCATTGTCAAGTATCACCTGTTACTAAGCCTTCCCATGTGAGAGTTTCAGATCACAAAAAGGTAAGTGGAGAGAGTTCTTCCCTGCTGAAGGAAGAAAAAAACTGCTTTGGAAGAGGAGGTCTTCAAAGTGTTAAACATGGAAATTGACCCACAAATAGGAACTGGTTACATTTAGGATTCTTATGATTTTAGGATATTTCAGAAAAACCTTCTGTCTTCCGACTGAACCATGTGGCACGGCTGTGCATCTTAGTTGAGTCTATAGGCAATTCAATGAGAATTTTCTCTTTGGCATAAATATTTGCAGAAACATCAAAACGATGGGTGTTTCATCTGAAATTGGATCCAGAAAAGTAGACTGGGACTGGCATGTGAGTCAAACATGATTTTTACCTAAGTGTGACAGGAGAAAATAACATGTCAATACATCATATTATGAGATGGTATGATTACTCATATCTATTTTTTTCATCCCAAGTGGAGGAAGATACACAAGAAGGACAAGAAAGACTTGAAAGATATTTAAGGTAGACTGTAGACAAGAAAGACAGCAAGAGTGAGTGGGAAAGAGAGCGAAAGATGCAATTACTTTTGAAGATGATCGGACAGATTCAAGTTCCACCTTGCAGTAATATGAATTTTGAATAACTCCCTTGGGCTCACATGGTGCTCTTTTAAGGTTTATGCTGGTTCAACTAAAGTCAGAGGGAAGGTCATCTTTTCATGTAAATGCTGTCCCACTGAAATAAACAGTGGAATGTAACTGAAGTTTGACATTCACTTTTAGTCTCACTGTTTTTTTCATATAATGAAAAAAAAATTGAAGAATAAAGTAAGTAATGCCAGAGTTTAGCCCTGTCACATAGTCTGCATGTAATTGATTCCTCGTTCAGTAATGAATATGTGACAAATCGGAGATATTTCTCTTATTAACAGCCAGACCTCGGCTTCATTGCATCATGACCTGCATTTGCATCTTACTGTGCATCTGTCCATGTAATTGGAGAAATAACCCTACTGTGACTAATAATTGTTATATCGTTGCAATTGTGGGAAAGTGGCCTGCAAGAGAATGAAGATTTTGAAATAACATTACCACCACTGGTGTCTGTTTGTGAAACAATCATAACATTTTACAAATACTTTGTCTCCCACCTATTAGTTGTCACCATCTTTATATTTAAGTTCACCTCCTATGTTCAGGAACAAAATGGTCCGGAGCACTTTTCTGGTGTTGTTTTACCATGTGTCAGTTGAATGATGGGGCCAGAAACCTAGGAAGAGGTGCTTTTGTAAGCTGTAGTAGCTGTTTTACAAGCAAATACCTTTGGAAACTTGAGTTTTGCATGACTTCCTCAATATTCCTCCACCCATGCAGGACTAAAAGAAAGGGTTGAACACCATTTTGTGCTGCTGCAAAGCTATTTCACATCCTTTTGTAGAAACAGTATTTTCAGCTAACAACCTTCCAGTGAATAAATGTTGGAAATATTTTGAAACCAAGGCTCATATGGGCTGAAGGTACAGTTAAGTTGCCACTGCCTAATCTGATACCACTAAGAAACCATCTGTCACTATTATTACCACCATTAAAGACCAAGAACATTGTTAATATTATAATGTTATTAATCTAAAACAATTATAAGAGTAAGAATTCCGTTTTAACATAGAAATGGTACTCATACATTTATGTATCACTTAAATCCCAGTTCCTTATATTGTAGGATTTCATATCTCTGTGCTGGATTGTCACATACATCCCAGTGCTTAGGCATAGCTTCTGGTTAACCATAAGTTCGGTAGCTTCTCCTGTTTTTTAATCACAGCAGTAAAATGTTAGTAACAGTCCTAGTTGTCAAATGTTTTAAATACCAAACTACTTTAAAGTAGTTTTCTTTATGTAAAGATGTTTGTCAAATTGCAGAAGCAGGGAACATATGTGATCCATTTTACAAGAGTGAAATCTAAGGATTTACCTAAGGACACTGGAATTTTATGAGGTAATATTTATAAATGTCACAGGTGGTGTGGTAATTGTAAATTGGCAGCCTTACATCATCCTTCTCTAATTGGCTTTGGATTCTGGTCTCTGCACAGTCAACTAAATACTAATAATTTGATATCATGCTTGTAAACAGAGAGAAACTACTCTTAACTGGGGAGAAACAACCCGATTAACTGTGTCTGTGTACCTTCCACTGTGATTTTGAGATGTGAGCTGGGAGGGCAGTGCTGGGATTCTGGGGGCACTCAATTTCCATATGGGTAATGCTGGGTGGGAGTGCATTGCAGTTTACTTTCACTGCTAGCAAAATGACCTAAACTTTTGCAAGAACCAAAAACTCAAGGAATGTACAAAAGCTATCTTCTTCAGTGAGGAAATAAATCATGGTGTATAACATCCAGCTGTTGTACACTCAGTGGAAAAAAATAAGTCCTTATATTAATTAAAACGTGTGACTTAAAAATTCACAAACATCATGAAATGCAGAGTTAAGGCTCCTGTTAAGTAAGCCATAACCCTGTCCCTCATGGCTGTGTTGTGAAGGGACATAGGAAAAAGGAAAGTGGAAACGTAAGCATTGGATAAATAGAAATGTTATTTAACACCCAAGTCCAGAAAGCACATAAATGCACGTTTATCTTTAAGACTGTGATTTACCCTATCCAAGCCCAATAAAGTGAATGCATATGTATAAAAATTGAGAACATGCTGAAGGCTTTCACTGGACCAAGGATCCTCTGTCCTTTGAGATTTGTAGATAAATGTGCTCTTAAATCTGAAAGGAACTTCTGAGTCTGTTGTCAGAAGAAGATTAGATTATTTTCTAGATTTTGGGAACTGTAAAACCCTAACCCCTTCTGTATTCTTGTACAATAATTCTCTTCAATGTTAGTAAAATTCAGAAAGTTGACTGCTATCTTAGGAACCAGCCCAAAAGTTTAGAAGCCAAGATGGTAGTCTTGAGAAGCCAAGATGATAGTCTTGAGAGAGCAAGCTGTACCTGTCAAGTCAAATAAGAGGCAGTCAGAGCAGGAACAAGAAAGTATCTCCTATCACAGACTTGCACATATTTAAAAACTGTTAATTTGTTATGGCATAAAATACAATTTAGATGTGTTATAAGAAAGAAGCTGAATGCAAATCAAATTACAAATGCAGAGCTGAACAACATCATAGTGTGACTATTGCAGTTGCATTTTTTGGATAAATTAATTAAAGAAATGTAAAATTTCTTAGTGTATAATACTGGCAACAGAATAGGACATTTCATTAGCTGTGATTTGTTGCATGTCATAGAGGGAGAAGTTTCATGTACAACTGGGAGATCCAGTTAGTGTGTCTGACATCTCACATCCCCAAAAACCTGGGCATTGGTATGACAAGTTGCTCTAGAGAAATCACACACATCATGAATTGATGAACACACCTGAAGTCTGGGCATCGAATGTAGGAAAGTAACAGTTATTAGAGTTTACCTGCAAATGATCAGCAGAGAAATATGTGGTTGAGCTCTAGAGGATCTACAGTGCTGCAGGAACAAGGCAATTCAATGACTATAGGAATATATAGGAAATATAGGAAACCTGCAGTGAGCTGGTTTGTCCCTCTAGCACACTGCACAGCACGATACATGTCATAGTCCTGACAACTTGCTGTACTGTGCCATTTGCCTATCCATAGGTAACTGGAGGGTTTTGCTTTGTGTTTTGAGTGCTTTGGCTAAAGGGCTGTCTTTTTATTGACACATCAGCTAGCACATGGGTTTCCTATTACACATCACTAGCAGCTATTGGTATTGTGGTAATACAAACAGAATAGTTCACCCTAATTTTACTCAAAGTGCTGGATGTTTTTCCTAGCACTTTTTGAATACTTTTTTTTTTTTGAAAGAATTTGATTTCATGTGAACTAAAGTGTCAGACATGTTTTTCTTATTAAATAGATTTGTTTGCAGTATGCAAAAATAAATCAAGATTTCCAAACCGTTTAGCTGATTGTATCTGCAAAGGTTGGGTATATGTCACTGAGAGTTCCATGTTACTGGTAAAAAGTAAACAGTCTTCTGTGATAGATGAATTACATTGTTTGACTTGCAAATATTAAATAATTGATAGACATTCAAATCCGAAGTAAACAAAACCTGACATTATTTACTTCTGCCCTCCCTTAGAAAGGCAACGCCTATTCCCCACATTGTTTGGGAGAAGAGCGTAAATTTGTTTGACACTCTCACACCCGTATTTCAGTGCTGACACAAGGAAAGAAGAAGCCTTTCAGGACATCCTTTCTCCAGTGCTTATTTACGTCTTCAGTGCTCCTTTAATTTCTCACCACAGTTGATGACTTTCCATTTCAACAACTGGATCAAGCCTTACATGAGTGATAAAGTAGAACTCCTCTTTGTCCTCTCCTTGGCCTTGTTCTGCACTTACAGCCATGCTGATATTTTAGAATTAAAGGAGAAATCTCTGCTCCCAGCACTAATTACTTTGGCTTTGGCACGAGTTTTTCGCATGATAGAGGAGGAAGAGTTGAACAACTGGACCCTAAAAGCAGCTGAGGGAGATGAGGAGCTGTGAAAACCAGACAGCTATGAATAGACTGGGTATTGATTGATTCTCAGAGCACTTGTCTTTTGCTTGTTCATCTCTTCCTGCTCACCAAATTACAAATACATCCTGTTCTTGGATCTTCTAGTCTAGCAGTAGTGGCTGACTGAATGCGGGAAACATTGCTAGTTTTGCTGTTGTTTACCAAGTCTCACTTTTGTGACTGTGTCTTGTGGCTGTTGTTTGTAGTTTCATTGTTAAAATGAATTCAGAAGTCAACACTCAGAGTCTGTTCCCTGGCTGATGTTGTTTTCTACAGAAATGAATTTGCCAAAAATGAAGCAAATGTAATTGCATTTTATGTTGATTTCCTCCTAATAACTTTTGAGTCCACAGGCCAATTTCAACTAAATTTGACAGAAGGTAAAAGGCTCTGAGATTATAAGCTTCCTGCAAAGCTGAGGATAATCAGCATCTGGATAGAGGAGATAGAGGCCAAATGAGTGCCCCCACAGATGGAAAAGCAAACAGATTCATTCAGTCAGACAGCAGCCTGCTGGACACTGAGCAAGGGCTATCTGTGTCACTGCCTTTTTCTTGGTGAATGTGTCACACGGGATGTGGGTTCGAGAGGAGGTGATCTTGAACAGTGAAGAAATACTTATCCTTTATATAAGATGTTTTCACATACTTCTGGTCAGCAAGGATTTTGCAGAGGGGGACTGAAACCCATGAATTTTTGTGAATACTAAACAAAACTGCAGCCCTGAGCATGTAATACAGCTCAAAATCAAGCACTGGCATTGTGTTGTAGACCGCGCTATCCTAAAGCTGGCCGTGTGCATGAAGCTTTGTGTCTTTCAAATGCTGAAAAAATATCTCCTGATAAATAACTCCTAAATACTAGCATAGGTAATCCTGTAAAAACAGGATATGGAGGAAAAGTCTAGTATTCTGAAGTATTTATAGACAGTTATGTTAATCTATACATTAGCTTCACCTCTCATGGCCTGATTTTCCTGGTTCTGAATATCTGAAGCTCCCAGAAACTTGCAGACACTGGCATTCAAGTCAGTTTTTTTAGGTGGCTAGATGAATGTGGATTTAAATGAATAATTTAAAATACTTGAATTTCATTTTTTTGATCTGATTTTCAGAAATAATGAAAATATGAAACTTCCAGCTCAAGCCACAGGTACCTGATCTTTGCAAAAATAATTTAAAAAACTCCAAATATACGGCTGAAAATGACCCCTAGCTCTCAACTTGGAGAAGACATTGAAAATTGAGTTTTGATGTGCAAGGATAGCAGATTGAGAACATTTCTGGAGAAACAATGTAATCAATTGTTCTAATGGATATCTACTTTCATTAGCTAAGGAATCATCTGCAGACAGGCAATAATGATGGTATTACAGTGTTCTCATATTAGGGAAATACTCCAGGATGAATCACAGACAAATGGTTCAGCTCCTACCTCTACTGTGGCCTTAATTTTGCCATAGCCACTTATTAATTCTGTTAGGACTATTGGACCCACTAAAAATCCTGTGATTCCTTCCTCCTTTCCTCTGCTGAGGGGAGACCTTATTGCTCTCTACAACTACCTGAAAGGAGGTTGTGGAGAAGAGGGAGCTGGGCTCTTCTCCCAAGTGACGGGGGACAGGACAAAAGGGAATGGCCTCAAGCTCCGCCAGGTGAGGTTCAGGCTGGACATCAGGAAAAAAATTTTCGTTGAAAGGGTCATTGGGCACTGGCAGAGGCTGCCCAGGGAGGTGGTTGAGTCACCTTCCCTGGAGGTGTTTAAGGGACGGGTGGATGAGGTGCTGAGGGGCATGGTTTAGGGATTTTTAGGAATGGTTGGACTCCATGATCCAGTGGGTCCTTTCCAACCTGGTGATTCTGTGATTCTATGATTCTATGTGTCTGTTACGGGCAGGCTGTAACTAAGTGGTCTGTTGTTATAAGAGTACCATGGCACTTCAGGCTCTCAAAGACACAGTGCTGTAGTTGTGTTAGGAATTGTATGAACTCTTAAGATAGACGTTCTCTATCCAGAAGGACGGGCTGGGGCATGGTGTGAAGCCACACTTCTCCTGACTTCTCTTCAGGACGTTCAGGTCTGGCATTGGAAGTAAAGAGGAAATCTTAGTCTTTTCTTTAACGAGTATTTTGGACTGAGGCTATGTGGAGGACCCCACCTTAGCTCTCACAACTCATACAAAATTTGAAAAAAAATAATTGCTATAAAAGCTGCAAGCTCCTATTATCCATAGAAACAAAAAAAGCTGAGTGCTTTTGGCAGACGACCTGCTAAAGGCATGCCAAAAGGATCTAAAAATGAAAAGCACTACACAAAGCCATTTTTTTAAACTACAAGTGAACATGCTTTACGTGTACTTAGAACCAGGAAAGTATATAAATAACAACTCTGTTGTTTACCGCGGGGACACTGGCAAAGGAATAAGATCTGGCCCATTATAATTTAGTATGAAAATGACATGTAAGATAGTTTTTTTTTTTTTAGGAAACCTGTTACAGCAGTCTGTCAAATGACTTCTACACGCCCTTATTTTTGATCAAGATTTAACCGCTAAGGTCCTGACCTGCAAAGGCATTCAATACCTTTTTTCTGTTTACTGAATGGTAATTAGGAACTTGCACAGGAGGTACTCCTTTGAGGATCTAGACCTGTATTTTATCCTATTTTGGTTGGTAAGACAGCTGAATGGACTCACAGATATACAGTGTCATACTTTGCTGTGTCTCTGTTCACATTAAATCACATTTCTCACTCATTATTATCTCAAAGCAGTAGCAGATTTCATACAAGAGAATCTCTCCATATTTTCAGACTGAAATGGACTCTTGGCTCTCAGGACAGTAAGCAGCTAAATTCTTCCTCTCCACTTGGAGCTGAAATTCAGATGTACAATGTGGTAAAGGTCTTCCCCAGTTCTGATGAACCATCCCATGTAGGGATTTGCCCAGTGATTTTATATAGTGCTGTTCCTGTTGGCTCATGCTGCTCAGGTTCACTTTTCTTCTACACCATGAAAATGCATAGGGTCACAAAAAGGCAGGACTCTGACAATTCTAGGCTTAGTTACTGTACTACCTCCTAGTTTCAACAGGAAAACTATCATCACAATGATAGTATTTGCTGCTTTTCAACCCTAACAGTATTGTTTGTCAGTGTTTCTCCATGTTAGTTGAAATACATTAGAGGCAGCCTTGACAGATCTGATCTGAAGATCTCACGATGGGTTTACTACTTCTTCCTGCACCAGCACTGTCTTCTTGGTATGAATGCTAGAAGAGCAAATCAAAGCATGCCTTCCTTGCTGTGCAGAAAAGGGCACAGAGAAGAGAGATGCTTGAGTGATCATTGCCCTTCTGTCCCTGCATGCTTCTGATGTTGAAATCTGGCAACTCTGGTTTCCATTTATTTTTTAATATATGTGTGTTTGGAGACTGTCTTAATTTGCATGGTTCACTGCCAGGTGAGAAAAAGTAATGCCTGAGTGTACAGAGCAAACATAGCTGGAGTATCAGACTATAGCTTTCTGGAGGGGATTGAAATGATAGCTGCTCAAGACTTGCAGATCTTTGGCAGGTCTGTAAAAATACAAATAACAATAAAAGAAAGGAGACATTCTGACCCTACGAGCAGCAGGACACTTGTGAGTGTAAGTCCATCCAGGATCTGACTAATCATGTCCTAAGGTCCACGTGAAATGTGTGAAGATTTGCAATAATCCCTTACTGAAACAAAACAGAGGACTTAACAGCCAAAAATGGCTCATGCAGCAGGGCCTTGGCAGGGGAACAAGTGAGCGTATAGTTTCATATGGAGCAGAGCTATGATCCTTTCATGTAGCTTAGGCTTAATGCTCGTGCCTGTACTAATGCCTGCCTAAGACCCATTGACCAAACAACTGACCAAAGAGCCAGCCAAGAGAAAGAATAGAAAAGAACTGTGACCATCCAGTCATGCTGGGCAGTCCCATAGCCATTCCTCAAGGCTGGATTTTGGCTGTGATCTGGGATGCCCCCAGCCCTGCCATAAGTGTGGTGTGAGACTGGGAGGTGGTTTGCAGACCCACTCTCTCGCTCATTTAACACTTTCTTTTTCATGTCAGAGATGCTCCCTTTTTAGCAGACTGGTCTCCCAGCACTGGAGTAGCAGTCAGCCTGCTGAGCTGAAACCTGCAAGTGCAAGGACAGCAGCTGTGAACATGGCACAAAAAGGCTGAGTCTCCCATATCTTGCCTGTGCCGGCACTACCAGGCAGGACCAGTCCACACTTTGGTTTGTAGGCAGCAATTAGTTAGGTAAAATTATTTTAGCTCCCAGAGATTTTCACCTGAGCAAGCGCTGTGTGCTGTAAAGTCAGAAATTAATTTCAGCCTGAAGTCAACTGAACTGAGGTGTTTATATTGCTCTTACAGATAAAGACTTGCAGGAACAGAAAGGCTAAACCATCCTAATATTGGTCCTACCCTGATGAAGCCTACTGGTGCTTAGTGGTCTGCGACAGGGTGGAAGGAACAGCCCAAGCAGTGTGTCCTGACTGCTGCATGTCCCAGCCCTGCTTATCGCCAGGCTTCACACTTACAGCCAGTAGCCTGTTTGTGTTCTGTGCTTAACTTCTCTCTCATTATTGTCAGGATTAATAGTTTATTTGTGCAGTGGTTTGGCTGGTGAGGAATGCAGCCTCAACCACTGCACCAGCAGCCTACATACAGCCACAACCTGGCTTCTATATGTCCGCATTTATGTGTGTTCATGCACATATATATGTAAGAACAACAGCACAATGAATACTTTAGTATTATAGCAAAAGTGGAGAGGTTTAAGTGTGACAAGATTTTGCGAAAAAAGAGAGAGAGAAAAGGTTTATTAGTGTTATTTAACTAGGAATATTCCTTAAAATAAAAACCAGTTTACAATAAAAATTATCCAAGGGGCTGTGCAACTTTGGCATGATATATTCCAAGTGCAGAAGGATCAGTTTGAAGCCGTGCAGCCCTCATTCTTTGGCACCGAGTTAGTTCTTCTGCAAATACTGCCATGCAACCAAGACCCTGTTTCTTTTTATTAAGAAATTTCGGTTTGAGGGGCAAAAGGAAAATATGAATACTGCTCTGGAACAGTGCTCCTGGATTCAGTCTTCTATAATAGTCCTGGAAAAACAGGGCAGATGATGTCATGGCAGCTGCTGATTGCCTGACAGACAGTTTCCGCAGTGCAACATGAGGCCCTTTGGTCTCCCTGTCAGGGAGATTGGCAGCTGAATGGCACCAATGAGCGCTAGACTGTATTCCCTCTGGGAATGCTGCCCTTATTGATGGACAGAAAGCAAAGGGAAAGATTGTCTTTGAACCTGAAAAGAATCCCCTTTTTTCTCCCTAAAGCTCCTGCCCCCGCTCTCTGCAGCTCTTTTTTCATACCCCTTTTTTAAAGGTGTTTTGTTCTACACCAGTTACTGAGCTTAATGGAACTGAATGACTTTTCCCCTTCACAATCTGTCAGTCAAAATCTCAACCTCGGGGCTGTTAAATGAAGTCCTTTCAGAGTCAGACAGAGGAGGAATGTGTCAGTTATCCAACAAACCCTGTTGTGTTTTAATCTGTCAGAGGGGTGATAGGGGAGAGCAGCCGGGCTGGGCTGGGGCACATTCCCAGCAGCAGCTAAGAGGCCCTGACAAATCCAGGTGCCGGATCCAAAAAGTCAACCCATCATAAACATGGGTGAGGTATGGTGCTCCGAGCCCCTTGATGCTCTGCTTTGCAATCGGCTGTGAGATGTTTGGGCAAACTTTCAGCAAAGATTTCATAGTAAGCATTTCTAGCAGAAAGTCAGTCTTCAAGCACAGGATGGATCTGGGTAAGGCATGGCTTTCAAATTAATACAAGTCTTAACTAAAACACTGGAGACAGTAATCCTCGGGATGAAATGCATTTAGGTGGACTATGATTCCAAGTCATTTCTGCTGAATTACCTGATTTTTTTTTAGTTTCCTCCATTATATGACATTCCATTAATCTTACCTATTAGGTTAAGACTGATGTGCAATTTGTTCCAGGGCTGAACAGTTGGTCCTAGTCACTCAAGCACCTCTGTTTCACTACACATTATGAGGAGTGCCCGCTCTTGCACTAATGAGAATAACAATACTCTGCTTGCGTTTCAAGGCTTTGTTATTTAATCTTTCTTTTTTTCAGTGAGGGAGTAGATTTAAACAAACAGCTCCTGTTCTTATCAGATCTCATAGGGGATGTCTTTTGACTGTTTTTACAGAGACAGAAAACCATCATTGTGCACACAATGTGGTTCCGTGTTGCTGTGGCAGCTGGACTCCTGATGCACTTGAATATGCTAGTTTTCCGTCTGTAATGAAGTGGGTTTATATCCTCTCCAGCGCTGCTGTGGTTCCCCTCTGGTTTTGTGTATCAGTGGTATGATGCCAGACCCAGCAGTCCTTAGAAGGAATCCCCTACCTAGATGGGTGCTGCATGGGTGCAGCATCATGTTTCCCATTCCGTGTGTCTGCTTGTCCGCAAAGTCATGGAAAACCAGTGAACTCTCACAGCTAGTTTTGACAAAGTCTATTGTGTCAGCAATTGCTTAAATGCTACAGCAAAATGTGTTTCCTCTGCCTTCTCCCCATAAGGCCCAACAGATTTCCCTTGTATTTGCTCAGAACAATGGAGCTCTACCTGCCTGTGAAACTGTGACCAACCCTGGGAAAGGACTGTTTTGGAGTTTCAGCTACATCTAGAAAGCTGTCTTTCATGGATTCGAATAACTATAGAAAGTGTAACTGCTGTAGACAACTGCCTGTTCTGGTTATCAGACAGGTGGAACTGAAATATATGGCTTTCTTGGGCAGAGGCCTAAGAATAGCACCTGACTGATAGGTTGACAGGAGGGTTTTACAGTGTTAGCTGCTTTTACAATAAGTTTTCATGTCAGTGGGTATGTCCTAGGGTAAACAGAGTGGTTTCCTTTCACTGAACTAGAACAACAACCAGAGCAAACAGCCAGCGGGGTACAGAGCCCTGGCAGGGATCTAAAGGTGTGTAAGGAGTCACCTCCACCTGATATTGACTTGTTTACTTTCACAGTTGAAGGAAAAGATCAGAGAAACGTAAATTTTCAGAAAATTGCCCAGGTGCCCCTGTATAATTTAGTTGAGAATTAGCTTACTTGGAAGATAGCTTGTTTTCAAACTGCTGAGCTTCACAGGACATGCCTGAAAAGGATGGTGAATTCAGCCTCAGGAAACTGTCTGCGTTTGCCTGGATGAACTAGAGTTATATTCTGTTGTGTTGTGGTTTAACCCAGCAGGCAGAGAAAACAACCATATAGTGATTTACTCACTTCTCACCCAGTGGGGTGGGGGAAAGAATCAGAAAAAAAAAGGGAAAACTCATGAGTTGAGATAAATACAATTTAATAGGACAGAAAAGGAAGATGATGATGATGTTGAAAATAATAATAATAATAGTAACAACAAAAATAACAGCAATAATAATAATAATAATCATCATCATCATCATTATCAAAACAACTTATGCAAATACAATTGCCCAACAGCTGCTGGTCAATTCACAGTTAATTCCCAAGCTGAGGCACCCCCCAGTCAATTCCCCCCAGTTTATATACTGAGTATTACATAATATTCTGTGGAATATCCCTTTGGTCAGTTTGTGTCATCTGCCCTGGCTGTACCCTCTCCCAGCTTCTTGCTGACAGGGTGTGAGAAGCTGAAAAGTCCTTGACCAGTGTTAGCACTACTTAGCAACAACTCAAACATTAGTTTGTTAACCTTATTCTCATGCTGAATCCAAAACACAGCACTATATAGGCTATTGGAAGAAAATTAACTCTATTCCAGCCAGAGCCAGGACATCTAGGAACCAAGCTGCCTTGCAGAGTAACTGAATTTGTAGGGTATCATCTGCTTTGCCCTTTAGGAAGATGTTACAATGTGGTTGGGATGGCCAACACAAGTCCATACCAGGGGAGCCCATTTTAACCACGGGACTTTTGCTCCATCTGTCACTCAGGGCTAAGCTGCAGGCAGAGGGAGGTGTGGGAGGCCATGAGTGAATGGAGTCTGTTGTCATGTAGATTATTCATCCTCTAAGTGGAGGAGTAATTAGGCCCAGAGGGTAGTTCATCACTGTCCTCAGGCTGGATCAGCAGAGACCGAGTGGCTCCTCTTCCAGTGGTACTTGGAAAAAAAAAGCTGTGCTGCACACTGGGCCCCGTGTGGAGCACATGGTGATGGTGCATCTTGATGTGGTCAGAAAGGTCACCGTCCCCACTGAAAATCAAGAGAAGCCCAAGGAGCACTGGCTGAAAAAAGCGGTGGCCTCTTGTCTGTGCATGGACAGGAATGTAATTGCTGAACATAAGCTGTCCTTGTTTCACAGAGAAGGCTCAGACAGCCCCATTGGGGTTCAGCTGATCTGAGGGAAGTCTTGGCCCTTTATGTGTATTGAAAACCTCTCTGTAAAGAAAGATTCCTTTAACAGTGCCTTAACTGATAGTTGAAACAAAACCCAGCCACACTACTCGGGTTAATCTGCATCACGGTCTGTAAAAAGTGGGAAACAGAATTCCCGCAGTCTCAGAATGCGCTCAGATCCTCCCAGGCCAGTTAGCATCCTTGGTCTTTTTATTGTTGGTATTTCTTTTCAGAACAGTGAATAACTATGAACTAAACACAGTTTCCTTTGCATATAAGTCTGCTGTCCTGTGGTTTTACGTATTTATGGTATGACCCCATGCACACACAAGCAAGCAAAATATCATTCTACTGACAGGAGCAAACGATGTATCAGTTTGGATTTCTATCTACCCTATCTGCATGCTCAGCCATGGAAAATTGGGCTCTAGCAGCTTGACTCACTCTGCTAAATAAGTTTCAAGCCATATCAACATCTGCTTAAAAGTGGCCAGACTGTCACCAAATTGCAAAGGCTCAATTCAACCCATATAATTGGAAATTTTTACTATTGGCATAATAGCATTTACAAGCTGAGACATATATTATAATGGGAATGAAAATAAACCCTTAAAAAATCTGCACCCCATTTGTTCAGGCTGTGCTTGAATGTTCCCATGCTGAGAAGCACTTCTTGCCATTTATTAACTGTGTCTTTAACTAGAAAGTGAAGCTGTTCATTCAAATACAGAGCATTCCCGGGTCTCCTGCTGGAATACTGGAATAGCAGTTGTTTTGCTGAAGGGCTGTGTCTCAGAGACATGTGCCAGCAGTAGCAATTGCCTGATGATGCTGGGTCCTTGTAAACCCAATATTTCCCATTCCTTGTTATTAACGCTAAATGCAAGTCCTAAAGATTCCCTGTGAGTTTCCTTCCTGTTTCAAGAGAGACTACAAAATATTTTTAGCCAAGTATTACTATTTATTTTTCAATGTTTGTGCACTGAATTTTTCTTAACAAAAATCTGTGAACCTGGACAATCAAACAGTCATAGTAACACACATACACTTTTAAAGACAGTTGCCCCTGTCTTTACCCATCAGAATCCGCAGATGGGCAATCAGTTGGTGATGTATGGGTGGGTGGATGTTTTTTAAGGAAAAGTTGCTCAAAATTTAAAATTTTTATACGCAGAAGGATTTGTGTGCATGTGTGCCCCTGCTAACCACATAGGGGAAAAAGTGCAGGTGTTCCTGTTTGCAAAATAATGCCTACAAAATCAGAGACCAGGTCGAGAGCCCAATGAACAGGAGATCCTCCCTTCATTCATTTCCTTAAGTTAAGCCCTAAAGTGCTACAAACTTCTTCTGGTTATTGTTAAACGGGAATGGAAAGTTTCAAAAAATCTCTCTTGTAAAAAAGCTTATATTACCCCTAAAAAGAAAAAAGGAGTGGGGGAGGAAAGACCCTCATCTGTGGTATGGTGATTTCAAGAAGTGAGCTTGGAAGTCCTGCTTTTAATCCAGGCATTTAATTTCAAACAGGTGCTGTTGCCTGTCCTCCTCAGGACCTCGGGGGTGAATCCCCACCGGTGGTTTTGGGATCCTGCTTGCTCCAGAGAAGGCATGTGTGGCTTTTCCTGCTGCTTGCAGACGGCAGCTTCAGATCTCTCATGGGCAAAAGAAGAGGGAGCTTGGCATGATAGTGGGACACGGCAGGAGGCTAGAGGCCCAGGGGCCAGGGCTGGGTTTTGGTTTCTGTTAACATGTGGGTTGCAAGCCCCACTGCTGTAGGTAGATGCTTCTCACTTTTGGATGGGAGGCGAAATACTGATTTTTTTTTCTGCTGATGTTTCCCACTTGAAGGTCTTGCAGACCACGAGGTGGCATCTTCTTCTCCTGAATGATGTACACTCCTCACCCCAGCCCCTGAGGTCCTTCCCGGGGCCTCGGGCTGTGCCTGGACCCACACAACCATATCCTTTCAAGATGTTTAAGCCTCTTTTTATTAAGTTTGCCCTAGTTCTTCTGATACGGCTCTTGACCCTTTGTGGTTGAGTATTATAGCAGGATATTAAACTGACACCCTCTGTTACACGTTAAGAAAACAGCCATGAAACTGGAGAGCTTGGCGGACACACCTTCTGCAGCTTCTCAGTGAGGGCATCCTTTGAACACCAGACCACCCTCCTCCTGCTTGAGTACAATCGGATGCAAGTGGCCAGCCCCTACAGCGCCAGCCCCATCACCTTCCCACAGGCAGATGGTTTTCCCTTTGCCTTTGGAATGTGCGGCAGTTGAATCTCAGGGGCATCGCTCTCATGAGGGCAGTGAGAACTACAGGGGTAACCCAGTGCTCTTGAGCTGCCTCAGCGGGAACCCAGGAGCTGGTCTGTCCTACCAAGGGCTCTTTGTTTCTGCTATTTTTCAGACGCAAATAATTATAGGTGCAATTTAAGTGACCTCAGTGCCTAACTACTTGACTTGAAGGCACAATTAAGTGCCTAGACATATAAATAGTCTAAATTGGACCTTTCAGTTAATGGATAGAACAGCAATAAGGGCTAGGTTAGGAAACTTTGACCTTCTACCTGAAAATTAGCTATACTTGTACACTTAAACTCCCTAACTGGTTGAAATCTTACACGCCCTGGCTTCTAGTCAAACCTCTAAATGTCAACTTTGCTGGCTAGGAGTACATGTCCTCTGAGGACTGTTTATTGCACAACAAAATGCCCTTCTAAAAGGATTAATATCATGTTGTGTTTTTTTCTACTCAGTTAAATGCAGCAAAGTGCAGAAGAAACTCTCCTTTGCCCTGCACTTTTTGCTGTGAGATCACTTTGGAGGGGATATGCACCTGCCCTGTCTTGGTGGTGGGTGCACCATTCTGGTGGTATAGCCCAAGGAACATCCTGGAGACGTGGATGAGCCAGTTCTTGCTCAGGTGGTGGATAATATGAGTGAGTAACCATGAGAAAGGTGAGCGGCTATGCTAGAGTGTATCATTGCCTGAGTCACATGGAAATGTGAAGTCCTCGGCTACTATAGTACATCAGACTCTTCCTAGAATTTTCTTTTTTTTTTTTTTTTGCAGTGGGAAAACAAAAAAAGAGATCTGAACTCTGCATTTAGAGCACGTGAAAAAAGACAACTGTCCTGGATTTTGCAAGATCAAAAGGGTACTTCAGGTGTGCCAGTGGCAAAAGCAATTTCTTCTACTGGCAAAATAAGAAATGCATTGTGAACCTTTGAACTCAGTAATAATCCACAAAAATGCTTGCTGGGAATTACTGTTGTTATGAACTGTTGTAGCCATCTGGAAACATCTAGCTATTGTTAAACATGATGTTTATATGACGTCATATGTACATACGCCTCTACAAAGAAAGAAATACAGTTTTCTGCACCAATGATTCTGTATTTTGCAAATTAACATGGTCATTTTCCAACCTTTTATGATTAATGTATACTTCCTTAACAATCCTCCAACAAAATTGCGAACTCTTTTAAGAAATGTTATATGTATAGATTGCTATCTAATATTTATGAACTTATTTTCTTTCATCCACTTCCCTGGGGTCCTCAGATCAGAGGATGAAAAAGAGTGACTAGGATATACCTTTTGTACAGCCTTGGACAGACAATGGTGTGAAGCTCTTAACATTCCTTTTGAAGGGAACACCCCACTCCTCTGCCAGAAGCTGGTGAAATGCAAGGGTAGGGGCAGCATCTGCTCTGTGTTCCCTCTGCAGAGCCCGTTCCTTAAAGGACAGCAATATCATAGCAACAAATTCCAGGCAGGAAGTAGCTCTATTTTAGGGTTGACTTAGCCAACTCCATTAATAAGCAAAAGTTCAGCAAGCATTTTGCAACCAGACATGACGTGGATTGTGCTTCCTGTTATTTTCATCAGCCCTAAGGGTGCCTTGGTGTCAGCTGGGAAATACCTCTATCAGTGGGCTTAAGGCTGCAATAGGTTATTGTTTTTATTCCTGTACACACAAAATATTTGAGGCACATGTGCTCTTGACTTTGGCATGCAGGTCACTGGTTAATAAGATGTGATACCCAGGCAGGTTCTGATGTCTTCCAGGACTTGTTCGGTATCTTGGCTTTTCAGAGGAAGATCATCTTGGGAGTGATCGTGGGCAGGGTGGCACTGTGAGGCAGCCTGCACCGTCAGTATGGTTTTAATTCACTTTCCAAATTGCAGGGGCAGATTTAACTGCCTCCTCTGCTCCTTGCTGCTCAGCCCATGAAGTCACTCTTCCTTTGCAAAGACCCGTTCTTGCCTCAATAAACAGAGATTTCCACTGCCATTGTTTATTTTACTAAGGAGGGGAGTCTTTTCGTGTCACCTTTCCCTTTTTTTAATTTCAGCCTCTTATGGACTACACGCTGGTTGGCAAAACCTGCCAATCTGAATGAGTAGCCCAGGGAATACAAGTTCCTATGGGATAGATGCTCTAACTTATGACTCATGGACTAGAATAGTAAAAGCTGATGCATAAAATGCTTTGGGCACTAGCATACCGCTGATGTTTTAAATTTGTCTTCTGCAAACGAGAAAGATGTTTTTCTTCAAGACATACAAAAATATACCAGCTCAGTGCAATCTAAACGAAGTTATGTGGGAACACTACTCCGCACTGTATTGCCAATCTCTTGTGTTTATGTATAATTTTCCATGGGGCATTCCTGTCTGTAAAACTACTCAGAGTGCTTTCCTGTGGAGTCCTTGTGACTGACAGGAATACTAGCAGCCCTAAGTGTCATGTTGTTCATTTGTGCACAGTGTTTTTACAGCTATTCAATAGCATCTGTGAGTCATTTGCTGGTGTAGCCCTGGCTCTTCAGCATGCATTATGTAGAGGTCTCAGGTGGACAGGGAGAAGAAAGGAGGACATTGGGACTGGGCTCTGTGGGAAAAGGCAGCTGGCTGGCAGCTGTGGTCTGAGGGCTGAATGGGCGATGCAGCCATCCGCCTTGCTCTGCCCCTTCTGCGTGGTTTGGCCCCAGGGAAGATGTCAGAGTTCGGTCCATAAGACCCTCCAGGGCAAATAAAGTGAAAGGGAATAGTGGACTCTAGGATCCCTAATTCTGCCTTGCTGTTCCAAGACTTGTTTAGAGAAGTGACTTGCTCGCTGAAGAGGGGGTAGGTAACTTCTCTCCCAGAGCAAAATGGAGAAAAGGGCAGATATTGTTAGTCACACTTATGTATCTGGTCTACTCACGAGTGTCAGGGGCCTCTCCTGCCCTTTACTGGGGCCTACTGGAAGGTGAGCCTCACCTGGGTCTGTAGACCTGCGCATCACTTTTGCTCAGATTTATTTCCAAGGCTTGAGTATTGACTTCCACACAGTGGTATCTGCTAGAAAGGCCGTGCTTTTCAAACCCATCCCACTAGCTTCTATGCCTCAGCTCAAATATTAAGCATACGAACATATGGCTCAACTGAAGGTCCTAGTTGTACTTCCAAAGAAAAGGCTGCCCTCGGCTCTAGGTAAGATCCAGCCCGTGTTTCCTGGTGGTGAGTCGCTGTACAGGAAGGGAGAGGGAAAGAGGCAAACCTGGGTTCAGCAGTCAAATGCAGAGCTGATCAATGCATGAGCACGCAGCCTGCCTGTGTGGCAGAAACCCCTCGAAGGTTTTGGGCTGCCTCAAAAGTTTTGGGGTGGAGCACAGCAGAGATGAGCCAAGTCAGGGAGGACCTGAACATGGAATGCTCCTGTCCAGAGCTGGCAGCTGGGGCTGCAGCCCTGCCTTGGCAGCCTCCAGCAGCAGAGCCGCTGGGCTGGATGCCCTTTAGTGATGAAACTGACTTGAAACTTGGTGACTTTTAATAATGAAGATAGAGACTGGAGTCTTTTTATTTCCTTTCTGTTTTCTGAACCTCCATGTTTTTTATGATGGAGGAAAAATAAAGAGAAAGGGCTATATGCGTCTAGTTGCAATGGAGACAGTTCATCTAGTTCTTAGTCCTTTTCATATGGTTTAAAATGGAATGACAAAAAAGGAGAAAATTGCAACACTGTGCAATGATAGGCATCAATGTTCTTGTAAAAAGGATGACAAAAAGCACATTTTTTCAAGAGGTTTTTGTATCTAATTGTTCTGTGTGACCCAGTCATTCTGCTGTTTTCCTTGTCATACCTCATCCAATATCACACTGACTTCGAAGAATAACCCTCCTACAGATTTTGGGCTTTGTATAGAAAGGCCAAAGGTGAAAAAGAATAAAAGGAGTTTATAAAAAGGCACAGACTACGGAAAAAAAAATACTGCAGAACCTCCATACTGTCAAAAATATTCTAAAAATTTCCTAAAGGCCAATGTCTGCTTTCTCAGACACTCTTCCTTGTGAGATTTCAGCTGCACCAGAAATAAAATGACAACCCAGGTTGGTTTTGGATGCAGTTTACAGAACTGATATCTGTGGCAGATACAGAACTGAACATTGAAAATGAAAACTTCTTAGATTTGAAGTTCTCTTTTTTGCCACTTGTAGGATTAACTGAAGTGTTTTAGTTTTGCAGTCAAATGCACTAGAACAATACTAGTCACTTTTCATATTTAAGACCACAGCTGATGTGAATCCTGTATTAGTCTTGAAACTGTAGCCGAAAAAGAGCAAAAAGAAATGATGGAACACTCTTATCTTCTCAATTATTTATTCACTGTTTTTTTCCCCTTCATTTTCACTGCAGGGATAGTAATGAGTTTTACAAATGTAAGGTGTCAGCTATAGGTTTTTCTGTTAAAACCTCTAAATTTATGGCTCCTCTGGGCATTACAGACACGGATAATGCATAATTTACAAACAGACTTGAAACTTTCATCTTCCTTTTCCCACTCCTTTTCAGAGCTTTTTGTTCACTGAGTGATTTGTTTTGCTGTAGTGGAAACCATATGCTCTTTTAAATCTCAGTGGAGTGGGGAAATTTTGCAATGTTACCAGATGTTGCCAAAGAAACTTCACCTGACATAGAATTTCACAACCTTTTCTTCTTCAGTCAAAATCATCTTTCTGAGGGGACATATTTTCCTGCTATTTGATAGTAGGTGAGAGGAGACCAAATCACTGTCAGCTGGTGTAGAGGCAGCCTTGACATCAGCTCCTAAGGTCTTTTTCTGGTGGGGCAGAACTGGGAACTGGAGGGTTTAGTGAGCCACCTCTCGAGAAGATGGGTCAGTAGCTCTAGGTGGTAATCCTGCTTCTGGTATTGACTCTGCTTTGTCACTAAGGAATATATGACTTGCTGTATTGGATAATACCAGTCTAGTTAAGCATGGGTGTGGCCATGGCCAGACACACATGTGTGACTGGGTGCTGCAGAGGAGAGTGGAAGACACATCATAGTTGAACAGATAAATCAAGATTTACTTCAGCTGAGCTTGTCTCTGTTATTTGGCAGCAAGTGTATGGCTTGAACTAAAAGGCTTTATGTTCTCCCTAAAAACGTGTCTGTAACAGATGATAAAACACTGGATGGTCTTTTATTCTACAAATTCCCTCATTCTTGTCTATGTCTCCATGACTGCTTTTTCATGTGGCAGCAAATCAGAAGATTCAGATGCTATGGATATGAGGCTAAGGGCTGAACTTTTTCCTTCACTGAAAAGTGCGGAGAAGTGAGGACAGCCTTCAAACCCAGAGATGCTGAAGGGAGACTGCTGGAGCAGAACTGCACAAAGAGGTCTGAGTCCTTATACAGCCAATCTATTCCCAAATAACGAGGGCTTGTGTTTCCTAGGTACCTTCATGGGCTCCTTAGCTGGGGGCCGTGGATCCCCAGAAGTCTGCTAAAACCCAGCAGTTTGGTAAATACTTCAGTGACTGCCATTTAGGCTATACTAAAAGTGAGGTGTCAGTAACCTGAGAATCCTGTTAACAACATGGTTTAGCCTCCACTCCACAGTGTGATTAAAACATTAGTTCATCTCACTGTTTAACTGGGAGCTGTGTCTCAAACATTCACATGACCACGGGGAGCCATGGATATCCCAGCTGCATTACAAATGGAGTCATGCCTCTCTACACCATCTCTGGGACAGCTGGGATGCTGAAACCTGGGTGTGGCTCTTGTCACAGGGGTAAGGATGTCCCCCTTTTCCTCCCTCTGATGACTGATGGCCCGGTTGTGACACTGGCCCTCTAGCAAATCCTCAAGGTGCTTTAAACCTGCACCCAAGTATAAGCAAGTACCTCAGGTTTACACCACATCTTAAATATAATCATTCGCAGACTGTGTGGTCATACTGCCTATAGTTAACTCCCTCAGGGAAAAGACAACACCAGATAAGGTAAAATACATGCAGATTTTGTTCATTACTCAAATATGTCATGGATCTTTCTCAAGGTATTGCAGAGAAACAGAGCAGAAAACTTCCTGTAGGCAGTGCCCAGCCTCATTCTTCCCCTGGGCTTCACCAGATCTCCTTGTGCTGTGTTTCCCTTAATTTCCCAGGTATTGACAAGTAACAGCCTCCTGGATAAACTGCTGAATATGACTGAAGACTTTGTTTTGCCCCAACCTTTCAGTATGTCCAACCAGATTCATACTGGCTTCTTTGTTCAGCTTTCCATACTCTTCTCCTGCTCCACGTGTCCCTCACTCCTCCTTGCAAACAAAATCTTTCTCTTGGGTTTCAGGACTCAAGCAGTGTTCATTTCAGAATTTTCCACTGAGATTCGCCAGATGGCTGCATTTGCTGGTCTGCAGATGTGGGTCTTGGTGGCAAAGCCTCATGCTTTCATAGCAATAACTCTCAGCTCTGCTTTGACTGGTATTGACGATCAAAACTGGAACAATTTTGTTTTTCGATGTATTTAACTTATACATGTCTACCTGTTGAAACCTTTATGCTATGCTGAAGGAGCTGTTACTGCATATGACGATGTGATGGACTGTGATTTGGGCTACTCTATTGTTTGATTTATTCCGCTGAATTCTATTACACATTGTTCAAAGCCCAAGGTTTCAGCATTATAGAAAAATATAATTAATATGTAAAATGTGTCTTTTTAAATGGTGATATCTAGTTCACGTAAGGAATCTTTCTGACACATAAGACTGTTCATTATCTTTTTTTAACTTAAAACCAGGATAAATTCTGATACCTTTATTCAGCAGAGCACTTGTGGAAATGCAGCAAATCAGCATAAATGCATGGCCTCTCACAGTCTTTCTTGTATAAAATATGACCCACACTTCTGAAACATATGGTTATGCAAGTTTTAACTGAAGTGGCATCTTCTTTAGTCAGCAAAATGAAATCTGGCTTGCCTGTAGGAAGTGAAGTCAGCACCTTCACCCGCTGAAGTGAAAAGTCTCCCCCAGTGACTGTTGTGGGTTCCCATTGCTGCTATATGGCTGAATAAAATTGTGAACTTTTGTACTTGATGCACACAGGGAAATCCCAAGACCCTTCCTGTTCACTATGTGCAAGCTGCCAGAAATGCAGCTAATTTTATACCTTGAAGTCATACACCCTGTGGTCCCACTGCCTGAAAGCCCCCACCAAGTGGATGACAAGATACACCCCATACTAAAAGCAGTGACATTTCCCATTAATACTTCTTTTCGATTTTGCTTCTCACCCACAATGAGGAGAGCTCCAAACCGCTCCGTGCTGCTCAATATATATACATATATATCTCGTTGCGGATTTTACTGATGTGTTGGATAGATTTAAAAGCCTTCCCTCATCCTAGAAAGGAAATAATAATTAACACCTACATTTACATTGGGGAACTATCATCTCTCCTGGAGGAGAGGAATAGGACTTGTCCTCCCTCCCCTGACAGCTGCTGCTTGGAGAAATTTCTGGGCTGTCAGAGCCTCCTTATGAGCAGATTCCTTTGTAAGTCTCATCGCCCAGATCAACAGGTCTACACTTAGCATCTGTTTTTCCCTGTGATTATTTTTTTTCCTCACGTTTCTCAGTGTTTCCCCTATTTAATTCATTCACTGTTGCCACTTTTCTGGATATTCTTTTTTCTATTTTTTCTTGGTATTTATCTAATGATGAAAAAGATTTTGGGGCAAATGAAATGTAAATCCAATCTAGATTTTGTACCGGGCTTTCCTGGAGTTTTGGCAAAAGGCAAGTTTTCTTCGGACTGGGTAGAAAGAGTTAACCAAAGGAGGAAAACTGGATGGCCACTGAAAAGATGGTTATTTCACTGTAGACATCTTATTGTAGAGAACTGCTTGTAAATTTGAGGAGAAGTGTGTCTATAAAGAGATTGCCTATACATTCCCAGCACATTGAAGCAGAGTCATCTGACTTTGTTTAAAGTTTTTTGATCCAACGAGCAGGAGAACATTTCCCTCATAAAGAGTATCTACAACTGTGTTTGAACCTTTGACATGGGAAACTGAGGAAATGCTACCAGTTTCTCCGGAGCTAGAAAGATGTGAAGCTTGCAGAAATACAAAATGGTCTTTTTTCCTCATATTGTCATTTTCTGAAAAGAAAAAAAGAGGAAACTATTTTTGGTAGGGGAAAAATATGTCTGTTTGCATTTCTGTCTGTGATACGATGTGTGGCTGATAAGAGGCTTATGTTTTAAATTGTTATCTGAGAGAATGTGATGACTTTTGAAGCTGGAGCAGGGCTGGAATGAGACTGTCTCCTTCTGCTGCCTTTGACCTGCCCTGAGCTGTGCTCTGCCAGTGAATTGTACAGTACCTTAAAATGACCTTTCATTCTGACTCTATGGAGGTACTTTTAGTCAGCTGGTAGGAGCAAGTGACACCTGACCTCCTGATATTCAGTGAGTGCATGGAGACATTTTCTCCTGCTGATGGGTGGTCCCAGTAGACAGTGAACACAGATGTCTGCTCCTGATAAATCCAGAGTTCGGCTAATGGGAGGGGATGTGTCACTGGCTTCGCTGGAGAGTGAAATATGTAAGCTACAGGCAAGTGTTTTTGACGGCTTTTAAGGTCCATTACTGGCTGTGAAGATTGAAAACCCTTGATGGTGCCTTCTGGATAGGTTTCAGTGCCCACCTGAAGTCCTTCCACAGCTGTTCTGCTCCTATGCTTGGGAGCCAGCTGCACTGCACACTGACACCTCTGAGCTCTCTTCACCCTGATAGCTGGGAAACAGAGTCAGTTGTAGGGTACATGATTTTCCTTTTGGTTCTAGAATTTGCTTTGTGCATCTGGTGGAAATCAAACTTTATCAGTGTCTAGTCTCATAGTGAGTTAGCCTGGTTAATTTGTAGTTAGGACTTTCTTGCACTGAAAACCTTCAGCAGAGAGCCCATTCTCAGAGGCAATTTCTGTTTCTTTGCTTGTAGCAACATTTCAGAGTGGTTAGCCAAACCCATCACCATTGCTGGCTGGGGCAGCTTATTCAACTTCACTTACTCCTCTTGACCATGCCCTTCATGCTCATCTCCTTTCTTCTGGTGCCAGTAATTTCTATAAACTATTGCATGCTTCTCAGTGGCAATAAATATTAATAAAGGTATATCATTTTACTGCTGGGATAGTGGGAGAAGAGGTGAGCGAAGTATGTTTTCCTTCTTCAGAGGCCTGCTCCCTTTGGCATGCCTTTTATTCCCAGAAGAATTGCCAAATTATACCCTAGTTTCCCTTCCCAGATGAACTACATCCTCACATCTGTCTGGCTCTGTTCCAAGCTGCTCCAAGTCAGTAGGAGCTGGGAGAGAAGTTTAACATGCAAATTGAAAATGTCAAATTTTGGATTTATTTATTGCTAGTTTTGTAGAAAGGAGGAAGTAGAAAGAATTTCAGTCAGAACTGCTCACTGTTGTTTTGCTTTGAGCCAATGAATCTCTGAACTGCAGTAAAGGGAGTTTCTGTGAGGTTGCTATAGGAGTAGTCTTAGAAGTGCTGGAAGAGTGCAGCACTGGGAAATGTGCAGTGTTGTGACTGCACCCTTAGGCAGCTGAACATTTTGGACACTGGAAACTGGTGGAAAAGAGACAACTGCAGATTGGGTGTGTTATTATGCTGAGGCAGGTATAGTGAGCCTTCTGAGCTCAGAGCTGAGATTTTTCCATGTGGGTACTATATATTGCACTGACCTAGTGTTCCACTCTTTAATTACATCATTTCTCTTTGAAAGGCACAATTCTGTGATCACACATTCCATTAAAACTGAGAACATTTCTTTATATAAATTTAACACACCCTTTGGATACATGATTTCCATGAAAGGCTTTTGGGGTGCTCGAGTAGCTCTGCTGAAAATGCAACACATTATAATGACATGGAGTAAGAAGTTATGATGTTTTGATTTGGGACAAACCAGATGAAGACCAGAAATGCTTGGCTAAAGTTAAGCAACAAATATTATTAATTCTGTATCAGAGAAACTAACCCAAGAAAGCATGTGAACAGCTCATGGCAGAACCAATGCTGTCCCCTCTATTCATGCTCCTTTGGTGCAGGAAAAGATTCATATGAAGGCTCCTAACAATGGGAAAGTCATTCACGTATAAGCACTGGTGTTCAAAGGTGTCCGAAGAGCATGGGAGATAGACATTAGCTGAGTCTGAGAAATGGAGGAGGAAATGAGAAGATGTATGAAGCTAAATTGTCCATAACTGTTCCCACTGTGTGTATTTGCTCAGTTTTCCTCTGGATGTGTTGTAGAGCCAAAGATGAGCAACCTTTCTGACACAGCAGTTAAGAAAAAAATGCCACCTGCCATCTAAAATGGAATGTTAATGCACAGACAGAGAATAAGGCCATATGATAGCTCGGTGGTGTAAAGAAGTTCATGTCCTTATTTATGGAAGCTGAAATGTTATCTGAAACAGATCATAAATCAGCTGGTGCTGTTGCCAGATTAGGTCTGTCCAGCACTCTGCCTAAAACAGAGGCAATTTTTAACTACAGAGATGTGATTTGTGTATCTAATGCAAACCTGATGGAAAGGTGTTAATATCAGAACCACACTGGAGCATTTGATGAAAACGAACAGAAGTCCCTAGAACGTGTAACTCAAAAAATACCCTACAGTTTTAATGAAAACGTCCATTATAATACCTGTAGAGATTCACTGACGAAAAATGATATGAAGTCATTATCGCAAGAATAGTATTCTCCTAACTTCCCTCACCCATTTAGCAAAGCAACTTCTCATAATAAAGGGGATTTTCTCTAAAACAGCAGCAAACTTATTCATAAGGAGTTGAAGAAAATTTGTTGAAAAGATAGAAGAAGGTTACTTAGTGATGGAGCAAGAGACTGGCTAGAAATTCTGAGAAAGATAGGTGTTCAAAGCTTGTTGAATGTGTCAGAAATACACTGAACAGAATAGCAATATATTGGTGTTCCAGGGAAAAATACTTTGCTATCCATAGCTATTTAGTGGACTTGTGAAAATTGTTTGAAAAAGTCATAAAAGAAAGGCAGTTTTGCAAGACTGAATATATTTGGGCAAGAATACTTTTAATTGAACTTTTCACAAGACCTACAATTATGTTTTTAGTATTTTTCATATTTTGCCTAGATTTTTTTTCTTTATTCTTGACTTTACATGTGTTGAATTAAAGCGAAAACTGCTTTTAAAGATTGCTTATGAACATTTAACTTTAAAATAAGCTCGTCATCATTGATACAGGTGGGACTAGAAAGAAAGATTACACTGTGGATGTTGATACTGTTCTTTTAGTTAAAATGGATCTCCCAGGCAAAGAGTAGTTCCTGCAAAGCCTCTATGGGACAAAGTCTGTTGAGTTAATCACTGCACTTAACTAAATCTGCGTTTGAAATAATTGGGGAAGAGTATAATTCTGTATTTCTATGTCTGACTCTGAAGTCCTTGCTTGTGGAAGTAGTGTGAGTTAAATCAATGAGACTATTCACATGGATAAACATTAATCATGAGTAATGAAAAAAGGTTGAAGGGTCATTTTTAAAGTCGCTAGAAAATTCTGCAGCTGCTTCATATGGCCCAAATATCATTATATTTCCCCAGTTATTGCTTCTAATTCAGTAATGATTGATTAAACTAGGGTGATATTGACCCCATGTTGGCTTGTACTCTGTTCAAACCGCCTCTAAGTGGTGTCTCGAGGACTGAAGTCAGTGTGAGAGGTGCGCAGGCCAAAGCCTACAGCAGTGCCTCTGCAGGAAGTGGACTTCACCCTTCAGTGGTTTCAGATTTCCTTCCTCAAGAAAAGGTAGTTTTCACTCCCTATACCCCTGTCTGAGTATATCAGTTATCAACTCATGCAATGTCACAAAGAGTGTGGGAGAAGTATTTATGCATAACCATGGCTACCAGGAGACATTTGCAGTGCTATCTTCAGTAGTTTCACGTGTGCCTATATTAATGACTTCCTTTCCCAGCAAAACTAAGTCCACATCTTCCAAAATTGCAGCAGCCTCAAGGCGAAATGTTCTTCCAGGTGCTTTCTTCCCTCAGCATCTTCACTCAGCAGGATGTTATTTCTCTGACAGCCTGGGGACTACACCTACTTATGTGTGATACCATTACCAGATATCTCCATTAGCCTTGACGGTCAACAATCTGGCAAACAATCCGGCTTCACTTCTGAATTGGCCTTCTGATGGGACAGTCTTGGCCATATCAAAACCATCTGCTTTTCTAGTATTGGTGAATAGAGCGTATGTTGGTATGCGTTAATGGTAGGTTTTTCAGAGTCACGGGAAAATATTTGCAAGCTTCTAATTTTTTGATTTATTGTTATCCAGGGCCACATAAGAAGAACTTTGTTCTATTTGTTTGCCCTTTCAGGAGGAAACTGCCTGTTTGTCCATTTTCTTAAATATTTCACTGCTACGAGATAACTCTATTTGGTTTTGATACATTATTTTCTTGGCCATACCTTAAGAAGACCCTTAAGAGGAGTGAGACACTTTGATTTTGGAGTTTCATATATTCTTTTGCACCATTCCCAGCGACCCAGTACATAGTGCTGTCCTGCATCAAAGTGTTTGAGTTCCTACAAATCTTCGCTCATCAGCTTTTCAGATAGATTTTTCCTCCAAATGACATGTTTGGTTAATAGTTCCATGAGCTTCTACCTGCAAAAGCAAATGAGCTGCCTGAAGAAACAAATTATTAAGCAAAAGGCAAGGCAGCATAATACAAAGGAGGTAGTTCTCTAGTTTGGCTAAGCTAAAGGAGGTTATGAGTATGAATATTGATAAGAAATTAATTTTTTTTTCAAAAAAAGCAGGGATCAGAAAAAACATGGCTGAATCTAGAACTAAAAAGAAATGGGACAGTTTTCCTCATCTGTTCCCTTGGCTGTGACCCACTGCATGATAGAGCATTTCTACACAATATCAACGTTGTTTGAAAGCAAAATTCAGGCTACAGAAAGTAGATTCAGAGATCTGGGTTTGTTACATGCAAAAGAATTTTCCTGTACTTCTGGCTAGTTTCATTCAGGTAAATGAATTGTGATAACGTGCACCTCTTAATTCTACTCTAATAAATATAACACATCAGAAGACATAAGCTTATTTCAAGCCTTGCCTGTTTCGTGGAGCCAGGTGGACTCTGGACCCTTTATCACTTCTGAGTTTGTCTGCAAAGATGCTGACCACTGCTCCATGTGTGGAAGAGACTAACATCCATTACATGCTTTTCTTCTACACCCTGCTTCAGGAAAGCACTTCAAAAATGTTCAACTCTAATTGGGTACTCGTATTTATTTAAGCAGATGAATTACGAATGCTTTCCTGAATCAAAGTCTGGGTACACCAAAGTTCTGTGTTGGACAAGAAACACCAGGTTGAAGAGGGCAGGTTGAAATTTGCCATTTTGAAAAAAAATCAACAGAAAAGGGGTATTATTTCTCCCACTGTGACTTAACTCAGTTACTTCTCTTGATGAGGAAAGGCAAAATAAGTTTTAGGCCATTGTGGTAAACATATGAGACATAAGCTCAATTAGCTGATCTGGTGTGTCTCCTTGTGATTTTTGAGAGGTCAAGGTCACCAAGAGTGCATGTCAGAGCTCTCCAAGCAAATTGTCACTGAGCTTATGTGGTATGCCAGTGAAGTCAGCATAGCTGAAGAGGCTGAACAAATCAGTTAAGCTCTCATTTATCTTCCACAGAGTGAGAGTATTCACCTGCACATTTGTTGTCTTTTTATTTTATTTTATTTTATTTTATTTTATTTTATTTTATTTTATTTTATTTTATTTTTACATATTTCCCTATTATCTATGTAACGTGAATTGGCAGAAAACCAGTGTTACTAAAGAAAACAGCTGTTCAGTGCAAAGAAGTACATAGAAAAACTGTTCTTGAAGTCACATGGGGTTGGTCATTGGATCATTTGGGCATTAAAATGGAAGAAACGGAAAATGATAATAAGCATTCTTATCATGGGCAGTTAATGTATACTGCCCTAGACAATTTGCTATCCCTTTACTAATGAAAATACTCATGTCAGAAGAAAAGGAAACACAATAAATGGTGTGGAAAATTCCCACACTTGATCCTCTTCCAGTACCTCAGAAGAAGAGAGACCTCCGTCAGCATGCCCATGGAAAACATTTCCAACTGCAGATGAGTTTTTCCAGATGAAGTTTCTTACCCAAATCTGCACTTAGCCTTCTTTCCTCCTGCTTGACCTGCTTTTCTTTTGCATTTTTCATGAACAACTGCTATTAACAACGCCTATCAAGCCATTATCACACTAACACAAGTTACCTGCTTCTAACAAAGAAATGGGGAAACAAGAAAACTTCCCTTCATGGGAAAGAGCTTTTTAAAGAAAGGACCATCCCACTCAACGTAAATCAACAAAAATCGAGTGTCTTCATTTAACTACCCAGAAAGTCCTAATATGTCATTGTGTCACACACAGCATTTGGTTGCTTTAATAGTGTGATCCTTTTCTATTTTTAGCAAGGAGTTCATTTCAGTGAGCTTGTAAAGTACAGTATACTCTATTAGAAGTTTCATTATTCACAGGGACCAAAAGAAAAAAAGAAAGATCTTTCCACACATGATTACTACTTCAGCTGAATACCATGTGCTGGATGTGGGCCATCCATCAGTAATTTAACATCTATAATCTGGCCAGGGTGTGTCACTGTTAACATCATGAACAAATCATGGATGCTCTGTGGTTTTAACATAGTTTATGGGCCTTGTATGAATTGAAAGTGTGTTCAGCTTGGGGATGAAATCGGGATGGTCTAAATTAGAGGCAAAGGAAGTTATGAAAAGGAGCCTTGCCATTTATTTATTTATTAAGTAAACGTATCTGAGCACTGTTCATGAAGGTCTGGCTTTCAGCCCTTCCCAAACAGGGAAAGGTTAGGGGATGGGAACCCCTCAAATTTAACAGAAAATCAGCAATAAAGAATATTAGAAATAAAGAATAATAAACCAAAATGAGATGATCAAATACAACACACAGGCACATACTTTAACCTGTCAAGGCATGCACAGTGTTTGATGGTATATGTGGTCTTGTTTAGTCCCACCTAGTGCCATGAACTGTGAGTGTCCTTGCACCAGTGTGGTGAGCAGGGTGTAGGCTGGCCCCCACCAGCATCTCTCACCTCAAGGACAAATGACCTTTTCACACTGTGCTTGCTCAGTACTGTGGCCCCACCAGCTTTAACTCGAACAGGGACTTAATAAGTGACTAAGCAGAAGAAGCTACCCAGGGAATAATCTGACGACACTCATCTCCTGCATACGCCGATGCTCGTCTCTAGCTGCATTCATTAATTTGTCAGCAGGACACACTCCCCTACCTAGACAAATTTCCTTGTGGCATGACCCCTTCAGTCTGGGTATGCTAACACCAAGAGGCAGGTCTCCATGCTGACTCAGGTCCTGCCATTTCCATTGCCTCCTGCTCTGGCCCCAGACACCAGTGGCGATGGTCATGCTGGCAGTCTCCTAGTTTGTGTCTCTAAGGACCTCTGGGACAACTTGTTTGGGGGGAGTCTTTACCGCTAGGATACTCTGCCTTCCTGGGTCTCACAGAGGCACAATTTGTTGATCATCAGGGAGCATTGTAGAGTTCAGCTAGTCATTCAGGCATTTCTGAAGAGGAAGGTGAGTTTGTGTTGGGAGAGTCTTTTCCATTCTTTAATGGCTTGGGGAGTGTTACTGTGACTACCATCACCTTAAAGGTACTCTGTAATACACACTTAAAGACACTGATTGCTGCTGTGACTTGATTATATGGCAGTTGCATTGGCAGTGCAAGAAAACAAGCAAGTCAGCACACGGCTTGTGCTATTTGGGGGTGCAGAGCTGTGTAATTTGTAATTTTCAGTCTTTTCCATTCATAAAGAATAAATCTGACCCAATCCAGACTCCTGCTATCGTTTTATCTCTGCCATCACAACAAAACAGCACAATATCTCTGTCAGGGTAAACCAGTCAGGATCACTTCCTAAAAGCTTAGTTGAATGGCAGGTTCTTGAGGGGAACATGAATAACTTTTGTAAATCGCCTTCAAAAGCAGCACAGAATCTTTCAGTCAATTTTAAAAGAACTGTTTACTGTTGCATATGGCAGTCATTATTTGGAATAATAAACCCACTGAGAATCTGAAAGTGCATGGGCCAACAGATGTGTCATCTTACTTAACAATTTAAGCAAGTAATTTATTTCAATCACTAGGACAAAGCACGTGAAGATTACTAATTCTCTTCCAAGACATATGCAACAAACCGTCACAGCTTTCTGAATCTTACAACCATTATGGAAATGTACACCTGCTCCTTGGGATCTGGGACTACTTTTTCTTGCTTGCTTGCAGCAATTTGTTTCATATTTCTTACACCAATCCCCCTGCATTTTTTGATGCAAATCAAGGTAAGAATTGAACGGTACTAAATTTATATTGAGTATAAGGTCACCTGTATTTGGCCAGAGCTATACAAAAAGCTGAGCATAAATTAACAAGAATAGAGAAATGCTTATGTTGTTTTTAGTGATACTTATGCATCCTATTTTCCTCTGGAATGATTTAGAGCATCATCCAGGAATAATATGTAAATAAATATTTCAGTTATCTCTGTCAGCAACAAACCAGAATTTGCTACCTTTTGGTTTGCCAACTGCATGCATTAGCTGAAGTCTCCTGTTCCTCCTCTTTGAAAGCAGGTGTTCAGCTCAAAAAAGCCACTGAAGAGACGACTCTGAGAAGCACAGAGACCTAGGTACAATGGCACAAACAAGTTTCTTCTCTGACTTGGGCCTATCATCATCTGGGTGATCTCAGGTCCACAGAGTGTCCCAGAGTGCCTGTTGTCACTGGTGGAAGGGTGTAGCTAATCTCACCAGTGAGGATGGCTTGTGTAATGTTTGCTCACCAATTCAATACGAAAATCTGCTGTGAGCCACTCTGGAGCTCTAGTTAGAGAAGTGCAGCATTGCTGTTAGAGAATCAAGTGCCACTCCAAGTGGTGATCCCTCTAGGTGGGTCAGCCCTGATTCAATGGTCAAGATTTGCTGGCCTGCATGAATTTTGCAAGAAAAATAGAGCTTCTTTGGGCAGAACCTGTCTTTGGAATAAAACCCCACCTCATGGGGTTTCACGGTGTTAGAATGCTTGATGTATGTGGTTGTGAAACAATGCTACTAGAGGAGGTTGCAAAACAATGTGAGTGGTTTTGGCTACCATGCCAGAGTTACTGCACACCATTTCCACAAAACCTTCCTACAAGTCTTTTCACCTTGTATGTCACTGACGGCATTATTATGTTGCTGAACTGATCTAGGTCATGCTGAGCCTGGTGATCAATCAGATAAGAGAAGTCAGAAGAGCTCGGTGGGCTGTGGTGGGGGCTGAGGCATGCAGCGAGCATGGTGGTTCCCTGTGTAGAGGCAGAGCTGCCATGCCTCTCCTCATGAGCCGGCTCAACCTGTGGCAAAGGCAGTCAGATACATTTATCTAAGCTGTACTTCATTTAAACCTCTTCTCAGCCATCAAGGAGCTCATTAAACCTACTCGACTCGATTGTGTGCCTGAGTTTTAAGAAATAGCAAGCTTTTGTAAATTCATAGTGTGCTTCCCTAAACCCCTGCGGTATGATCAATGTTGTCGTATAAAATTTAGCTATTGATAGTTCATTTTGAGGCATAAACATTGAATGAATTATTAAAATGAATTCCAAAGTTGCAATATTTACTCATTAGCCAATGTCCCATGTGAGCAGAAATAAAACTTCTCACCAGTAGGCATTCCTAGGGATTTAAAAAATTGTGAGAGAGTAGTGAAGAGAACATCCTCCCTCTGCAGAGAAATCTAGTTTTGAGAAAACAAGATGGTTAGTTTTGAGAAAATATTACAGAGTGCTAAATGTCCTTATGAAGCAGTAATAACCCCCAAAGATGGACAAACAGCAAAATTTTAACCATTAGAAAAACTAAATAACAATGCACGTCCCAGTGCATACTGGTCTTAATGGCTACTTCTTGTCAGAAAAAAAACCTGCCGCCAAGCTTTTAAAAATAATAATATTTTACTTAGACACTTTCAAAATGACTTTTTGGTGTATAATTTCACAACAACTTTTTCATCGAGAGACAATTGAATTGAAAAAACTTGGAGACAGTCTTTTTTTTTTATTGTCCAGAACTAGAATGAATTTCATTTTTTTCACCAAGAATGATGAAGCATGATGGATTTTGGATACGAAACTCATTTCTTCCAAAATTCTGCTGCTTTTTTTCTCCCTCTCTGCTGAGTCCCTAAGCCTTTTGCCAGATACTCAACCTCTTTTCTCTGCTTTGTGCCCCCAGTCTGACCGCTTTCCTTGTGCCAGGCACAGAGGGCAATGGGGTTTGGCATTTAGCTTGTGCAGCCTGACCAAGCCCCTTCAAAGCCAAAATGGGAAACCCTGCTGGGACCCGCCTGGTTTTGGGTGAGTTAATGGCTTAGCTCTACTTTCTCTTTTATCTCTATTATTTCAGCCCCGCCACTGTGGTTCCTAAACTCTTTGGTTTCAGCACACACTGCATCGCCCTGCCTGTCACCTTCAGAGCCTGCTAACACTTTCAGTGTGCTCAGAGAGCAAATCTTAATGAATTTAGGAAAGAAAATGTTCCAGATGTTTAACAAACTATCAAAATACACTGGCTTTTCTTTTTGCAAGAGACTTTTCACAATCTGATAGAAGCCGATTTTCTTAGCAAACAGATTATATGTCAACCAGAGGTGTGATACCTTAATAGAAAAGAACCATATGCCAGTTCATGAGAGAATAAAATGAAGTCTCCAAGTATCCTTACAAGCCTTCTAACTATCTCTCTTAAAAAAATTCAATATCTAAGAAGAAAATTAAAACAAGTGTCACTTAAAAAAAGATAAAGACAAAACAGAAGTCCAAATGTAATATCTAACACATTGACACAGTTTTCTAGTTACCTTTTTTCCTTTAGACAGAAAAATATGCAGTTTACAACTGTCAGGGTCTTTCAAACTTACGCTTAAACTTAGTCTTTATAGGGAGTGGATGAATTGAGCTTCATTTACAGAAGTGGTGAGCATGAATCCCATTAAGCGACCAAAACTCAGTGTTACAGTAGTACATTTCCTGCATGTGGTATTATAAATGTTGAAAGGCTGGTAAATTGCTTCAGAAGAAAATTTTTCTGCATGAACATCTTGTTTCATGTCATGACAGACAGAAAACATTTCATAGGTATGACGCCTAGTAAAATACTTTTCATCAGCAAAGTTTAGAGTGCTCTGTGGAGAAGATACCAGGTACTATATTTCACAGGTGTGGAAACAGAGATGCAGCAGCTTCCCAGAGCAGAGCTGCAGTGAACAGAAATCTCCTTTGGTATGAGACTTCACTCTAGCTACCACCCACTACTGAAAGGGAATAGAGATACTGGAGAT
The DNA here is from genome assembly GCF_017976375.1 of Cuculus canorus. Taxonomy (NCBI): domain Eukaryota; kingdom Metazoa; phylum Chordata; class Aves; order Cuculiformes; family Cuculidae; genus Cuculus; species Cuculus canorus. The sequence goes on from NC_071402.1 coordinate 126,082,417, forward strand.
GTGCCTTGAGATAGAGTGGTATAGCAGTAGGGAAAACTGTCACCTTTGCCTGACACAACTTTTGATGTTTCCAACTTTTGATCTGTTTCCTCACCACAGATTTGTGTTTTCTCTCCCCTTCAACTCTTTCTCAGTTGCAAGCTTTATGCTGCCCCAGACAACATTTGTTTCTGTGCTTTTGCAAGAGTGTGAAGGAGTTGCAGGTCTGGTGAAGGAGTCTTTCCACACTATGTTGGCTGCTGCAGGTTGGAGGTGGAGTGCTTTCTTGGAAAATGGAATTTCAGATGACGTTGCCTCTGAAATTGCTGGGTGCCATATTACAGATGCTGCCTGGTTGGCTGGGCTCCCTCCTGTCCTTACACAGTCTGCAAGGGAAGAGACTGATGGTTTTGCCCAGAGTATGGGCATGGTGCTAACATTCACCAGTTCGCAGCTGGTAGTGAGCCCAGCAAGCACAGCCCCATGGGCAAGGGTGCCTGCTAGGAATTAGGGGAATAATGAATAGACCCACTTGCAGACCACACATGCTGCTTTGATGCCTAGTCTCTTGCTAATAGACAGGCTTTCTGCCAGGAGCGAAATTCCTTGGTATGTATGGTTCTGCCATGTTACAGGGATTAAAGTCACCTGCTGTATTTGAAGTTGTCAGGATGAAAGGTTTACTGACCTATGTGGAAGATAGTGCCTCACGAAGGGCTGGTGGTTGCTGATCTCTTTTTGCTGAGTTAAATATCAGGTACAATTTTTCTTCTTAATTTTAGGCAGTGGGTTTTCCTTCAGAAGCGTACTTATTATGTCTCTTTAGGTCTATATTTCAATACATTTTTTGGCATGATTGTGAGTTCCTGTTTCCTACCATTGGTGTGAACAGTAGTAGGCAGTTCAAAAAATACTGGAGTATATTAAAATTATAAGTGCATGCACTGAAAAACTTAGAGTGCAGACAGACCCACTAACCACTTCAGATTAGAACTGCAGCTTATTTTTTGGAAACTAAACACCAGAGAAGGCTTTGGGGAGTTTTGCCAACAGTGACATCCACCATCTGTTGTGCCTTGTTCATCTTTCTCCTCCCATTTCTGCTCATGCACATGGTGAAGTGCACTGCAAGTGTAGAGACAGCAGGGATTTGTACTTTCTTCCCCTTGCCATATCCCCATCCTAAGGGACATCTATCCCCGTTACGCACTTTCCTTTGGCCAGGGCAGTGAAGGACAAAAGCCAAAGGAACAGTCAGTCACAGAGGAGAGGCGTCTAAGAGCAGAATTGGTTCATAAGGGCAAGGAAGAGCTCTGAGCATCTGCAGCCTCCCCTCCATACAAGCTTCCCTGCAAGCTCTGGAGGTAAGTGGGTACAACTGACAAAAACCTCTCTTAGGTCTAAAATGTGGCCTACGGGAAGCAGACAGTGTGCACACTATGGAGATGATAAAGAATCAAGGATTGAGCGAGACAGAAGATTTGAAGTAGAAAAGCATAAATAAGTCAAGCAGAGTTACATAGAGTACACATTGAACTGCATGAGCTGTGGCAAAAAGCACAAAGCAAAGCATGGGGGAGATTACCTCATTTTGTAACAGGTTATAAGGAGTGTGCATATAAAACCAAGTGACAGCAGGGTTCCTGCCTTGAGTACAGTGTCATAATAGAAAATGAATGGACCTGTAAGGGCAAAAAGAGGTCATCTTGTTTAGTTGGAGCTGGCAGTGGAACACGGTCTGGCGTGGTGCTAGAAAGAGTGATATAATCATTCCTTTGGTGCTCCTTTGGCAGTGAAGCAAACAGAAAGTAGAATATAGGAATTAGAACAGTAGTGTTTTCTATGTGGAGAGGCAGTATGTTGGCTGAATGTTGATATGACACAAATCATAAGAAAAGACACCTACAACATCTTTAATTATAGCAAAGTTAGATGGATCCATTAATGGGGTAAAAGCACACCTGTTTTTTGATGTCAGCAAAAAGAGCCCAGTTCCCTGGAAAAGCAGAGACCACATTTTCTGAGAAAAAGGTGAAGCCTGTATTTTAAAGATGGCAGAAACTCAGAAAGAAAAGCTGGAAGAGCACAAACTTTCCACAACTCAAGTCTGAAGACAAGTTCCTTTTGCACTGCAGAGGAGAAGGGCTGGCTTTTGATTTCATAGCCATAAGTAAACCTCTCAGACTCTGGTCAAGGTAAAAAAAGGACACATTCTCTTACCCAAGTATAAGCCCTATGGAAAAAAATTCGATGTGTAGAAGGATCATATTCCATTACTTCTGAGTGGAGGCCTTACTGAAACCAAATATTTTTAATGTGTGATGCATCAGTGGGGTTCTGGCAGTCTCCTTAGGAGGAACACAGAACACATTTGTTCAGATTTAACACCTTATGTGTGCAAAGGAAACTATTTCCTCTCCCTATGGGCTGGATTGTGCTTGGCACCTACAGCAGCTCACATGGAAACACAACAGATTTGTGATGATCTATGGGTAACTAGAGTCTACCTAGGTGACACTTTGCTTTTGGGAGAAAAACATGAGGGGCGTGAGCCTATTTGTTCCTAGCAACTCTGAACTGAGCCACATCTGCTAAATGAAAGCTAAACAAACACCACCAGCATCATGGAAATAGCACATGTGGCAGAGCAAGTAACAGGATGCAATGTCCTGAGAGATCACAGCAAGGCTGCAACCATGACCAACATAGCTTCTAAACAGGCAAAAATATGTCACAAAGGTTATGAATCAAGCAGGGAAATGCAGGTCTTAATTAACTGCCTGAAGGAACAATCCAGTATCATAAGGATGGGGAGCTGATAGAAAATTTGCAACAGATCTGGCAGTAATGAAGGACTTACAGAGACCCTAGCTCTGAAACTTTCTGATGACAAGCACAAAATTAAGATGTCCCCACTCACTTTCAGAGCAAGGGCACAAAAAATATGGGTGGTCTTTTTGGAGCCTATAACCATTGCTGCTGCCGCCTCAGGGAAGACCCACCTGGGCACAGAGCAGTGCAGAGGCTAATCGAGCATCACTAATCACAGCCAGTAGCGCACGCTTAGGGTCCAACTCTGCCTTTGTTTTCTATTGAGGCCAGCTTGAATAGCCATGCTGACTCTAAATTTTATCAGTGTACGTAAGTACCTGAAGGAAGGGTATAAAGAAGACAGAAGTGAAGCTGTTAGTTAAAGGGTGCGCACTTTCAAACTGTGAATTTTCTTTATCATTCACAGGCAGGCATGCTGGGTGAGTGCACTAATTTCTGGGGGCTTGTAAGGAGCTCTGTTCTGCTTTGGTTTTGTAGGTGCTGCCTGGGTGTGCTCACCTGCCTTCCAGTAAAATGCTGCTCTGTGATAGGACCATTCTCTCCTGACTAATGGTCTCTGGCAGCTGAATTAGGCCAACATGAAATATTGTGAAATAGCTGAAAAAATATCAAGACTTAGCAGCACTTCCTCTTTCTGCTTTATCTAAGGTAACTGGAGCACCTCTTAGGAAAATATAGTAATATGTGCTGCAGATTGGAAGGAATCATTCTTTGACCCATCCGCAAGATGAAGAAGCTGATGAAAGAAGCTGTTGGTCTTCTTACAGTAACTGCTAGCAGGTAATTGAGTTTGCTACTCATGCACAAAAAGCTAGGGTGAACCTAGATATAAAAACCTACTGTTCTCGCAAGCTCCTACAAGAGGAAACTTTATTAAGAAAGCTTTTAGGGATAATGCACTTTGTATGGATAAAAGCATCAGGTGTGCTTCAGGTGAGGGAGAAGGCAACAACACAGGGAACCATTAGGAAGTAATTAGGAGATAAGATTTGACATGGAAAGCTGGGCTTTCATTGGATGCATTCAGACAAAAGAGTGGACAATAGAGAAGGGAGAGCTGATTGATGTAGGGTCAGAATACGATCCTGCAAAACTGGATCTGCTGACTAACTTTTAAGTCAGTATGAGCATGGCCTTTTTTCCTGCCTTTCACTGATGGATATCAATACAAGTGGCATACAGTGATGTAGTGTTAACACTCAGCAAAGAACTGTGTCGCGTCTTTGTGTGATTATTCTTTCTGCAAGCTATCCCATTTTATTCCTTTGACTTTAGTAGATACATGCTTAAGCTGTGGCACATAATTTCCAAGGTGATGATACCCTTTCCTTTACCTTTCACAGAATGTCCCAGGAATGACCTAGGAATTTCTTTTAGGATACCTGATACATCCCTGTTTTAATTTCAGTCATCAAACATTAGTTTTCTGTATTTTTTTCAAGATATGCAGTTCTAGAAAGCAGAGTTGTGTCCTTTGGTTACCAGGAACAAACAGACCAGCAAAGTGAGAAATAACTGTGATAAACACAATGGAAAGAAGAAAAAAATAAAGGATGCAGGACTATAAAAACCAGTGAAGCTGTTTATATACTCAAGGTGACCATTAGCAATACTTGTTTAAAGTTTCATGACAAACTTATTCATAATGCTTATTTCTGGCAAAAATTCTTCACTCTGTGGAATATGCAAAGTCACTTTTCAGCTAGAAGCTGATATATAAACCAGCAGACATAGGTCCTTTCATGTTTTTTAAAACAATTCTTTTATATGACAATTTCGTGATTCTGGAAATGTCATTGCCAAATATCTTCATGTTTTCATCTGGAGTGGAAAAACCAAAAGGCAGTCTATGGTTTTATACTGGAGAAGCTAAGGCATTTCACAAGAAGACCAGCTTCACAATTGCTAACAAATTTTCCAACGGCCAAAGCAGATGGCATAGATTATTGTACACAATAAACCCTTCATAAGGATATACCACAGCTGGACTCGAATTAACTTTCTTTTCTTAAAAGGAATCTGCAATTTGAGATGAATTGTGGGAAGGAATTCTATAATTTTTCTGACCACCAAAAAGCACTTGATTTCTTGTTGTGTAATTCTAGTGAGATGAAACATTTTGATATAAATAATTTCCAGTATTCCAGATGTTAAAAATAATTCTCTTCAACAGGGTTACAAGCATGTTCGCCAAGATTCAGTGACAGATTTCTTCCTACAGACTTTGAGGTTGTTTTTCAAGTTTTACTGGTGAGCGCTTTCTAGAAACCTGCGACCTGAGGGTGGAAAACAGAGCAAGTGTCTTTTCATCAGAGTCTTGGCTGCCTCTTCATCCTCTTCATTTTAAGAGACTGTTCGCATTACCTGAAGAGAGAGATACAACTGACTATTCTTTTTGAAAGTCTCTAGTAGGGACCAGCTATGCCTTTTAAAAGTAGATACTAGTTCTTCTTTGAAAGCAGTTGAAAAAAGGACCAAGGTTCACTGCTGGAGAAGGAAACAGAATTTGAAACAGAAGGTTTTGATGGCTGGTATTGCCAGCCTGTGTGGATCTAGTTGGTCTTGAAAGGTTATAGGAGACTTACCATTACATGCTGATGTAAGCAGTTATATCCTTTTTATTTTTGTTACTATGTGCTTGGTAAAAATATTTGACTCTATTTTCAGAGCTGGTAAAGTGATCAACAAAAGCGTACAAGTTTTTTTTTTTGTAATGAAATCCAGGTAGATTCAGAATGGTGGATAGATATTTCTAAAGGTCTACTTCAAATTGTGATATTCTACAGTGGTGTGCAAATTTAGGGACAAAAATGTTTATGGACAGATCAACAAATCTCTCCCTGTTTTACCTTATTACAACAGTTTAGTAGGCAATAACCAGGATGACACAGTCTTTTTTTTCCAGGGTCTTAGGCAGTTGCTTTCTTCCTTCACTCTCTGTAAGAACCTTTAAATAAGTCTTAGACACTTATTTTTCCATATATGTAAAATAATATAGCACTTAGAAAGTTATAGGTCATTATTAAAGACATTCTTGCAAGCCTGCAGAATTTTCTATTTTTATTCAGGATTGTTTTTAGAAGCTGAGAGAAATTATTCAATATCGTTTTAGATTATTCTGTAAGACTTAAACTATTTTCCACGACATCTTCTTGAGCACTTGAAGTGCTCCCTCTACTCCTACTTCTAGACCACTGGTGGATTGTGACCCTTTAAGGCAGTAATGAGGTGTGACTGGATAGCTATTTCCTGTTCTAGGCATTTTTAAATGAAGATTCAGCAACTGATTGAGTCAAATAAAATATATAGCAGAACTGCTATTTATTTTAAGCTTTTAACCAAGGGCTATTTGTTTTGATATTTCTAAAAATAATTATTTTATTGGCATTATTAATTGCCCCTGTGAGAATAATACAGTTATTTATCATGAATGTGCACTCAAATTTTAAACAGAATTTGTTCTGATTGTATTTATATTCTTTTGGTGTTTGCTTTCTACCAACCACATTTAGTCCCAGCATAACTGATGGCAAGTGAATTAAGTTCACATGCTTCACCATTTGTATTGGAAGTGATGGATTTTATAGGGGAAGAGACATCAATAGATCAGGTTTCCTCAAGTCACTTAACAGAGCACAGGCACAGAATCAATTAAATAAAACATACACAGATCTGACTACATTCTTCTAAGTTAGGAACCAGATATGCAAGCCACTATGTGCTGCCAGTCACAAAGGTGCTGACAAAAATTACAATCAACAATGCAATAATGTATCAAGCACAGTTTATATGGGATCAGACACTATTTATTAACAAGCACAGAAGCAGCAAGGTCATACACAGTAAGAGAAGGAATACATTTAAACTCTGTTCCCAGCTAATAAATTTTATAGTAGCTTTAATATTTTTAGGTATGTTGCTGAAGGCAAGTGTTATGAGACCCAAAAAGAAAGATTTAAAATGCTCTAAAATTCTATAATCCTGTTTATTGGAACTTAGTTGTAGCAGGCTGCTCTCTCTGAAGTAGTCAGGCTCAAAATTATGCCTCCTTGTAATGTGAATTAAAAGCATCTATCTGATTAGGGAAAAGAAGTGTTAAATTAGGACCACTCACATCAATATCACTCACATTTCAGAAATAATTTAGCAAATTATTTTGTTATTTTTCACAAACTGTACTTGAAGTGAAGAAGAAAAATCAAGCAAGATCTATTAGCTGTGATGCTGAATTAAAAATCTGAGAAGTCTCCATCAGAAATACAGGTTAAATTCATTGGAGGCTTTTTTCCTCCCTGGGTCCCGCTGCTTACCCAGCTCCAGGAACTGGCTGGGATTCCTGTGAAATGGAGATATGGTGCCCCAGACATTGGGTCTCCAGTTCCTGCCCAACACCAGGGCACTCAGCAGCATCTGTTCCACCATCACAGCAATCATCAAGGAAACCTGGTTAGTTGGTCTTGATTCCTGTGGTTTTGATGGATAGCCAGATGCTTCCAGTGACTCTGGCCATCCACGCATACACAAATTACTTCTTCCCTTTGGCCTGGAAGGAAGTGTCCTTGTGCTTTATCCAGATTAGAAAATGCCTTTGGATCAAGATGTACCTGGCAAATATTAAGAGTTGCACATTTTTATTGTTTCAGTTCTCTAGTTATTAAAATGCTCTGATGTCATTAAGACTTACATATAAGCATTTCCTTTTAGGATTATATTTATCTGCACGATAATGCCCAGCATGTTGTTGTTTTTCTGTATTCTTAGCTCTGTTACAGCTACCTGACAAATTGTTTCACTTCCTGTTCATTGTGTGCTCTGCTGTGGGAGTTCAAAAAATGGTAATGAATTCTCTTAAATTCAAATTAAATATGGTTTTCAGTTTAACCTTATAAAATGAACTTCTGAAATTCTTTTGTTGATTTGTTTTCTTTAAGCCTATTTTTAACCAAAATTTGAATTTGTGTCCTTTTAAACATTTTTTTTGCAAGCTAGCTGCTTGCAAGCAAGAGCATATCCTCCAAGTTAAGAAAAAAAGTTTTTAATTTTTTAAATGTTTTAAAAAATTTTAAATTTTTTTTAAAAATTATTTTTTTTTAAATTTTTTTCCCCCTGAGGCTTGCTAGGTTTGATTTTTAGATATGTTTGATTTTTAGAAGTACTGAATTGCCTTTCTTTGAATTGCTCGACCTACAGATCCATTGCCTTTATTTTAAAATTAATCCCCTACACCCCTCAGGCTTTGGAAATACAGAAGCTTGGGCTCCAGAGATGGGGATTTTTTATATTCAATAGCTGGTTCTTGGAGCTGATGGGCTACAAAAGCCCTCTTCTGAGATCTGTACCACTGGGAGATTGCTTAGCTGTGGTCCGAGTAGGACTCCTCTAATTGCGCTGTGTTGCTGTTCAAAAGCATGAGCATATTTGTATGAAAAAGAAATAATGCTATATTATTTATCCTTACTTTTTTTTTTAAGTTCTGGTCTTACCACAATGTCCAGGTGATCAGAAGCATGTAATTAAATAGTTTACATAGCTCTGTCTGCTCTTTCTGCTTTTGTATAATAGCATTTCAAACACAAAATGCGTGCATGTTTGTATATCATATGTGCATGTAACAATGAGCTATGTCAACGTGTGTTACGCACCGTAGCTATACTGAAAGAATATTAAACTTTCAAATCCAATCACTATAAAATTGAGAAGTGCCTGAAAAAAATGCACTTTGCTAATGCCTTTCACAGGTTTTTGCAAACAGCGGAGGAATGCAGAGACAGAGGACTGCTTGGATCCATTTCAGCTCTGTCGGGACCTGGCCTCATCCACTCCTTCCCTCCTGACCTGAAACACCAGTAATTCTCTCCAAGTCTCCCTGCCCTGCTACTCCTTGCCTTGTTTCACCTTTCGTGGTCCCTTGGTCCCTGCTTTTGAGTTCTTTGTGTCAGGTTCAGCACTGACCGCAGCTCTATCTCCCCCTCCACCAACTACTGCTGCTGTTCTGCTCAGTCCTATCGCCCTTGATGGGACTGGCCAGCCTCTGCTCACCCTTCCCAAGTGGCTCTGAAGGAACATTCAGCTCCATACTGAGCTGGAGAGATGCAGCAGGCATAGCAAGGACATAAGCCTTTTGCAGTCTTTGCCATTGATCACCAGCTCTCTCCGGAGCAAACGTGATCGACAATCATTTAGAGTCTCACAATGTACCGGATTTGCAGAGATTTTCACAGGACACTCAGAAGGCACGTCCTGAGAGGGAGGACACATCTTAATTGTCCTGCTCCAAAGTTAGGTCCACAAGAGCTTCTCAGAGAAAGTTTTTTTTGAGATTTTTTAGTGTTCCATTGCAAGCTCTTTCAACGGCTTTATTTGCAGGGATGCCAAACTGTTGTTGATAAAGCTGACACATGAACACAAATCTGAATGTGAACCTGTCACTGAGAATTGCAGTTTAATTTATTATAGTTTACTGAGGATTTAAGGCACTGAAAATGGGATCTTATAGAAGGAATTAGTAGATGCCATTAATAATATGCTTTCTATCCTCTAAAAAATACCAAAATAGATTTGTTCCATCTTGAGAAATTTTTTCAATGGTTTATGTGGCTTCAGTTGGGTGAGGATCACTTATAGTCAATTACAAACAGAAGTGACTTGGAATTAAAAATAGTCCAAGATATTTTACATTCTCCTTGAGTGAACACTTGAAATCAAACTCATGCTTGATGCAGATTTAGGATTTGAGTGAAAAAAGCACCCCAAACTTGAAACTTAGCTGGGAAATGGGAGTAAAACTTTAACAGGGTATTGGAGCTAAAATGAACCATCAGAAGGCAACACTTTAAACAACTACCTAGAAAAGAATGCGTCATCCACATATTAAAACATCCAGCTGAAGAGAAAAGGATGTTTGTAAGAAACAAACACTGGTAAGAAAAGGGGCAAAAATATACTAATGCAGTATTGATATGAAGAGGCTAACTATAGTATGCATAGATTATAGTTTGCTATTCTATATTTATTTATCTGTAATTGCCTCAAGTCCAACATTCTTGATGTTTCTATTTGTAACACAATAAAGTCTATCATTCCAGTGTGGGCTTTGGTAGCAGTAATTTTCTAAGCTTCATTTGGTTAAGTGTATGAGTAGATTATTCTGTGGATTTGTCCAGATTTATGGTGGTAACTTTTTATGTTTTCTTTGACAGAGTCAATAGCATGGGCAGGCACCAGAAATAAACCAGTTTTCACGTCTTAGTAAGCATGCATTAAAAAGTTTGGTTCATCAGCCTGCACAGAGTTCGTTCATATCTTACCATTGTTTGACTCTGACGGCTCATATATTTACTAGGTGGCTCATACTGCTGCAATCCCCATGGCTTTCAGGCAGCGGAGGTCTGCAGGTTTTATTTAGCTTTAAAAGTTATTGCTTGCCAAATTCAGACTGGCCACTTTTTACCCTTTGTGAGAGGAGAATGTTGTGGGAGGTTGTCATCTTTTTCTGTGGGCACCTCTCCATCTCCAAGCATACATCTGTCTCAGCACATTCTGCTCTGGCACTGCAAAGGGTGTCTCTCCAGATGGGCCTGGTGGAAACATGGGGTGCAGGTAACTGGCTCCAGTTCAGCCAGGAGATGATGGGAACAGAGTCTGCAGTGGGAGAGTATGAATTTCAACTGTCCAAAAATGTCAGGGAAGAGGTTGCTTTTTGATTCGTCCTCCTGTGATTTAATGCCGTGTACCATGCAGGTTAAATCACTGAAAGAACAGCAACAATTTTCTGCTTCTTGGCAAAAACATAAATTTTAGTGCGCTGCCTCAATCCTTTTCCTGTTCCTTGAAATAAATATTCTGGCTGTGAAGGCAAAGCAAGATCCAGTCTGGAGACTGTGCTGGGATAGAAACCAATGAGGCTCTCAGTCTCTCAAATGCTTTCGCTCCCAGTCTGCTGACAGCTAACGGGCAAATTTTGCCTTGGCAGGTTTTCTGATGCTTGAGTTTCCATCCTCGCTCGCCCACTATGTTCCCTGGTGACCAAGAGGAATAATGCATTTTACTGCCTCTGAGGAAAGCTAGTACATGAAGTTGGGGACCCAAGCATCCCACAAGGCCTGCCAAGAAGACCTGGGGCAGACAGATTCGTTTTCCTGAGGTCCAAGTTCTTGGACTTCCTCTGTCTTGAACTGTACACAGTGAAGACACTGAGAGAACTAAGATACAGATGGAGAGGCTGAGGGTCCCAATCCATGTCAGTACTCTATGATGTATACTTAGGGACATTTGTAATGATATTTATTGCATTTTTTTCCCTTGCAGTGGAATGAAACCAGTACATTCAGTCAGCTTGGGCTTCTCTGGTGGTTGGTGCTGCATAAAGACCTAGAAAGCCCTTTTCTGCCCTTCAAAGCACTCTCAACTGAAGAAGCAGACTGTCCACTGATTAGGCACCAAAGCAAGTTGAAGAGAAGCTGAAATGAAAGCTGGAAGCTGAAGAAATAGCAAAGTACTAAGTAGGCAGCTGAAGGAAGAAGCACTTACATTCATCTTTGCTTCTGTTCAACCTATCTGCTCGCAAAATAACTGTTTCAAACAGTATAAATTGAAGCAAGAATAGATGAAGAAATCGTTTAAGGAGGCCATGAAACTCTTGTCCTCCTCATGTTTGATATCAGATACCTCTCTGGCATCTCACAGTCATGAACACAGAACAAAGGTGAAAGAATGGCAGCCAAGAGTCTTTTAACAAGTATATTTTGCCCTGTGTCCAGTTATCATATTCCCTCGCATTTATTAAAAGAATGTTATGATTTAGGAAACATGAGCATGATAGCCTCCAATCTAAGCAGAAGATGTATGCCGGTCAGTCAAGGATCCCTGTCAACCATCCACAGGCAGTGTTGCTGGATGGTGTTTTCACCTTTCTTTCATTGCTGTGGATGCAGCTTCATATTTATGGGTATAACTTTCATGCCACTGAAAGAGAGCCTTTCATATAAATACCTTATTTCTGCACTAAACTGATTACTAATGAATTTGAATGACTGCAGTTGTTTTCACCACAGTTTGTACGATTAAGTTTAGCAATAATTAACATCTCTGTTCCCTTGGTTTCCTCCAGATGCCTGCTGTTAAATTAACCAGTCTCCCATCTGGAACAGCACATTGTAACCAGTGTAGTTGCCATTTACTCACATGTTAGGATGCTGTGGAAGCTCTCATTTCTTGCTTTCCGTACAGTGCCAAAGCAGTTTCTGGTAAGGTGGTGATATCAAGTGCTGGATGGTGACACAAAAATGCCAGTGACCATTTATTTTATTGTTTTGTTAATATTTGGTAGCGGTGATTAATCTGTAAATAGGTAAGGACTGTGAAGGCTGATCAAAGAACTCTGTGGAAGTCAAACTTCTTTAAGATAGCTGACACCTTTCCACATTAGGTTTCTTTCCCCCACTAAACTGCAACTCTGCAGAGGCATTTGATGCAGACAGCAAATCCTGCCCCTGCAAAGTGTGTCCCAAAGGTGGATCTGCACTGAGAGAGAGGAGGGGCAGGTAAGGACTCCTAATCTAAATGTTTTCCCAGCTACCTACTAGGAATCCTGTCCACTTCATTTTCTGGGGACATAATCTGCAAACAAACTATTCAAAATCTAATTTCCCACTCTATATGCAAAATGCTCCCAAGTTTTGTTGATGTTTTCCTTCTCCAAAGGAGAAGCTATACTTGCAGATGGCCTAACTACTAATAAACTCTTCTGCCTGTAAGGATGAGTTAGAATAAAGGAAAAAATACCCCCATCCTTGCCAAAACTTTGTCAAAATTTTGTTTTCGTGGCAGTTTTGCAGACAACTCCAGTGGTTAGGGATAGATGAAAAGCAAACAGTTCTGTTAAGGAAATTTAATAAATTCCTTTATCGTGCCTCTCTGAGGAAGATATTGTTATTGTCAATGTTGCCTTGGCAAGGTCTTTCTTTCTAATTTCTTTGTCTCTTTCTTTAATATTCTTTTCAGCTTTAGAACAGAACAAGACTTGATTTGGAGAAAAGGTCCCTTTTTTCAAACATTTTGACTCTTCTCAAAGCAACATTAAACATATGGAGAAAACACTGAACTTTTAGGATGGACATCCTGACTATTAGAAGGGAACAGAAGATATCCTCCTTATTTAGCAACGCTAAAGCTGGTACTATTTAGTGTATTTACATCTTAAAGAGAGAACTGACTTGAATAAACTTTTATATTTCTTATTGTGTCCTAAAAACACAAAGTTCATTCTGAAGTCTTGTTACTTTCCCTGTCATACCGAAATTAATGTTCTCTCCACTGAATCCTATCTTTTCCTGAAATTCTCAGTCCTTTAATGAATCTGGCATGTGACAAGGCACAGAAACCCTCCTGTCAGCTTTAAGATAAGGCAGATGGGACTCCTTACAACCAAGCAAAGGAGAATCCACTCAGACACATGTGCTCACTGAATTTGACATCTCCAGGTCTGCAGAGTCCACTTGCTGGGGAAAGAATTTTCTTGGTGGAGACTCCATAGTTTCTGAATTGATCCCCTGCAAAACATGAAAAAGCACAAACCTGGCCACTTTAAGGAAGAGTTGCTGAAAAATGTTACCCTTTGTACAACATTTTCCAGATAACTGATTTTATGTCCCAGGTGAGGGGCAGCAAGAAAGCGTAGGACTTTCTCTTTCTTACTGGAATGTCAGATGTGTCATCTGGTGAATAGTTATGAAATCATGGAGATGGGCACCAGATAAATAAAACCCAGAATGTAACAGTGGGCTGAAACTAGAAGACTAATTTAGTAATGCATTTAGGAATGACAGCTTTGGTTTTTCTGTCAATTGTTTTGGCAAAAGACGGGCTTATTTTTTGATTTTAATTATATCTAAGCATTTTCTTTTCAGTAACATGTTGGTTGGAAGCTTTACTTGTATGTAGAGAAGAGTCGTGTGAACTATAGCCCATATTCATAGCTTAGAAGAGCAATCTCTCTGCTGCCTTGTGCTGCTGCTGTAGGATTACCATATTGTATTACATATTGGTAAGTTACAGGTCTTTGGTGCTTTAACCTTAACTCCAGGAGGTTTATGAAAACAGTTTTGGATTGTCAGATCCTACAAGAGGCATTACTACTCTATAATCTATATTATAGCTGGTATTCAATATCTTATTAGAATGCAGAATGATATATTTTTGATCAATTAAAAATGAATATTTATTGCTATTCGATGTTTGAATCATTAAATCAATGTTTCTATAAATAGAGATCCATCTATCCAATAAAAATAATCAAGCATGGAGCTCTATGAGACTCAAATATTTCAGGTTTTTGGGCATAAAAGGTTTAACAGCAATAAAATTGAAATCTATGCTCCTTGCCTTTTTCCTTGGGGGATTTTTAAATTGTTTTTCCTTCCCAACCCAAGACAAATGTTTAAGGATGAAAAGAAAAGGTAACATTTGGTCTTTGCTGAGGACAAAACCCACAAAGATAGTCCTAGTTTTTCTCATTTGAAGTAAGTGTCTGTGTAGAAGAAGCATATGTAAAAGCATCTCTTTGTTACCACATAGACTTCAGAAAGCTTTAAAAGGCTACTCAGTTTTTTTAGATTCTTTCAGACCAATACTCACACTCTCCAACATGTTTGTTAGAGATTCCAAGTTGCATGGAGGGGCTTTATGATGTGATCTGAGAACAGGCATTTACAACTCCTTGTGCTGTCTTACAGTCCCCACAGCATCATTTCTATGTAGACACAACAGTACTCAGGGCATATGTGAGGTGCCTTGGGCTGAAAGGTGCTGTAGCTTTATGCCCTAATGTACAGCAGTACAACCCAGAGTAGGGAAACAGCTGTACCCTCAGGGTACCCTCGAGGAACCACGTCAGCGTTTTAATAATTAATAACAATGGGGCTTAACTGAGATGGAACTTTTATAACTGTAGGTAGAGAAAAGATATTTCATAAGGAAAAGCCACATTTTGCAGAGAGCAACAGAGTACAAAGTCCTGGGCTTCAACTGAGACATTATTCTTTTACTGAAATGTTTTGCATCTGAAAAGCAGTGCTGCCAGAGTGCTGATGCCAGTCACATAATTTGTTTGCCAGGGTTTATATTCACACAGTTCCTTCTTTATTTCACAGAAGCAGCCAAGCTTTGAAACTGTGGACTGAGTGGGACCATTTGAATTAGTTTTCAGTTTCCTGATAATTCTCTTAATCAAAACTTAGAAAAAAGCCACAAAAACTTGAAGAGCCTTTTTGGTTCCAAGGCTGGGCTAGGCTAGTAGCAGGCTGAATATTAATTCGACAGCTGCAAACTTCCAAGTTTGACTCTGATATATTAAGAAATACTAAGAATGTGTTTCAAAATTGAAATTCATAGGAACGGTAGATGCTTCCCCATGTCACAGGCTTTGACTTGAAATAACATTACAAAAAGCAGAAAGGAAAATGTGAGTCTTTTTCACAGCGACAGCTGCTGTAATACTGCAATGGAAAGATCTAGAAGAGAAAAAGACTACTGAAAGACCAGGTGTTCAAGCCCCTTTAAAATTCATGCTGTAATAGCTCCTGCCAAGACTCTCCTGGAAAGCAGCAAAAGCTTACTATAGTGACCCTAAATAAGATGCAAGACTAAATTCTTCTTGAAAATACCAGCAGGAAAACATAAAGAATACTCAAATATGTTGTTACATTTATGGAGCTGTGACAAGGTCTTCAATATTCACTGGAAATTGTTGTCTCTGACTGCCACTTATGACCTTCATTTCCATTCAGGGAAAAGAGAAGAAATTAGACCAATTTCAAAAATAAAATACTGTTCTGTATTAGGGAGATATTTGAGTGACGATGCATTCAAGAGGTCACCCAAAGTGGTGGTCAAGGTCTTAAAAATGCACATGCCACAAATGTCTGGGAAGGTCATGTTCGGCTCTTTGTCCTGATTCACAACTTCAAAGTAGAGAGACTTAAGCATCTAAATTGAGGCATATCTATTTGAAAATGATCTGTTTTCCAGAGGTCCCGATGAGACAGTTCAGCCAATATACAAGGTGATATTTTGGTATAGTCATGTCGTTGTGCTTCTATGCAGCACCTGTGTCATTGGTGTTGTTAGTGCCAGTAATCTCTCCTCTGCCCACCTACTATTGGTCTTTTAAAATACTCCTACAATAGAATATTTAAGAATTACCTGTTGGTGGTTTTCCAAAGTTTTAACAGTTTCCCAATTTCGTGGCATTTT
Organism: Cuculus canorus; assembly: GCF_017976375.1. Classification (NCBI taxonomy): domain Eukaryota; kingdom Metazoa; phylum Chordata; class Aves; order Cuculiformes; family Cuculidae; genus Cuculus; species Cuculus canorus. Next base: position 126,098,479 of record NC_071402.1, read on the forward strand.
GCATTGCAGCTACTGCTTATTATCAGAGGACGACAGAAGAAAGCTGGGACGAAAATCAGACTTACATTGACTGAATACTGATAAAGTGAAGAAGGAAATGAACAGCTAGTTAGCGTTAAGTACACGTCAAAGTATAGTTGCATATTATATGGCATTGAAGAGTTGGAAACTAAAATTACCTCCACCTGGATGATGAAACTTTAGTAACTCATAGTTGGCAACATCAGTGAGACCAATAACTCACCCCTAGTAGCAGCGATAGCTTCATTATTTCATTCCTCAGGCTGTGTATTTCACTGTGTTTGGCTGGACACCTCAATGCTTGAGATCACATCCTTTCCATTTTAAGATTTTTTTTTTTTCCCCCAGTAGAGAAATCTTAAAACCTGAATGCTAGGATAAGGGATGAAAACTTCTGGCTGCACATGGCTAGGAAGAGCCTAGCTGCCCAGCTAAGAGTGGAAATGTGGAAGACAAAGTACCCGTTGACATTGTGTCTCATTGGAAGTGTCTAGGATAGTGCTCTACAGTATAGCACCACACACTTCCCTTGCCTGGGCTGTACTTCTTCCTCTGATTTCTCCACACAGAAAAGCAAATTAGCTATTTTGCTATAAATGGCAACTGAAGACTTATTTGATTATTTTATTTAGCAGTACACGTTTCCAATTATACACAGCATGCTGGAGGCTTGCAGACACTGTGAGTAGGGATTTTGTTGGTTTGTTATCCCACTTACTCTCTGTTGGTATATATCAATGCAGAAGTCCCTTGCACAGATTTTTTCCATCTTAATGTGTATCAAAATCAAATGTTTTTGATGTAACATTGAACACAAAAAGCCAAATTCATGCTTGTTTCAGTGGAGGGAATTCCAGCGACATCAATGGTCCTGTGTGTATGTGTGTGTGTGTGTGTTTGTGTGTTTACAAAATTAAGCTGGCCCATTAACATCAGAGGCAATGTAAATACAATTTCTACAGAGCTGGTTTTCACTCAGATATTCTTTGGGGTGGTGTATGCATTTGATAATAGTCTAGTTGTACCTGTGCGTGTTGCTGTTGCTTCACTGTGTGATCCTAAGCAAACCCACTCTGATTCTCCACAGTCTTTGTTTCCCTTGGTTTTATTTATTTACCGCACAGGGCTGCGAAGAGAGAAATTGCTTTACAAAATGTGAATTGCTCTGTTGAGGGAGGTCATGCAAATTCTTTAGATAAGTGATAACTTTTATATACAGCAATGTATAATTTACATTTATTGTATATATTACTAACCTATTCAGTACACATGTATATAGAAACACAGACAGTAGCATATCAGACTAAATCCCACGGTAATCCACCAAGCAGCACTGCCATCCTTTTAGATGGACAGAAATGTTATCAATGTTTCACAATTACATAAATGCTGTATATTTTACCTGATTATTTCAATGATTAAGCAGAAATGGGGGTGAGGTTAAATTGCAGTGAAGCTTCAGGTGACTTTGGATCCAAAGTTGAAAACTAACTTAAACTTTGCAATTGTCCCTGCCCTAACAGCCAGTCAAAAGGAAATGCTAGATATGCTTCCACCTCTGTCCACCAGACATATATAACATGCACATTTACACCTCAGAGTTGAACAGGCAACTTGCAAGCATGTTTTTATTGTTTATGTGAAGAAATCTTGTCCAATGTAGGTTATTTTTTTTCTTTTTTTTTTTTGTTTTGCATTTTGCTTTTGAAACTCCATAATGTTTACGCTGTCATCCTGAGCATTATATTCAGGAAGAATGATATCATTATTTATACTTTGCCTTCTGAAATCTGTTTAATGCAATTGTGACTTTTTCAGTTTAAGGTAAACATTAGCATTTGATGAAAGCTCAGTCGTTTTCCTCCTCCCTTGGTAGCTGTTTGTTAAGGTCTGCTATGGAGCAGCAGTCAAATTAAGAAAGTGGTGTTATTTCAACAAAGCCAGAGACCTTCTTTTGCTTGTAAATATTAGTACATCCTGCAAGCACTGGCGAGTGCTGCCAGCCACCCTGTCACTTAAAAAGAGTCAAGATTGGCGGGGGCCAAGTTTCTGTCAAGCTCTGAAACTCAATGCATTAGCTCAGGAGTTCAGTGTAGACATGCATACATTTTTATTTTCACATCTACTCTTTTTATGTCAACAAACTTTATGGGTGCTGGTTTCTGTCACACTCCAAAATAATTAGCCCTGAAAGAAACATTTTATTTAATGTTTTAAGAAGTCAGGATTTGGTAACAGAGTAAAAAAATCCAGATCACAAGCTGACATTATGTAAAACAGCCAAGTGGTAGGACATTTAATAGATGGGTGGCCCAGAAAGCCACAGAAAATATATATGCATAACACCTAAAAAGAGCTATCACGAAAATTCAGATGTGTTACAGGCACGCTCTCCTCTCAGACAAAACAGGTAGGATGAAATCATGAAAAAATATGGAGCAACAATATGCAAGTGGTGATTTACAAGTGAGTTACTGTGTGTATACATGGAGCTGTTGTTAATGTAGGTGGTGGTTCATAAATATGCTAACAAGAATTGGTGCATTTAATTAACTTTCTGTGATCAAAGTAAGCATTTTTCTTCTGTTGGAAGCAGCAAGGAAAAAAAGTGTAACATAAATTAGGGCTAATTCCCTGTTCGTAAGACTCCACTGGTTTCACATATGTTCAGCTCTCACAATACCTTCTCTCTTCATAATGTACTCTCCTCTCAATTATCACTACCCCTCTAATTTTTCTTCTTCCTTTGTTCTTGACTTTGTACCTTGCACAACATCCAAAAGACTACTTTTTTTCCTATCTACTGATTTACTGAACTCTAACTCTGAGGCTTTTCTTGTTGATCGCTTCCTTCTTATTATTAATTGGGAACTTTCTTTGCTGTTTATGTCACAGTATAAATTTAGGCATTTGGAAGAAAAAATGTTCCAACATTTTAGGTCTTTTAGGGTAACTCACAGAAATAGCTGGTGTCATATGGGCTTGAAATCAGTTTGATTTTTCCTCTACTTTTTTTAAACTTTGAAAAGGAAGTACTTGGATAAGTCCAGACTTATCTTTTCTACCAAAAAGTATTTTTGAGCCCAGGAATAAGTTAAACAACAGTTTACTTTTTTTTTTTTTTGTAGCATACTAAGCTTCTCACAGTAAGTTTGTGATAAAAAAAGAAAATGTTTTTGAACACACAGTACCATCCCACCCTTGCCCAAAGACAATAGGTTGAACATGTGGCCTGAACTGAACAGAGAGAGTGAACATTGCTTTAATGCAAAATGATGGCATGTTTAGAAGCAAAGTGTTTTAATATCATCAATTTTAGACCAACTTCTGATACTCTGAGTTTTGCATCAAAGCAATCTAGAAAACCTAGCGAAGTCCTTTAAAGCCCCAATGTCTCCAAACTGCCGACAAAGTAGCCCTTATTTTTTATGTTTAAGATAACTTGCAGAAAGAATCTGTGTGAGAAATGTATTTGGAAAAATCTGGAGAAACAATTGGAAACTTGGAAGGTATTTTTGATGTCTCAGACCCAGTCCTTTCAAAGACATATTCAGAGAGATTCTGCTCATGAGTTTTGGAGTGAGTCATGAAAGCCAGAGAGATGACTCACTACATATTAAAGTTGAGCTCATGCAGAAGCATTTGCAAGAACTAGGCATTGATAGCAAAGTCTAACAAAAAATAATACCTTCCCATATACTGGAGAATTCTCCTTGGAACTATGAGTCCCAGCTATCCCTTTTAAACTGCATAATTAACAGTGTGCTTCTAATTACCAACTAATCAAATCAAGCCTTACCACATGTAAACAGGACTCTGGGACTTTTAATAAGGTCTTCCCTGCATGACTGCTTTTAAAATAGCAATTAGTTTGGTTTCTGCTCCTAGTGATAAAAGTGATAGTAGTAAAGAATGAAATTGTTTGCATACCCTCCAATTCATAAATGGCCCAAAGTTACTGGGAGGTGACCTTTGATGAGGTAAGGGGGTAGGACTTGAAGACCTTCACTGTACAGGAGGGCTTACTTTTACTTTCATGTCATTCGGTGACTTGTCTTGTTTAAATGGCAAACCCAGCGGCAGTACCTTTCGCTTTTGTAAAGCTAAAGGAAATATTTGCTGCACTGGTGCTACCAATAAGGCAAGAAATGATGGCTAGAATAGATGTCAAGAGTTAAAAAAAATACTCAAATAGGAAACTTTTTCCTAGCACAAAGAAATTATAATCTGGGAATATAACCGTCACCAGATAGACTTTGGATATTTTGTTCTATAGCTCATGGTTTATATGACAGTCCGATTTCTTTATCTCTGCAAGGAAAAAACATGTTTTCTTTCCTTGTTATATACAGCTGATCTCCCTTGACTGTGAAAAATGTTTGAATAAGTCTTTCTTCAGTAAATCATTCTCACACAAACCCCTTAGATCAACACTCCCTTCTCCTTCCCTCCTTGGAAAAAAAAACCCAGCCATCACTTACCCTGTATTCTCTATTTTCCAAATGTTTCTTTGTTTTTTTTCACTTCTTGTCTTCCTATGACAAATATTCCACAGTAGGCAGATTCCTGACCTGCAATACAGAATGTTGTTAAAAGAAACATTGCTGTCAGATGCCCGCATCAAATCCAATAAGCCACATCCAGCTTCATGTTGACAGTTGTATTTTTTTCCTAATGCATATTTTAGCCTTGCTTGACCATCAACCATATGGCAGGTTTGTCCTGTGGGTAAGTTTATTATTAACAGCTTGCATCTGGAGATACAATAACTACATGTAACTGTGACATTGCACTAATTGATCAAGACATCTCCAAAACAAGATGCAGAAAGTAGCCATAGCAAACAGCTTCAGATTAATGTTTGGGGAGCATTAAGGCAAACAAACACCTCTGTCATGCACAAAGTATCTTAAAACCTGAAAGTGTTCTGCTTGCAGATTCAGTGAAAGGAATTAATTTCAAACAGATTTCTTCCGATGTGCAAAAGACATTATTTAAACCAAAGTTAAGCCTGCACACCAGAAGCTCAGACAATTAAACTACTGAATCTGCTGGGTGCCTTCAGTCCATACTTTTCCTTCTAATCCTGCTGTCACAGCAGAGGGTGACCGAGGTTTAAGAACAGCATGTGTAATATTAATCCATCACTTTGCATTAAGGTCAGAGCGCTAGAGTTTTGATGAGAGGGAGAATAAACAATCTTATTAGGATTCGGTAGAAGTTAGCTAGCTAATGTCCAGCGGTAACTAGTAAATAAGCTGCAAAATGTGAATTGCTCGCCTTGTATGTTTCTCCTAGTAAATCCATTTCTCAGGTATTTTTGCCAAGCTTAATTAAATGATCTTGAAATGAATGGAACAAACCAAGAGAATTCCGTGGCTTAGTGTTGTATCTTTGTAAGCTGAAGCTGTCAAACTTAAAAAGATGCTGCCAAGTGTAGAGCAGTTGTCAAACAACCTGCAGACTTCAAGGTTTAAAAGACAAAGCTCTCCAAACTCCTGATTTAATGAAGAGGTTAGTTAAAGCTTAGGCAGGAATGAAAAGTGTACGTGAGGAAGAAAATATGATGACTCCATGCAAAGTATCAGATAACTAGCACTGGGCTTGGACTGCAGCCAAAATTAAAAGTTCTTTGTTGGCACATCAAGACTGAAAAGCATATTTTACAAATTCTGTGTCAGTTGAGCAGATTGGAAAAACGCATGAGCAAAACAGTCCCTGGTGCTCTCTTGGTTTAACGCTTGGAGTGAGGTGATCTGTAATCACAGCATGGTGAGTCTTTAATAAAGAACATTTTATCTGCTATATTTAGGTCTTGCTTCACAAATCCTGACAAAATAAATTTCAGTTTGCACTTGGTGATCTGCTCTTTGCAGGTCCTCAGTAAATGTGTTGTGCAAGCAGGACTTACAGTTTGTGCACAAACTGATCCCTGTGAGTAGTTGTCTGGTTATTTCCATTTGCAGTAGTTTGGGTGCATTTTAATTGCATGGTATCGTATAATTCTTGCAAACAGCTGGAAGGCCACTACGGGCTGCAATTCTCCTGTAGACATGTGGAAGAGCTTGGAGAGTTTTGTTATGATCTTAATAATTCCTTAAATGACCTTTCTGTAAGGGTAAACTCAGTTTGGAAGGATCATTACTGACCTTAACAGACAGGTATAGCATAAAAGTGCCTGCATTTGGAAGAAGTTTTCAGCTTATGATTTTCTCAAAAAATATTTCTAAAGTACAGGTGTCTTCCAAATGAAGATAAAGTATGGACATGCCTGAATTGCATAATGGATGTTACAGATGTTATACAATTAGAAGAAGTCATGCTGGTCATTCTTATTTATTTATAATAACAATCATTATTTTTCCCTGGCAGAATGTGACTGGGGGATCCAGAGCACAGAACGGTGTATCCTTGTTGATTCTGGTCTATGGGTGCTTTGCACTTGTGTGTGTCCCACTGGGATCTCGTGCATTGGTGAATATCCAAGTCTAGTGGCAGACATCTGAGATTTTGTATGGAGTTTCTCTGTTAATGTCCTTGCACACACTTTATCCCTCATAAACTTTCACTATGTCTTCAAGTGCTCAGCTGCTGAAGAAACCTTTTTTAAAATTAAAAAACAGAGAAAATATTTGACAGAGGGAGATTGATAGATCTCTAACCCAACTATCAGTCTTGGTGAAGAACAGGGCAAGGAAAGGTCTAGTATATTTTTTTTCATAGGCGGAAAAGGACAATAGCAATCTTTTAAAAATTATTTTATTTAATTTCACTGCAGGTGTATTACTCAAGTTGTGTCATTTTATATAGTAAAAGACATATTTGAATACGGATTTACTGGTGGAAGGTTTGCCATGCAAAATTTCATAAAAGCTGAGATTTTGCAGGGCAAAAGTTTAAATCCACCACTGTATCTGCAGGAACCTCTGCAGTAGACACATGTAGCACTGAGGCCTGTCCTGTCACAATTTACAGGATGAAGTTGCTTCAGCTGAAGAATTGGTGGGGCATAGAGGGCTACAGAAGGACTGTAATGCAAGTAGGCATTACCAAAAAATAGCTTAGTGAAGGTATATTTGTGCAAACATATAAGCATAATCGACATATGCAGCTGTGCAAGACACAAGGTGAGCTTTTTGTAAAGAAAATAGGAAATGAAGGCAAGAGACAAAGGGCACACTTCAATGCACTATTGGCTCTGGTCAACAAGCCAAATATTAGCGCTCTTGGCAAAGACAGGTAGATTTACAGATATGTAGACTAAATGTATGTCTTTTCCTACATTTAACAATCAGAATCCATGGCACTTGAACGTCTTCTGCTCAGTGATTTAGGAATGCTTCCGAGTGGGAACAAAAGGAGGAATAAGCAGCATGAAGCACTGCTAGTTGTTATAAAGTCATCCTAGGAAGCTCTGCAGAGTTTGTCAAGGGTATCACTAGCTGAAGGCTTTAAGTTCTGCACCCACCTCTCTGCTCTCTGAGCACACTGTGCTTGAGTCAGTAGAAAAGCAGAGATATGTGTTATGGAAGGACACTGTTGTGTCTGGATAGATGTGGTCCTTGTTACTGCAGCTGGGTAGAAACATAGGAGTGGTCCTTGCCCTCACTGGGCACTGTGAGCAGAGCAGGGACTGGCCCCCAAATCCAGGATCAGACCCCAGAATTTGGTAGCAAATTCTGGCCTTTCTAGTGGTCTCCAAATGATCATACTAATGCTTTTGGTGGGTTATATGGTTTAAGAAGAGGATTATGCGGTTTAAGGGGGAATTCGGGATATTGTAGGCTTCTGCTGTGCTGTTCCATATAGCATAAAAGCTCCAAGGGCAAGCACAAATCAAAGATCTTCGGGATGACCCAGACCCAAGACATTAATTCCCAACACCTGAGATATTTGTTTCCCCATAGAGGACAAGGAGAAGAGAGGGAGCTTCTGCTGACACCCTCCAATAGCACTCTCCACACTCAGCCTCTGGTGTGGGTAGGGACCTGGTAAATGAGACCCTGTCTATGAATTATGTGCAGGACCCCCAGGGAAGGCCTTGCCTTCTTACTCATGACTTCAGGATCTTGTCATGGCTGCATACCCTGTGTAAGAATTAGAGAGAATAAAGGTGTCAATGCCTAAAAAGTCCTGTCTTATCTTGGTAAAGGGAAGACCACGCTAATAATCTTTGTAAGCCTGGTGCTATAGACATCTTGATGGGAATTTCAGATGCTGCACCTTTTGCAAGAGCTGGCCCCAGGGCAGCCAGTGTGTGAGTGTACATGGGCTGGCAGCTCCCCCTATAAAATTACCTTCAGTCAGGAGACTGTCAAATGACATAGTTTCCAGTAGATTCAGCAGAAGCTCACATTCAGCTAAGTCTATCTTGTTTGCAGCTGCTTTGGGTTACATTTGATAAGGAGCTATCCAAGTGTCAGGTTTTTGAGGGTGTGTGTGGAATGACTGTCATCCACAGATGTTTTCCAAGAAGGTTGTTGACTCAGTGTGAATATACTTAGTGTCCCTGCTGCCTGGAGTTATATATATTAGTGGAGATATTTTCCAAACGAATTTTAAAATAAAAATATTGTTCTTAACTTTTGTCCTTGAAACAATAAAGGGTAAATTCACCCAGATCAAACAGCCCAGCTGGACAAATGATGTTGTGGGAAAACCTTCTCCTGTGGTCAGAGACATATGCTAAGGTTTCTGCAAATCTTTGGATTTACTCACACCTAACTCTTACAGGATGATGATGAACATCTGCATCTTGAATGTGTTCTGCAGCTGCTATGGAAGACATATAGCTTGGCCACAGGCACCTGCTGCATGGTACCCCAACTTTTACGCTGCCTGCTCACTCTCTGATGCCTTAGTAACCTCACCGCCAAAGCATGACTGGGCAGATATACAAATTTTCACTATAACTGTTATTTACTTTTATTGGTCCTTGATAGTCATAGTCCTTTTGTGCCGGTGCCTTTCCTTCACTGATATGAAAGTACGGACCATTCTCCTAAAGTATTCTTTCTTTCTGTTTTGGGATAATGAGAAATGATTTATCACATTGATCATCTCCAGCAGCCCTCTGACAGAAACACGCTCACATCTCTGTAGCTGCCAGTGTCAATAGTATATTTGTCACAGCTCTGCTCTCAAAGCCTTCAGTGGGATCCAGATGTTCCAGGAAAAACATCATTCCTGCAAAGTATCTGTCAGCCCAAGAGCAGAACTTGATAGGAAAACAAGGTAGTATAATGTCATGACATGGCTCCCAGGATTTTGTTTGTCTTTCCTGTAGTCTGTGTCAGTCTAGGGAAGAAGTGCGATGCCAGATGACACCCTAGAGACAAGCTATCTTCCTGGGACATATTCCACTTTTTCCTCCATTTTTCACTTTTCCTGGAGTGTTGCCTGCGGTGACTGCAGATACTACAGTCAGGGTTTTGTTAGCAGCACTGCCGTAGCATCTTCTACAGCTTAAATTCTTGTACATCTGCAAAGATGTGAAACATCCACTTAGGAATCTGTATTGACACAGAAATGACTGTCCAGTCCTTTACTAAAAAATATTCTGGCACTGAGCAGAGGATGGGGAATATCCATAAACTAATGTGGAAAAGTCCACAGTGAGACTTTAAAACTCCATTGGATGGCTTTGAAAATGCAGTAGAAAAGGTTTTCATAAATTTTCTGTAAAAATGGAAGTGTTTAGCATGACTGAATACCATGGGTGGAGGGAGAGGAGGTACACAGAGAATTCTGAACCTTTAGGTTATATCAAACAAGTCCAAATATAGTAGCCTATGTGTTTTTGACTACTCAGAACCAATTGCCGCTTGTGCAAGTTACCCCTGCACTTACAGAACAGCCACTGTGAGGCAAAGAGAGGCTCTGCAGGTACCATTATCTAGCACCCAGTCGTCAAATAACAGCATCTCCAGAAATCTGGGGATTTGTTTATAACTTCATTTTAGGGTCTCTGAGGTGAGAGGGAACTAATGGTTCCTTTGAGCTACACAAACCCACTGTGTATCAGCACAACGGCATGCAGCATGTTACCTAACATACATAACTAGTTCCTAGTTTGCTCTTCCTGATCACTCAGTGAGGTCTAGCTTTATAAGGAATATTACATAAAATAGAAATCATGCAAAAAACTATTTTTTAATTTGATTCTTTCCTTTATACATCATACTACTCTTTCCCCTTTTTTCCTCTCAAGCAAAAATCTCACTAAATGGGTGTGAATGGATTTTGTTTTTAAATAGACCCTTAAAACATAGCTAAAGAGCCTTAATAAAAAGATTTGGTCAGATTTTTTCCACTAAAAGCAGCTTTTGCTTTGGTCTTTAAATGCCAGAGCTGAGTTTTAGGGCTTTAGGAAATTGTGCATAAACATTCTGGCTTGGTGCTGTGTAACACGAAGAAGACAGGAGTTCTCTGGTTCACTGCAAAAAATCACAGATAACAATCACACTCCCTATCACTGGCATGTTACGACCGTATGAAAGACATGCAGATGTATAGAAAATCAACATCTGCACTTCCATCTACACATCTATACACAAACATCAGTGCATAGCCAGCAAACATTTTAATGTAGCCTAGATGAGCAATTCATATTTGGCGACATTGGAAATATCATTTAATGTGTGGGACTGGTGCCAGGAGTTATGTATAAGTGCTTTCAAGCCCTTCACAGAGCAGAAAATAGCAACCAAAATAACCTACGCTCATTACAGAGAAGGGGCCAGCGTCCTGCCTGCTTGTGGTTAAATCTGCCACTGCTGTTATTACCACTATTATTTTTCAGAAAGGCAAAGCATGACTAAAACCTGGGTGTCACAAAGTCAAGACACAGAAGGGCCAACGATGCAATGATCCTTTCAGCCAGAAAAAATAAGCAAACCACCTCCAAGTTTTCTGGAGGCTTGAGGCTTTATTTTTTTCTTCATAGTGAAATTTTTAAAGCAAAGGAAATGTCCTTCTAATTATTTGATTTAACTTGAGGCATTTGACTTTCCATTATACAATAGGGTCACAGGTTTTTCCTTAAAAAAAAATAGAATTTTGAGGAGTTGAGGGAAAAATGACTTTGTGTACAGTCCATTAATTTCTGGGAGCACAGAGTGCACTCCCATTCCCCTTACACAAACAGAAGAACTTTTATGCTGTATCAGAGCAGACCAGCCTAGAACTTGCAAGAACAGTGACTCTTTCAACCACTTGTGTGACTTAATGTCAAACCGCCTTTAAAAACAAGTACACTTCCCTCCCTCCCTTTTCCTTCTCAGGATCTGAACCATTCTGCTCCTTTTTACATTTCACCACTGTGCTATTCTGCATACTGCCTCCCACCAGCAACGCCACCCCCTCCATGCAAGTGACTAATGAAAATCCCAGACTCCTTCCTTACTGGTTATCAGATTCATATTTCTTTGGGTTAGACTATTATTCTAAACTTAAAATTCAGTGTCAAGCTTTGCTTCTGTTTTTTTTGCTGGCAGTTTTATAGCTTGACCAAACTTCACATTGGATAGTGTTTTGGTTGGCTGCCATATTTATCCTGGCTGTTAATCAGAATTTTTGCTGGTTTGCAGTAGGGGCAAGGTGGAGGGAGTGGTTATGGTTTCGCTCTGTTAACAGAAGTGGCTATGCTTACTGTCAGAAGCAAGTGTCTGTACTTTGTAACTACAAATTCCTTAATGACGTGTTAGATTTCAAAGCAGAGTTGGACTTGGGGGGGAACCTAAACTGATAAACAATAACAGCTGCCCCCCACCCAGACCTTTAGTCTCCCACAAGCTTTTTTAATGATGCTGTTATTTATTCCCAAATAATATTTTTCTCTGCTTTTAATAATAACACAGAAAAAATATTTTCCATTCTTTTCTGTATGTGTGGGATTGCTGGATGAATTTCTGAATGGTTGTAGACCAGAGCAAACCCAGGCACAAGTTTACTAGTCAATGAAGAAAGCAATGGCATTGATTTAAAAAGAAGTCCTCCTACTGAACATATAAATATCTTTTTGAGGGGAATGGGGAAAGCCTTTCCTGAATTTCCTAGTCTTCCTACCTTCCTAGTCTTCCTGTGGCTTCTGTGAAGTAGCACTGCGACTTTTCCTTTTCCAGATATTAACTGAATCAAGATATATTTCATTGATCATAGCACCTTTTTCTTCTGACCCCAAGTAAAGCTGCCCTGCCTTTATCCTGTGTTTCAGAAACATTTCTCCCACAGTTTCTGCAGTTTCTCAGCATGGGTCTCTGCCCCTCTGCCATTCCAGGGACTGTCAGTGCCGGGGGAAGAGGCAGAGAAGCAATGAAGGCCAAACATGCAGCTACCTGTCCGCAGGGCACCTCCCAGTGCACTACCTGGTGCGTCCCCTGGGTGCATCAGGGGATGGAGTACCCAAGGTGCTTTTTTGTCTATTCCATTGCCCTTACACAGAGCTTCTGCCCATATCTTCCACAGCACTTTCTCAAGGCTCCCCAGCAGCGCAGTGCAGGCAACTGTGGGTTTTGTCATGCCACGCTAAGGTCATTTTTTTGGGTATCTCCAGTTTTGGCTGTAACTACAATCAGCCTTGGACCCTCCCAAGATTATATGTACTTTAGAGCATGTAGATGCCTCACTTAGCTTTGCTTGCAAGGCTTTTCTTCTGGAGGATCCTCCTAACTGTTTAACGTGCCAGATTCAAAGGCGAATTGGATACCACCTCAATTCAATTTTGAATTACATCTCGAGGCTAGCCTGAGAAGAGCAACCAGCTGGCAACCAAAACCTGCACAACTGAGATCCCAGGACCACGGGGGCTGTGAGTGGTCCAGGCCCTTTGGGGTCACATGTGGCTGGCCACAGTCTCTGCATGTGCCCCCAGGTCAGTGGGATTTCCCTGCCCTCCCTGAGCCATGCCTTTGCCTGCAATTGGGAGGGAAAGGCAAGTGTTGGCATAGGACAGCAGAGGAAAAGGAGCTTCAGGGAGGAGATGCTCCAGGGCAGTCTGGAGGATTTTGCCATGTGGTTGAGCAGGACAAGTATTTCACTTCTGCCCTCATTTTTGGTTTGCTTTTGCATCAGATGCTGAAACACAGACTCTTGCCTAGCCTGCTTATTTGTAAGAGCCCAATAGCTGGCACACAGCATGCTTCCCTCCTCCCAGGACTGCTGTTTAGCAATGTCCCTTTTTACAGATTAATTAAAGCCTGTGAATCAGCCCTAAGCCTGACCTGATCTGACCACCCACTCTGAAGGTGTTTATATTTTCAACCTCAGACACCTTAGTAATAGCTCTCCAGCAGGCCGTGGTTTGCTTCAAGGAGGCTGCTCTTCACATAGGATTGAGCGAATGACTGACCACCATTTCAGTGATGTCTGTCTTCATTCCAGTGATTTAATCACAAGTGGCTGAGCTTCCATCTGTTCAAGGTAGATAATGGCACAAGCCCGAGACATAAACTCCTTTCCCCCTCCTTCTTCACAGAATTATTACTATAATCGACTTAATGTTTTAGGAAAGGAAACATTTCTCTCGATTAGTAGCCACTTTTTGTTTAATACGAATTCACAAAAAAGCTAGGAAGACTCATTAACCTGGGGTGAAATGTATTTTTCATTTCTGTTATGTATATCAATTACTAAGGCAATGAAATATTGACTGAAGAAAAAAAAAGAAATATTTGATTTCATGGTTAAGTGCAGAGACGTATTTATATAAAACCTGTAAAACAACAGTTATATCATACTGAAAATTTCATTGCTTGGACAGACTGGAAATTCCAGGTCTTCATCCCTTCACTAATAAACAGCCCTGGATTTCCGTAGTGAATTCCAAAGGATATTTTTCTTTTGTGTTTGCTCAGCTATGGTAGAATTAGAAATCTCATTTACCCACTGTTGTACTTGAAGCGGATTGTTATATTAGGAATCAGCTCCCCAGTAAGGAAGTGCTTCTTCTTAACTGACATTTAGAAAAGGGCAGATAACCAGAAATGCAATGTTATCCTTCTGAACTCATCCTGCAAACTTTATAGGGATTTTTGCCTTTGATTCTTTGGGACTCAATGGGGCCTTTCACTCAAGAGAGCCAAGCACTAAAGTGAGATCAGACAGCGAGATAAGGAGCCAAACCTTCTTGTCATCTTCCCCCATTCAGATTCAGGGCGACTCCAAGATTTACCATGCCGCTGATAAAATTCACATTCTGACTCCTAATAAAACCCTGACTCTCTACTTTATTTTAATGATTCTTGATTCCTTAAATGTAAAATCCCTTCTCTGAATGTTCACTTAAGTGGCTACTATTAAGACTTTATCAGTTCTGAGCATTTCAGCCTCTTGTATGCAGAAATTTCTCAATCTGACAGAATAAGAAATGCATTTACATGGCCTAAGCTCTTAAATTGTCCCTTTCAATTAATGCCCAATCACAGAGCAATCTGGAAACCATTACTCAGTAACTCTTCATTGTAATTGCTTGCAGCTGAATATCCAGGCCTTGGTAATATAAGAATAAAAGAAAACTCAGTTAGTAACAAGTGCAATTGATTCCATTCAGAATTCCCCTGGTGCTTTGCCATGTTTGGCCTGCATGAGAGGAAACAAGAGGATTTTTTTTCTTTTTTTCCTCTTCTTTTTTTCTTTTTTTTTTTTTTTTTTTTATTCTTTCAGGGCCAGGAAATGAATTGGCAGACATAAGATGGTCTGTGTGCTGCTTGCCTTCATTTTTCAGCTGGTCCTTGTTAAAAATGAGACGCTGGGGCTCCTACTCTTTTTTTTTTTTTTTTTTTTTTCCTAAAGTAAAGGGCTTTTCTGGTAACAGATAATGCTACAATACCTCAATTTGCTGCATGCTAACAGTAACCAGAAATGGTTGCCTCCTGGGCTTTTCATAATCAGACCTGAGACTTCAGTAAATTCCAGGATTCCTTGTTAGAGGATTATTTTAGTCCTTGATGCCAATTTTATGAATACTTGAGAAACTCTGAAAACGAACCTCTCCTGTCTTTCTTTACCCTAAACATCCACCAATACCCAAACAGAAATGTGTGGGTCAGCTGGGTCTAAACGTATACCTGCCTTGTCCACCTTGCAGAAGTGAGTCCAAGGGCCATAAATCAGGAAACTTCCCACTAGGTATCATCAGCTCTGGAAGAATTCAAGTGGTTTCCTTCAGGCAACATCCTGGCTTTCAGGGAAGCAGTACCGACATTTTACTGTGTGCCTTCTCCCAGGGTGGGTTGTTTCCCATCAGCTTATCAGAGTGCGTCTGGGCTCCTGCACTTCCCTAGACTCATGACTGCCTCAGAGATAACAAATCCAAGCAGCAACTGCCTATGCCAGATACCATGAAGATTGGGTAGCTTTCTAAATATGGGAAACAGTAAAGACGATTAGTAACAATTTCCAAGCCTCCTGGTTATAGTGAAGGGGTTTAGCTGCTATTCAACATGGTACAATATGAAGTTCAGTTCTGGTGCTTCAGATGTCTTTGCTGGTGATGCTTCAGGTCCAGTCAGGACTAAAAGACTGGAGCGAGGCTCTCAGAAAGCTCTTTTCCCTGCAGCACCAGTAGCATCCAGCAATGATGATAGGGTTGCTAGTAGGAGATCCCATCTCCTGCTCCAGGTAGAAGGAGCTCTTGATGCCTGGAGCAGCTCATCCCCTTGTATGTGCTTTGGTCCCTGGAACTACTTCTTTCACCACTTTGCTGCAATATTAATAACAAGTGCTATTGATAAGGTATTGGGCTGATTCTGATCTGTAACCAGTATGTCTGAATTTGCCAAATGGAACCTTTGGAGGTGGCCTCCAACAAGTAATGGTGGCGTGCCTGGAGCAGATGCTATGTGTGTACACTGATTGGCCTCGTACAGATAGATAGTAATATTCCATCTCAAGCACAGGGAAAGGCTGATGGTGCTGCACCGTGAGAGTTCTGCTGCAGTACCACCCAGCAGCAAACAGTGCTAACAGATGGTTGTCGCCCTTGCGCTGGCAGCTGCCAGAATCACTTTAGATATGGAGCCAGCATCAAGAGTAAAGTGAGACAGCCAAATGATCTCCATCTGACTCCTTGAGTAGCAACAGAAGAGATGTGTGTAGCTACAAATTCTCACCTCTGGTAAAGCAGACGGAAAATATAATGTTTACAGTTTTTCATTAAAAAAATCCTAAACAATAATTTCAACTCTTCTTCTTAAAATGCTTGAGGAAAACCAAAGAAATTTCTTTTCACAGCAGGGAAACTGCCATTTAATTCTGCAAAGCTGTTGGAAAAATTTCTTTTCTTTCTTTCTCTCCCTTCCTTCCTTCCTTCCTTCCTTCCTTCCTTCCTTCCTTCCTTTCCTTGCTTTGAACAGATGCATGGAGATTCATGCTCTTCCTTGAAAGATAAAAGTATTGCTTTTTTCCTTTATGGACTTCACAGTTGTTGTAGGTCTAACTGCAGCTCAGTATTATGATTTTGCACAGGTTCTCTGGACACTTCTTCAAAAGTGTTGACAGTTAGATAGATGGGCTAATTTGGGAATGGACTTCTCTGGAAATCCTTTGGATCCTATAAGGTTCAAAGCTCACCTCAAAAGCTTCACATCTGCACAGGAGGATCTAAAACTGATTACTCCTTAGCGCTATATTGCACTTCTCAGGACTCCACTGGGGTGCTGTATGTAGGCCTGTACCTGAAAAAACTCTATGACATGAGGTAGCTCCAACACCATGGTGTTATGCAGAATATTCTCCATCTGGTGCTCCCCATCATTCGTTTTTGGTGGTATGACTGTGGTTAATCTGCCTCATTGACAGTACTTTCAAGACCCATTGCAACAGCATGTGAAGTATCCAAGGTTGAAAAGAAGTATCACTATTTCTGTTTTCAAGGAGAGTCTATAAGGTCAACGCCCTTATGTGTAAGAGGTAGGGGGTAACACCACAGAGGAACTAACACATTCCTGGAGGGACTTTTCCAAGCAAAACATTCTGATGCCTAAGGATGAACAAACATCAGAGGTGCTAGGTGAATCTGACACGGATTACCTGATCATATGCACAAGGTAAAAAATATCTCATTTCCTTTGTGAATTTCACCAGGAAACTAAGAACTATGCACTTGAGCAATGTTTGTAGGACTGGTTTGCAATGAAGTGTAAATCAAATCCATGTTACCCTCTGTACTATAAAAGCCGTGGCCTGATAATTTTGGTTTCCATAAAGAACATACAAGATAAGATTACTCTAGAAATAGTATCTATAAACAAAAGCAATATTAGGGTTAACCATAAACATCAAATCACTCCCAAGACATCACTGACTGTAATCTTTGGTGGTTTCATACATCATCTTGAGCCATGCTGGAATAAACTCTTCTCTCTCAGAGCCACACAGTTTATTATCTGCTGCAGGTGTAGGCTGTACAGGGTCTGCCCTTCAAGTACTTGCTTCTTTACACCAAATCTCCATCTCGTAATCACACTGCTACTGAGAAGGAAGAAAGTATTGTCTACCACTGCCATCAGACAATAGAGGCAAAGAAGACCGACCTTTCTAAGAGCAAAGAGCAGCATTTCCCAGGCAAAGACCTTCACTGCAAGCTATTGCTGTAAAGGGTCCTTCTGGCTACTCACAGACATACTGGTGATAGCTCTGATCACGTAATGCCACAGTATACACCCTCTTCTAGCTCCTTCATTAGTTCACCCAGTGCAGCTATTTGCATGTGTGGCTTTTCCATACTACCCACAGTCTTGAGCAGGAGGCTTGCTTGGATGATCTCAACCCTTAAATTTTGTTTGTCTCTTATTCTCAGCATTGCGCATATCTGTTTATTTTAGCTGTCTCTGCCTTAGGAGAGTTGAAAGAAAGAAATGAAACTACATTCAGCCAGGGGCAGGTCTGAAGTTACATTCTTAAGTATCATAGTTCAATATAAGGGAAAAGCTTTGAGGTTTCCTGTTACTTTTATCACCATTTAATCCATGCTGTGTTCTCATTGCCTCCTAGGTCTTCAATTTTTGTGACTCAGCATACGCCTCCTGAAAGGATTTTGAAGCTGTATTGAATACCACCAGCTGAACATTAGTTAGAATATCCTAAACTTTCAAATTTCTAACAGCTCTTTTCCGACAGTGGTGGAACTATCGAACTGATATTACTTCTCTGTAATGAAGGAGACTCTCTATAACTCTGGAGACCTTTGAAGGAGGTCAGTCCTGCTGGGGACTGCAGGAGCTGTCAGTTGTCAGTTAAATTCCCCAGCACTTTACAGTCCAGAGATTTGTGACAGTAAATTCCCAAAAGGCTCCAAGCAGAACAGTTAAAATTTGGGGAAGGATAAAAAGTAGTGTTTGAATTCTTGGGAAAAGAGTCGAATTCTTTTTTTTGAAAAAAAATTTTTTTTAGATGAACAGATCCTTTCCAATGAGATTAAAAACTAATACTTTTTAGATTCCTCTCCCACTTTTTTTTATTAACAAAACCTGAATATGAAATACCCCTGAAGTTCCACCTCAACCACTGTTTTTTTGGCAAACTGTCCAAAAGCTCAAACTTGTATGCTGATACGGAGCAAACCAACTCAGATCTCTTGAGACTGGAGAACTGGATCCGACGTCTTGGAGAGATCAGAACCCTTATACATGTACATAGATGTCCATATGACTATTTCTTAGGACAGAAACAATAAAAATACTTTTCCTCATTTTTTTTAGCTCTATTGATCTCAGTCAAAAGTAGCCAGTGCAGAAATATCCCTTTATTAGACTGGCCCATTGGTTTTGAACGTGTCCACCTCCTGTGACAAGCTCTAACTGGAGTAATGATGCTGTGGATGAGCTCCATTAACCCAGGTCATTGAGGCTTGAACTTTCTGATGACAGCTTGTCCCACTCTTCCCTTGCTGCAGTATCTGTGAGAATTTGGACATTGCTAGTTTGTTACACAAGAATGATAAATGGTTTGTTTTAAAGTTTGCTTGGAAAGCTTCAGTACAGACTGAGCAGAAGTTCAGATGTATCTTGTCTCTCCACTCCCTCCATCTGTCCACAGCAGTAGAGACTTAGGATATGAGAGGCCATGGCTCAAAACCTTCCTCTTGTATTTTTATAAATTATCTTGAAAGCAATGCAGCTTTTATGGATGTGATTAAGAACGACCCTGTAGCTCAGCATTTATTCTTTCCTAGGTCCTAAGCATGCAGATGTGGGCCTGAGCAGTACATTCCCACATTTTGAGTGAGAGCCTTATCCACAGCTATTTGCATAGTTATTGCATGTGAATGAACTACCTCTCGTTTTCTGCCTAATTCTGCAAATGTCACTTTGTGAAGCCAGCTCCTCCTTTCCAAATTCCCTTTGCTTTCACTAAAAAAAGCCTAGAAAACATATTTTCTTGGATATAAAACATTTTTGTATTAGTTGAGGAAGGAAATATTTTCTGTTCTAGGTCTAAAAGAAACAAATGGTATTTTTCCAATTCAGTCACCAAATTAAAAACAATTGATGATTTGCACAGCTCTTGTGAAAACCATGCTCTCTGAAGCAGCTCATGACAATTTCCATGACAATACTGTACATTAATATGCTTTATGGGTACAGCCTCACAGTGCAATGTAGGACACTTTTACAACGATCCTCAACTACATCACATGCAGCTGTAGCAAACAATGAATCTAATGCCGCACTTGTAAAAGATTTATGATTCAGAGAGCAGAAGATAAATGATTCCAGTCCCTGGATGCTTTAAGAGCAAGTTCTTTTAGCTCATATGGTTAAAATTGATCTTTCCATTGTCTCTTGTATGGAATGACCAAAACTAATGATGTTAGTTAATCAATATGAAAAGCTGTGCATAAAGAATTAAGCCAAGAAATAATGGATTGCTGTGTCAAAGGCCTCCAGACAGTAAGAAATTGGTGCTGACTGGACATGTCAAAGAGACATCCAGACCTTCAGGTATTTCACTTCAGCCTGTACTCACACCTAGAACAAAGGAGCCCCTTTTTATTCAGAAGTAAAAATATGAAGGAAAGCAAGCCAAAACCAAAACTGCTTTATCAGACATACAGCCTTCCTATAACCTGTAACCTTTGAGAGTTATCAGTACTCAGATAACCTACAAAGGAGCAGAGGGGGACTTGAAGGCCAAGGAAGGGAATGGAAAGGGAGCTAGAATAAAAATCCTCTGTATACTATCTACAATCCTGGAAGCTGCTCAGTGCCTCAGTCTCTCCAGGATTTCAATTGCTTTGTAGAGTCCCTTTGGATTTTACACATGAAAATAAAGTATTAAACCACTAAAATCCACGAAATCTGGTTTCCAGTGGCTCTGTAGTTTGTGTTTGGAAGCTTTGCTGTCTAATAAGCTCTGAGGCTTTTCACTAGCTATAGTTGAGGAATTCATAAGAGTGTATTCCTTGTGGATTTGCTAACGTCTAGTACCTGTGAGTTTGCATGGTTGAGCTCATTCAGCAGCCTTTCTGCCAGCATGGGAACTACTGGGATCTGTCTGCTCTATATGGCTGACTACTTAATGAAATTTGCAGAATTTTGCATTTTAGAAACTCCTACTGCTCTGTCAAATTCAGTTAAAATCAGTCGCTAAGTTCATGGAGGGAGGAGAGAAATATGGCACTGATACGGATGCTCTGGTATTGTTTATCATTGCAGTTGCTAAGGACAGTTGCTAAGTAGCAAGCTTTTCTTTGAGTCTTTAAAAATATCTGCAGTGATGTTCCTTGGACAAAGCTTGAAGAGCGCATTGGTTGGATTCTTACACAGCATTTAGTGTTAACCTGCACAGTAGCCACAGCTGGTGGTAGGAGAGCTCATGAACTAACAGTCTACTCTTTGTCTGATCTCCTTCCCATCTGAAATGATGCCCACCACAGAGAAATAGCTTATTCCTGCTCTGAAAAATGCAGAAACACGATGTTGCTTTGCACACTCTGGTTGCTGTTACATAGCTCTTGCTGTTTACCCCCCTTAATTTTTTCACACGTAATTTTACTTTCAGGACTTTCATTTGTCTCTTGCTTTTTTTCCTCTTATTTTTATTTTTCACAGCCCTGTCCACACTTCTGAAATATACATATTCTGTTGCATCTGTTCAAAGCCACCTAATGAGTACAGGTCTTGAAGCAGAGTGGGACTGAAGTTACTGAGTGATTCCTCACTTCTCACTCTGTCTGACTGAAGAAAGATACGGAAAAAGGATGGAAAGCTGGCTTGTAGAATAATTGTTGAGAGTTTTTCTTTGCTCCTTTGGGTATTAGAGTGTAGAAAAGTTTTAGTTTCCACTTGAATCTTCCAGGCAGGATTTGTACTGACTTCTCCCATGAGCCTCATCAGTTCCTAACATCCAGACATAACAGGTAGAAGCAGAGACTTGGAGATGAGCTGGCATAGTCTCTTTTCCACCAGAAGGAGTATATATTTCTGTGGATGACAATTTAGCTCCATCTATTCTAAAGAATATACCATTCTTTTTCTGGACAGTTATCCTGAAGAGATAGGCTGAGCCCAGGTCCTGGCTCCTGGGGTGTGGATCCCCATGTGCTGCTGAAAGCCCCATGTACCCTTTAAATTAAAATCTCACAGCTTAGGAGAGTTCACTTTTGCTTCCAGATTGTGAATTCCCAGAACAGGAACTGCTCAAGACTGTTCCAGTAGATGGAGTAACTAACTTTTAAGGAATTGCAGCTCTGAAGAACTTCACCTAGAGACCCTGACAATGGCAAGCTTGTCACCTCTTGCCTACTACTAATTTTAGTAGTTGGTATGCAGCTAACTTCCAGATATGGCTTTAAAATGTGGAGGCAGGGAGTATAATGTGTTGCAGAAGATGTAATTATGTGAGAACTAGCTTGCTCCAGGATCGTGCGTGTGCATTATGAAGTAGCCTACTTGCAGGGGTTGGTGCCCCTAGATTATCTCAGTAGCTGGTGGGGACAAAAAATGGGGACCCTGGGGAGCTCCCCTTTTCTGTGTTGCCTGCAGGACATCTTTTCTGCCCTGCAGGTGATCAATGGATGCCCACTGGTGCCAGCAAGAATAATCCCACCCCAGTGGCAGGAGGCAGGAAGGAAGGAGTCCATCCTGGGGCTTCTGGGGTCCCAGCACAAATAAAGGCTGAAATCTAAGGTACTGGGACCTTTCAGCCTAGGTGCTCTGGACTGTGCTGCTCCCTCTAAGGTCGTGGGTTTTGCCTTATTCATGTTGTAGCACTGTCCCCACTGTCCCACAAATCCATCCCTCACCCACTCATGAAGAGGGACTTCAATTCTTTATGTTCTACCTCAATACTCTTTTTTCCTCTCCCTATATGCCATTACATTGATTTTAGCCCAAGTCTTGCTCCATTTAGCCCAGTGTTAGAGGTTCAGACCTTAAATATTTATTCACTTAATGTAGTCAAACACAGCCAAGAGCAATTAAGGGCCTGACCTCTAACACCCTGCTGAATCAACTGGCTAAAGTTAGAGGCTCATCATCTCACAAGAAATCTGAGGTAATTAGACCCCCTTCAGGCCCTGCTTCCCTCTCTCCCGCCCCCTGCCCCAAATACTCTGTAAAATAATACCATGGCACTAAATTAGACCTCATTACCTATTGAGTCACTCGATCCAGACCTCCCTTACATAGCAATGAGTACTGATTTATTGTGATCATTATTTGGGCATTACAGGTCACTAAATAACATGCTCTGCCCACACATGTCTTCTGAGCTAATAAATATCCTTTTAGGAAATATTTTTGAGTGAACTAGCCTTCAGGTTGGTTCAGTAACGTAAGCCACATTAATTTTCTTAATGCATGTAGTGCTTTGATAGGAAAGCCACAGGGATGGAAGCAGTAAAGGAGGCACAGAAAAATCCCCCAACATGGCTCTTCTTAAGTTTTCTGGGTGGAAACTGGGGAAGTTGTGTAGAGAGAGGTCAGTGGAGGAGATCAGAAACAGCCTTAGAAAAAGCATATATAAAATCAACCACCTCCCTTAGGGTTTGATCTGAAGATCAATGAAGTAATGGAAAGAATCCTGTTGAGCTTAATGGACCTTGGACCCCATCCAGGCATGCTTGCAAGTATAAGTGTATATACACCACTTGTGCATACATATGCACTACTCTGTATTTCTTTGAAACTTAAAATAATTTAAAAATTTGCTCTAGGAACAAAGTGGTATTGGAGTTTCTGGAATTTTACGTTGTCTCCCTTGCTAGTGGAGCTGTTGTATGAAGCTGGGGAATATTCAAATCTGGCAGAGCTGAAATAATTTTTTTTTGTGTGCATCTAGGTAAGATCTTCAAAGGACCCATCAATTTAAAAGGTGAACACAGCAAGTCCATGGATATTTCTGAAATATCTGGGTAAGTTTTTCCAAAAGAGACAACAGAACATTAAAAAAGGAGAGAAAAAGAAAAAAAAGAAGATCCATGATTCAAGGAAGATAAAGAAGAAAGGGATTAAAACCCCACTCTGCTACCCATCACATGAAATGCTTTATTGGCTTACTCCTAGCAAATCCTATAATACATTTTCATTATTTATAGAAATAATTCTGAATTAGTTTGCCATAAAGAAATCGGGCTGTACTGTTTTAAAAATTACAGAAATTAGATGAAATCAGGCTCTTTGAATTATCCATGAGCATTGGGTTAATATAATCAATACTTCACCCATTACAGGTTGACATTACATCTCGAGACAATTTTCTAACTTAATAAGATTAGAAATAATAAACTGGTATTATTTCTTTGTGAATTGGGGCCTCTGACCTAGTAATTTAATGGCTTCATTATTACAGCCGTGGAATGTAGAAAGACCCAGCACGCTCCCTATTATCACAACTGTGCTTTGTCCAAATTATGTGACTTTTTAAAAAGCAAAATAAAAACTTACCAAACAATTTCAAAGGGTTGTGGTGGACATTTTTCACTAGATACATCAGATCATGCTTGCGATTTTATTTTCAGTCCATTGCACTGTAATATTACAACATCTATGCTTTCATACTTAAAAAAGAATGAATAAAAGCCTCCTTTACATATTTTTTGAAAGACAATATTGGCAAAGCTTTCAGTGCTTTGTGCTCCATTTATTGGTTGTTGTTATGCAGATATGTTTCCTTTGATACAGGGAGGGAAAAATAGTCATAGAAATAGGGGTCCAATTCTGGCTTTTCCATAGACCTCTTCACCTCTATGCTTGCATGTGGGTCCTGTGGAGGTCAGGGTGGACAACTCTTCTGGTGCTAGAACAACCAGAATTTCACTCTTCCTTCAGTTTCTGATCTGCAGAGTAGATTCCTGTTTCCTGCTGTGCAACTGTTTTGTGTATTCATCTTTTAGGTCCAGAACAGAGATTTCCATTTGCCACATTCAGCTCTGAGCACCAGAGATTACTCACCCCAGCTAATGCCTTGTTGGGATGCAAATCATAGCTGCAGCAAGCTTCACACAGTGAGGCATTGGGCAAGTGCACCCAGTGTCTTTTACTTCCTCTGAGTGTGAAGCTTAGGTGGGAACGCCAATAATTCAGCGGCCTCATAGGAAACATGCAGGACACCCATGCATACAGTAGTGTGTGCAGGGAAATGCCACCTCAGGGGGCAAAAAGGCTTCAAAGAGTAACCCAAGCCAGGCCCAGGGCACTCACAGGCACTACAGCTGTTTTTCAGGATGCTTGACACATGGCAGAAACCACATTCGGAAGGTGAAATCCTTATCTTTCCTCTCCTTTTCTCTTCCTCATGCAAGACACATGTCAGTCTTACCTGCTAGAAAACAGTCCTGCTCTAATGTACATCTGCAGTGCAGAAATGCAGGCAGACAGCATTTATTTTCCTCCTTATCTTCTCTCTGCACCATTCCTAACCCACAGTGTTTTAGAAAAATAGAAGGGCTTATTCAGGAGGACGCTAATTCAGTTATCTCTATCTCTAAGAGACCCCTGTGTGGTCATTTCCAAATCTCTGGGCTAAGCTTATTCACATACATGGATCTGTTTTAGCAAATGATTTCTGTAAGCTTTAAAGGAAGCATAAACCAGGATGATAAAACATCAAGGAAAACAGGAGACTCAGCTAAACAATAACCCCGCTAGACTTCTGCTTGAGAGATGTCTGCTGTTAGATGCATTTGCATTTCTGTGCCTCCGCATCCATCTTTAACTGGCAGGTTTGCTAGAGCAAGGGAGCAAGAACAAGGATGCATTAAATACTGTGCTTTCATCACTGTTTAAGAATGACATCTCTGAACTCCTCTTTGGAAGCAAATGGAAAGAGAGCTATGACAAAGTTACCTGCCTTTCAAAATTAGGGCTGTTACTTCTTAATATTTTGTAATAATATAATCTGGGCTTAATTTTAAGCCTAGCAACACTAGTCACAGATTGTCATACGTGTACTCATGGATCCCTCATGCTCCCAGACCACTGTGTTATCCTAATACCACAAGCCAGAAAAGGGAGTCCTAGTGGGGAGTGCTTCGAGACACCCAGGACTGCAGCCGTGGGGAGAGTGGAGGAATGCAGCATTCCTGTGTCTTGGCAGGGAAAGCCGATGCACATGCTTCCTATTTGATCTGCTGGGTTCCTTCTGCACGATTGCAGGACAGCTGGTCTTTGATATCCTTCACTGACAAAAGGTAGCACAGGTCAGGAGGGGGCAGTGGTTTCAAATACGTAATGATAAGCTCTTGATTGACAGTGCTTTTGCTCAACTGCATAATCACTTGATTAGTTTTTTTCTTTGCTTTTAACAGAGTAAAAAGTATTTTGCTGTTGCAATAAAAGAGCACTTTGATGGAGGAAACACTTTTTTTCAGTAGCCAGAAAATCATAAGATATATGTATGGATAAATACATTTTTATATATAGAAAAAATATTTGCTTTCAGCATGGAATTAACCCTAAGATAGGAGGCATTTATACGACCTGTGGTACCACTGTTAGCTTTGTGGAAACACTATTTTCTGTCTCCCACAAACGTGTTGGCATTTTTTACGACACTGTATATTTCCAGTCACCCTGCACACATAACCTGTGCCCATTTAGAAACATGGCTCTGGAATAAAAAGCCACAGATGCTGCAAGCTCAAAGCAATGACGGGGTATTTTGCTTGCAACCCGTGCTTTAGGCAGCATATACAATACCCTTTCCTTGAGCAACCGTGACCAGTCTCTGGTTAATGTCTCTGAAACAGCCTGTTAAGACTGTTACTACAAATTAGAGTCTGGATCATTCTAAAATGAAAACAGACTTCTTTCATCTTCCAGATGGCTGTCTGATTGGGAACTGGGCAGGATCACATTTCAGGTTGTGACTTAATGATTCAGGACAATATTTATGGTTATTACCTGACAGAGGGCAGTGAGGAAAATTAAAGCACAGACCCATGCTTCATTTATGACAAAAACCAAATTCATGACAGTTCTGTACATTAGAGGTGGCATCTTTTGCTTGGGGCAAAGTCCGAGCATAACTCCACATCTGAGCCAGACATGCCGGGGGCTGCTGTAGGAGCCTGGCCAGGCTGGCTTCGCCATCCCAGCTTTGATATATGTCCTATCGTCAGAAACAATCTGGTGCTTCCCTTGGAGGAGGTCTTAGGCAGGCAAGATACAAATATGAGTGAGAGCTTTCAGCGGAGGGAAATAACATGATTATATAGTGTATTTGTTTGATGGCCGCAGTTGTCTGAAATATTGTTCTTTGGGGCATGTTTTTGACATAATGATTGCCACAGGATAATCCCTTCTGGAGGGAACATGGAGTAATTATGCATGCCAGTTGTTGATATGATTCCGCATGTGATTTTCCCTGCAAATGATGCTCCTTGTGATAGCAGCCATAGGGGGCGCAGGGTATTTTGAAGCAGTGGGCAATGGTGTTCTGTTAAATCACGTTGAAGGCACAGCCCTGCTGGCTGTTTCCTGAAGGAAAGAAATTTATTAGTGTTCCTCTCCTGGTTAATCCTTTGCTTTGCATATGGAGCAGACTGGCATTCTTTTTTATTGTCAGCTGCTGAAAAAACAAATAGCCCTTATGAAAGTGACTGCAATCCACAGATTTGTGTTTCCTGCAAATTGGCTTCAGACTGCAGGATTTCTTAGCAAAACAAACAATTCTGAAAGACAAGAGATGGGTGTGGGGAAAAAAAAAAGTGAAAATGTCTGTCCTTTGCATTGGTTAAACTTATCTTATGCCTAAGCTAAAATAAGCTCTTTGAATTTGCAGATATAAGGAATATTTTTTCAATCAGGAGTATAATTTTAGGGGAGACTATTCTGTCAGCTACTGTTAAATATTACTCCAAATCAATCCAAATATCAAAATATTATTTCTTTATGCCTTTTTCTGTGCCTTTGGTCTGACAGATGGTGTGTCCAGAAGAACCCGGCTGAACCATGTCACCCCAGGAAGAGTCCCCGGCTGTCTCCTTCCCCAGTCTAGCTCTGATCCTTCTTGTGGAATCAGAGAACCGCTGGGCAAATCTGCTCACTGATATTTGCTGCTAGCTATTTTGATTTATATGGGGATTTGCAAAGTTGGCCAGGGAGAGAAAACCACAGGGTGCGAGGTATTCAAATTCTCTTACATAGCACAGAAATATTAGTCACAACTCTCCACGGATAAGGCCAAATTCTGAATGTGCAATACAGCTGAGTTCTTGCTTTGTTGTTGCGTTTTGGAGTGAGAGAGTTACAGAAAGAAGGGGTTATTTTTGTTCAGCAGGATGAGAGGTATTTTTATCCTGTTAAAAAAAACCCCAACAAAATAGCTTGAGCACTGAGACAATGAAGGCAAATTATCTGTTCCTCTCTGAGACTTCAGCCATGCCTTTGATCACAAGGTTGTGATTTTGGTGCTTAGTTTTTGCCTACATTTCAACTGGATCGGAGTTTTTCATATGGGGCTGTGCAAGGATCTCTGACTGAGATCCTTCCCCAAACCCCTAACCTCAGCCGATATCTGCAAGATTCTAGTAGAAGGATCTCTCTGGTGTGTGAACATCCTATGGCACATTGTCAGGTGGCTTTGCCATGGAGGGTGATCTCCATCACTCCTTCACACCTCGTTTTCACTCTGCATGCTCCTTCACGGTCACCTTGCTCACACTCTGCATCCCCAGCTCCACAAAGGGCCAGGCTCACCCAGCACAGCATCTCCAGGAGTGGTTGCCTCATCCAATCCTTCCTATATCCGGCATCTAACAACAGTCAGGCGTTATAAACACTTTCTTAATTATGTAGTGGTGAGCACCTCACTAAAATCAGGGTTGTGGTATACAATGAAAGTAAAAATGTATGAACTATCTGATATTGTTTGTATCTGTAGCTCAACATGAAATTACACCAGGAACAGGGGACTGCTATCTGAAAAATCCATTTTCTTGTCATTTTTATGGCTCTGTTAGATAATAAAATCAAGAGAAAGATGACTAGAATAACAATAGTATCTCTTTCTGGGTGAAAAGATAGGGGGAGGAGGAATGCAGAGATGGATGTATGAAATGTCTTCTCTAAGTAAATAATCTACATACATTTGCATGTAATCATTGATATAAAATGTTGTCTTCATTAACATCAGGAGCTAGAGATATACGTTACTTCCCCAGCCTTGGCTTAGCTGCCTCTTAAAAAATAAGGACTAGTGGCTCTTAAACCCATCAAGCAGCCTTAATTCTCCTCATTTGACTGTATTGTTTCAAGTGCCTGAAGATTTGCTAAGGACCAGCTGACATTAATGAGAGCTGAACATCCAGATCCAGAGAAGAATAAGCCCAAATTAGTTCATTGGAATAAAATAAGGAATGGGTCATTATAAGCTGAGACAGAAAGCAGGATGATATTAAGAACAAGTTTGGGGAAACATCTACGGGACATATTCTGCCCAGTCCTGCTGTGGTATGGAGTTTAACCAGTCTCATCCTTCATGCATAATCTACACTGGGAAAGAGGTCGAGTTTTGCATTGCTCTGCTACCTACCAGACTTTGATTTCATCTCTGACCCTCACAGATAGTTGCAGATATGTCAGTTTTGAGGATACTTAAGATCATCGGAGTTGCCCCCAGCTTCTCCTTCCAGCCCAGGTGTTCCTCAAGAGGCTCCTGTGATACCACCATCCTTTATGCCTTGCAACTTAATAGCACAGCTATTAAAAAAAAAGACAAATATATGAATACATATATTTAATGTGGAAATTTCTTAAGATTTCACTAGGTATATTTCCCTATTAAAATACACTCCTAAAGGTGACAGACCATTTATCTTTGTGGAAAAAAACCAACAAACCCCAAACAAACAAATATCCCAATATCACCTTGAAAGAAGACATAATTTGTTAAAAGTTATAAGTTTGAATTAACTAAAATATAGAATTCTGACATTGAGGGTTTTTTTTAGCAGGGTTGTGACTGTATCTGGGTGAAGCCAGACAGCAAAGACTGGTACAACGGTCATGGGAAGGACCATCAGCTGGGACAGATAAGGCCTGAAGATGGCCTAGGCTCTCTAAGAGCATGTGCAAGGAGGGAAGGTGAAAAGTTCAACGCGAGGAAGATGGCCTCTCTTCATCCCCAAAGACCCTATCGACCATTACCATGAGAAAACGCACAAGCGCTAAGAGGAGGAAACCTATGATAATGAGTTCCCGGAATTAATATTACTATGATAATGAGTTCCAGTGACTAATCTTACTAACCCTACCCCCTTCTTGGAAAAGACACGACTATGTATGTTACTCCAGTGCATATGTATAACATGGCACAATAAAGATGTACCGGCTTTGACACATGGTGTGCAAGCTTGGAGAAAAGATTCCCCTTGCACCCTGTGCACAGCCGCATATCTGCACCTAACTCTGCGTTTGGTGTGGTCGCTCTGCGAGTCAACCTAGTGCTTTCTTTCAAAATATGTAACTTCTACAAATGAGTTATGCAGCCAATCCAGTAAATTCTCCTGCTCTTCCCATAAGTCTTTTTGCATTGCAAAGCTGACTGCTCAGATGCTCTAATGAGCAAGATATTCTGTAGTCTTTCAAAACCAGCTTTTTTTTTAAATTAAAAATAAATTTAAATAAAGAAATTATTTGGATGCAAGGTTCTAAACAGCTATAGAACTTTGCAGAATGATTGTGTTAATGAGGTGTCTGCAGGAGTCAATCAGGGAAGATGACTTTTGCAGAAAAATTCAATGCCTTTCAGATTTTCAAAGAAAAATAAGCCAATGACAAAAGCATAGCAGCTGCAAGCTCACGAAGGAAATTAGTTAGAGCAGACTTATAATTAAGCACTGGAAACTGATCAGAAACATTATCCTGTTAGTTTATACTGTGGCTTCTATCTACTACAAAATCAATTACACAAAAAATAAACTACACACGCTCTGATGTTTTCTCATATGATTTTGTCGTATTTAGTCTTTGGTCTGCACAGTATGTTTGTTTTCTCAATAAAATTTGCAAAGCATAGAGCAAGGAAAAACTGAGATGAAATGGGAAACAAAAAAGTTGGGGGAAAAAGTTGGCAGAATAATTGACTCTATCAGAACCGCACTTTCTGAAAAAACTCACAATATTTGTGCAATGAGATAAGCAACCAGTGTTTTCTTCTGGTGTTTGCATTTTTCCATTTTCCTTTGCTGAAGGTGTTGAGCAAACAGGACAAATTGTGATTAAATGATAGAAATTATTTAACAATAATAAAGCAAAGGAATGTAATAACAATC
The DNA here is from genome assembly GCF_017976375.1 of Cuculus canorus. Taxonomy (NCBI): domain Eukaryota; kingdom Metazoa; phylum Chordata; class Aves; order Cuculiformes; family Cuculidae; genus Cuculus; species Cuculus canorus. Next base: position 126,129,215 of record NC_071402.1, read on the forward strand.
TAGAAATTTGAGGGAAATGTATACACAGTAAAAGTTTGTCTTTTGCAAATCACATGTTATTCCCATTAACTGTAACATGAGATGGATGGCTGAAAAAAATAGCGGCTATGTGAGCTGGGATTTTCTTAGAAGATTCGGTCCTGGGTTAGCACGTTTTATACCAACAGAGCTATTTCAGTTAAGAAAACAAAAATAAACCCTGGCAGGTCACAGACACCCGTCCTTTCCTGGTATGAACTGCGTGCCCCCGCTTCCCGTGCTGGTCCCACTGCCTCTCTGCAGGGCATCCCTGCTTGGGTTGCGTCAGTGGGGCAGCTAATGCTGCTGCTGCGGGAAGTCTTTGCTCACCCTGACTTTATCAATGGGATGTTAAGAGCTGTAAGATTTACGTGATCAAAAAGGCAGCATTTCATAGCAGAGGTGAGAGTAATTCATTTCCAGTAGGTCAGCAAAAGAGGTCTTTTGTTGGCATAAAGTGCTCTGCACAAAAGACTTCTTTTGGTAAAAATGTGCCTGAATGTGAGACGAGTATTTGGAAGCCCTTGAAAATCCCAGTCCTGATGTGTGATGCTTCCAAAGAACTCAGTGAAGGTTGTCTAATGATGTTAGGCTTTGTCACCTGCCCCCCTTTCCCTGCCATGGCTGCCAGGAGCAAATGCTACCCCTAAAGGCATCAGTGACATGACCACCTTCAATACGGGCAAAATTTGTACATCCAAAGGTGAACTGGCATGGTGATGCAGAAGCAGTCACAGCCACGAGGCCTTTACGGATCATAGTTAGACAACAGTGTGCTAAACCTATACCCTCTGGCTACGTGCCCCGAGCAGTGGTGTTACAAACAATCAATCCCATTTGAAGTCAGCACCTCTGAAATTTGGGCCATAATTTAAGGGCCTTGGCATGAATATAAAACCCTAACTTTAGGCTCTTCACTTTATAAGTCTTGGCACTAGATCCTGAGGAAAAAAAACAGAGCAAAAGCAAAGAGTGTTACTGCTATTACTGTGCCCTGTGCACCAACAAAATATATCAATATGTGAATACACAGAAACGAGAGGAGGGAGACAGACATGATGTGCTTTTAATATATATGAAGCACCAGAAAATCTTTCATAAGCAGGAACAAGATAGAGTTCATGAAAAGGTAAACCTCAGAATAAATTATGAAGCTCATTCCATTGGAGGTATATATTAAATACCATATGTAGGTATAGGGTTGGTTTTCTTTTCCTTTTTTCTTCCCCTTCCCCTCCTCTCCCCCTCCTCTCCCTTTAGCTAGTGGCAGATATCTCTTCTTTCTAGGTTATACTCTCTCATGTCATAAGGTGAAAAACATCTGCCTTGAAAACTATAAATTGTTTATTTTCTTAAACAGGTATGAAACAGAGATAAGGGTCTAGATCGAGGGCAGAGGTAACTTGAGTGAAGCTAACACAGTTACACCACTAAATAACTTGCCTCACTAGTTTTATTAAGGCATCTTATTAACGCGTCTGCCTTGTATGCATTGTATTCAGCCATTACACTGCAAAAGCAAACACATGCATTTATTTTGTGTACAGTGGAAGCCCACTAACTCAAACACTTGGAATTGTATCACCATTTGGGTAAGCAAAATGATTATTACAACTTGGCAGTTGTTCATATGTGTGCATATTCTTCTGCATTTTCCATGAAAATAAATATTTCGGGCAGAACACACAAAAATGTATTTTTGACATTAGGCATATTAAATGCAAAAAGTCTGGTGCAGGCATTGATAGGAGCAAAAGCAGCAGTGGGATTGCATTTAGGTAGCTGTTGTCAGAGAACTCCATCTCCTAAACTGGGTTTTCGTTACTGTATACCACAGACCCCCTTCTGCAGAAAAGACTTATAATCAACACAGAAGACCTGCCTGGGTCTCTCTCAGTCTCTAGCGTACCATTCTGGGCAATCACTGGGACAGAACAAAATGATCCAGTGTGGTGTTTCAATTCAGCGAACAATGATTGCTCTCCATGATGGACACCATTTGATCTACAACGGGTACATGGTACATTGAATCGTACAGAGAAGAGGTGCTGGACTGGTTGGTGGGTGGAGATGGGACCTAAAAGGAGGTGATTAACCCATAGCCTTTCCTCACCCTATGCAGGAGAAGCTGAAACTTTAAAAGAGTAAAAGACCTGGAGGGACTTTTTTCTTAGGTGTCTAATCTCTTGCTACTGCAGGTGGATACATCTTATGGTCTTTGTAAACGTCTTAGGAGAAGACAGGGTCTGAGGTTAGGATGTTGAGTAGTGGCCTGAATTGGGGTAGTGGCTCAGCCTCAGGTGATGGACTTGTTGAGGAGAAAGACGGAGCAGAAGTTGGAAGGTGCTTAAACATAATGAAAACACTGGGAAACGGGGGTAATTCTGCCTTTTTTTCATAAAAGCTCTCACCTCAACATCAAGAGCTAATTGTAATGTAAAGAACAAATACCTGGAACATTTGCTACTAAAGCTGAACAATGTGCCATCTGTCTTTCCCACAGGTCTTCCACACTTCTTGATAACCATATATACATGTCAGAAGGGCTTTGGAAGTGCATGAAACAGCATCTGGGCTCTGTGTTGTTTTCTCTTACCACTCCTTCTGCAGTGGATCCATGCTGGGCCTTCCCTGTGGACTGCTATGTGGGGCATGTCCTTCCAAAGGCAGAAAGAGCAGCAGATATCAAAGCCCAGGAGAGATCCTGAAACAATACATCACTGATGACTTCATCCACTTAAAGGCATATTTTATACCTGTTAAATTTCTGTGGTGCATTTCTTCCAACCTCTGCTCTGTGCAATATCAGAGAAGTCATGAAAGGTCAGGAAAATGTTCCCAAGTCATGTAGAAGTGAGGAGTTTAGAGGTAGCCAGATGGAAGAAGAGTTTCTCTGATTTATTATGGAGTGTTGGGCAGATAAGAGTGTACAAGGGATAAAGTGGGGGAGATCTTTTGACCCCTTATCTGCATTTTGACACTGAGCATATTTCAAGGTAGATAGGCGGCCTCTAAAAAGTTAAGTTTTGTCAACAGCTGCCTCATCCCACTCAATCTTCCCACATGCCTCCATGCTCTCTTCATCTGGGAATAGGAAACAACTGTTGCTACGGGGAGGTAAAGGGTGGTGTTAATCACTTGGAGATCATTCCATAGAGCAAAGGAATATTATGATTTATTCTCACCAGTCATGAATTTGCCCCTTGATAATAGCAATTGCAATCCAAATTCCCTGGGAAGCAGGAAAACTCTTATGGTGCAGGCAAGTGCGAATATGGACTTTTGTGTGCCTTGCAGCTCGAAGCATTTGGAAAGTGTATCTAATAATTCACTTTATTTTCTGTGTTTATAAACACACATCTGTTATTTGAGTTTCCACTTTTGGGTGAATTTATGATGATAGCCCATCTGCAGGAACTGTGGGGATTTTTTTGTGGAGATATTGCTTTTAAGGTTACAAGAAGTCACTGGTGATTGCAGCATAAATATTAACCAGGTTGAATCTGCCAGAGGCATCGCACAGCGTGCAGTGATGTGACTTGCAGAATTTTGCCATCTGATAAAGCTTATGGAAAATTCCCTGAATAGATTTATTTATGGCAACAGATTAAACCAGACTCCAAGCAGACTGCACTCCCAAGGTTTAAGAAAGAATTTCTAATTTATTAGAGATTTCTTTGTTTTTCATTATCACAGTTCAGTCACGTTTTCAGTCTTGATAAGCAATTGGTTCCTTCCTTGGGGAGCATGGAGAGGCAGTTCTTGCCTTGAAGTTCTTGGAAGGACAGATAAATTGCTTGAGTGTAAGCTTTTTAAAGGAGCGTTCTTGTAAATACTTCAGGCATAATGCATACATTTTAAAATTTTTCCTACTCCATTCCTTTGTTGTTGGAAATATGTTGGGTTTTTTTTTCCAGTTTCTTGCAGCTTTCTTCTGTCTGATGTTTGTGAAGGGTGTAAGAGCTCTCCTGCTTTCCACTCAGTCCCATCATTGTCCGCATGGAGAAGAGTCCAGGCGTTCGGAGATGCATTGAGCTATGGTTCCTGGAGATGTGATGGGGAAGACAGCGACAGACCTTCTTGCAACAGTGCCTGCTTGCTTCCTGCTGTCAGCCAAGGCAAAGTCAGAGCAGTGTTTCGTTGAGATCCAGCTTTGGAGAAAGGCACCAGCAAAGTGAGAAAGATTCACTGTCAACAAGCAAGCAGGTCAACATATTTTTTCCTCCCCCCCTTCTTTTATTTTTCCTTATTCGTCTTTGACGGGGGAAATATGACTGTTTAAAGAATTTCTTTGCAAAGGCAGAATGTGCTGAAACACAACTGAAAGGAGCCCCTCTGAGAAGAGATATCGGTCTTATATCGAGCTGCCAGTTGAGATTATCTGGAGTGGACGTCCTGAGAGACCAGCAGGAATTCTTTTTCACCAAAAACTGGTGCAGGCTTCCCATTCAAATGTTTTAAAAGCTGTAGAGAATTAAAAATAGAAGTCCTGCTTAAGGGGGAGAGACTCCTTTGGGGGGTACTTTGTTTGCTTTGGTTTATATCTTTCTGGGTTGGAATGCAGTAAAAAACTGAAGAAATTAGAGTCTTGCAAAGAAATGTAACCTCAGACAAAACTGAAGGGCAGGGAGCTCAGTTTGTGTTCTGGTTTTATAATCAGTTCTGTTTATAGTAGGAAAGAAATATCCCCTTCTTGAATTCAGTGTATGCAGCTTTTCTTAGCTGTTCCCCCTTTAGGTAAACATTAAAGGAAATATGTCTTCAATAATTTATTACTGAGAGCAACTAATGGTAAATGCAGGTGTATACCATGGGCATGGTGGTGCTATATACACCAACATATGTAAGAGAGTGCTAGATTTGTCATGGAGTATTTTCCTGATAGCATGCATTCAAGCAAGTGAAGTCATGCAGAAACAACACTCAGTGAAGAGGAGAAACATGGGGTGGTGGTTCAACAGCCTGGGCTGCCTCATTGTATCACACTGTTTTGACACCCTTATGCGGCCTCTAGAGATATCGTATATTTCCTTGGAAGGGGTAGTACATGGTAAGAGGGCTTTTAATTACATTGGACTGAAATATCTTTCATATTCATTTTCTGCTTCTGTTGCCCATAATTCTTGAAGGCCACAGTCCGCAGCTAATGAACAGTAAGCTAGAGGAGTCTAAAACACCTACCTTTCACTCTGACATATATGCCCCATGTTAAAGACTGCTAGATTTTAAATTTAGAAGGAGTAGGAATCTACTTGATCTTTCTTTCCCTTCTAGGTTTAATTGTTTTGTGCCATGAGCATTTTTGGAGGCAGAGTGGGTATTTCCTGTGCATCTGTGGATTGATCTTCCGATCTCTGGGGCAAATTTTGCTACCATGAAGATGAAATTTGTAGCTGTACATCAGAAACCGTCTCTTCCATACTGCAGTTTAGTGTGTAGAGGTGCAGGCAGGCAGGGGTGAGGCAAAAATTGCATTTGCATTTGAGACTCCTTTTTCCAAGCATCAGATTTTGCATGAACTTATTGTTGCTCTGTACATTTTGTAAAATATAGTCTAATATCACTCCCTTGAGATTCTTTTCAGCTGTGGGTCAGTGCTCCCAGAAGTGCCATCCTTGGGCAAGGAAATGGCACAAGACTGTTGCTGTGCTCCTTATTGAAGCTTTTGTAGGTTGCTCTGCCTGAGGGCCCCAGAGGGGAACTCTTGTCTCCATCTCTATAATGCTCCTGGGCACAAGGTGCTGTGACGAGAAGAGATGTTCCCTTCTGGGGGCACACAGGCACCTGGGACGGAGGAGGAGGGGGGAGAGCAAATGCTGAGACTGTGGTGCACACTACTTTAGGTTTTGATGGGTTGTGTTCTCCTCAGTTTCTCCAAACAGGAAGTCCAAGCAGCCTGGCAGTGTATGTGCTTTCCAGGGATGCTTTCAGTAGCATTAGGCAGAGCCCAGGGATACAAGATGCAGAGCAGTGGCACTGGCATTTTCAGAGCAGCCAAAGGGACCCCCTTGGCTGCACAAAATATGGAGGACGTCTGAGACCACTAACTCATTCTTCCCAATCCCTGTCTTTCACACTCTGAATCTCAAATGTACAGATGGTCGTCGCAGGTCATCAACCAAAGCTGGGTTAAAAAGGGAAATGTGATTAGTACTGCACTGTTTAATATATGCAGGCAACCCATTTCAGCTCTAACAGTAAAGAAGAATGGCTCTAGCTACTGACACCCACTACAATGGCAAATTGCTCACACCTGCTTATCGTATATGGAAAGCTCTGAAGAGGCAACATGCTATATAATTGCTAGGCATCATCACAATTAATCATTTCCTGCATGGAAACTGAAATATGGTAAATATATTGGTTGAAACTGAATATTATCACCTGGTGCAGGCACAGCTCACCTCTCTTTGCTTGTTATGCCAACAAAGAAATGTCTATGCTACCACCACTTCCTTTTCCTCAGTTGGTATATGAGGAGCCTGCGTCTTTGTTTCTGTGCTCTAATGATGTTCTCTTCTTCCTCTGTGTCTGGGCTGGATTCTGTCCTGGTTCAGCTTACTCATCCAACTTAGCTGAGTTCAGTAGGAGGAGCGGGGATGCTGGTTTGTTTCATCTTTTTGAATGTTCACGAGAAAGTACTTGTCTTAACTTCAGCTGATATTTTTCCCAGAGGGAGGCCGGTTGCTAAGTATTTGTTTATGATATGGACATTTTGTGATATCCTTGGTAAGCAGAATGCATTGTCCTGACTCCCATCCGGCCCAGGGCTGGAGGAACCACCTCTTCAAATATTAAGCTGTCTGTCACAACTTTCACGCCACCTTCTTGCAATGAAATCATGTACAATCACTGGTATATATTGATCTAGACTTGGGCTCAAATCTGCAATTTATCCTTCTTACTCAGCTGGCTCTTTTCACAAAGTCTAAGCAAGAGTCTCCCCAAAAGTTAGAGGATCAGGCCTATAGGAAGGTCTCATCTTGTGTAAGGAAAATAGGGGATTTTTCTCAAAACAGCAATATATTTTTCTGCTTTTTAAGCTTTTTAAGATAGTCTATGTTATGCATAGATGTGAATATTCTGCTTTACAATATTGGACCTGGCTTTTACTGATTTAAATGTACAAGGCCACTTCTGCAGACCAGTTATGTAGGAATGAGAACAGTCTTTGGCAGCCTTAGCCAGATACAACTCAGTACATGGCTATGTGTCATTGCAAGGTATATGACTACACCAGGGAAAAACAACGGAGGATTAGACTTTCCTACCTAGTAGCTTAGTTAAGTGAGTGTAACAGCTTTATGGTTGATCAAACAGAGTTTTTATATCAATTTATCCAAGTAACTAAAAAATTTTTTTCGGTGACAGCATTTGCAGTGTTTAAAGGAAGGAGTAACTACACCACCCATAGAACAGCATTGCTTGAGCTAAACTGATACATTTACAGCAGCAACATTTTTATGAATGAGCTGAACTACACAAATCTGGTTAAATAACACCTGGCTGACTAATTAGCATGACCACTGGTTTATAATTTTATTCTGTGTTTGGGCTTTTCTTGCTCTTTTACCATGCTTTCCCTGCAGCTATCACACTCTGTTGTGATCTGAATACCGACCTGTGTGTATGTGGCTTGCCAGCATCCAGTTGAGGGCTGAAAATGACCACTGTAGGCAGATGAAAGGAAAGATAATTGTACATTATTTTTTATCAGTTGTGCTTACGAGGCAGTATCAGCAACCTTGGTTTACACTCTAAAAGCCTTGCCAGCAAAAGCAGCAAAGACCCCTGTGGAGATAGAGCTTATACTAGCAAAAAGAGTTTTTCTGCTTGAATATTTAGACCACCTCTTGGGATGACTTAATTTACACTGGCAAAAGGCAGCCTTTTTCTGATTTCATTGTTTACTACATGTTTGTTTGGTGAGGGTTTTTCTCTCCCTTCTTTGTTAACATAGCTAAGTCAGCTACAGGTAAAGAATTTTTCTCTTGTATCTGCTCAGTCAAAATGTTTCTTTGTAGGCCTAAGCTTACTAATCAGGACTTATTTTTTTAGGATGTGAGGGAAGATGTACAATGTATTTTCAGATTTCCTACGGGGTCTTTGACACACACAAAGCCTGATCCTGCCTAGGATACTGAAGGATTCCCTAACATCAATTAAATGATTTTAGCCTTCAGACAAAACACACACGTTCATTCTACAGAGCTAGATCTTATTGTTAGTAGCATATGAAGTTCCCAAAATGTAGGACTTGAAGTGTTTCCTATGCTTAAGGCAGGAAACCTATGGGCAGATGTAGTACCTGCAGTCATCTGTGGGAGCACAAGGAGGAGGTTACAACTGGGTTTAAACCCCACTGAAAAAAAAGCCATTCGATTTCAATGCACTTCAGCTAAGGCCTCTGCTGCTTGAAATAGAAAAGCTCCACATGACTTCTGCACTGTTCCGCTGTGCTTATTTTCCAGGGGCTTCACAGAGCAAGAGCTGCTGTATGGCTCTGCTGCATTTTATTCCTGCCGCCCTTGTTCTGTAGAGCTCAGTGAAACACAGTCAGATGATAAGAAGCATTTCTCCTAAACGGAATAACCTTGGAATGTGACTTTTCACACTGCTCCGCTACCTGGTGTATAAAAGCCTCTTACAAAGACGGTAATGAGCTGCTGGTAGACATGAACCTTTTCAACTTAGGAAGCCTGTGACATAATTGACTGATAAAAATGGAACGATGCAGGAATTTTTAAAACTTTCTGCAGTACCATATATCCTATTTTGTGTATTTGAATCTCCTGTAATTCCTCCCTCTGCATTTTCCATTCTCCTGTCATTCTGCTTGACCTCTGAGGGTATAGAGATCTGCCCTTGTTTCCCACCTAAAGAGCAGGAACAGCAAAGAACAGGAGCAGGAACAGGCTAGTCTATAAAACAAGAGAACTTCTCCACAGATTACTATGTTTCAGAAGCTAAGTATATTATTAACATAATTAGCAACTTCATTGTCTTCCTGCTTGCCTCTGCAAGCAGTACTTATTCCTACCTTCTACACAGATATGTGTGTAATCACCTATTACTCTGTATTATCACAGACAGATGATATCTAAGGCTCAGCTGTATATTTTCAGCTCAAGTCACACAGGCATATGCAAAATGTCCTAAACCCAAGTGGTACTGCATTTACTAAGGCTATCATTAAGTTGATGATGTTTTTTGAAGCTGTTTTTTCACATTTTCTGTCAGTTGGTGAGGGGATATTTGAAGGCCTAGAGGAAATGAAGGCCAGTGCAGAGCAGAGCTTAGGGCATCCTGGTGGATTTGACACACTTAGCAGTGTGACACTAAGACACTGACACTAAGAACTGGGATGAAACGTGGACAGCCTTTGCCTTCAAAAAAGTGTGGCTACATTTAAGCTGCCTTTTTGGAATGATCTCAGACCTGTGCTTGTATTGAAAGTGATGCTGATACTGACTTGTGTTGAAAGTGATGTTTGGATGGGGATTGCACTATCAATTTAATAATGCAGACAGGGGTGTTTCATGACTAGCATGGTCAACAAGACATTGCCTGCAAGTTCTCTGCATGCTTAGGTGTCCTGATAGGCCAGAACTATCCCCACTGCTCTGGAGGGGGTGCTATAGTGAGAACAACAGTTTATGTGTCCTGAAAAGTCCTCTTCTGCTTGTCCATCTGGTGAGCAGCATCAGGGACAGACCGGCTTACTTGGGAATAAAAAACATCACCGACAAATACAAGGATTGTGTGTGCCTGAGTTGGAGCAGGGAGAGGTCTTCTGAAATCCTGCTTTTTTTTTTTTTTTTTTTTTTTCTTCTGGTGTTCTTTATGCCCAGGGGTGGTTGGGAAGCCAGGAGAAGTGAGTCAGAACAGTCCTGGCTGAGGAGCTGCATCTTCGGCAGCAATTGCAGGCAATTTGAATGCAGTCAGCCTGATCCAGCCGCTGCTATTTTTAGGAGGTTTGGATCTCACTCACAAGATGTATTGGTAGTAGCATGAAATGGTGCTACTTGCTAGCAAGGCAGGAGTTAGCTGAGATTAAAACTTGTAAGAGCAATAAAGAAAATATTCATAGAATATGTAGAGGAAGCATGTATACAAGACTGAAAAGGTTAAGATGGGAAAGGTATGTGATTGGTGTGAGTGGACTTTCTAATTTCTTTACAAGATTGGTGCTAAAAATTGGGGGAATAAACAGTTCCCAGGCATTTATTAGGGGTTATGGGTTTTGATTGTTTTTTAATGAAAGAGACATATTTCCATTCTACATGGAATGGTCCATCTTGTGTGCCATAAAGCATGGCAAAGGGCAAATTCACTTCACAAAGGCAATATTCAATGTTTTTACAGCACAGAATAATATTTCACACCAAACATGTCAATGCAGACAGATCTACGCTGATAGTTTCACAAACAAAGCAGCTGCAGAATCTAGTTCAGTTAAATCATGTAGTTGTACTGTATATGTGTATATACATACACACATGTGTGTGTACACACACTTATTCATATAAATATAAATATACATGAGAAAACATAAATATATATGATATTCCTCCTCTTGTCTGCTCATATACAAGAAGCACAGGGGACTAATTGTGTTTGGGCACAAAGTTTCACACCCTGGCTGCATCATGGAAGTGTCACCCTTTGTCCTTCCGATAGCCTCATCCCATTGCAAGAAAGACCCCTTTTTTCCATGCCTACCTGCAGAGACTTTCTGTATGGCCCTGTTGATGAAACTGGGGTATGTGCCCTGTTTATTCATGTTCCTCTTCATTTATTTGTCTCATGTTTAAATCTTAGACAGTGAACTTGTCAGATCTGGGCCCCTAAACTAGTTTGTCTTGAGTCAATTCACACATTTTGACTGTCTGTAAATACTCATCTATAACAATTAATATGAAATACAATTAATGTTGGAGCTTAATGTAATAAACTGTAGTTTGTTCCCTTCCTGTTTACCTGCTGGAATAAGCCTTTTCTTGTTTAAGCAATAGTCTGTATTGTTTCAAGATAATTCTTTCTTGGTTTGTTTGGCACTTTAGTCTAGTATGGCTCTGTGACTTCAAGGACTAAGGCTAGTGTAGGATGCAACGTGGGACTCTTGGGAGGTGCCTGGCAAGAAAGCAGGCAGGCAATGAGGAGAGTTTGATGGTCTACCTTGCTTAGGAACTGGCAAAGCCAGCGCTTGGAGAGGCACAGTAAGAGGGTTCACTGGTGTATCACAACAGAGGTTTTTTATGCATTGAAGTCCTGTGGCTCTCAGATCTGGGGAAAGCTACACAGTGCCTCTTTCCCCGGTCCTGCCTAAAAGCATGCTTAGAGGTTCTCCATGGTGTGATAAAGAGAAGAGCCAAAGAGTTAACTGAGCTGGACTGTTGGACCTGATGATCTTTTCCAACCTTAATGATTCTATGATTCTGTGACCTATGGCTCTACTTTTACCCGAATTCCACCTATATAAGACTGCTAGAGATGTCCAAAACACACCATACTTCTGGGCCCCATTTTCCTAACTCGCAGAGATAAGATGATATTTACCTGCTTTTATATCTACACAAGAAAAAAGATTGTTCCTGGACCCCGATCCTAAGTACATAACTGAGTGCCACACATTCCAGACCAAGATTAGCTGCCAGAACAAGACCCTAGAAAGAAAGCTAATTAAAGCTGTCATCGCCAGCCATGTTGTAAATTACCCATTTGTATGTGGCAGAGGGAAGTACATTCACAAGTGTCTGCTGAGTGTTTCTCAGTAAGGCATCAGCAAAGTCTGGCAAATATCTGCATTAATGTAATTTTAATATAACTATCCACTGTAATGAAAATCCCTAAAATAACATCATGATAATAGCTTAAAACAGTTGAACATTATTGTAGGCTATAGGATTTAGAATCATTACTGCAATATCATTTTTTAAAGATATAGTGTCTCCTCCATGGGATTTTCAGGTTCATGCTAAGCTTATGACACATATTAGCCATGACCACTTCATTACACCCATTTATTGCATGGCCTCAGACACATCGGCTGCCAGATCCACCTTTGCTCAGCTCAGAACAATAGGTTGTGTGTTATTTAAGAGGGTGAGAGATTTTTGGAAAACGATGCTGGGCCTTGCAGTAGTATTTAAGGTGCATAACTTTGCACGAGGCATTGGTGCATTTCCCAGTTGTTTCTTTACTTTCAGAATTCCTCCTGGCTGAGAAAGATTTAAAGCCCAGCAGATTCACCCTGCCTAAGCTGGGAGGGAGAAAGGGAGGAAGGTAGTGTATGGAGTGATGGAATCAGAAAGTCCATCTGGACAATGAAGTCTGTTGTTTCCTGGACTGAAAACTGGGAATGCATTTTGCAAAGAGTATTAGGTATTCAGTTTTGTGGCCATTTCACCTCTGCAGGCTTTTTGGACATCTTTCAATTACAGTGAAATGTTATATCAGAATCACTGCTGACTCTGTCATCAAGTCTTCCACATACTGACAAAAGGTTTTTCCCTTGTGAAGATGTTGGGTGATGTGATTTCTCAAATAGTTTTGATAAAGGGATGGGTTACACTCCCATTACAGTTGTTACGAACATGGGAAAACTGAAATAGGTGAACGACAGGGACAGTCTTCTTTTGGACAATTATGTTTTGATTCTTTTTTTTAAAAAAGGGGCCATTTTATTTAAAAAAGTTCTGGTGGACAGAAAACTGTGAGAGATCTTCCCTGCAGGAGTTCTGTGTAGAGAAATGCAGTAGGAAAAAGATGTGGGCAGAGCATCCTGTAGTGATTCATATGTGGTACGTGACTGCAAGGGACCTAAAGAGCACCCAGTCCAATCCTTGAAAAGTTGTCAGGAAGCTACACAAGCATTTGGACAGCCTGGAAAGGAAAAATACAGCCTCAGAACCTGGATCTTCCAGTAATCCAGGAGGCATCACTCCTTATATCATATGCTATAAGGATTCTTCTTTTCACCTACCATATGGGTAGGTAAGTTACTCAGCTTTGGGTTTACACTGTTTTCCCCATGGAGTTATGAGACAATACTCTCTTACCACTGGGAATATCCATGAAAATATGTTTCAATCTATGTAATGGTCCATCTGCCAGTAAAAGAAGCAATGTGAAAACACAGAGGTCAGGGGCAGATCTATTATAGAAGGACAGCATATGGCAACACACCCATTAGATGAGCATCTTGTACTCTTGAGAATGCTTTAGGACTGGCAAGGGGTTAAGGCAAATGTTGGTTTATTGCTAAATTCAAGACTCAAAATGAAAGAATGCAAATGCCTTGTATAAGCGTGTTTTAAAATAACACTTTTTAACAGCCATAGGGATTCGATGCAACAGAGACTGAAAATTTTTGAATAATGTATGCAAGATAATTTTCAAAATCACCCTTTAACTAGTACCACATTCTTTTTTCTGTCTCCATATTCATGATTCACCGTTCGCTAATCCTGATGCATAACGAATGAAGATAGCCCCTGTGGATAAGACCTAATGGACACCATCCTGGAATAATATACAGAACTCAACATCCAGACATGTGTCTTCAATTTAAAATAATTCAGCAATCATGTTCAACCAGAACCTGATTACACAAAATGGGACTTTGTAACTCCCAGACTTGGATCAAATTTTAAGGCCAGAAGGAAAAAAAAAAAAAAAGTGCTATGTTTATACATTCCAGATACTGTGGTTGAGTTATCTACACACAAATTTAACTGTTTCTTTGAGCCTCTTATCAGCTCATCTGCAACTATTTTAAACTCTTTTGCTTTACCTGCCCTTTGTAGTTCCTCAGTGACTTTTCCAGCATTCCAGAATTGTGATGAATGGATTTCCTGGATCTGGAACTTAATTAAAAATGAAGCTGAGTGACTGTGCTCCATTACAGTAAACTATAGCTTTTTTTAAGCAGCAGCTGCTACGTTTTTGTTCTTTTCTTTTTCTCTCCATAAACGCTGAAAAGACAAAGGACCCCGACTCAAAAATAATAACAGCAAGCCTCAGCAAATTGCCAAAAAACATCTCCCTTTGCAAAAGTTGTGGCTTCAATTTTTCCTGTGGTTCCATACTTCCTGTGTCAGCTTCCCTTTGTCCTAGTACAGAGAAGGCTATTAGCATCTCTTCTTCTGGTCTATAACAGGAAGGCAAGGAAGATCTGATCCTTTGGACCGTTTGGCCCTGAGATGGCCTTGAAGAAGGTCACGGGCTAGCACAGTGTTTTATGAACAGAAATAAGATCTGGGTGCTGGTTAAATACCTGCGAGATTTATTTGCTACTGCTATAATCCAGTTTTATTGCAGGAGAGGATCATGTGTTTCTATAGGGAACACCAGCAAAATCACCATGGATCCCAGCAGGGTTCCTGCAGCTCTGGTCTCTGATAACTGAAGACAAAATTGTTGAGACAAGGCAGAGGTGCAAAGGTCCCAAACTTGCCTCTTTCTTGATTTTTTTTTCACAGTTTGATTAGTGCTGAGTGAATCTTTCTTCCACACTCTCACGATAAAGCCCAGAACAACCATCTGGCTTGAGATTCACTGTCGTGACTCATTTTTCACTAACATTAGACCTATTCTAGTCAAAGATTTTTATTATATATTTTAAAAAATAGTGAGATGGGATGCAGAAAAGAGCTGGGTACACTGTCTTGCAAGAGGTATCCTCTGCTGCAGGTTTTGGCATTCTTCTGTCTTCAGGTGTGGCTACTTCTGGAAGAGACCCTAAGGTATCACCTTTAAAGCATCCGCCTGTTTATGGAAGCTAGATTTCAGAGAGAGGTGTTCAATACCTAAACAACTACTGCTAAAAAGTAATGCATACGGAGGTCCCCTCTCCCCCAGCCCCTCCGCAAGCATGCTTTTACGGTGCTACCCGCTCTGACTCTTTGAGATCTGGCCATTGCCCTCCATGAGACACTCAGCTTTCATATTCAAAGAGCTAAATTTCTCATGCTGGCAGGCCTACTGAAAATCTTGGAATTCCTCATGTAATTTAGAAAAGAAGTAAGCACACAAGTTAGATATTTTAATTCAATTTTATTAATGCAATTTTAAAGCCAGCTTCATGGTATCTGAAGACATAAGTCACAGAGGTTGAAAGCCAGAGGTTACTAAACACCATTTTTGTTCTTTATTTTGGAATCTTTCACTTCAGAAATTTCTTGGGAATGTACTTGCTCTGTGTTTGGAAAAACATCATTAACAGCATGATGAGAGGTGCCTTTTGCTCTGTCCCCAAGTGCTCTGCAACACGATGATCCCAAGTTGAGGGCAGGAAAGCCTAATCAGTAATCTGTTGGCATCTGAAGTGTTTGATCATAGAACTGCGTGGGAAAATGTTCTCCCCAGTCTTTGTGAAAATATTCACAGGGACTTTGGCATTTTTCTCTGCCCTTCCTAAATCAAGACTGAAAGTCAAAACCAGAAAAAAAATCTGCAGAACACTGATAGACAGAAAAGATACCTCTTTAATTAAGATGGTGTGATAAAATCCATGTTTAATTACTTCCAAATAGTTAAATTTAATATTAATATTTTTCAAGATAAACCTCTTTTTCAACAGCATACACTTCTCAAACAAGAGATATTCTTTGGAAACAGAAAATGAATCTATTGTTCAGAAATCAGAGATGTGGGATAACTTGATCATTTCAAAACATTTTCTTTCCTTCCTCTTTCCCCAAATAATACTTTTCAACGGGGAAATCAACCCAAATGGAAAATTGTTCCAGCTTTACCAGAAATGAGCTTTTTCTGGATCAACACTTTCATCAAAAAAACCTAGTGAGGATGAAGCTGATGGTGGGAATCGAGCAACACGGTCTGTTTTGGTGGGGTTTTGTATAAAACTCGGTCAAAAATGTGTTGTGATTCCAGCCCCCTCCATCCCATTGGCAAACTCAGCACTGAGGCTGTGACTTATTGCTGAATGCCAGGCATGTGGCCCAGCAATGGTGCTGTCCCACATCTTCTCCATATACAGTGATGTTACCCTGAGAGGCTTTGCTCCTGCTGCACAAGCTAAAGTCAAACAATATATACACTAACACACATATAACGGATTAAGACTTGCCTGTTTCTTACTTTCTACGGCTTGTCCCTCTCCCAAGAGGAATATCCCAGCCAGAGTAGCAGTCTCACTTATTTCATAGATGTATGTAAAAGGAAAAAAACACCTGATGTTCTTTACCCTCTTCCTTATCCCAGCTGCCAAGCCCTGACCCAGCCAGCCCCATTTTTCCATTAGTTCACAGAAACAGCTGATACAAAAATTTCTGATGCTAACCTCTCCCAGGTCTCCTCCAAGCTGACTGTTTCTCTCTTAAGCCAACTTCAACTTAGCGCTTCATCATGAAAGCACAGGCCAGCACTCATCAATGAATGTCACCATGGTCTTTCTGGGCTGGACAGGAGCCTAATGGGTACACAGTGCTGAGATCATGAGCTAGAGAGGGGGTTGTTTTGACAGTTGAAAATCTCTGGCAAATGCAACCCATCCAGAAAACAAATTACTTGCTTCCAGGAAGATATAAACACCACCGAACCATCTGCAAAGGCACAGGTAGTGTTGTTTGTTATTGCCAGGGAACAAGAATTGTGTGTAGTGAGTGTTGCCAGGAAATTAGTACCAGAACAAAGTGTCACAGATGCAATATGTTATTTGGGCAGGAACCATTTCAAATTCTAGCTCTTTTGTTGTTTTTTTTTTAATGCAATCTGCTGCTTTAGGTTGCTAGATATTTCTTGCTGTTATATTCCATTATGAGCACCATGACTCTGTTGGGCTAGATCACTGAAGTCATTTGTCTCATTTTGTCACAGCTAAATAGTGATGATGATGATGATGATGATGATGACACTAACCTCTCCTGTAGGGCATGGTGCCATTTACTGAAGATGAACTTCTGCATCAGCCTATGAACCAACCTCCAACCTTTGCACTGCTTCTTTTAAAGGCCTCATACATAGCTAATGGTGACATAAATTGCTTTGGGATTTGACACTAAAGACTCTTGTTGCTACTTAAGCACTCTGGTTTGCAGGAGATGCTCAAGCGTCAGACGCCCTCAGAATGACCCTTTCTAGGTTTGCCCTAGGATGCAGCATGTTCTTAAAGTCCTTCTGAGTGGTGAGTTGCTCTCACTGTGAAGAAGAGGACTATTTCCCCTAGCCCTGGCCATGTTTGCTGTGTGTGGCTGCAGCTGTATCCCTCTGTGCGGCTCCCCCTGGGGACAGGGCACTCTGCAAGAAAGCTGGGGCTGGAGCTGCAACTTGGAAAAGCACTAAATTCCCTAAATAACATTGCAGTAAGGGAGCCTTCTGCAAGTGTCAGGCATAGACAGAATAAAGGCTCTTGAGGGGTAATCAGTGTCATCCTCTTTTAAATGAAGTTTCATTCAGAAAAAGAAAAGAAATGGTGGTTAGAAAAGAACATTACTCCTAAGCAGCAATTAGGAAACTCTGGTCTCACTGCTTTGTTTCATATCGAGTGGGATGGAAATGTTTCATATTAGTCTTATTGTTACCTTACTAATAACAACCACATACTTTAATAGTGCAGTTATGTAGAAGAGATCCATTTATTTGCCAGGCCATTGCAGTGACAGGGGCTGTACACCGGACAAAATGATGGTCCCTGTCTCAGAGAGCTTCTAGGGCTGTCACCAACATCCTCATGTATGCCAGGGTTTACCTACAACCTCAGAAAATCTACTGACATAGACTTCCTAGGATCCATGAAGTCTCATCACTCCCTCTTGCCTCCTGCTTCCCCTGGCACCGTTGTGCTCCTACACCATGCTTGCTCAGAAAGGGAGGTAGGGCTGAGAGCCTGTTCACAGACCTGGTCTTGTTTCTGTCTTCCAAAACACCATGAAAAGTCTTCACTCTCCCTGACCTCTCCCTGGTACTCCTTTGCCAGCCCGACCAAATCCAGCAGCCCTGCTCTGCAGGCTTGTGGTGTTCACTGACCTTTCCGGCATACATATTGGCTTTCCAGGAGACACCCAAGGTAGCTGTTTGCCAGATCACCTCCAGGCACTCTTGTATTTGTAATGGGAGGAGGGATGTGCCTTTCCCAGCCTGCTTTCACACATCTGCTGTGATAGCGCGTTCATGCAGGTGGTCTGAGCAGTTGCTTCATTCCTTCGGGTGAAGATTTGAAGCAGTGGCTGGACAGCACCAGAAAGAAAGGTCTCAACTCCCATATTTCTCAGGAAAATTTAATTAGATGTTTTTCCTTCTCTGTGATGTTTACCAGCTTTATCTGATTGTTCCCATCTGCTGGCCATTCCTCAAAATTCAACATAGTGATCTCACTCCTCTGCATGCTGCACAATCAGAGCAACTGCAGGAGGCCTGGCACAAGGCTCTGTGCCAGAGGGGATGGAGTCAATGGGCTTTGTGCTCGTGTTGATGTTGTATGGCATTCATGAGAGCTTGTCTGAGAGAGGTAGGGTGTGTCACAGGCAAAGTGCCCAGACCTCTTGTGGGAATGGTAGTCTTTTCTGTTGTTGTATTGAACATTAGAGAATCTTGGTGGCAGCAGCAGTCTGGACTCTCGTTTGACTTGGGCTTGTAGGGCTTGATGCAAATCAAATCACTTTTGTACTCCTCTACTCCTGTGGGAGCTGAAAATGTCCCAGCAAAAAAGTAACACTCATATAAACTGGAAAAGTCTTGTTCAGCAGCAGCCTTTGGCCAAAAGGCAGCCAAAGCACAGTAAATTGCAAACTTTGACCTTTTTGTTAGACTCCACCATGTCTCTTCACTGACAACAAGCTTTGTTCCCTTTTGTAAGACACCACTCTTTCCAGACCTAACATCCCCTTTTTGGTGGTAATTGATCTGTCTCCAAGTGTTTGAACTCACACACTTGTCTAAGTAGAAATGACAAGTCACCCTCAATTCTCCTTTCATATAGCCTCCGTGGCATTCATATCCTCTGTTATAAACCCTAAGCAAGCTCAAGAAAGGCCACCAAGGACTAATTATTCCTGAAGAGAACCCTGCTTGCATATCTAGGGCTTTGTCAAAGAAGACAGTTTCTTTGATTGGGTTTTTAAAGCTCTCTTACCACCATGAAGCAGTCATTTAAGGACAGTAATAACAGATTAACAAAAAAGTAACATTTCTTCAATTTCAGAGTGAAGCAAAGTTCATAGGAAAAGGCAGTGCCTTTTATTAGACCATGGAAAAAAATTGACTGACATTCAGGCACCTGCTGTCCCTCCATCATTCCTGGCAAAGAAGGAGTATGTGGTTCAAAAAAATGTTTTAAGGACAGAGAATCCTGGCAGATCAACATCCAGGTTTGAACCAGCCAATGTTAAGTAGGATAGTGAAGAGGCTAATGGAAAACAGCCTTTTGCACTCCCAGTTTTCTTGCTGATATCCTTTGTCCTCCTCAGCTGTGTTTCAGGTCAGATGTTGGTGCTAAAACGGCACGTGTTGTTCTTTTATTCCAACATAAGTGGAGGAAACCCGTACTACTGGGGTCTTCTCTGATCTACCTGTTTTTTCGGCACTCCAGAAGAAAATAAACATAAAAATATTCTCCTGCCCTTCAAGGTCCTCACTGAGCTGCTATCTTCTGTCTCAGCATTTACATGAAACCACAGTTGGCTAAGTCCTGCTTATCATGGGCCATGCAGCAAATGAAAATATTGCTCTTTCCCACCTTCCAGCTGGGGGAAAACATATGGGAGAAGCCACAAATGAAGAGCAAGATCCAGGTGAGGATCTTGAAAGAAGGATGTTTCTAGTAATATACTCTGTTTTCAAAGTCTATTGTCCCTGTGCTCTAAATGTCTCTGTGCTTTATCCTTATGATCAGACAGAAGAAAGAAAATGTCCTCTGAAGGGTCCTGGATTCTCATTTTTACTGCATGACAAACCTGAAGAACTCTGGGCAAATGTTAATACCA
This sequence comes from Cuculus canorus, assembly GCF_017976375.1. NCBI lineage: Eukaryota > Metazoa > Chordata > Aves > Cuculiformes > Cuculidae > Cuculus > Cuculus canorus. The sequence continues at coordinate 126,149,179 of NC_071402.1, forward strand.
AGGATTTTCTGTGTGTATTTTAGTGTAAGAAAGCAATATTTCTGTACCTGTAAATTATAGAGCAATCTTTTGCAAGAGTGTACCTCTGACCTACAGGAAAGGAGGAGCCCTATCTTGAGAAAACTTTGTGCTAGGCAGTGTTTGGGGGTCAGGTAATGGCACTTTCAATATACGTCTGGAGAAAGCCTATGCGGGGATGAACAGGCTGAGGAATAGTCCTAAATAGATCTCGAATGGGTCCCATCGTAGAGGGGTCTAGGTGGGATAGCTAAAGCTGGTCCTAGATGCTTGTGGGCTATACAGCAGTGAAAGATGCCTGGGTGAGTGAAATTGCCTGGGTGTGCAGAGAGGCATCCTGGGGTCTTATGAGACAAGATATGGGTCAGGAGGTGGGCATACAACCCAGAGACATGAGGTGCTATGGAAGCTGCAGCACTGAGGAAGACAGGGGAAGGACACAAGGGGTGAATTGCTGTTGCTGCCAGGGACAGGGAAGTGATGAGCTTTCTGGTATTTGTGGAGGGAGAAGGAAGTGCATTTCAGTGTCAGGAGGAATCCTGGCAAGTCATCCCTGCTCCTCTGAAGCAACCTTTTCTTCATAACATCTGAGACAGCAAATATTTTATGAAGAGTTAAGGTCACCTCTGAAGTTTTGACCTCATTCCCTTTGAAATTGGTTAAGATTAAGCGATTTGGCTGAACCTAGCAGATGTTGCAGTAAACTGGATAGGCCTCTCCACCCTCTCAGCCTCCCAGACAAGGAACATGCTGTACTGGAAGCAGAGCTGGAGCCACAGTCCTTCACTTTTTGTGACTTTTGGTACAGAGACAGCCCCCAGGCTCTTTCATGTAGAAGGACATGAGCACTCTTGGATACTTACTCCGCTGAAAAGAACCCTGATCTGACAGTCTCATGCTGTGAAAGCATACTTGCTACTTTTGTCTGCTGCTTTTTGAGTTTAAGTGTAATTTAAGGGGGGCTTAAAGTTTCACACAGGCACTGAACTAGAAATTACATTTTTTTTCCTTTCCAGTTTAAAAGTGATGTTAGTAGCAACCTTATATCAGCTTTAAGAGCATATGGAGTGAATAGGAAGTTAACAACAAAAAAGTGTGTATAAAATAGTGCAGAAAGAAGCAGCATTAAAATAACCCTGCCAGGCAGAGCATACTGGCCAAAGGTAATCGCAGAGCCCAGACTACAGGAGTAGTGGGAACTTATTAATCTGAATGTGTGCATTAGCAGTGGGGCAAGTAATCATACTCATCTTTGAGGTCACTCAACAGCTACTTTATAGTGCTCAAAAGTTCACACTTGAGGAACTACTAGAACCAGGTAAAATTGTGGCACCTTGCCCAAAGACACTATAAAAACCAAAACAAAAGACAACATGTAGAAGAAGAGCAGGATCCTGCCCAGTGCAGGACTGCTAAATCTCAAAGAGCTTTGGGGCAGACTACAGACATTTCCCTCAGAACTACTTTTCTTCCATTCAGAAGGATGGCTATGGGAGCTATTAATGCTTTTCCTTCACATAATAAAGGGATGTCTGAAAACCACCCAGGGTATCCCCTAGTTTCACAGCAGTTCAAAGGAAAACTTGAAGCTTTCAAATGCATGTAGACTCTGAGTATGCTTTCGCTGTGGAAGTCCAGCTTACGGTTGAAATGCACATGGCACATGGCACGTGGCAGTATCACCGAAGAAACTGACTCCAGAACCCTGGAAATCCTGAAATGAATAGGAGCTTAGTATTTCTGCAGAGGAAAGTGAAAGCACTAAGAGCTGTCATGGAGAACAAGAAATCAATTCAGAAATAGTAATATGAAGACAGGCAGTGTAAGCTCTATGACAGCAGTTGCATACCCTCCTTTCTTGGATCAAATATGATGCCTCTTGAAGTCATGGATTTCTTTCCTGTGATTGGTGTGACTTTTGGATCAGGCACGTGCTTGCTACCTGAGTTAAGGTTTATCTTTTTGAGTGTAGTACAGTTCAGCCAACCTAACTTTCCAGCAAAAAAGCACATTTTGTCAATGCAAGCTTCAACCTACACAAATAAATAACCCTTAATGTTTTAACTGATTAACATGTATAGAAGGGGATGTCTCTAACTAGCTCATACTTACCTCCAATCAGACTCATTAAGCATGTAGTCCTTACAGCATACAACATTAAGCATTCAAAATGTATGAAATAAGAGGTTTTCCATTTGGAAATCAACTCTACAATGCTGTAAGACTAGAATTTTCCAGGTATCATGTTATGGACTCTGCCTGTTAACTTCTTTTTTTCCATTTGGAAATCAACTCTACAATGCTGCAAGACTAGAATTTTCCAGGTATCATGTTAAGGACTCTGCCTGTTAACTTCTTGCTTGTCACCTCTTTGTGTGCATAATCATATCAAGCTTTCTCAGTGCACAAGAACTTTTTAGGGAAATCTTCATAATAAAAAGAAAAAAGAAACAAAACAGCTTAGATACACAGATCTGGCAAAAGTTTCACATTAAAAAAAAGATATTGATCTAAAAAAACTTATGTTATTATCTAAGTAGTTTCCAGTTGTTCCTGGAACTATTATAGCAGAAAGACCATTGCCAGTTCCTTAGAGAAGGAATCTCATTAAAGCTGTAAGAATTAGCTGAAATTGAAATTCTCTGACATCTTCGTGAAGAAAAAAAAAGGTCTGTTTCATTGCAAACAATTCAGATTTTAAGAGATTATGTCAGGCTGTAAATGTCTGCACAGTTGAGAGAATGGCTTTTCTGGTAATAATGTATTTCTAATTTTCACATAATAAGCCCTAAGATTTGATGACTAGAAAGACATTATAGTAATGGGGAAGGCTCTGTTACAACATTAATACAAATTTTGAAGTTGTTAGAGAAATTACTTTGCAGGAAATTTGCATGCAAAAAGCTGGAGCAATGAGAAAATGATGTAGGAACTGTTTGGTCTGGTAGCCCCCCACTGGGTGTCAGGAATTATGCACATTCCTTCTTTCACAGGGGCAGAAGGACACCTGTCAGGAGCTTTTTGTGGCGGCTTCTCCGGAGGTGCCTGCTGCAATGGTAAAACATCTGTGACCACACACATACTGGTACCAGAGCCAAAAGTGAATCTGGAAGTGTCAGTGCTAACCATGAAGACTTTTAGCCCACAGAGATCCAAATCATTCTTGGACACAAATGAAACATAAGGTGTGAAAGCAAGTGGGACCAACCTCAAGAAGAAGTCATAAAACTGTTCAAGGCAAGACATGATAGTTTTGTTCATCTCTGATGACAAGAGGTAAATCACTGACTTTGTAATTCACCATAAAAAGCACTGCCCTACTTGGGGTGAATTTCCTGATTTCCAACTGTAGTGTACACTACAGCATGGGGAAGGTCCATCAGCAGGCAGAAACTGCCTGGCAACCACAGCTGGTCCTTAGCATACAACCGACTGATAGAAGTTATTAGACAGCATCCTTCCATGCACACTGTGAGAGAAGCTTCTGAAGACCATGCATTGGAATTTAAACCTTAAATAATTCAAAGCCATGATTATTTTCTCACTTCAGTTGAGTCCCCTACATTTTATTACTCATGAAACAACATTTATGACCCCTCTGAATTCCAAATAAGAATTGCCATAAGAAATTACTATGTGCTAGTGCTGGTGATCTGTCTTTCCTTGTAAAAGTATCTGTATTTTAATGACCTAGACAATACACATACGTAACATGGTCTACATCTAAGTGAAATCAAACAGAAATCCAAATGCAGGCCAAGGCTGCCAGCAGTTTACAGTGGTTCCCTCAGCTTTGAAGATCAAGAAGGAGGAGCTTTGTTTTACCCTTTTCTTGTTCTGTGCTGTCCTTGTGGGCATGATATATGGCTAAGCATCATGTTAGGATATAACAACACAAATATAATTTAATAATTTGGGTGTCAGATGGCTTAGATTTATGGTCAAGGAGGCTAAATGTTCACAAAGGATTGTTCCAGAGATGCAGTCCTATTGGATTAAGAGAGAAAAACTGGCTGATACAATGCTTTAGGCAACACATCTCTGTGTGGCTAAAGGCTTTGGATTGCTTTTTGCACTGTATTCATATTTCCTTGTTGCTTTTCCAGAAACTCTCTCTTTAATTATAATTTACTGGGTTCACTCCATGCATGTTAAAAGCACATTACTATTTTGTAACTGCAGTGTATGAATTGTGTGCTGCTGTTTAAACAACACGCTGTGGAGTAGGCCAGATGTGGCTCCATTCATGTTAGTGTCACTGCAAATGTTTGTGTGAGCAGCTTGCAAGGTCTCTGACTTACAAGAATATCCAATCTATGATGAGTGGGCAGATGCTTTTTATTTTCCAGAAAAAAAAAAAAAAGTAATTAACTTTGCTAAGACCTTTAGAAATCGGTAAGCTGGAGATGGGGGAAGCTGAATGAGGATTTGTGAAGCACCACCAAACCAACGGGAGAGTCTGATCACATCATGAGTCTGATCAAGAGCAAAGGTCCTCCCAAATGCAGAGACTGGAATAGTCTGACCATTTTAAAAGTCAACTACAGTGCACAAGAAAGAGACTCTTTGCTGCTGTTCACAGTGTTCCCAGGGACCCCTCATCTCATCTTGTGGCTGTTGTGTTTCCTTACCTTCCTCTGGGGTCGCTGACACTTGTCCTCTTGTCCCAACAAGCAACAGCTCTCTAGCTCTGCTGAGGCTGCAAATATCTCTCTGACAAAGTCTCTTGAGATGGAACAAGCAGCTCTGCTGAGATACATGTCAACAGCACCCAAACAACTTAAAACCAGAAAAAGTCTGGGCTGCTCAGAAAATGGTAAATGGACTCTGTTGCAATCACAACAGCCACTCACCCTGTGCTGCTATGGTGTTTGCAGCAGGATTCCTGCCTTGCCAACAGACCCTGGTGTCTATGCCTTTCAGATTGATTTATCTCAAAACCCAATCCATTCTTCCAAGGCTCGTGGAGGCTTACTCCCTGAAGGAACATGCCATATGCTGCTGGTGCTGCACACATGCACACCTAGCCAGCAATAACCTTCAGACAAAATACTTGAGCAATACGATTCATCTGCAGAACTGCCAGCTGACCATGCTACAGTGGGCTGGGAAAGGGCTTTTCCGCCTTCAGCCACATGTGCAGAAGCCCCTTACAGTAAATGGGGCTCACTCTTAAGAAGGTGAGGGCTACGCCCAGTATTGCTCCTTATTATCCTGTAGCTTTTTCTTTCATTCAGCCTGCCCTAGAGTAGTCAGCCACATGTTTGTAGGGTAAGGTCATCTGCAATGATGCTGAAGGGGCCCAAACTCTTAGAAAATCATCACGATACCATTGTATACACAACATCTTGTGTGTCATGTTGTTCAGGTTTGGATCAACACTTTTCCTGCCAGGTAAACTTGGGGTTTGATTTGTTTTTCCTGTGTGATTTTTTTCCTATGGTTTAGAAGCCAAGTCCTGTCCACAAATCTGTTTGCAGTGAAATAAGAATGCCAGTATTTCAAATGGACTTTTCTTTGGCAAGAGGCAGACTCCCATGCTGTTTGAAGCAGGCTTCAAGGGTCCCACTATTAAAAGCCACAACTTCCTCAGTTTCTCTCCCCTTGCCTCTCTCTTTTTCCTTGTCTGTGTTGTGGCAGTAGTCAGAATTCAATTTCCATCCCAACCACGAGCTGCCTCCATGACCTTGGTCATCCTCTCTTTCCCTATTTGCAAAACAGCGACACGGCTTCTCTGCAGGATGTTGAGGAAGAGGACTACCACTCAGGTACATAAGACAGTCAGGTCCTGGGGCACAGGGGGACCTGTAAACACTTGATCTCATCTGACTCTCTCACCTCCATCCTTTCCTTCTCTTGACACGTAGCTTCTTCCTCCTGCTCATCAGCGAGCCCTGAGCCCCAAAGGGCCTTGATCTTCCCAAAATTTCTCATCTCCTCTGCCTCCTGCTTTCCCCGACCTCTGAAAAGGCTCCTTGCTAGACCTGTAGCTTCGTTGGCAGCCAAGGGAGGCAATAATTCACCTGGCCACCTTCACAAAGCATTTTGAGACCCTCGCTTGATCAATGTTATCTTAAAGGCCAAGGGATCTTGGGGGCAAAAGGGGAAAGGGGAAGGCAGGGTTTATGATGTATTTATTAATTCCAGACCAAGCAAGAAGCTTTCTGGTGAGAGGGGAACCAAATGGAGCATTCTTCCCATGCTGATATAATTATTGTGTTTATATTTGCAAACACAATAAAAAGTTTGGAATACAAATTGGCCTGAGGCTTGATCCAGGCTTATTTTTTTTTCCACTCTATCTCCTATTCAATTACTCTGTACCTCAGTGGTCCTGCCTTGCATATGCTGATTTACTGGTCAGTTTTATCGCTGGTGCTGTAATGCATCTCTAACAGGGGTTGTCATTGCTTGTGAGCATTTGAGGTAAGCTGTTTCCCAACACAACTTAAGAAACAGGTAATACCTACTTTTTTAAGCCGATATTTTACCTGAATGCAATTAACAAAAAGATTGGCCTGAAGCCAGGGCTTTACAAAGTCTTTGCACTGCTGGTATAGTGTCAGGATTTGCCTAGTCAGTGAACTGGAAGAGTCACAGTAGCAGGCCAGGCTTGCCCTTGTCCAGGAGGAATGTGGAAGCCCGGGGGATTCCCACACATCTCTCAAGCTCGCAAGAGATGGTGCTCCTCTTGCAAAACTGTGTTAGGATTTCCTTGTCCTAGACCTGCACTGAGCACACTTCACCTGCATTGAAGGAACTGGGTTGTTGGCTTATGGATGTTGAGAGGGTTTTGTGCCTCCATGAATGGGACAGCAGGAAAGCGACTGTGGATGCACAGGTAGTGACAGGCACAACAATAAACACTGCCAGCTCTGCTTGTGCCCTGGCAATGTCACACAGAAAGGGATTTTGGGGTTCTGGTTGACAGTAAGTTGAACATGAGCCAGCAGTGTGCCCTGGAAGCCAAGAGGGCCAACTGTGTCCTGGGATGCATCAAGCACGGCATTGCTACCCGGTTGCGGGAGGTGATTGTCCCACTCTACCCTGCACTGGTACAGCTCCACCTTGAGTACCATGTGCGGTTTTGAGTGCCCCAGAATAAAAAGGATATAAAACTACAGAGAGTGTCCAGAGGAGGGCTGCAAAGTTGGTGAAGGCTTTAGAGGGGAAGCCATATGAAGAGTGGCTAAACTTACTTGGTCTGTTTATCCAGGAGAAGAGGAGACTGAGGGTAAAACTCATTGCAATTTAAGTGCTTCCTTACAGGAGGAGGAGGAGCAGCAGGCGCTGATCTTTTCTCCCTGGTGACCAACGACAGGACTTGACGGAATGGCAGGAAGATGTGCCTGGAGAGGTTTAGGTTGGATATTAGGAAAAGGTTCTTCACCCAGAGGGTGGTAGAGCACTGGAACAGGCTCCCCAGGGAAGCAGTCATGGCTCCAAGCCTGACTATATCCAAGGAGCAGTCGGACAACCCCCTCAGACACGAGGTGTGAATGTTGTGGCTGCCCTGTGCAAGAACGGGAGTTGGACTCAATGATACTCGTGGGTCCCTTCAAGTCAAGACGTTCTATGATTTTGTATTAAAACACAGGGAAATAAAACAACAATAAATAAAAAAAATAAGGCCCAAAGTCGGTTGTTTCATTGCCAGTTTGTAACGCACTTGCCTCCAATGCAAGAGGACGCTCCCCCACTTCAGCCAGCGCCCCCCCCCCGCGCGCCGAGCCGCGCCGCCGCCACCAGGGGGCGCTGTGTCCACCCAGCGCCGCCGCAGGGCCCCGCGCCGCCGCCAGGGGGCAGCGTCCTCCCGCAGCCGCGCCTGGCCGGAGGGACACAGCGCGGGGGGGCAGAGCCTCCGCGCCCCCGAAACCCAGCAGCGAGCCCCGGAGCCCCCAGTGGTGGTGATGATGGTGGCGGCGATGATGATAATGATATTGATATTATTATGATAATAATAACAACAATAATAAAAATTATATGAAGCATATTATAATAATTATATTATTACATAGTATAATATTATAAATATAATATAATAGTATTTTTGTTACATATTATATATTATAATATACATTGTATAATATTATATAATTATAGCGATATATTATATTATTATAATAATTATATTATTAAATAATTATTTTTAATTATTAATTGCATTATAAATTATTTTATTCATATTATTATATTATTTTATTTACATTATTATAAATTAACAATTAGCAAATTATTATTTATAAATATTAATTACTTTAATATTTACAATTAATTATGATAATACTATTATAATTATAATAATAACAATATATTATTAATATTGTTACTGTTACTGTTACTGTTATTGTTATTATTATTATTCACAGAAAGGGTCATTGGGTGCTGGCACAGGCTGCCCAGGGAGGTGGTTAAGCCACCATCCCTGGAGGTATTTAAAAGATGGGTAGACAAGACACTCAAGGACATGGTTTAGTTGCAGATAGGAACAGTTGGACCCCATGATCTAAGAGGATCCCATCTTTTAAACACCTCCAGGCATGGTGACTCAGCCACTGTTCCAGTGCCTGATAATCCTTTCAGTAAAGAAGTTCTTCCTGATGTCCAGTCTGAACCTTCTCTGGTGCAGCTTGAGGCCATTCCCGCCCATTCTATCACCTGTCACTTGGGAAGAGACCAACACTCACCTCACTCCAATGTCCTTTCAGGCAGTTGGTAGACAGTGATAAGGTCTCCCCTCAGCCTCCTTTTCTCCACCCTAAACACCCCCGGTTCCCTCAGCTGTTCCCCATAAGGCTTGTTCTCCAGCCTCTTCACCACCTTTGCTGCCATTCTCTGGACATGCTCAAGGGCCTCAGTGTCATTCTTGTAGTGAGGGGCCCAAAACTGAAGACAAGATTCGAGAGACGGTCTCACCAGTGCCAAGTACAGGGGCAGAATCACTTCCCTGGTCCTCCTGGCCACACTGATACAAGCCAAATGCTATTGGTCTTCTTGGCCACCTGGACACATCGCTGGCTCATATTCAGCTGCTGTCGACCAACAACTGCAGGTCCTTCTCTGCCAGGCAGCTTTCCAGCCACTCTTCCCCGAGCCTGTAGAGCTACATGGGGTTTTTGAGTCCCGTGTGCAGAACTATGCACTTGAGCTTGTTAAATCTCATCCCGTTGGCCTCAGCCCATCGACCCAGCCTGTTCAGATAGGTTTGTAGAGCTTCCCTACCCTCAAGCAGATCGGCACTTCCATCTTAGTATCATCCTCAAACTTACTAATGGTATATTCAATCCCTTTATCCAGGAATTATATATTATGTGTTGTGTTGTGTTATGTTGCATTGCGTTGCATTATGTTATGTTATGTTATGTTATGTTATGTTATGTTATGTTATACATGGATCATTGTATTATTATTATTATTATTATTATTAAACTTAATCTTTGTAGCTGTTGTGGCCCCAGGTCTGAAAGAGGTGGCAATGATACTTAAATTTTAATTTGAGCTGAAATTAAGAAGTGCTGTCGCTCTGACTGAGGCAGCATGGATTTGTGTGGCGGGAATTAAACAGGATTGCTGCCAATTGTGGGGTATGGGAGAAGGAAATACGTTTGCAAATGGGGAAGAAAAGAATCACTGTAGCTAAAGCCAAAACAATGTGGATGGATCAGGGATGCAGCCTGGACATCAGGACATACGCCATGTGGGTAACACCTGCACAGACCCTGAAACATACTTTGTAGAAAGCAACATTTTGGGATGTTCATGGGCCAGACTGACAGGCATGGGGTCTCCTGGCTTCAATACCGGTAGAGGTCCTGCTGGAGCTCCTCTGAACAGTCCTCTGCAAAGGTTTGGTCCTCTGACCAGAGAAAATGCTTAATTTCCAGATTAAGAAGCATTTTAGAAGCATAGAAAAATGGAAGTGCAAATAGATTACCTCAAATATACTGCAAATGATGATCAGCAATTAAAAAATATAGGTGAAAGGCAAAGATGAGAAGTCAGTAAGATACAGTCACCAGAAGCAAACTGGCCCTGGAGTGGGTGAGGAAGAGCTGATGACCACCGTAACCCCAGCCTGAGTAGCTGGAGAGATCCCATCTGTGTGTGCAGGGTCAAAACTCTGCCTTGCAACTTTGAAATCAGAAAGGCTCTGTTTAGAGACACAGTTGCTTAGGGGACCCGTCTTTCTCCACGGTATTTCTCCAGAAAATATCTGATCTTTGAGAAACCAACTTCGAGAAACTTCCCTACAATTACAGAGCAGCTGGTCTACTCAGAGAAAGGAGCAAAACTGTGATGAGAGCTCTGCTGAGGTACATTCCCTGACAGGCTGGCATAAGAGCTGAATTCAGGGAGAGAGGGAGACATTGCATGGGGTCTGGGGAACAAAACTGAGTGATCAGTTCTCTGTTTGGACGCCAGGTGGATGTACAGCCTTACCACAGGCAGGACAGAGGTGGACTGGCCTTATGTGTTTTATGTGAGGTGAGAGTAGCAGGACCATTTCATAACCTGGTGCAGCTCTTCTTTCAGGAAATAAAAAAGCAACAACTCCGGCAGCGATGAGATAGAGACAGACAGCCACTGGAGAGGAGGAGCTTTGCGCTATGACTTCCATGGGACTGCAGGCAGGGGTGAGGGCTGCCTGCCATCCTGACATCCATCCCCCATAGGCTCAGAGACCACTTGGGTGAAAGCTGCATTAGGATCAGCTCCAATGTCATTTCAGCTTGTCCAGCGAGCTGGGTCAGATTCTGGAGGGTAAGAATTATTACGTCCTCCAACACTCGTGTGGTGTTCTTTAAATATCACGGTTGTGGGAAGAGAGATGTTGGGTGGCCTCATCCTGGTGCATTGAGCACAGCAGTACAACAAAACTCCTGCCTGGTCCTGTCTGGTTGGAGGAGACTGGCTGAATTTGCTGTACCCTTTGCAGGTAGCAGGCAAAAGCAGAACCCAAGTAGGTTCAGCATCTGCTATCTTTCATGGATGAAAATGACATCACCAGAGAAAGAGAAACCTGAGCAAGAGGCAAACTGAGTTGGTGGTACCAATCTATGGATAATAAGGGATATGAGGCCGACCACAGACTACAACCAGCAGAGAGGACAGAGTCTAGCTCATCTGGGCATCTGGCAATCTCTGCTGAGCTTCATTCTCCTTCTGAGACATGCTCAGGCTCGTTCAGGAAATGCCTGGATCTGTGGAGATGTCCAGATGCTTTGCACATGCAACAGAATACTGCAAAGCCATAAGACAGCTGCTCATGGTGGGGTTAGTCAGAGGCCCCAGGTGGGCATCTGAAAGTATAAAGACTGCTTAAGCCAGGCATATACCATAGAACATTGCTACTCTGTGGAGAAATGTGAGGTAAAGGGTGGTACTGGGAAAGGAAATCTAGCAGCATCCCTGCTCTGAAGCCATCAGCCTGTCACATTTGTAAGTAGAGATGATGTGAATATAGAAAGAGGAAATATCTGGGCTGAGAATGACCCATTCCCTGTGCTTCTTTGATGGGAACATTTTTGCTAGTTTGCCTTTGGCTGTTACTGAAATGTGCCTTCCGACAACGAGCAATGTGGTGAATAAGCCGTTGTAGACTGCACTCGACATTAGACTGGAATGAGAGAAAATGACATTGCCTGCTGTCTATACTGAAGCTTCATAAATCTTTTGAGCAATAAAGGACACAATCTATCAACCTACCTAAAAGCCCTTCTCAAAGGTAGTGCTAGTCAATCAAATGAGGCATACAACACAATAGGGTACCGGAGGCACTGAAATGCTTAGTACTTTTGGGTAAGGACAATCATCAGGTGCAAATGCAGCAGCAGATATTTTAGTCCTATCTACTGAGGGAAGAGAAAACACGAAGAGGTTTTTTTAAAAAGTACTAAGCGGTTTCAGAGAAAGTTCATCTCATTGAAATCCATATCCAGACTGGGCTCTTTTTTCAGTCACTGAAGATGTAGTCAATATTGCCAGTGGATGGTACTTAAAGTACTTTTCCAAACAAGCTCAGTACTTTGAAAATATTTCTTTCTGTTGGCTGTGCAAGGATTTGCAAGGAACTTCTTCATCTGTATACACTCGCACCATAGTTGTCTAAATGTCAGAGAAGGGTCTTCCTCTAAATGGTGTGTCCATGCTTGTTTTACAAGAAAAGACCTGTTTGGGCTGAAATACAAGAGTTTCTTTGGTAAAGACTTGGGGAGTCTGGTGAGAATTCATGTATTTAGTTGGAAAAATTCTGAATGTGCTGATCCTGATGTTCAGTTCCCTTTATGTCTCATTGATGACACTCACATGGACACATCAATTCAAAGGACAGCCAATTCCAGTGAGAGACTTACATTTATTGAAGACAACAAGCCTTTCTCCTTTTCTAACAATTTCTACCTGTCGGTCCTCCTCCCCTGACCATATTACTCCACCCATATCATGCAGGTTTTGATCCGATGAACATCAAATTCAACACAAGCACATGGTAAGCGGTGGGAGCCTGTGGTCCAGAACAGGGCTAGTGAGGAAGAAAAGTGCAATTCCCTTTCAGACAAAGTGAGTTATGTTGTCTCACAGCATCTCCTGAGGCCATACATATCCCTCATGCAGGGTGGTTTGCCTGAAATAGTAAATCACATAAACCTAAGCACATGAATCATCCTTCTACCCTTCAAACCTCCTAGGCTTTAAGTTCAGCATCTGCATGCTACTTTGTTGGATAAAGAATTAAATTAGCAAAGCATGGGGTTTGGATTACTAGTCTCAGTAGCAGCAGAGGGGTCAGTGCCGCAAGCGTTTATTCAGCTCTCTATTCTTCTGAGATGCTCCCAATTCAGGCTTCAATGTGTAAAGTCCTTTTGTAGAGAGATCCTTCTGTGGGTGGAGATATATTGTGGTCTGTGAAGGACTTTGTGTTGCTTTCAAGACACTAGAGACAATCTGTGAATTCCTTTACTTGCATTTGTGTGCAGTTACTTACATGCATAGACCCACTACAGTTGAAGGCTTGCCTATACTAGTGTGGGATTTACAGTCCCCAGCCCTTTATGAAGGCCTTACAGAGGTTGCAAAACGTTAAACGTTCTCAGCAGTTCTGGAGAAAAATGGCATTTCGTGGAATTAGCAAAACCAGGTGTTCTTCACTGTAAAACGCCTCTCCCTTTCCTTTGCTGCAGATTGATCTGTACTCCAGGGAAGAAGCAAGACTGTCCCGCACAATGGTTCTTGAGATGAACACTCCTCCAAAGGTGAAAATCAGCAGTGCTTGCTTTAGCCTAGGAAGTCTGTTGGATTAAGCGATGGAAGAAGACAAAGACAATTGTCTGTGGTGGGTTCATTCACTGTATGTGGTAAGCAAGCATTGGCTAACAATGCCACAGCTGCTTTCCCAACCCACACGCTGGTCATGTGTGGGTCCTCTTCAGCACAATAGAGAAGTGGACCGCAGCACTAGTTGTCTTTCACTCCATTGAAAATAGCTACAAAGCATTAAAGCCTGACTGAGTGAGAAGGCTCACTGAAGCCAGTGTGGGGGTGTTAAGAGGCACAACTGTTTAAAGTAACTGATTGGACAGAGGAAGGGTATTTGTAGATTGTTCTCTATCCAAAAGGGCAACATTAAAAGTGTTACACAATAGAAACCGTGTATGTGCAGTGCTTGTTGAGAATGAGTGACTGAGAGGTTTATTTAACGCATAATTTGTATTATTACCATTTTTCTTTTTACTCCTTGTCCTTTGCACTTTTGCATATGTATTTTATTTAAAATCCCAGGAATTATTTATGCAATTTCTGTCAGAGGTACTCTTGAAATCTTCCTACACTAGCAATCAAATGCCAGGGAATTTAGTCTTCTGGTCCTGGTTAAGGTGATTATGACAGAGTTAGTGAAATCATCACACATGCTGCATCTGGTCCTACATATACATACAAACAAACATGTATACATATACCGATACAGACACAGAGCCATTTTCTGCAGTGCATGTGAAAGCTTTCATTAAGAGAAAGTTCCTTGGAGCAGAAAGTGACTTTCTTCTGTGTTTGGCAAGGATATAATATGCTTATGGATACTCCACTGAAAATTGTTATTCTTAACAGTGCTGACTTGCAGTGTATTAATAATGAAAAAAACAGTAGTATCATCAAGATAGCATGCAATCGCATCCACACTTTTCTTTGTTGTTTCTGATCTGTAGTATTGGGTCTAAGACTGTAGGCTCTTCTCATATAAGGTTTGCATACTGGTTTCAAGGCATGTTTTGTACACATTCTGCTGCAATTTGAGGCTCACTGTTAGGAAGCTTTGACGGGCTTATCAGCTCCGATCACCTGCACAATGCTGCTGCTACACAAAGAGGCTCTCTCTTAAGTTTACTTCATGGTTATTATCTCTTCTATACTGTTAGCTCTAAAAATAAGAATAAATGGAATTCCCAGTTTCCAAAGTCAAAGACAGCGTGGATTGATATTGCCGACTGAAATGCAGTGAGACTAAATCAATAACATCTGCAATAAGGCATAATGAAGACAAAATTATATCTCAGCTTTCCCGAACAGCTGCGAATCTATTTTTAATGATCCTCATTTTTGGCAGTCAGCTAAACAACTTTTAAAATGTCCTCGAAAATGGATTGTTAAGTACATCAGCAATGCAGAACACTGAAATACCATTAATTGCAGCTTCTTCTGTGTGGTCTGTAGTATTTGGCACAAAAACACCTTCAGTCTATAGCTAGACTTGAAAACATATGCGGCACCCTACTGTAGTTAGGAAAAAAGAAATTACTTTAAATAGGTGACTTAAAGAGTAATGCAGTGTGATTGCTTCCACTGGTCTGTATTTTTTTTTAGGTAGGGCTTTTAGGGAAATTCTATCTGTTTTCACAGGCTTGCTCTACCACTCAGTGATACCTCTCTGTATGATGACAGCTTTATACATTGATAGCCAAACTCCTGGGCTTAGCCTCTCAGGCTCAGCATAGCTTCTTGGTCTGAAAAGGCTGGAAGAGTCAGCTTTCTTCCAGCACTGATGTAGTTCCTCACAGCAAGATTCAACACGGCATTTTTCTTTTTGTTTAAATGCAGAGTATACAGTGACAGTGGAGGTGGTGAAAGAGAGTGGTGGACTGAGAGGTGCATTTTGTTATTCTTTGTACTAAGTCACATAGGTCATGCTCATCTAGGGAGAACAATGTCTCCTGGTAAAGCACAAAACGGGAAAAGGGCTTCCCAAGGGATCTGCTCACGGTGATGCTGTGCAATGTGAATCAATGAGGTTACTATGGGGCTGTGATTATTACTCATCTTGCATGGTGATTTGAACAACGCTGACCTCCCAATCTGCTGAGCTTTGCTCTTCCTTATACCTAGCAATGAAACTGAGTTCACGTATTCCATTTCTCTCTGGTACAAAATTAATCAATATTGCTGTTCACACTCCACCCCATTGCCCCACAAGCTGCATGCTTCTTTCCTGATGTACGTAAACTCCAGATATAGGTCTCCATGCTGTTCTTTGGAAGCCTCCAGCTGAATTCTCAGGACAAACATAGTTTCTTTGGTCAGCTCCTCTCTGCTCCCTGGGAAAGACTGGTGGTGAGTCTTGACACTGCACCACACTCCCAGCAGTGGGGTTGGTGTGATGGAGCATGCTTATTTCAAAAGGAACATGTAAATGGTCACCAGAACCATTCAGCAGAACCTCACTTGTCTACGTATACTGGTGATGTGGTCTTCTGTTTGAAAATATTCGGTAAGTACTCAGACACTGGAAATGCACACCCAAGCTCAGACTTCTTTCGCATACATTTGGGAATTGTCCTTATGACATCTGTATTTACCCTTCCTCTCTGCTCTGTTGACCCAGCACCTCTCTTGAGGAATTTTAGCACATGCCTTGTACTGGTGTGCAATTAAGCACTTTTGTGTTGATGTCAGTTCCACGCTGGGTAGGCCATAGCAGGCTTCTGGTCTTCTTATTTTCCTTGGGTGAAGCTTTGTTAAAGTAAAAAAAACTGGTCAGCAGGTCATCTACTTTTACTTGCAGTGTGCTTTATTTTCACCACAGAATGTGTCTGATTTTCAATTTCATCAGTTTCCAATTCCTACTTCACACTGCTCCAGTGTCATTCTGCTCACATTTTGAGAAGGGTGTTTCATGGCACAGAGAGTGCAATGCTCCTGAAATGGCTCCTCAGTAGAAAAAGTACTGCATGTTTGTCTTCCATGCTTATCTTAAAAATCACAGCAGAATAAAAATACTCTTTGCCGGGTGGGAGGGAACATTAATCTCTGCAGCCTGTTACTCTGAATCCTTGATGCCTTTGTCTATCTCTAGATATCTAAGAGCTCTGTTTGTATGTTTCAAAAGCAGTTGCTATGGTCTAAATTGATTACGCAGGTTAAGGAGAGACCACACAGTGCTGTGTTATATGACTTTTACTTTTGCTCCTGTTAAACGCAAGTTTTCCACTCTCTGACTGAGCAAAACCAGCATAAGCGTATATAGCTGTTGTTTCTGAGTGGCAAAACACTATAGCTTCCCACAGATGGGATATTTTTAATAAGCATCTAACAACTGATCTGGTTACCCAGCAATTGAACCCCTCTGTCTGTTGTCCCCAGGCATTCTTTCACGACAACTAGATGGGATTGTTTGTTTGTTCTGAAGAGTACACAAATGCTCTTCCACTCCCCTCACTCTACCCTTATGTCAGTTGGAATCCCAATTTGCTTTTGCGTTTTATTTTTCTGTTTACCAGTAGCAGTTTCCTCTGCAAGCTTTTTACTGTGTCTCCATTTCACGATGCATAAACAAGATGCTGCCATTTGTAATAACTTCAGTCTTTTTAATAGGAAATTAAAAACACACCCTGAAATTCCTGCATGAACATACAACCATCTAACTGGAAAGAGAGCATGTTATATATCAGGGGAATGATAATTGATGTATTTGGGAGGAGAGGAAAACAAAACTGTTTAAAGACATTAGGCTGCACATATGATGTCTCACAGAGGAGCATTACAAGATATAGTCTATGGATGAGAGTAGCATCCCATCGGCACCAGGGAATTTTAATGAAGAGAATGAAATTCTCATCATGTCTAAACCAGAAATTAACATGCATCACTTTTTTCTTCCCATGGCTCTTACTGCCAGCTTCAGCTATTTTGAAATATTTGGGGCCAAAGCAGGAGCAAATCTCTAGAGGGAAGAAAGCTATTAACATCACCAATAGTTCACAACACAGCTTTGTTTCTTGAAAGGCACAGACACAGCAGGAGGTGCTTTGTGCAGCTACATGATGGCTGCACGACTTTGAAATAATGGCCCCTGGAGGCCTGAGCCTACAAACCATTTCTCATGCGACTGAGAGACCTCCGAGTTGTGTTAGAGCTCCCTGTGAGAGCCAAGGCTAGCTGGGTGCCATCCTCATTGCCGGCACTGAGGGCCACTGGGGTCAGTAGGAATCCTCAGTGACCTGACAACCAGAATTCCGACCAGGCTGAGAAAAAGCATTTTATTAGATGGGCTACACCGTCCAAGAGACTTTTGACTCATGGCTAAGCCTGCGGTCATGCTATCTGACAAAGAACTTTGGTTATTTGTTATTTTTTTGACAAAATAGTCTCAAACAAACACTTTTCTGCTGTACCCGTGTTCAGTGCAACTGAGAAGAGACGGGGGTTTTAGTGAAATGCAAAGTCATATGATTATGAAGAAAGGTGGGATGAAAAAGAGACTCTTTAATTTAGTTCTTGTTCCAAAATTTCCTACCAATCTTATGAACAAATCTGAGGCTCTACAGGGTAACATTGATACCAGCACAGTTAGCTGTTTAATATAAGAATTTGCTATTCCAGATCTGAGACTGCCAACCTGTCTCCAGTAAAGCATGTGCTCTCTTTCAACAGACCAAAGCACTTGATTTATTTGGTGCAGATAGTTATAAAGGGCATAATTTATTTGCATACCTTATTTGTGTGTTAACTGCTGTTGATTTTCCATCCAGATTTGCCCTTGTAAGAAAAATATGTGGAAATTCTGATCGTCAGGTCAAAATTAACAACAATAATACACTGCTCATTGCAAACTGGTAAATAAAGAGGAGTCAGACATACAATATGCCCGTTGCACATGGAAAATGATATGTAAATAGTTCACAAAAAAAATGTCTGAAGAGCTTTTTTCCGAGAATATATATGTAATTGTAGGATCAAAATGTTCTGTATGGAAAGTGGTTTCCTTTATGTATTTGTGTGTCATATCCTTATACAGTGGAGGCTCAAAACACTTGGCTTAGTTCCTGTTCCCTATCAAATTATATAATCTCATAAATTACTTTTCCTCAACCTTGTCCCCCCAAAAAATCTATTTCAAATTAAGGCTTTATTTTAACTTAAAAGTCAATTCAGCATCTGCACCTGCTCTTCAGCACAGCTTCCAATTTTGGTTATTCCTTATAATTATTTCCTTTAATTTTTAAATATTTCCTTTTTCTGCATGAGAGATCCACATAATCAGTAAAGGAAACTAACTGAATATATGGGTAAGAGAAAATGATTAGAGGGAAAGTGGTGTCAAGTTAACACATGGTGCAAGCATAATAACAGAAACCCATTGTTCAGCTGCAGTAGGAATATGATTGTGTGTGGTAAGCTACAAATTTCCACTCTGTTTGGGAAAAACATGAGTTTTAAATCTTAAGTGTTGCTTTTAATTTAGTATACTAAAAAATTTACCTTACAGGAAAGTAAGCCAACCTTTCATTTAACTGTGCTTACCTATAATCCCAATAAAAAAGTCAGGTACTTGGGTTTTACTTTGATAGCAGGGTCTGTGTTAGCAAACAAGACATATTTGTCCTTTTATGCCACTTTAATTTAGGACAGCTACTGAGATTTCATGTCAAAATAGCATGGTAGGAACATGTCATCAAAATACCTGGTGTGGCTGGAATGACCATGTAATCAAACACACTGTGATTGAAAAAAAAATTAAAATAAAATAATTGGTGCTTAATACTGCCAAGAGGAATGTTAAATGTGATCTACCTAAAAACTTGTGTGTTGTTAAATAAGAATAATAATTAAAAAAACAGTCCAGGATATCTGTGTTCCTTCATGCCTTCATGTTTCTGCTGGTAACTCTGTGGTTAAGTGAAGTAATGATTGATTTTGAGAGAATTATAGCTATTATAAACTGTAATCAGCAGAGGATGAGAATAATTACGCAGAGAAAGGGGAAAAAAGCTGAAACATGGCTGAGCAATATTCTGATTGATGGCAAAGTCATTTCCTGGCTGTTAATGACTGATTTTTCAACAGTCAGCACAAGCGCTAGCCCTGTGGGGGAAAAGGGAAAGGAATGGTCATGTTATAAAGAATACTACTGTCCTCAACTTATCGTTTTCATTAGGAATGGGTGAGCAGGCTTGGAAAAAACCTGCCGACCATCATTCAGGACCATCTCTGTGTGACAAGCCTGCAGCTTGGAGTGAGAATTTTTGCAAGGGCTCTGAGCTGTGCTTTTGGTTTGCTTGTAAACGCCCAGTGAGCCTTCATCCCCTTCAAGCTCCTGAACCCTCAAATCCCACCAAACCCTTTAGGAAGAAACATATTTCTGATATTACAGGGCATGAGCAGAGCAGTACAGCACATAACACAGATGTCCTGTCTCAGTGAGACATTTGGAAAGTCTATCTGATTAGAAAAGTTTTGTGTTAATGAAAGTACAGTTGGTCCATCAGTTGCCTTCGGCATTTTGGTGTTCTCGGATTATGCAAGTACCGGTTCCTTCAGCCTCAGGCTGGTCAGATGTTACACTTCGTGTCCTGTCTCCAAGATTCCCTTTTTGATAGCTTACATCTGCTCTCCTGCTATCCTCAGACCTCTCTTGTTTTGCTCTCAGGAGAAAGGCATGTCCCCTCCAGAAAGGCTAATTACCTGCCTTTCGCCACATTTCCGTGTGCGTGCACATGTGCTGGCGATATGTAGACAGGCCACAGTGAGTGAGCACTGTGGGGGGTGGGATGCTGAGCAAAAAAACAATCGCTCTGATCTTACACAAGTCTCTGAAGGAATGTCTGATGGGGGTGCGTGTGTGTTTTCAAGTCCTAAAATACTTTTAATTTCTGTTTAATGCTACGTGAGGCCATGGAGTGGACAAGTCTACAGAGCAGTGGGCTCCAGTTGACAGCCTTGTGCTCTCTAAACTGTGACACTTCCAAAAAAAAAGAGACTAATTTATCTTATCAGCCACAACCATAAAATAGGGAAAGGGTTGGAAATAGATTAGAAACATAAAGCTGAGAGAAGCAAGACAGCTGCCATCCAGGAAGGGACAGACATTGCCCTGTGGGGTTCTGCTGACTTTGAAGAAACTTGTGGATCATTTACTGCTGGCTCCATGAAGCGTCTCCTGTCACGAGAACCCTCACATCAGGTTTTGGTATCCAGAGAATCTCCATAAACATGCTTTTTCATATCCTCCGTTTATCTCTTGGTTAAGATGATATAGGCACTGAATTCCAAGAGCGAGCCATATACTGAAGCATACTGCTTGCCTGCCAGCCTGAACCAAATGCTTCTAGAGGCAGTTTTCCATCTGTCCAAGAAATTATGCCTAGTGCTTATGGCTGATTTTGAAGTGTCATGGAAAAACTTGGGTGGTGGGTTTCAATTAATTAAAAAAATCCAGACTGTCTGGAGTTTACAGTATCTCTTCTGAAGTCTGTAATACCAGCTTGATATGAGGGCTGTCTCACTGATTTTAGTGGAGTTATACCAAGTGGTGAAAACAGATGGAGTGAAGAACGCAGTTAGCAGCTGTATCTCCTCCCAACAGCAGGTCAAGTGCATCGCAGCAGCCAACAGTACCAGAAAAGAAGGGAGATCAGCAGAATAAACGTTAGAAACATGAAATGTCTGTAATTCAGACTAGATAGGATTGGGATTCTTCATTAGGGACAGTAAAAGAGACAAACGGAGAGAAAGATGAACTACTTACAAGTGGTGTATACAGTGGAGTCATAAATCCTAGTGGCTCACTCAGAGGCTCAGTGAAGAGGTTGCTGCTTTCCTCCTCTTTAAGTCCTCAGGCAGTGCCTCTGAAATCTTCATTCTGTCTCGGGACCCTGCAGAAAGACAGGACAGAATATCTTCTATTTTTCTTCAAGCCAATTTACTGGTAACATAAATCTGTGTTTAGCAGACTCTCTTCTTTGGAGATGCTGGCAAAGATTTGAATGAATTTGGTGGGATAGAGGATTCCTTTCCTTTTTTTCCCCCCTTTTTCTTTTATTTTTCTCATGCTTATTTTATGGATATGATCTGAGAGTAAAATACCGAGCAATGTGTGTGTCATGGGCAACTTATTGAACTTGGTACTTTCAAGAACTTTTTCAGAAGGCAGGAGGAAGCACACAGTCTAGGATTAGAGTGCAGCAGTTTGCCTCCTAGATATATATTGGTCCAGACATTTTCTTTCCTACTATGGAGTATATTTGTAGCAAATGTTGCCTGAGATACTTTGAGAAAATCATGCTTAATTGGAAGCCCGTGGATAGTCCAGTTGGTTTCAGTTTCTGTGTTTAATAACGAGCGTGTACCTAAAGTCCTTGCTGAACCTGAAGAATCAGCAGAGGTGAAAGGTACCAGGCTGATACCATTGTAGACTGCAGTTTTTTGGTTGCAGGAAAGGTAGAGAGTGCCTGTTCCCCATGCCTTCCCTGGTGGCTGCAGGGTAGGCCTGAGCTGGGTTCACCTGGGCTCTCACTTTGTTCCTTCACTTTGCCTGAGGATGTCATAGCCATTTCTCCTTGTCATTTTCATGTCCCACCTGCAAAATGACTATGCTGATATGATCTGTGCCTCATGGCCCTGTGTACCCACAATTAGACTGAGATGCCTAAAAACATTGTGCTTTTCTGCCTTTCTCTTCACGATCAAAGGTGCCTCTCAAGCTTTCCTCCTCCTGCTCCTGCTGGGACATGAGGACTTAATGTCTGCACCATGACTGCAGGGCTGCAACTCAGATGTGGAGAGGGTGGAGTAGAAGAGGAATGAGGTTTTGGAGACAGTGCAGAAGGGCACTGCTGTAAACTTGCTGCCTTTTAGTGAAGATCTCAGGACAGCTGACAACTACCATGGAAAATGCTTACAGACAGTGATTTCTACCAGGTCCTTTGCCTTCTTCCTCAGCAGGAGTCTTCTTAGTCATAGCCCATTCCCTGATTTTGGCCTTGGCTATCCACATCCTTCTTCTAGCCACATCCATCATTTCATCTCTAGAAGATGACCTGCAGGGCACCTCCCTCCGTCTTCCAGCCACTTCCAGAGGACAGGAATTAACAAGTGGGCTTCTTGGGACTGAGCAGGTCTCGCAGGATCTGGAAACACATTTTTTTCAGTCCACTCAGAAAATCATATGCCTACTCAGATATCCAACCAAGGACACAGGAATCTAAGTTTAGACCTCTTCTTTTCCCCTTCTTGCTTTGAAAACACTGGCTTCAGTTGAGAAAGTTTTAGGTAAGCCTTGGGTGGAAAATGTTTTGCAAACCAGTCCCATTGATTGGTTTCAGCCAAGGGCACCTCTGGAAGCCAGAGGGAAGCTGGGTTTGCCAGCAAAACTATCATGCATTGCCAACTGCCACGGTGTTTTTTTATCTGGCCACTTATTGACTGAAAACTGGGTCAAGACCCATACACAAAAGATATATCTGTTTCATGAGAAAGGGCAGCTTAATACTTGTACATCAAGTAAAAGAGCAGCAAGCTTGCTGGGTTTTATTTTCCCTTGTTTCCCACCTTTTGAAAGGAAATAATGAATAATGGTTTCAACAATCTGAAACATAACACTGATGGCTAGATCAACAAACAGGCTAGCAGAAGGCCATGCTGAGTGGGGGTGGACTGACAGCCAAATGCTCTTGCCTCAGCAAACATAGCTGGTGAAACTTCATCATACAACCCCTTTGGATGCCAAATGTGTTCACAGAGTAAATGAGGCAGCTGGGTTGTTCCTTTTCAGGAAATGGCACAGGAAAAATTTCCTACTGTAGGTGACAGGCAAAGAAGCTGTCATGGGGGAATGTACTGCAACTCTGCACTGAAGCCCAGATTGCCAGAGATGAAACTTCACCCCATGCATTCCCGCTACTGCTCAGATGTTCCTCCAGCTTGACCTGCTCTTCTCTTGCTCTCTGAACAAGTTTCTTGCCAAGGTTTTCTCAAGAATGCTCTCAGACAACAAACAGCAGTTTGTTCTCTTACACGGGGGCTTTTTCACCCCTAAAAAGCCTTTTATGTCATGAGTGCAGCTTCCCACTGGCAATCCGCTTCAAGAACAGACACAGAAAAATGAAATCAGGAGATAACACACAGTGCAGTGTAATGAGGGCACCAGCGTGGAGATATTTTTACATTTTGTTAAAAAGTGCCAAATAAATTCTCTTCTATAAAAGTGTCAAGAAAACAATTTAAGGAGAAGAGAAGAAAGTTACAGCGTGAGTCACTGCTCTATACATTCTGGAAACTATAATAAAAATAAGCAACTCCCCCAGAGCTGTAATCTCTTGGCAGTACACTGCTTACTAAGTAGTCTACAGGACAAGGCTGGGAAAGAAGTTACCCATTTTGTGTATAGCAAGAGCACTAATGCAGCATACAGGGTACTAATGCCAGCTACGAGGAATCATGAGTGCCCATCCCATCCCATCCCATCCCATCCCATCTGATCCTTCTGCCGTTCTGGAAATTTGCTGCCTCATCTGCCCTGCTAAGAGGTCAAGATTTTAGCGTATTTTTCTCATGATCTAGAATGCCTCATGGGAGCCAGCCCAGCTTTGTGAGATTGGCCACAAGATAAGTGCGCAAGCTCAGCAACAATTCATGAGTCCAAAGGAAGCTGCAGTGAATGCCCTGCTCATGGGATTCCACTTCACCTTTAAACCTTCATCCCCCAGCAATAATAGAAGGTTTTAAAAATACTGTACTGAAAAGAAGCTTGATTCTGCTGTAATAAAGTCTCTGGATAATTTGCTTTTCACTCAGGTCCTTTAGTTAGAGAGAAGGGGAGTCAAGAACACCGTGTCTGCAGTTTTAATTTTGGATGGCCAAGGGTAGGCTTGTTACAAAAATATTTCTGACAAGTATGCTTGCACAGTGAAAGCATCTAATATGGCCAAAAGAAGCAGGGAAACAACTCCTTTGTACAGCTTTCTACTTCTTTCTTTTTAGTGTTGAAGTGACAAAACATATAATAAGTTACATCTGGCTTGGTGAAATTTTACATGTACAAGAGTTGGCTCAGAAATACACTTTACCTGAACGTCATGGCCAATGGCCAAGCTAAATAAACCCAATTAATATTAATTTCCCTTACCCCTTCCATTCCTTCGCTCATAAACAGAACCACCTCTGGGACTTCTGGTGGTAAGTTATCCTTGTAGTGTCTGTTTTAACTTGGCTACTATATTGACAACATGTTATTTCACTCTGAGTATTTTTCCTCTTTCTTTGCAAACTTATAAAGCTCCAGAATCTTCACTGCATCTCTGTAACTTTTCTTTTGTAAGAATAGTTCAGTCTCTTTTATACTAGTTCATGCTTAGGTATAAATACAGTATAATCTAGCTTGTGGGATGTGACCTAAATTGTAAATATTTGTTATGTTTGGGGTAGTATGTGACTTGAATGGATATGAAGATATTCAGCAAATAAATCTGTGTTCCAAAGGAGAAAGAATAATTTATTACCCATACAACACAGAAAATGAAGTCATGATACAGCCACACCTCAGCATCAGCTCTCGTACATTTCAAGAGTGTTCTTACCGAGGAGAATTCTAACTGTAGTATTTCTTTATGAAAGGTCTTTTCTAGGATGAGTGCTATGATTATGGCCTGAAGCTTTTATTGATTATATTCTCTGTGAGGTTCGTTACCAAAATAGTTGAGCAAACAGTTACAGATGTGAACTCCCTGCGCTATTCCTCCTGTTTTTCTCATAGAAACATTGTACCCTGAGACTCCAGACTCTCTTTTTTTCCTCTGTGCATTGCGAACAGGACCTGGCTTGCTTGATTTGGAAAGCAGCTTGTGCGCTAGCAAATGTGCTTTCAGGATGGAGGTAGCATTTTAGTAACATGGATCAGGTTTATTCAGCTGTCTCTTCGGATCTGGCTGAGATTGGGAGCCACAGGGCTTCCAGTGTCTACAACATTCATCTTTGAGGCCACTTTGCCAAGGCTGATCACTTTGTTACCATAGCTGAGGCCAGGGGACAACATGCAAGAGAATATTCTTGATGTTAATAAAAGACACTAATGAAACATTCTTGATGTTAACAACAACAAAAAGAAAGAAGATGAAGGGGCAAGGCTGACAAAAAGAGCAAAGAGAGGAGAAACTTATTAAGAAACCTCTCGACCTTGTTGGTTTGTGTGGCCTGGGAAGCTGAGACATAGACATGTGCTGTGACCAGCATCTGCCAGTACTTAGTGATGAGCAGTGAATAAACACATTGGGACACAGAAATTGTTGCAAAGACATTTCTAGCTGTGGACAAGATGAAACTTTTGGGTTTCCACTGTATCTGCTTTCTTAGACTGTTAGTTCACGGAAAGGGCATATGCTAGACCGTGGGTCTGATCAGACTTTTCTTCTCAAGGGGAGACACAGATGACATTGTTTAGCCTTGGTGTAAGTGGCTGAAATAACAAACCCAGTGAAACTACAAACCCACTTTGTGTGATAGAGCCCTGTGGTAAAATGTCTGCAGAGCTTTAAAAATACAACAGAGAAAATGGAAAGCTTCTGCCACATAATCAAGACACTGATAATTTCAGATCAAGTTAGAGATACATTTCATGCATAAAGAAAGATACATTGCTATAGAGAATGACTGCATTTTCCGCTAAGGGAATTTATACTTTACCTAATAGCTGTGACATGAAACCTTTTTGCAAATCACCCTGTCCAGACACTGAAAGGTATTTTGCAGAAGGACAGAGCACCTGCAGAAGCTGTCAAGAATTGATGTGCCTTTGCCTCAAGTCAAAGAATTATGTATTGACTCTCAATGTGATTAGGATGGACTTCTGCCCAGAACAGAAAAATTGGTTCTGAATGAAAATTGCTCTTCAGAAGTGGCTCTTCGTTAATGACATTATTGTTATTTTATTTTAATGTAATTAGGGTTATGTTCTTAAATCATAATTGTCATCGTTATACTTTCCTTAAGTCAGCATAGCATTACATTTAGTGATTTTAGTAATGACGCAAAAGCGTTGTGAATCTCACCTGCCACGGATAGTGCCTTCTGTTTCTACATAATTTGATCGTGCTTGGAACAGAAATTGTCCTTGAGGTGCCTCAGAAATGTCCTGTCTTGATCATAACAATTACTTGAGATTGAAAAGCCATCTGGTTAAAATCAGGTTTTCTTAAGTACTTTATGTACCTTCTTTATAACATACTCCTGCTTCTCCCCTGAAAAATTAGAACAGCTGACATGTTTAAGCATTTTTCTAGTCATACGGTTTAACAAATTGTTTTTTAATAGCTGCTCTGGGCAATGAACTATTCGAGTTAAGCCTGTGGTGACCATTTCATGCAGCATTGGGATGTTGGCTAATGAATCTCTCTGTTCCTAGGACCCTGGGAGCCAGGGAAGAGCTCACCAGACAGTCCCAGAACATACAACGCTAGGTGGATTTTAATGCCTTGAATGAAAGCAGATTAGCAGGATACTGTGGAAAAGCTGACCTTCCTGTCTTAAGAAATGAGGATAACACAAGCGATAAAAGAAGAAAACCTCTATGTTCACTCATCCTCTCTAGTAATGTAGTAATGCTGCAAGAAAAAGCCTAGCCTTCAATTCAATTTCAGTCACTCACGCATATTTTACAAATGACATCACCCTGAAGTGATTAGAAAATTATAACTGGGGTGTGAACTCAAGCTGAATTTTATGGACTTTTCACTGTGTCATAAGGAACAAGAAATGAGGTGACTCACGTCATCCTTCAACAGGTCTCCCAGTGGGTTTTTGTATCCTATGTTTCACCGTGGCTAGTCATCTTTCAAGCCATGCCACAGCAGATCAAGTGGAAAGGAGACTACGACTGGCATGTGAGAGCTAGTTTGGCTGGGGAGGTGAGTAAA
Organism: Cuculus canorus; assembly: GCF_017976375.1. Taxonomy (NCBI): domain Eukaryota; kingdom Metazoa; phylum Chordata; class Aves; order Cuculiformes; family Cuculidae; genus Cuculus; species Cuculus canorus. Next base: position 126,176,370 of record NC_071402.1, read on the forward strand.
GGGGTGGCACATTTGAGTAATGAGATCGGTGAGGTGCCACAGCAGCCCAAGCAAGCACAGATCAATGGTGAGTTGACCTGCAATGAAACCAACTTTAGTATAACCTCACCGTTACCCCGCCCTTCAAAAAATATGTTCATTAGCCTTCTTCCAAAGTAAAAGGGAAGAAAAAAATAAGCAATTTCAATTTTCCCAGTGGAAAGAGGTTAGGAAAAAAATCAGAATTCTCACACTTTTGTGCTGTGATAATATCTGTGCTTCCTACAATGGGCTTGGAGATCAGCTTTCTGAGTGTGGCACCGTCAGCAGAGGATGATGTCAGCCACTTTGAGAAATGCCAGGTCAGGTTTCTATCACAACTCACTGTCTTGTAAATATGTTTAATTTCTGTTTTAGCAGAGTCTGTGTTCTAGCAGAAATACAGAGGTCTGTACATTTATCCTCCACAGAAGTCATAATGCTTCTGGAGTTTACAGACAGGTGTTACAAATATCTCCCTCCAAGCCTCAATCGCTGTGAAGTTCACTGTCATCTGGCAGCAGAAGACATTAATCACTACAGAGAAGAGCAGGCTAATGTTTCTAAGCCAGGCAGGGCTTATATTTGCTTCCCAAATAGCTTACCCTAACAGTTCTTTTTATTGAGATTGATTCCCCATATTTTGCTAGTTTGGGGATATAGTCCATTTATATTTATCTTGTACTGTAAAGCTAATAATTGACATTGTTATTGTAGTTATTTTATGACCCAATTTCTTAGTACCCAAGGGTGGTTTTATTACTCCCCTTTTGGCCTTTCCTTTAGAGTACTGAAAGTATACAGGGGCCAGGGGGGAAGAAGTGTTGTACACACTTTGTAAAGAAATTCATTGGCTGATTGGTATTATTTCTTTGTTTATATCACTCTTATTTCTCTTACTTCAATTCTGACTAGAAAGCTAACCATCCACACGAGTTGAAGGATAGCCTGAAGGAAGCTCTAGTTTAATTTCATGCTCTCCATATCACCTATATAAAATAAAGGATAGCCAAAATCCCCCATCCCACAGATATTTGGTGACAGAGACCTTACACAGAGGATTATGAGAGGGAAAGGTTGGCCACTCTCATCCTGCTAAGGAAATTTCCCATGCTGTAAGTAATTCCCGGAGAGAAGTTCTCCCAGGTAGCGTGGAGTAAATATGACAGTACAGAACTGGGTGAGGAAGGATTAGATGATACCCTGTTTCTTACTCTTTGCATTTGATTTAGCATCACTTCATGCCTGCAAAATACGATATCCATAATTGCAGGTTGGAACATAACTAATTCAGAGAAAAAAAATTTCATCCAGAAAATTAGGAACCTTCAGAGACTCTAAGGCAAAATGGCATAAAGTTGGTCTCCCATTTTGGTTTTGCTGGTGAGTCTGTGGGCTGATGACATCTATATTGCTAAGATTATTCTGAAATTCTCCTAAAACTCACGATCCAGTTGAGACTGACACATGTCTTCATTATTGCTTGTTAGTGCAGAATAGTGTGAAAGATGAGCCAATTGCCTGGGCCCCAAGGCTTCTCCAGCAAGTGAATTGATGGTACCAATCAGAAAAGACCCCAGATTTCAGGGCTAAGAAGGACACTATATTATTGAGTCCAACTTCCTGAAAAACACAGGCCATAACTTTTACTCTGTTACTTGCATCTTCATAATATCTCCCTTGTCACAGATGGACGATTAGGCAAGAAGCTGGAAAAAGAAAGGGAAGCAGATATAAGGTCCTCTTCCATCAACTGAAAAGCCCAGTGGAGCAACACATCTGGTAAGCCTATCTAGGTGTCTTTAAGTCTCAGACACCATTAGTTTGGGATGAAAACAGCCTGTCTCAAGAATATTGAAATCCTGTTCATGATGAAGTCTCAGAATGGCTGTCAGCTTTGGTGTTTTGGAGGCAGCGTTTCCTGGGACTGAAATTATTCCTAGCCTGGGAACTGGACTTGGGAGAAGATTCCCTCTGTAGCCTGTGATAATTTAGGGGACCTGTATATGTCCCATGAATGGATTCTCACTGTTATTTATATAAATTTCATTCCCTGAGAATAATATTTGTATGGTTCCTTACGTTTTGTGGTGTTTAAGACAAACAGTGGTGGTCACAGATGTCCTTTGTAGGACTGTGTCTCAGTCTCTTCAATGGCCCCAGCTGTCTGAGGCGTAGCACTGTAAACCAGAGTGTTCCTGAGAATGGAGCTGAGAAACCAACCTTCAGCTACAGACAGTGTGTTGGGCTGTTGGTGCCTGGTCCAAATTCTTCCACTATTCAGAGACAAGAATGAACAGCCAAGGAGTGAGCCTCATAGCTCTCTCTAAGCACATGTTGAGCCTACGGGGACCAAAGAGGAACAGCAGGACTTGTGCATCCAGTCTGATGTCTAGTTGACGAGTCTGATAAAATAGATTTTCTTTTTCATCTCATGATAAAGCTCTATCCTTACTGGGAAGCTTTGACCTTGTGAGTCTTTCCAGGAAATGACTGCCTTTGATGAGATTTCATCTGGAGTCATTCACCCCTTAGATAAAGTCACAAAATCCGACTAACTTCATTTTTAAACATGACTACTTCTTTCCTTAACATGTTTGTATTTATCAGTTTATATATTTCCTCCAACTAATTTTTCTTAGACAAGAACCTAAAAATGTCTTTAATGAGAGCTACAGGGCAATTTTTGAAGTACCAAAAATAAGTATTTTCCTTCAAGTCTAATTAATTTGGATACTAGAAAAGTATTTTTTTCCCTCATGTGATTTTAAATTACTGAATTTAAACAGTACATTATATCTGTTCTTGCCAAACAGTAGGCCCTTTGTTCTCATTCTTATAATGTGGATTTTTTCCAATGGCAGCAGTAAGAAGGAATAAATGTTTCAGCATATCTGGGTCAGAATATCCTGATAGAACATGCCCATCTTTCAGCGGAATGATAGTAGACAACTTTTCTCACCTGTAGTTCAGGAGCAGGCTATAAATCCAAGGTGACATAATGACATACTTTGCAGGGGAATCACATTCTTTCCATTTGTAGCCAGCAATAAAATCGCTAAGTTTTTCCCTGTGAGTTTTCTTGTGCCTAGCCAACCACTCTACCACCGTGCAATAGCCAAGAGGAGTACATTGTGTACTCAGCTATTTTTCCAAAGCAGATGCCCAGGGCCATTTGAAATGTCCTATGATAAATAGGATGTCCACAAAGAGCTGGCAGATACAGCACAAGACCTGTGGGAGACCCATGATCTTCTTGAGGATGGGTTGGATGTGGGTGTCTCAAATGAAACAAATTGTCTGTATTCGTGCAACAAACTCAACACACTTTGTGTAGAACCTAAAGCTACCCTCTTTCCCTCTTTAGACACCCATCCACAGCTCAATGAGCCCAGAGTGCCTTGAAAATGAAGATGGCCATAACACCAGAGTTCATCAGCTCCACCTCATGACCAGAATTTTAACATCCGGATCTATAGCTGCAAGTGACTAGTGAAAAGGAGACAATGGCTAAGCAAAATATCAACATTTTGTTAACCGTGCTTGCAAAAGCAACCAGCCCCTTTCACCCCTTGCCCTCACTGCTGGAGCAGGAACTCCCTGGTGGCTGCAGCAGCCTGCACGGAGCAGCGAAATTGTCTCACCATGGGATGAGCACAGCATCAGCCTCCTCTGCCCCCTGAACTCCCAGAGGGCAACCTGGGGGTAAGCATGGCCTCTCGGGCTCCCACTGCTCATGCGGTTGCTGCTGCTCTCCCCTAGCCACTCGCTGAGCAGCGGGTGCAGGCATGGTTTGGGAAGTGCCGAGGTCTGCAAATTCCTCCCTCCTGCCCTGGTGTTCCCTGTTATGTTTTCGCTGACCGATGTTGATGGTCACAAAACAGCCGTGCTGTTTCTGAGCTGAGGATTTTCTCCTGTTAGTGTAACTGTGTGTGGGAAATGTGATGTTTGGATGGACCCATGCAACACTCTCCTGAAGCCACTGAGCTGTTATGGTATGGGGTTGCCTCAGCACCAAATCATTCCAACAGACAGAGTCACTGGCAAGGCCACGTACTCAAAAATCATTTGTCTAGTTCTGCACAGAGAGAGATGTTTAAAAGATAAGAATCTGCTGTCTGTGCAAACACACAAATTTCTCTCCGTATTTGCTCTACACAATGCATGTGTATGGAAAGGCAGTCTGATACGTGTGTTTGTACAGAATAACCTTTTTTTTTATTTTTCAAATGTCCTCACCAGAGCATAGAAATCACTTGTCCTGTTTAGGGAAACTTTACAAAATTTCAGTCTAGTTTATCCATGGCCATGGCAAGAACAGCTGTCTTATATGCAGGAAGCTGTTGATTCTTGTTCAGCTTGAGGTCTAACCTGCAAAACCCAGTGCCAGAAAAGACATTCCTGCCTTGGCATCAACAGATCAGACTGGAGAGGATACAGCCATTATAGGAAAGAGGCTGTGCGGCTGCTTGACACATACAATGGAACACACAGGCTTGCACTCTTTACTCTCTTTCTCCTGTATAGACTACACTTATAATGTGTATGTGCAGATGCACACTTGCTGGGTAAGGCCAGGGGATCCTGAAGATAAGATGAATTAATATAGAATAGGAATGACGGGAAAGTATTAAAACTTAGTGGTATAGTCCTTGACTTTCTTTAGTTTAAGTGTACCCTTTCACCTTTTCCAGTCAGCCAAATTTCTCTCATAATGAATATATTGAAAAAACATTTGGGATTGATGTAATGCTGCGATTTTAGCCTTAATGCATATTCTTGGCTTATCTAACTACTTGTCTGGGGTCTTGTGAATCTCTATAGCAGATTGATGCCTCTTCAAAGCCATCTGGAAGAAGATCTACCCACTCTTTTTTTTCCCCTGCTCTTTTAATTGGAACTGCTGGCTGGCCCTGTGTATCAGAGCAGTACAAAGGCTGAGAAAACAGAGAGGTCTTACACTAAACCATTTGAAAGGGCAGCAGGAGACGTCATCCATTTTGTGTATAGATATGTTTAGATAGATGTGGTAAGTCATGAGAAGTAGATGCCTTGACAGGTTACTTTTCAAAGACTGCTGATTTGCAGTGACCTCTGACTGCTCTCAAAACAGTTGAATTCTGCAGACTCTGGTAATCTGAGATAAAAACTGTTTTGAAGTCGGCTGGGTGTAAAGAGTCTGTTGCTGCCCTGGTTGTCTCAATATCACAAGGAAAAGTAGGGAAAGAGAAAAAAAAGATGCTGTAGCTGGAAACTCCCTTGTCTGATTCTGTATTGGACAACTTGCTGTGTTTTCAGGACAACACTTGGGTGAAAATCATGCACCCATATGCTCAGATGTTGTAAGCCCCTCCAGGCCAACAATTGTCTCTGGGATGTGTATAAAAACTGCCTGTTCCCCACTGCATGATGCTTCCCTGTTCTGCAGGCGATGCATATAAATATATTTTAAATGTGCAACGTTTTATATACCATGTTGTAGTCACAGTTCAATAAAATATAGACTCTGCAGGGAGAGTGAGAAACATTACCCTTTTCTCTCAAAATTCCTTATGGATTAAAATAATCAAGTTAGCATAATCATTTCTCTTGCAAACTTGAAAATTTTCTTTTTTGTATTTGTTTGTGATTTAAATGCTAAGACATGGTTTAATAAAAGGTATTCCCCCTTCTAATAAGGTTTTCCTCTGATCCGGACTACTGCATAATTTTATTCTGGGACCATAGGGCTGCATTCGTGCTGAGGACACCAGGAAAGGAACTGCTACATCTCCAAACAGTCTTGTCAGTGGTCATCTCAACTTACCCACCAGAGAGGGAGTGATCACACAAGCCTCTGCCTGTCTTTAGATACACGCTTGCAGGACCTCAGTTGCCTTCTCCCTCTACCATGCACTTCCAATTTTAAGACATCTTAAATATCTGCTTCCAGATGTTCATGTGGTGATCACTTACACACACACCCCCTCGCCCCCGTTTAATGTATTTATATTTCCTTAAAAACACCGTAAATTTTCATTTATCTCTGCTTGCAGCCGGCATGGAACTAGAGCAGACAGACTGGCAGTCCTGTGGCACAAGGGGAAAGCAAAGGAGTGGTGAGATGACAGCATCTGTGGAGCACAGCCACTGAACAAGCTTTGGCAGACGCCTTCAATCCCAGCCAAGTGGCTCAAATGGAAGACTCCTACTCCTTGCATATTCTCAGTGTAGCTACAGGCAAGGAAAAAATGCCATTGAAACACTGAGGGAGAGCTTCTAAACTCATGACAGCCCTTTTCAGGCAGAGCTTACTTTATAGCAACAGGCTGAAAGATGGCAAATGTGGCAAAATGAAGGATGAGTTGTTAAGGAAAGGGCAGTGTCAAGTTTCTGCACATTTGGGAGCTGGGTGGGAAGCCTATGACCACTGCAGCACACAGGGAGGCAGCTGAGGAGAACTGGTGTTGGGGCAGTTGGGGTGGCAGAAGTACAGCCTCCTGGTTGCTGGCCTGGCGAGTGACTAGCTCAGGTTCAGCACAGACTGAACTTGGCCAGGGTTTGACTGCCAAACCTAACGAGTCTGCACTGAACATGTGTTGAGTGACATTTTTTTCCAAAGGTTTGATAAATTGGGCAGATTTAGAAAAAATATCTGTCTATGAGATAGGGGCAAGTCTCAGCCATGTGGTCCAGAGTGTTGTCCTGCTGAAACTTCTCAGCTGAGTGGCTGAAACGTTTTATTTTTTAACATAGGCAAAAGGTATATTTTCAATTAGCCTTTCTTTTGTGTAGGCATCTGGACCATTTAGATGAAATTTCTAGAAAAATATCACTCTTAGATAGCGATGTGGAGTAGAAAAATTCAGCTAAACCAAATGGATTCAATATAGTTCAAAGCTTCATGTTTTAGGAAGTTAAAGTAACAAAGTATCAGGCTAATTTTGTAATGACATTCCTAACTCATCTGCCTTAATGAAAGCCTCATACGCCTCAAGGCCAGGTTGGATGGGGTATTGGGCAGCCTGATTTAGCGGGGTGTCCCTACCCATGGCAGACGTGTTGGAACTAGGTGATCTTTAGGTCCTTTCCAACCTTTACTACTATACTATACTGTGCTATGCTACGCTACGCTACGCTACGCTACATGTGTTTTAAAACGTGAAGCATATGATTCCTAGAGCTGTTGAAGTAATTCTTGATTTTGAATAATTAACAACAGGAGACATCACTGTGGTTTCCAACGAGTGCATGATCAAACTTTACTTAGTCCTTATGACGCTTTTTGTGAGCATGGTTATTTCCTTCTCCATAATAAAAAAGATTTGTTTTATATTCAACAAGCCTGTCACAGAACTCAAATGAACTGACTCAGTGTATTTACAAGCAATTATTGTCAACTCTCGCTATTTTTCCTCTCAATTATCATACTCTTGGAAGGATGATACTGTTTGAGGATGGCAGATTATATGAGGTGAATAACTAAATGACCTTCCCACTCCAAATTCCTAAACATCCTTTTCACAAAAAAAGAGGCAGAAAAGTTGAATGTCCTGTTAAGTCTCAGAAATCAGAAGACAAATTAAATAGAATTATATATGTTGGGTTTTTTAATACAGTTTCATGTCTTTTTAACCCATCTCATAAGTCTAGTGATCTTACTATTGCTTTCTGCATGATTTGTATTGACACTACTACTGTGTATTAATTTCGCATGTTAATAGTTTTACAGAAATATGGTTAAATGCTTAAAAGCACAAAACAGAAGTAATGATGGTTAACAAAACATCATAAACAGGTCTGGGATGATTAAAAGTCCCCCTTGCAATTGGGAAAATATTATCTCTGCAATTGCTGCCAGTGTATAGCTCAAGGAAGTGATACCTCTGACACTTTCTCTTCAGATGTGTATCCCAAACTGACATAATTCAGTATAATCCACTGACTTTGCCAGCTACTCGAAGCTGTGATTCTGGCACATATAATACATGTTTTAAAGTACAGATAGGTATTTCCTTCACCCATAAGACAAGAATAATTTGTAGCCATATTTTAGCAATATGTTCATCTGGACTTAAGACTGTCAAATTGATTGCAAAACCTTGGTTAAGCATATTGTAAATTTCCCCTCTTGTTAGTATAGAAATTGTATCAGTATTAGATTTTTAAAGTTAAAGCAAAGATATTTTTAATAGAAAAACCCAACTACACTGGGAATTGTGTTTGGCTTAAATTTCTTCACCATTAATTTAGGGGGAAATATATATTATTTTCAATACTGGTTTTTGCACCCTACATAAAATCAGATGTTAGTATTTCCTATATTTATTGAGAACTTAGTTCAAAGATTTGAGTAGATTAGAAGTAAATTGTCAAAATCTTTTATATACATATGTACATACATACAGAGGCCTCATCCAAGAAAAGAAGAAAGAAAAAAAATTCTTTTTCAGAATAAAGGTCACTTTCCTCTGTTTCTGACACTAAAATTTAATTTTACAGTTGTTAAAAAAGAATGTAAATTCATTACTGACTTTAAAGTTTGATTTCATCAAGCATATGGAGATAATCTACACGTTGAAAGAAGCCATTTTTATGACCTGAAGAGTAGACATGAAACACTGAGATTTTGGTTGCTTTTTGTAGACAAAAAAGAAATATCCTTATGGCTTTTAAAATATTTCTTTTTTTTCTAGTAGTGATTTATAATATTTTAAATGTATCATCAACATATAATCCTCACATTCTCCAATGTATAACAAACATACAAGTTTGTTGTTCTGGATGGATGGAACATGTACCTTCACAACTAGGATGCTCCACAGAAAGAAACATATGGAGATTCACAGGACGTGTTAATTTGTTCTCAAAAGGATACAGATAAAAGCAGATGCTACAGGGCAATAAATTATACTTTTTTGGTACATCTTCAGTTGTATCTTTTTTTAACCCTCTTAGTTGACACAGAATTTCCTTTGCAGCTTTATTTATTGCCAGAAATGTTGCTAGGCTGCCTGGGAGGGCAAAATGGAAAACTTTGTGAAGTGTACTTGGAGAGTGCTCTTTTAAACCAGATGATTTGTAAGTAAGTCTTGGAAAGCTGGGAGTATATTTTAGATATGTTAGCTGTCTTGTAGTGGGGCTTTTATGAAGTGAATGAAAGACTCTGGAAAATGTTACTTATAGGGAATGTTTACCATGATGTATTTGAGTTTCTCACCAGTATGTGGGCTATAATCTTCTCAGCATTAAGCAAGATCTTCTGTTTCTCCACTGGAAGGCTCTATAAATGTTGTAGAGCTTTATTTTGGAAAATTACTGTTAATTTTGGGTTTGGCTCTTCCAGGAGCTTAATTACTAGAGAACACCAACACCTCCCTTCAGAAAAATGGATTCCTACACAAGCACTCACCAAAACATTGGAGGCATCAGAAATCATTAGTCACCTCTCAAAATTTTAGGGTTTGCTTGGCTGGCCTCGTGCATCCTCCACAGAAGGTTTTTAATGGGACTTTTTCTAACCTGGGTCTGGTATATACTAGCAACTACCAAAGATGCTCAGAGTTCCTAAGAGTAAATGATTATACCATGCTCAAATCTATATGGCAAGTGTAAATGTATGCTAAATGCATTTCTATATTTGCATGCAGGGACACAAGGAGAAAGAGCACCTTCCAGATCTGGGAGATCCCACAGGTGAATGCAAGGAGATAGCTTGGAAGGGTTGAGGCAGGGATATCTCCCAAAGACTGGGCACTTACACCCCTACTTGGGTGCTTCCTGCATGCACTCCTGTTCCACCACTAAGGTGGCAGCTGTGGAAAGGAAGAATGAGGGAGGTGAGGTGGGAAGCCTAGGTCAGCAGGGACATCAGAAGCAGGAGCTAAGTCTATCCTACCCTCACCCTCCAGCTGTGAGCATCTAGCTTGTGCGGAAATGCAAGCAGAAGCCTGAGCTGCAAGGTGGGCTGATGGCACATGGCAAATTGCTCATGTTGGTTTGGTAACTGTGCTTTACAGCTTATGCCCAAACCCTTCCTTGCAACACTGAAGTGAATGGTTTTCAAAACCAGACCTGTCAGGGAAAGATTCAAAGGAACATTATCACTTGTTGAAGGTTTGCTTCCAAATCCACTATTCCTATCCTATTCTTTTGCATGTGCACACGAGGTGCTCCATGCTGCCACTCCCTGTGTCAGGCTGTAGTGTCATCATGGGATCTGTCACAGCAGCATCGGGTGCCGTGACACCCTCAGCAACTATGGACAGAGGAGATGCTTTTGATTCCCACTTCTCTCGCTAATTCAACACCCCCGATTTTTTAGGGTTGAATTTTTATTGCATTTTATTTTTGTCTTGGAGATATGAAGTCATTGCGGCTTTGACGCAGAGATAGTGAGTGGATGTTTTGGGGGTTTGTTTTTCACTCTTTTTTAGCTTTGCAAGCATTATTCTTTCCTAAAAAAAAGTGGCCACTCTTAAATTCACCCTCAGGCATCCTTCTACATATGTGAACACATGTGACCCTGCACACACTAATTTTTAATGTAAAGTGACCGTTTGCATTTGAGCACCGGTACCCAGCAAGTGTCTAATAGAAAATGGCACAATATTTTTTTATCCACCAGTGGCCATGGAAGTGAGATCAAATATGCCCCAGCAAATCTGAATGAAAGTGCAGTATGCATCTGTTTTAATGTAAAGGACAGGCAAAGGTGTGGAAATGGGAAATGCATCTGTGGATCTGAGAGCAAAACCCAGACCTGGTCTGCCCCGAGAAGAAAAGGTCCTTACTTTGTCACACATATGCACCATATGAATCAGTCTATTTAAAGCAGTGTTGGTTTTAAAATAGATCCAGTTTCTGGATTTAACTAAAGTTTAAAATATTATGTTGTGGAGGGATCATTTTGTGTTGTTCTGAAATCAATGCACTTCTCATGGGTAAATCTACTTTTTCAGTGCTGGGAACTGCCAAGCTGGTGTGCAGCTGTTTCTGACAGAAACTGAGGGATATCTCAGCTGACACTACCGCAGAAAGGTGAGTAGTTTTATGGCAAATGTGGCAAAAAAATGTCCCAGAACTTAGCCCCACTTAGGTTAGTGATAGATTTGCTACTGATCTCAGTGTCAAATGTTTTAGCTGTCAGGACAGTCGCTTGTGTTGGCCAGCAGTGAGGACACAGACCTGAACATGTTCTGAAAATACAACCAGAGAAGTCTAACAACATGTCTAGGTTATTTTTGTGGGCAAGAAAGCAGTGGGGAGCCTTTACACCTGACTAGGGAGAGGGAACAGCTTTTTATCTATTTGAGCTCTATTTTCAAAGTTGTACATGAAAAAAAGCACGTGTAATTCTATACAACAAAAGGAGTATGACATCCAACTTGGACATTCAGATGAACGTCCTGAATGACTAATGGGTAGGTAGTGTGTTGCTAGGTGATTTGTTATGTGAAAATCATAGGGATTTCTAAAAATAACCTAGTCCAAGATCCTGCTATCCAAATATGCTGAGTATCAATATCAACCAGTATCAATATCAACCTGAAAAGTCAACTGGAGATACTGACAAGATGGAAAAACTGTCTGTGATTCTAGACATAGAGTGAACATGCAAAATTGGCCTGAGAATAGTCATGAACAGCACTCAGATATTATTCTTTGTACACTTTGAAGGGGATAGTTCCATCTTTTTTATTTTAAAAAACATAAGTGCAGAGTGCATAAGTAAGCGCTGGAGCCAATTGGTCACCCTGGCAGATGGTGACAGTGGAGGAGGTCCTCCTGATGTTATCTACAAGACAGAGCCAGAGAGCGAATCAGAACAAGACAGGGATAGCTCACCCTGAGTGAGTTGCTTTGACTAACTTTATCTTCAGTGGAGAAAGAGAGCTACTTCCAAAGGGCAAATATCTTTTGTCAAAGATTGGCATCTATGAGACATGAGTAAAACTGATGTCTGGAGTTCCTTCTCTGCCCCTCCAGTGGCTATAGAAGCTATTTAAGTGACTAGTTCAGAAGTGATATTTATCCACTTGGCTAACATTCAGGGGATGAATCCTGCCCTTCCATATTCAAAGAAACTTTGAAGAAACTTGTATCTTTCTCAGTGCTGCTATGGATGGAGAATGAGATAGTGGACTTCTGAGCAATTCTCCCTGAAATGTGCAAAGTTGCAAAAATTCAGAACCTATTTGGGAATCCTCAGCCATCAATAACATAGGCAATAGTGAAATAACAGCAGGACGTTTTACTTTTAAATGCTTCTCATAAAAATGAGGGGAGCAGATTGTTTATATTAACCTTTCTGGGAAATGCAATCAAATCGTCCTTGAAAAATGTTAAAGAAGGAAAACATAAGCGTGACTTTCAATAGCCCTTAACAATCTCTGAACCGGCCCATTGCTAACTGTCACACACAATGTACATTTTGTTTAGTGATTTCTGTTACACTGCCACTCTCTATGAAAATGTTTAAAAGAATAATTCAAGCTGCATGATCCCAGGTGCATAAACACGCACTCCTCAAGCCAGCAGAGAAACTGCCGAGCCTAGCAGGATCATCAGACCCATGGGTCAATTCAGGGACTAAGAAAATCATTTCCTATTTCCCTTCATGGATTCGGAGCATGCTGGGATCAGCCAGTCTAGAAAAATAAAAAGAAGCTGTGTCTTCTGCAGCAAAAAAAGAACTGGGAAATGAAAGATGCCTCCAACCCTGGCCAATTCTGTCAAAGCAGGATGGACAAAATACGTGGTCCCTGCTGGTCGAGGCTCCCGGCGGTCTTTTCTTCCTCACTACCTGCTCTGCAGAGCCGGGCTCTGTCTTGCTGAGAGCAGCAGGAGGGGAAGTCTGGCCCGGCTCCTGGCAGAGGTGGTCAATACCTCACATCGAGCAAGGCTGGAAAGTTGCCTTGGCTGAGGTCCCTGAGCCCTTGGCTCTCTGTTTGGCACTTTTTTTCAGGCTCTTGAATTGCTCTTCAGAGGCCTTCAAAGGTGACTACCTTTCCACTGGCTAAGCAAATAGGCTTAAGTGGGATTTCAAGCCTTCAAGTACAGCTCTGTGCCTTCATGGGAATGTGTGTTTTTCTACGGACTGAAGCCCTTTTGCTGTGCCTTCCTTTCTCTGCTAAACTGATGAACTGAACAAGTCCCGGTTAACCATTCTTGATACCATTTAGGTGAGGTTACAGATCAGCTTGTGGCACCTCAAATAGGCCAAAATGCAGCTGTTAGTATTTATTTTGGCCAGGCAAAGGGGTGGGTGGGCTGACTCTGGGAAACTGTGTCCTCTTTTCTGAATGAAGCAGCTCAGATAGGTCTTTTTAAGCAAAGAAAGCACAAGGGTCCCAGTTCATCCCCTCTTGCTGTCCTCTGGATTATGAAAGCTAGGCAGAGACCACAAAGAAAGAAAGATGGTATCACTGGCCTGTGAAGGAACATGGAATAACTGCAAGTGCATGTGATGTTTTAAACACCCTCTGGACAAGCTTGTACAGAGCTTTTTCCCTTCTACAAAATATTGTCTTTACTTACTACTTAATCCAGCCAAGAAGCTTTGGATTTTGATCTACATCCTTAATAAGAAACAGAAAGAAAAAGAAGACATTTTTGAGAATTAATATCTCCCCCACTGATATTGTTTCGGGTCAGTGTTCACAGTCTTCTTTCAGCTCTGGGGTGGACCACAAATGCTCAAGCAGCCAAAGAATCAGCAAAAAGTTTTCTTTAAAGCAAAGAAAACACAGATGCTTGGGCATGGAGAAAACCATTCAATTTATCTTAGAAAGAAAGAGCTTTGTGACCCTGAAGGATATTTGAGGATTTGTTTTAAATCTTTAGCAACTTGTTCTGCATGATTTAACAACAATGGAAGCTCTGTTTTGCTGCAGACCCTATTACACCTATCCAAAGTGACCCTGACACTGTTAATATACTTCAGCGATCATATTTTTCACAGAGTTTTACCACTATGGACTACCAGCGATTTGCAGACTGTTGCCCTGACCCCTGGTAGCCCTTGTACAGCCGTCACACATAGCAGTCACCTGCACTGCAATGTTTTTTGGGTGTGATTGAAATAAATGAATGGCAGGAGGTGCACTAGGGTAATACGAACACAATCTCCACAAGATTAGCAACAATATTCTTGACTTCCACAGTTAGTCCTTTATGATTTACAGTGATTTTGATCTATCTCCTACCAGTATGCTCACTTTGGGTTTTCTGGCTATGTTTTCAGGACAAAAAAATCTACAGAAAAAAAGCATTAAGTTTTTCTCTCACTCATTTAGGTCACAAAATGGAACTGAGAGAGGAAAATCAGCAGCTTTCAAATGCTATTACCTTCCTAATGATAGCTCTCATCGCATGACAGTTCTCAAACTGATAAGACGTTCCAAACATCCACAGAAAAGGCAAAGAGGTTTTTTAGTGCCCCAGCTCTGTCTCTGCAGCTTGCACATGTTTTCAAACATAATTTCATGCCTGTTTTCTGACAGCCCATTAAACAGAGGCCTCTTGGTACATATAGTGCCCATCTTCCTGCTGAGATTGTAACATATTTATGGTGTTTGCAGATTGCTGGCTGTTTGCTCTTCTACTTCACAGTGTCCTGCCTGCCAAATGCTTATCAGTCTAGCGAAGGTGACAGTTTTCCCCATTTGTGTAGGTAGCAATGGTCCTGTGTTTGACCCTAGGAGGCAAGAAGCAATATGATTAGAAGCAGCTACTGCAAGCAATAGATAAAAACAATCACACAGGGAAAGACATCAAGAAAGAGCTCAAGGGAGGAGGCTGATGTTGTGGAAGCTGATAGCTTGCATTCAGGGAAAGTGCTGGCAGTTAGTTAGTTAGACAGCTGGTAACATCCAGACCTTGTGGGATTTCAGCTTCAGACAAAGCAAACAAGGATTCAGGAGTGTTGAGAAGCTATCTGGAGAAATGTACAAGGGCAATCAGAACTACTCACTTCTAATTATCTGCCTCTTTCCTGCCGTTAAACTATCATTATTATACTTTCGAACCAATAAAGTTTAGAGAATTTAGCACCTTCTATATTCTTTAGAAGCTGTTGCCAAAAGCCTGCTTTCCTTCCTAACAGAACAGATGAAGACATCTTTAAGCCAGCCGCTACCATTCATCCATCTGTCCTTGGAGGGTGGCAGGGGACTAGGAGCAGGTTTCTACTTGTGCCACCACCGGCAGCTGAAGTATCTGTTCCACATCACTGGAGTAACAAAAGGGCTAATTGGTTTTTGTTTTTAAGAGAATTTTCTTTTCTTTTTTTACTTCTTGTCAAGACTACTGCTTAGTCAGTATTAAAAGAAAATGCAGTGGCAGCTCTGTTCAGCTGCCAAAACCTAATCAACACAAAGGAGCTTTCAAGTAGCTGTCAGACAGGATTATGATATTGATCCTAACTATGTGCGTGTTCCAGGAAAAGGAGCATCTCTTTAACTAAAAGTCAGAGGGTGAGAGATAATGAAAGACAAATATTTTACAGCTCGAAGGGTGGGTCTGTCCCCACATTAAAAAAAGCTGCCTAATTACAGCTTAAAGAAGAAGCAGCACTTCTGCATTTTAGCTGTTATCTAACCTTGTCCTCTTGAGTTTCTTGTCTCTTACAAACACACAGGTGCAGAGCGAGTCCCAGTGTGAAGGTAAGGATTTGAGAAACATCCGTGCTGTGAGCGAGTGGTATGTCTGATTTAATAGGCATCTTTTCCCTCTTTGAGTCAATAGCGATTAAAGAATTTTAGGACTTTCCTCTGCCAGGGAGGGTGACTTGGGGAGCAGAGACAAACTCAAGGCTTTGTGCATTTCTGGTTGTTAGGGACAATAAGATATTATTTATAACATCAGTGAAGTTGAATACTGGGTCTGGCTCCCCAATGGAAAGATGGTCTAGGTTTGAGTATAGATAAAATGAGATGGGCTAGGATTCATCAGACTAAATGCATCCTATGGTGGACATTTAAAGCAGAGAGAGGAATCGCAGCTTACATTTCTAAATGTTGTCCCAGTTCTCTCCAAATCTAAATTAGATAAAATGAATCCCACACACAAAGACTTGAAGTCCAGTATTCTGAAATAAGAATCAGATGAGTGAGAAGAGCCTTTCACTTTTGAGGGTGTGTAGGACAAAGCTGAGTCCACACGTACACTAGGAAACTCCTAGAGTATCGAATTCCACACTCGCATATTTATTCTGTCATATTTATGGCTGGAAGAGAGTAATACCAGGAGTCTGGCAACAGGTGTACATGATGGACACAACACAGGTTTTGAGGGCTAAATGTGAAATGGTTTAGTCTTTTTTTTTTAACTGCCTAGGGCCTTTTTTATGCAACGTAAGTGCCATTTTATGTATAGTGTAAACAGCCAATGAATGGAACTCTGTGCACTACTGCCATAGCCACTGAGAGTGACTGTAGTCTTCTGAGCACCCCTCAGACACCCAGCCATCTCTCCATACTACCTGGCTGCATACTCCTGCCTGCTTGGGCTCCAACTCCTGTGACAGCATGGTAGTCTCCTTTGCCTAAGTATTACTGTGTGAACAATAAAACAAACTAACAATAAATAAATTATGCCCTGATTTACAACCCCTCTGAAGCCAGAGTGTAACTCAGGTCA
The DNA here is from genome assembly GCF_017976375.1 of Cuculus canorus. Lineage (NCBI taxonomy): Eukaryota > Metazoa > Chordata > Aves > Cuculiformes > Cuculidae > Cuculus > Cuculus canorus. The sequence continues at coordinate 126,193,008 of NC_071402.1, forward strand.
GAATCTGCTCTCAATCTTTTAATCTTAGGTTTTCCACATATTTCTTTTGGTCTCATGGTTCCCCAGGAAAGTCATGTAGCCTCTCTGTGACTCATGTTCCCCACCTCTGGTGTAGCGATTATGGTTTTTACCTGTGTAAGAGATAGGAAAGACTTGTTCCTCAAGTATCACAGAGATCTAGGAAGAATGTTCTGAGGAAGCACTGTGGCAGCAGTACTGTGAAGTGCTGTGCAAAAATCATTTAAATGCTTTGGCTCACAAGGAGTGTTAAAATTATATATTTGCTATTTAAGACTCATCTTGTATCTGACAGAATTTTCCGCACCTAATGACTAGGCCACAGCACAAAACCCAGGTTTTTGAAGAAGCAGGGAGGAAGGGCGTATTTTAAATAACTGGCCCAGGATCCTTCCTAGGGCACTTTTAGTTGTTGCTGAACTGATGGTAAAGAAAAGATGTTATTTTAGTGTATGTTTTTCCCTGTGTAATGAGCTACCACATCAGTCAATTTTTGTTCTCTGTAATACATCAAAGCAATGGGAGTGCATTAAGAACCAAATGAGGGTCTTGGCCTTTCATCTTAGTTTTATCTCCTCCAATAATAATGAAGCTGGGTAACTTCCTAGAAAATAACAAATTGATATAAACAGCACTGGTTTGCCAGCTACTGTCATTGCTGATGGATAGTACTACAGCCTGAATGGGTTGTCCACGTAGCTATTTATCAGCACTGTCTGTGAGGAGCTCTGTGATAACATACTGTGCTAAATTCACTCTTGTGTCTACAAAGGAATAAAAAATGGCTCATTTGAGTCAATAGATGTCACACAGAGTAAACAACAACAAAACCAGGATGTAGTTATAGTGCAGCCTTGCCAAAAAGATACCCCCACTGCTGAATGGTTTGCTGCTAATTTAGATGCCTGGGTATAGGCTGCTAAGGTTAGTTCACTGTTGGTTTGTTATCTTTCTGTCAGAAGAGTTAAATGTGTTTACTGCTTGCATGCACGAACAGAAAAAGTGTTTTTGCATTAATTGCCTATATTTCTATTATTGCTTGCTAACATCATTGCAAAACTGACAATGATCATTCCTTTCCTTGTACACCTGTTTATAGCAAAAAGTAAGTTTGTTGAGGTGTAGACATTTCTTAAAAATGAAGAAGTTCAGAAACTTGCCTGTTTGCTGTGGTTCAGGGCTGTTAACTGAAGCCTGTTTGTTGCATAGCAAATGGCTCTGCTCATCCGTGGCTGGGTGCTCCTCACATCGTGTCCCTTGGTATACCTTGGACTTCATTTAAAAAATCCCTTTATGCTGTAAAATGTGATCAAAGTGCTGATGTGCATGATGTTAGAGGTAGAACTGAAATGATCATCATACGCTGTTGGTACTGTTGACAGTTGTCAATCTCCTGAAGCCCCGTGGCATGTCGCTGTTTCTAATAAAAAACAAAGCAACCCCAGAAGCTGCAGGAGAGGACACTCGTTCCCTCTTCCCCTCTTTCTTTCCTCTCTGTTGAGTTCCTCTTAAGAAAAACAAGGAGTAGCTTTTTTAGCTGATGGTGAAACATCTGGCAGGCTCTCTTTAGGAATACTTGTAGGATTATGCTTTTTGATGTTTTCACCACCACACTGGCATGGCAAAAGCCTCAGCTTAGACAGAAAGATCAACTGGGATGTTTTGTGCATTTTCAGGAAGCAAAGTGTGTTCTGCTTGACTTGCAGGATGGTTCATTGCACAAGATACCCAAGGCAGGATGAATAACTCTTCGTCTTCACCAAGCTAGTTATAGCATAATGCTGCCAAAGGCTTTTTGGTTGCTGTTCCTGATACTCAAAGCCCAATTTTTAGTACTAGTACCGTAGCATCTCCTTTTCTCTGAGCATTTGTGATGAGTCATAGCACCATACATGTATCTTCTGAGGATGATAAAAGGAAAGAGGTGAGTTAGGATGTCACCTATGTATAGTCAGTGGCCAAAGATTTCTACAGCTAAGCACTCTCATAGAAAACTCTATAGTTTACTGAGGCCACCGATTGCCCCGGTTGCTTAGAAAAACAGGCAACCCAGGACCAAGTACAGAAATGTGGTCGATCTAGCCAGAACTGAGATAGCATCTTTATTTCCCCCATCACTATTTCTACCTAGAAGTCCAAGTGTGACTGACATCGTGTCTGCAGGCAGTTCTTGTGCCGATTTTAATGAAGAATAAATGATCCAGACTTTTTGTTTTGCAGAGGTTGGAATGACAATAAATTTCTGCTTTGATAATAAATCACTCAGCACTACCTGGATAGTATATTTGCTCCCAGAATTAGTCTAATCAGTTTTCGAGTAGAAGGTACACCACACATGGTTCATGGAGCTTGAAAAAGCCGTCACACTGTGTATCATGCTATCTTAATTGGGGGAGTTGAAGTGAAAGGCTGAAACTTGATCGGTTGTTGGATTAGGAGACTATGCAAGGAGAAACAAAGAAATGACCCAGAGTAAAATGGATACCTCAGTACTAAAAAGGTTATAGCTTGACCACACACATTCTTTAATAATGCATTTCCAACATAAACAGAGCCACAGGCACTTGGCATAGAAGACAGCTTCTCTTTTTTGCAGGTCATCAATATACCATGTTTACATTGTCAGGCTGGCCTCAATAGTGTTAAACTATAATCAGTGCAAGTAGAGATATAAACATGAATCTGTATGCTATGGCAGCCAGAACATCGGCTAAGCAATTCATCCCTTTCAGGTAAAGATTTTAATAGGAAGCTTGGGAAAAGCTGGACTCTGGAAAATTTGTAAAGAAAGTCTTTAAAGGTGTTTCTGTTCTGCATAGACCATCACTCGAGAACAATTTCATTTAAGTGCCATTTCATGAAGATGTCCTTGGAGTTGCTTGTATTCAGTACAGAGTAAAACTACAGCTGTCTCTGAAGGACAATCATCTGTGGTGTACAATATTGACACATCAAAATGCCAATGACAGTGACGGTGATAGCGGCAGGTTATTCTAGCTTTTTAGATTAACAAATTATGACAGTCTTTAAAATACCCAGCTGGAAAACAAAGCAATTGCCCTGGGAATGAAAAGAAGCACAGGCACCAATAACATCTGCAGAAAACACAAATATTGTGACCTGTAGATGACAGCAGAAATCCCTTGGTCTCCGTCTCCAGCTGAATGAAAATTAAATAAAAATATTTCCTGAAAACTTAGTGCAATGTTGACATTTTGTTGATAAATTAGAAAGCCAAAATAATAAATGTTATTTTTATTGTCTTATCCTAATGTTATTAGATATTTTATAATGTTATTTTTATAGTATTAAAAATTGTGAGGCACTCATTCACAGCTCACCATTGGAACTGTTGTCAAAAAGCAGCATCAGTGAGGTGTGGTGCCTGCGGTATAGCTGACCTTCTGCCACCCTCGTGATCTGGATAGTCTAATCCTGTGATGCACTTAGAAGAATAATTTGGGCAGCTTTGCTTGGTGAGGTTTTTCCCCTTCTATAGCCTGTCAGGAGGCAGGCTTGAGGGCAGGTTCAGCGTGCCGGAACAGATACGCAGCCTGTGCAAGTAGGCATTTACAAAGTGCCATTTCCCTTAACATGAGTGTGATACGGATGCTGAAAAGAAAGAGCCACCAAGGAATTCCAGCTTGCATGTATGTGCTGAGCCTATTGTGGAACCAACTTGAAGTGGTCCTCAGAGGTTTTCTTTTATTCTTTGTAAGGGAGAGTTGTGTTTGTATAAATCCACTCATCTCTGCTTCTTCAGCTCCTCAACAGAAGAATTTTGTTTTGCTTATTTCATATGAGGGAAAAAGCTGTCTCAGACTTGCTGGTACCAAAGCTGAAAACCTTGTAAGCCCTAGGGCAGAGGCAAATAAATGTGAACAATGTCTTACAGATGCTCCAGGGTTCAGAGTCCCTTTACAGATCTCTTCCTTAATCATACAGCATCTCTGGGCATAGAATCATCAGTGTTTGAAGGGCAAGAGAGGCTTTCTTTTTAAAACTGTGGCTCTATCTGCTTACACCTGGCATCTGTCAAGACAGGAAAAGGAATTCTAAACTTAGAAGAGTTCTCTTGGGAAAATTTCTCTTTGGCCAAGGGGGAGAGCAGTTGGAAGAGGAAGGGCAATCATGGTAATGTTTCAGGTTCATTGTTCCTGTGTTCAAAAGCGAGAAATGTTGTGATTATGTCTGAGTCCTGGACTTTCCTTTCAAAATCAGAAACAGACTTTCACCCAGTATTTCTGTGGCCAGTGTTCTGCCATGAAACCTTAGTTTAACTTGGATACACTGCCCTGCAGCAGGGACAATTCTACAACTACGAAAATTTAGAAAACATAGAGCCTCTAGCTTCAAAGTCAGAATTATAGCTAGAAAAATCTAGTCCAAACCAAGAGCTATGCTTGAGGGCAAGGCTGTCTGATGGGAGGATGTTGAAAGGACTGTTGCTTGTTAATACTTACTTGCATCCTAATAGGACAGAGGGTCCAGTCAGAATTGGGCTCCATTCTGTCATCTGATAGATATACACAAATTAAATCATACTCCTTATGCCAATCTGATTACAGACTTTTAATGGGATATTTTAATTCATTTATGCGTTTTATATCATGCCAACCAAATCAAAGGAGGTGTAACTGATACAGGAGAGGAGTAGAGCACATCTGACTAGTACGTTGAATTCCTGTGTGTTTCTTAATCTGTTTTACTAGTTGAGCTTTTTTTTTTGCAATTTTGTTTGGGAGAATTTGTCAATCTATATCAGATTTTAGCTTGTTCTGTACACTTTTCTAAAACTCTTTATTTTTTCAGCTAAACCAATGATACTGCGATTGTAATGTGTTTTACCATACTTGATACACAATCCCTATTTCTCCCTTCCCCCTATCCAAACCAAAAAAATAGCCAGTGAAAATTTAAATAAAGAAATAAAACCTCCTGTACTTCCTGTGATTGCTATCATCTGACTGATGGGGTTTGGATCAATTATGTTTTCTTCTCTTTTATTTTACCCACAACTGATATTAAAGCTAATTGGAAGGGTTCTGGTGTGTACGAGAGACTAGGAACACAGAACTGCTGGATAACATATATTCAGACCCTCAGATCATGTCCATGTTTTTGGGGGAAGTTGTATTCAAACTTGCAGTTGAGACAATTGGGCTCAAGTCTTCCTGTTAAGGCAGAGCTGAAAGGCGAATCCATTTTTCCTAGTGATGGGCTTTTCCTGCCTGGGAAGCCAATTTATCCACTTGTGGCTAGAGTAAGGGTAATTGCCAGCCTGCAGGCAGTGTGGATAATTGGGGTGCTGGGTCCTCAAGCTGAATTTGCATGTCGAGCTAACATACTGGTATGGATATAGACTTCACTCACAGGTCAGTAGCAATTCCACTTCGAGTGGCTGAAATGGCTGCAATAAAACTGATTTGCAGGCATTGTATATGCTTAATCCTTGGGAAAATCTCTCTCAAATAATCCAAATAACTTTTTTGTATTTCATTTTCAAGCATGAAATTTTTCTACACCCAGTCATGAAGAAGCAGATTTTTGGGCACAAAAAACTGTATATGCTTGAAGGAAGATGGACTGCAATCCCCATAGAAATTTGCTCACAGTAACAAGGTGGGTGAGATCTCCTAGCTACTTAAATTGCTATTGATCCAGCTGGGAATATGATCAAATGTATTTGTCTTTATTACCGACACAGCGAACAGGTTGTGTGGGGAGCTGATTTCATTTGCTGCTGGTCACACTGGGCCAAATCTTAGGAGACCCTGAAACGCAAGTGATTTATACTTTCTTAAAGCCTGTGGCCCTTTTAGAGCTTAGCCTGACCAATTTGTTGTAAAGCTTTAGATAGGAGTCTAAATTAATGTCTGGTGAATATAGGGATTACTACTTGCCCTCAAATCAGTAAGTCTTAGTATCCTGCTACACAGAACAGCAACAAAACTTCTTATCCTGTGGTGAGAAGTACTCAACTTCTTTTCTGAAAAAAAACCCCACAAACATGCAGTAAGAGATGAATTCTGTGCAGTTATTTTCTAAATGCAACATCACAGACAACACAGTGAGATTAGAATTAGGAAAGAAGCTACAACTGTAAGAGCATTGGAGAAATCTGATGAAACAAACACATTCCTACTGGCAAAAATAGAGCTACAAAAAATCAGTGGCCAGCAGTGGCTGGGACCTGGAGGTGACAGGTGCTTCTCCTTACCAGGCATCATTATTCAGTGGTGTCCATGAAGTGAGATGATAGCATGGTACCAGCTTCCCAGAGGTCATAGCAGTCTTCGTATCAGACCTATAGCAAGGGAGGATGGACTAGTAAAATCTATTTTCCACCTTGCAGACAGGTCACTGGTGGGTTTTATGGAAACACCAGTGTAAGACAAGTATTTAACACCCCTGGAATTAGATACGACTTGAATTCAGTAGGAGTTAGATACCCATACTGTTCTGGAAATTTGGTAAAATCACATAAAGTGAACATCTGTCTCAGTGACTGTGTTGTACCAGGGGAGACTAATGTACCCTCAAGAAACTGAGCCCTGAAAACCTCTCATCAGCTGGTCTGTCCTATAGCTACCACTGAAGACTGTATAAACACCTTCTACTTGTCTCTTCTCTCATTCTGGTAACCTTTGCAAGCATGACCTCGACTTTCAGCCTGGTGCAGTGACATTCATTGTATTGTACCCCTTGTACCAGCTTTTAGGTAAGCCCATGTTGCCCGAGCATTTCCTTACCTTCAATTTCATGTTTTTTTCAGGGTCCTCCCAATAGCTATGTGATGAAGAGAGCCTTGAGATTCCTTTGTTTAGTTCCGCCTAAGTTTCACCATCTTTGCAGCTCTGATTTCCGGGGCCTTCCCAGATAGCCCATTAGCCCTGTTCTCTTTGCAGCTGGAGAGGTTGCAGTGCACCCTCCCATCCAGCTGAACTAGCTGCTCTCCAAATCACTCCTGCTGTCAACTCAAGAGACCAGAGTGTCTCCATCTCCTTTAACTACATATTAGTTATGGCCTTCAGTGTAGAAATACAAAGAATTTGGCATGAAATGACAAAACAGAGTTGTTTATCACTCTACAAACCCTGGAGGGCCAAATGGTTTTGACACTCATGCAGTGGAGTGATTACAAATTGAGCCTTTGGGCTGAAGCAGTCCCAGGGCTGCTGCTTTCTCTCAACAATACATCCTCTGCTGGCTCTTTGCTTGCCAGCTCATTACAAGGCTTATTCTACTGTCCATTTTAGTGCAGTACATGGGTTTCAGCTTTGCGCTTGGCCTCTCCCCTGTGTCCCTCCATAAACCCCAGAAAAAAGAGAAGAAAACAGCAACAGGCAATAATACATCTGATTGTTGGAGCCCAGAATGGCATGCCATGAGATAGCTGTTGTGCCATGGAGAGGGGTCTTGGCCATGCCAGTTTCTAAAATGAGCCTTAGCACTTGTAATCCCAAGCATTTTTTTTGTTAATATGACCTTTGCTTGTAGATTCTGTACAGAAAGCTTTGATTCCTTCTGTAAGGTAGAGCTATGACTTTTCTCCAAAGACCTTGGCTAGTGGGTGAAATTTGGTCTTTTGACTATTATAGCCAAATTAACTAATTTTGTTCTTGAAATACAATGTGTGCAACAAATAATGTAGCTGAAAATGCATATTTTCTTTCTGCATGCAAAACCAATGTCTTTAATTTGCATCAAAACATGTTTTGTGCTAAAGAAAAACAGATGAATACCTGCTCTTTGTCATAAGGGCAAGGGGGGAAGCTTCTTTATAAAGCCCTGCACAGTCATTAAAATCAGGAAAGCAACCCCTCTAGCAAAGCTCCTTGTTCCTTCAGTTATATTTCCTGTCACACTTATGCTATTTGTTTATGCATTAGGGGCTCTTGTTAAGAAAATGGTAAGTGGGTTAATGGAGAGTTCTCAAATACTTCTCTTGTGTGGTTCAGGTCCCCCTGGGACTGATTTAATTGTTCCTACAATGAAAGCGGTACCGTCTTAAGGTTCTCCAGCTCAGATAAACATCTTTAATCACTTTCATGTTGAAATAAAAGGAGCTTGGGAATGTGAAACTTTAGTACACTTTGATTCCTGAAAAGAGAACTTAGGGACACGTTGCATTGCAGATACATATATAAATCATCTTGCTAACATTAGAGGAAGGATTTCCTATAAGGCTTTAATGTAAGTAGCTCCTATTATTGCAGCTAATATATTGTGCACATGTGAACTGCTCTTTGGATGCGGGGAACGCAGCTGTACAACTTCAGCTTCACTCTGAAGCTGAAACTGGTCATTATTGTACGTGTTGTCGCGTATCAGTATGAAGACAAATTCTGAAGTTTAACTTAGCTGGAGGTTTGCCAAGCAGTAGACTCAAGCCCGTGTCTGTTCTCCTCTCCATGTGCAGATGGGACTCCCACCGACAGTAATGGAAAAAATAATACACTAACAAACTCATAACAACATAGGCTGGTATAAGGCTTAATTATCCGTGTTCATGCCAAGGAATGCCTATGCCAGCAGGTGCTCCTGGTAATAAGATACCTGGTATGAACTGTCACAGAAAGCAGCAAGGTCCCTTTTAATAATTTTTTTTATTATTTTTAATGATAAACATTTAATCCACCACTATAGCTAATTAGTAGGCATGGCAAAAGAGAGCTATACTGCTGTTCCATGCCTTGTTTCTCCTACTTGCACACAAATGATACTATTAATACTGAACCAAGCATCCCAGTTTGCCTTCAGGGCTCAGCAGTGCAGCTGAGAAAAGGCACTGCCATTGCTCTGTACCTGCGTTCTCCACACGTGAGCAGAAACCGCTGGAACACGGCGGCTCTTCCCTGCACAGAGAGAAAGAGAAGCTTGCTCAAAACACTTCTCAGCATGTATCTTTGTGTAACAAGCAATAAAAGAGTGTGTTTAATTGTGGATCTTTGCAGGGGACTGATGGCACACAGTAGCTTTTTTTGACTGTGCTGGAGATGGAGTGTGGAATCCTGAACCTTTGCTGTTAATTACTCTGGCTCAATTTTACTAATTTCAGCAAAGGACCTGGTGAAAATGTCTTTTCTTCCTTTAAATGGAGCCAAAACCCCAAAACCTGACTCTTCAGCACAAAGTCATGTAGCATGGGTAGAAACAGGTCCTATCCCCTTTCCTTTCAGTGCCTCATCATTTTCTTTAAGTTGAAGAGGAACATTAATCCATTTTAGATGTTATTTTCATCTCGCAATAAAATAGGACTGGTTTATTTCAACATACTGGAAAGAGAAATTATGGTCTTTCTCACACCTTCAGAAGATTTTGTGGGTTTGTTGTATCTTATTATTATTGCACATCCAGCATTCTCAGGAATTTTACTGCTCCTTTTCATTAAACTTATTTTTACTACATTCCTTATGTAGCAAATGTGTCTGCAGGAATATAAATGTAAAGGCAGAACCTGGCAGCAAGTAAAAAGTCTTACGAAGTTCTCATTCAAGAAGTTTTGTTCCACAACTTCTACATTCTTGTTTTAGTTCTTTTTAATAGCTGCTGTATTTTCAAGCCACAAAAAAGAAATTTTTCAAGAGACATACGCATTACGCAGAGCATAACCACCTGCTAACTCAAACTCATTTTTAAGATTTGCCTTTACTTGGGAATTTCTGTAATTTCAGTGATTGAATCCTGCATTCCTCAGGACACAAGGCGGGGTTTTACCCAGAGGAGAGGAAAAAGCAGTGTGTTGTCTACAGCATGACAAAGAAAATTAGCCACATAGGTATCACTCACTTGTTTTCTTTCATGGCCTCTAATCCTCTATCTACACGGAGTATATCCATCACATGCATCCCAGTATTTTCTGCAGGCTAAGGCAAACTTGGGCCATTGAGCCTACTCAAATAAATCATCTCTCGTGTGGCCTCTTGCCTAGTGGATATTTGCAATTTTAATGTTCTTCCAGGTCTGAGTCCAAAACCAGAAACCTGTCCTTTTGTCTACTTTAATGATCATAGGTACTCTTCCTATAGCTGCTCCCGCTGAATCACTTAAAATTTTAGTTTAATATATATATTAGTCATTACCTTCAGCTGATAATACTACTAATCCTTCTGTTTTAGTGCACAATATTCCAGGTCTCTCATGAAGATAAACTGCCTGGTCTTTGACCACATAGTTTATCCACTCCAGAACCAGATTATTGTCTCATAAAACTGTTGAGATGGGGCATTTAATACTTGCTATTATTTTAGAGGCCAGAACCATAATCTTCATCATAAAGATTGAAGTCCTTTTTACATGCTTAAAGTTTTCAAACTATGGGTTATATCGTGCCATTGATTTTTACGCAAAACTTCCAGTGTTTTTTGAGGTAATTGGGTTCTTTCCTCTTGTGATTTCACACCACGGGATCAGAATGATGTGATCACATTCCTAATACAAATTTATGAACTTTGTATCATCGAATTGGTGCTATAAAACAAGAGAATTTTCAGTCCAAAGGGCATGAGTGTGTATATTTGACAGACCTGTGCATCATTCTGCAAGCAAACATTTTTCTTAATATCAGCCAGCAAAACAAAGTTATACGTGAGTGATGTTGCTATTATTGAACTGATGGTAAGCCCAAGTGCTCTGCTGTTCCCTCCCTAATCATTTGATACAACAGTGGCTTTCCTGTTCAAATGCAACAAATCAAAAGACACAGATTCAACTTCAAAGGAAAATTGAGATGCCCAGATGAAAGTTGAGATGAAAGTCCAGATGGAAAGACAAGCGTGTCTTGCTATGGCTCACCAGATAAGTGGGGAACCAGGTGCATGTTTGAATTTTCCCCTGTCACAAAAATGAAATATTCACTCATTTTGGGGGGTGAGCAGATCCATTGCCCCCATCTATAAAGGTCTCTCTTATTTCAGTGCTCAAAACAAACAAAAGTTTATGAGAACTAAATCCATTTTTTTCTCCTTTTTACCAATTACACACATGCTTTTATGTTTGTTTCCTGTTTCTCTTAAAGCAAGAAAAACTAAAGCAGACCTGTGTAATGGCAGTTAATTAAACATGTAAAAATGAAAGAGAATGGAAAATTAAATGCCCATTGAGAGCCTGCTGTGACTGAACGTCATCTACTCCCTCAGGACAGAGCCGTGTAGCACCTGATTCAGTCCAAAGAGATGGCATATAATGACAGCATAAACCTCATTTCAGTGCTCCCTACTTCTCCCACAGCCCTGTGTGAGAGCAGCCTCCCTGTTATCCTGCTCCTGCCTCATTTAAAAGAAGGGGTCAAAATAGTGTCTAAAGAGGATCACGGAACAGAGGAGCAGGAGCTTTAACCCTTTTCACTTTGCTCTGAGATACCATTAGTAAGGAGAAGGAAGATCCCAAGTCTTCCTGAGAGGTCTGTACCACCAGAGAGTCCCTGTTACAGTCGGTTAGTTTCCCTGGATAAGAAACCAAAACACCAGAGAACCAGAAGTTAACACGACATGTAACTTCTCAGTTAAATGACTCTTCTTATTTCTGAAAAGAAAATGCACTACTTTGTCCATAAAGCATCAGACCACAGAAAAGAGGTTTGAGATTTTGTAGAAAGTAAGAAAAAAAGCAACAAAACAATTTTTACTGTTAAGAAAAAAATATGTCCAGAGAGCTACAAGAAATCTGTTAATTTGTGTTCTTAACACAAAAATGTCACATTATTAAAAAAAAATTAGTTTGGAAAAAAAGGCAGTGTAATTCTACACATCTTTTGAGCTCTTGGAGATGCTGTTTACTTTTGCTACTATACAATTGTCTGTCACTCTCACTTATGTGAAGAAGGGGACAAAAACCCTCTATAAGCCAAGAAAGAGGGAAAAATGGTCACTAAAGATTATTTGTTTTCTCTTAGTAGAATTTAAACCAAATCCTGACAAAGTCCCATTAGTAATAGACACATCTAGGCACTGAGGTCTGTTTAAATGGGGTTTACGTTCTCCAGATTTTGCCTTCTGAAGACTGGGTGTGCCCAGCATGTTGGATAGCTCTGCTGATAGTTGATCATTCTAGAAGGAATTTATTCCTTGCAGTTTACATAGTTCTCTTAGGGTGGGATACTTAGAGATACTTAGCTCCACCCCTTGACTGAAAAATGTGTTGAAATGTCTAATTTAGATAAGACACAAGTAGGTGAGATACTATTTTGAAAGTAAAATAAAGTTGAATTCCGTACCAGTTCTGTAATCACTATCTCTTCTTCTCCCAAAATCATGTCTAAAAGAGAATTACATGCCAGAGGAAAAATTGATTGACCTGAGAGGTTTATATAAATGGTATGACAGTCACACTGTTTACAGCAAGAAATGTTCAGTCTGTGTCTCTCAAAATAATTTCTCCTGTGGCAATACTCTTGTTCCTCAGTGCAGAGTATTGGTAAAAGCCTGAAGATCTAGTTTCCATGTTTCTTAATGGGATTTCATGATCAGTAATAGATTGCAATTAAACTTCATCTCTCATTTTGTGTCTCAAGTCACCGATCCATAGACATTGACAATCCTTTGCTGTTTAATTGTCAGTGACTCAGAATGTGTAACATCACTTTTCACAACCTAACTCTTCCTAAACAGGTAGTAAACGATGGTTCTAACATTCTGATCAAGTAAAATTTTCCCTCTAGCTTCATTAAAACCATCTTGAAGTTGGATATATGCTCACAAAAGATCACTTCTATTTCCTTTTGTTATTGCCTAGACCTTTGGCTTTAGTGTACAAGCAATTAAAGAATTTATTCTCTTAATGTCCTCAGGTGTCTTGATAAATTCTGATCCTGACATATTAATGTTTGTGTTAAATTAATGTTCATGTTCCCCCTCTTTTCGTCTCCCCTTTTGTTCTTAATTTAGTGCTCTCCTGTCCAGGTTCAGCAGGCTGCACCTGGGGAAGATTGCTTCTGCTGCTGCTGAGGTGGAAGCCATCCAAATGATACCAGCGTCCTCCTGCAGAAGTGGGGCCCTGAAGTCAAGTACACCACCTTTGTATGCTTTGTGTACCCAGTGGATCACTTTCACATCTTTAAGTGTTGGCTTCTCTTGCTCAAAGAAAACAAAGGTTCTTCAGTAACACAACCTGGGCATTTGTGTCCTGAGGACTGTCCCATTCTAGGCACCGAGGTGCTGCATTTTACTGTGCAGCAGTCATTCAGGCACCTCAGACCGAGGAGGGAAGTTCAGACCCAGTTTAAAGAAAGATGACACTGCCGTTCAATGTGAAACACTGGGCTGTCCTATCCCACTCCCTCAGAGCTCACCACTCAATTGGAGAGACTGGTTTCAACTGGGCTATTTCTGTAGCTACCAGCTAGTGGGTTGGCCCTTTCCCTTTGCTTCTGTGCAGAGTCCTTTAGCTGAAATCTATGAAGTTACACAAATGCACAAAAAGTGTTAGAAAAAGCAGGTCGTTCCTCCCCAAAATGAATTTGACTCAGTGTGTTACTGCAGGACAGTTGGTTGGCGTGACTTCTCTTTAGTCCACAAAACAGTTTATCCCAGAAGAGAGGCAGGCTGTGACTCCAGTGCGTGCCACTTGGTCTGCTCCTCCTCATGCAGGAATGGACCTTTCTGGAGCACACAGGAATCGGCCAGACCTTAGTCACATTCACTGCAAACCAGGTTCAATACTTTTCAGCCATGCCAAGCCTGAACACAAGCCAGTTCTGCTAAAGAAGAAGGAAGCAGAAAATTACAAGGATGCCTGGGCTGGGTGCCCAGCATGAGTTGTGAGGACCAAGGCTTTCTGCTGTTGCTGCCTCCGGCTGGGATGAAAGGTGCAGGGGACATTATCAGGGTGTCAGGAGGGGCTTGCTCCCTCTCTCTCCTCCTTCACGCCAGTAGAGGCTGCTCCCTCACACATCCCAAATGCTCTTTTGGCAGTGGCAGCAGCAGCAGAGCTGACAGCCTGGCTCTCCAGCCCTCTGGCAGTGGCGGAGGAGGCAGCACAGCAGGACATGGGCTCATTTGCTTTCACAGCTGAACAACTGCTTACCCTGGCTAAGTCTAGACCTGGCCTTGATCTTACAACTGTAAATATAGTTTTCTAGAGCACTAGCCAAAGCAGCTTCTTTCTATAATGTCATGCTGTCGTTTCACAGACCATGCATCACACTGTGGTCCTTTAGGTGCATGACAGCCATCTGCGGTTCAATTTTTAAGACGGCCTTCCTCAAAATGAATAAACACTAATGACCCTGTCCCAGGCTCCCACTAAGCACTCTCGGAGGCTGGCTTTGTGCCTCTGGTCCCAAGTAGTGTGTTAAGCAAATGGGTTTAATGGAGAGATTTTTTATCAGAATGGAGGAGGGAAAAGAAGGGGAAAACAATATCGATTTATGAAGCTTGGAAACATAAAGGCTAGCAGTCCTTGGAAAGCCTTAGCCTGGGCAAGGCTTCCCTGCCACTGGGAGGCTCACAGAAGACACTGGCCCTCAACCTTCCTTCTCCAGCTGTCCTCCTCACCACTTGCTGGTGCCGCAAGTTCCCACCAGTGGGAGGGTTCTGTGTGTTGCAGAAGAAGGTGTCTGGTTTCTGCGACTATCTAAAATCGAGGCAGGCATCTTTTTGCTGCTGAGTAGGGGGATCCTAATTGCTTTTTCTGGTGAATGTGCATGTTGCCCATCACTAGTGGTGTTTTTCCCTCTTGTGGAGCTTGCTAATGGCTCCTCTCCCAGCTCTCCCCATGGCAAGTCATTCTCTCTTTCTGTGTTTGTCATTAACCTCTCTCACTAGCCATGGCCCCACAAACTGTTGTAGATAACAATGTTTGTTGCTGTTTTATCGCGCATTTTATTGGTTACTGAATACCTTAGCCTCTGCCTTCACTTTAATCTTTTAAGTTTCCAGCAAGCCCTGCAGCGTTTTAGTATTTGTAGAAAATGTGATGACATACTGAATCCAAATGCAGCCTTTTTCTCCCTTGAAGAAGAGAAAGCAAATCTACTGAGAACCTCCCCCTGTCCAACATTTCTTCCCCTGGTACCACTGGCGTTGGATGATCCTTCACACTGGGACAACACTAAACATGATGCGCCCAGATGCATTTTTTGGGAGGAAACATATCTTCACATGATGCATGCTGGCAGAGCTCTAGCTGTCTCAGCTGAGGATTTGTCCCAGTGACCATCCTGAAGATACAGTCAATTAAAGGGATGGGAAGTCATCAGCATGGTGATATCTTTGCATAGAATTGCACAGAATTGGAATAACGAAGAGTTTGTTGCTTGAAAAACATTCATCAGATAGTTGGGTCTCCTAAAAATCTAGAATGAAATGAAAATCACAAGGTCAAAAATAAAAATACTATGATGTCATTTACTTGTACTTGGAAAGGATATTTATGGATAAGAATATTTTATTAATCATAGCTCCAGCTGATGCAAAAAAAAAAAAATTAATGTGATAGGAAGTTAATGCTGGGAAAATAATTAACTCCAAGAATACATGAATGCAAAAATAAATTTCAGCCTGCTGTCATTTATATTTCATTGCATTTCAGGAATAAATGAACAAGGTCAGCTCCCTAAGTTTTGATTCTGGTTTCTTGGTCTCAGACAATCTCCATTACAAGTATTTCCCTGCATTTTAGACTTGTGAATGATTTCTTTTAAGAATAGAATAGAATAGAATAGAACAGAACAGAACAGAACAGATATCTTGTGTGATTAATTGATACTGAGTTTTTCATCTATATGGGAAAACAAAACAGTGATTACCAGAGTGAGGTTTGAATACATAAAATATTATTTTATTCCTTTTACTAAAGAAAACTTGAGGGTCCATTTCGTCCTTTAGGTAGTAAAAAAACCATCAAAGTATCTACTTCAGCCCTGTCCAGCAATCCAGGCAAGCACATGATCTTGAAGTTTATTTGAGATTGCTTGGATGGGGGTGAATTTTGGATTCAGGGAAGACAGAACCCCTCCTTCCTTTGACTCCCCTCACAATGTCAGTGCTGTAGGGTCACATCAGTACTAAAGGTGTTCCATACTGAAAGACAGCAGGTTTTTATCATTACTTGCAATTTTTTATTTTGTTACTTTTATTTCCAAATTCTTCATAACAGCTGAGGCTACATTACACTTGGAATTTAAGGCAGGGGAAAAATTAAGATCTAATATGATGCTTCCAAATCCATGGGCTAAAAAGAAGGTAGTGTGGTGGTAAGGGACTTGCATTGCTAGAGCTAAAAAATCTTGGGAATGAAGAGAATGTGGGCAGATCGGGGCTGGAAGAACAGAAATATCTTATCTGCATGGATTTTCCTATTGTATAAAGGAGACCTTGCACTCTGCCACACTGTATCACACATCTTTATATATGTATACATGAGCAAATTAATTACATATAAGTAAATTAATTCATGTGTAATGTCCATGCAGTGTGGAGAATAAAGCTGAGGAAAATCTTGCATAAGCAGAAGTCCACATTCTGCTTCTGTGTATTTGCCAGGTGGAAGCTGATGATCTCCCTTAGTTTTCGAACTGCCTGCAGAACACCCTCCAAATTTTCCCTCAGGCCTCCTGAGAAAGAATTTTGAGAGATGGGTTTTTCACTTTGAAAAGTCTTAATGCTCCTTTTTCAGTGGTAAGAGTCAGTGTGAATGGAAGGGCCCAAAATGCTTCTCCTGAAGTGTTCCATTTAGTTTAGTTCCCTGCCCCTTCATCCCTTTAGTTAATTGTTGTTTGGAAAAGCATCTTTCAGCTGCTGTAGATATGCTCCTCCATCAATTATCAAGCCTAAATGGTAGGGTTTATACATTTTTGTCTCCAGCAAGTTCTACCATAAACTTATTTACCTCTTCCTTAATGGCCTCCTTGTGTATCTTAGTGAAAGATGGATATCCCATACTCTCTTTTAAACACCTCATTCCCTAGATATTTTATCTTGACAGTTCTGCCTTCCACAGCTGGCAATCTCTTAAACACAGAAGCATATTTTTGTCCTTTGTAGGCCTACCATGTCTAAATGTTATCACGGCAATTTTATACTTGAGGTTATCATTGTGCTTCACTGTAACTTCTACTTGTCATCTTCTTCCATATAGCACAGAGGTGACAGTAGAACAGAGAGATTTATGATGTAGCATAGAAACCAAAAGCCCTTAAGTCAGTATCAAACTAGCACCCATTACAAACCTCGCTTCATGTTGGCTTACCAACGTGGAACAATGGCTGTCTTGTGCCAAGGCAGACGTTCCAGATTGGGCACTGTGCAAATGTATGCCACATCAGATGCCCTTCAGTGCTCACAGGGTAATTTCCACATTTATGTTTCCTGAGAGAAACTTGTTGCCTTTCCTGTTTCATATAAAGCAATAATTGAAGAAATCCTTCAACAAAGATGTGCGTGATGGTTAGCATCCATAGGAGTAACTCATATCTATACTTATTCCATGCAGCTGAATTTGCTTCAGTTTTGGAAAAATTAGGACAGTGAGATGAAAATATGCTCTCTGTTCCAGTTACTGGAATTTATACAGAGCCATTTCTACACATGCTTTAAAAAACTATGTTCTTAAAGAAATGCATGCCAGTGCACACTGATTGTGCCAACATCACAGAATCACAGAATCACAAGGTTGGAAAGGACCCATTGGATCATCGAGTCCAACCATTCCTAACACTCCCTAAACCATGTCCCTAAGCACTTCATCCACCCGTTCCTTAAACACCTCCAGGGAAGGCGACCCGACCACCTCCCTGGGCAGCCTGTTCCAGTACCCAATGACTCTTACTGTGAAGAATTTTTTTCTGATATCCAACCTGAACCTCCCCTGACGGAGCTTCAGGCCATTCCCTCTAGTCCTGTCCCCTGTTACTTGGGAGAAGAGGCCAGCTCCCTCCTCTCCACAACCTCCTTTCAGGTAGTTGTAGAGAGTAATAAGGTCTCCCCTCAGCCTCCTCTTCTCCAGGCTAAACAACCCCAGCTCTCTCAGCCGCTCCTCATAAGACTTGTTCTCAATGATCGCAGCGTGACCTTATTGCTGACAGGTTAAGCCTGAACTTATACTTGAAATATTTTAAGAATAGCTTGGTTTTTGAGATGTTCTTTTTTTGTTGTTTTCAAAATGATTATGATAAAATCAATATTTGTTAGCATTCTAAGGGTGATATACAATACCTGCTGAAGCTTGAACTTTGCCATTTCTCCTCCATAGCAGTATATCCCATGTACCACCTCAAACTGACTTCTTAGCTATATTTATGAGTAAATCAAAGAGAAATGCAAAATGTGTTTATTAACAGTGTTATAAACACTCATTGCAAAAGCCTACACTGGAGGAACAACAGAGTGAAAGAGCAAACCTGTGCAGTTACAAAAATGTAATTTGGACCCGTAATGGGTCTGCTGGCCCATAATGGAATGTATGACTCTTTAAGGGGGAGAACATTGAGATCAGTGCTGCTCAGGGAGATGTGCTTCAGCTCTGAAATGCTGACAGTTCAGGAAAACTTCATTTTTCTTCATCAGTGCCAAGTTTTAAAGTTTTCCATTTTGGCTTTCATCAACAAATGAAATCAAAATCCCTTTTTTGAAAAAGCCAGCATTTCTGAAAAAGACCTCAGGATTTTGTGTGTTTCACTGGACAAAATTCTAGAAATTTCTCAAGTTTGTTTTTCTGTTCCTCTGTTGCTGAGATGAGGAGGAATGCAGCCAGCTAGAACCTATATGCCTATACTGGCAGGATGTACTACAACAGTACATTCGTAATGAAATCACTTCTCCATAAGAATCTTCAACCCTTGACCACACTATGTGAGAAAGGTGACCGGTTTCATATTCTCACACTAGCTGGATACATTACCAGGTTTAGTGTGAACACATCACGCTCCTTCCATATAACAATTCCTGCTGACAATTTGATATAAGCTTAAGGCAGTGCAAAGGCTCCTCTTCCCCAGAAAATGCATACACAGTTGGACCACTGTAAAAATTAAAATACATGTATGTATGTATTTGCATTTATGTGAGAGAAGAAAGCCATTTTCCCACTGAAAGAATGGGAAATAACCCATCCAGCTCAAGGAAATGAGAAATACGTTTTTGAACCTATGTTTTGTTATCTGTAGCTGGAAGTTTCAAAAAGCTGACTTATCTAATCCTAAATCCTGAGCATCCAAGGCACATGTGTTTTAGGCATTATTTAAGAACAGCCATTCTGCAGATTTAAAATCAGGCACAAAGATGAAGGGACAACTATTCCTGCTTTTGCAATATTTACGATTTTCTCTGAAGAGCACGGCTGCAAGCAACACAGCCCAGTTTGAAATGCCCTCACGCTGGGCGGACCATTAAGGGCTGGGCTGCCTATCCCAGTTTGCATGGCAGAGCAATGGGAAAGCATGCCAAGCAGTTTGGTTTAAAAAGGCTGGATTACAGGCTACTTGTGGAGAAACACCTCCCCCACCTTGCCAGAAAAAGGAATTCAGCAGCCTGGGGATGGGGAATGGATCAATTGCCAGAAATTAGGCTGCCAACTCACTTCCCCATGTTCTTTCTCATTATTGCTCAAATAACCATTTGTACTCACACCAGATGCTTGTTAATCAAGGCCAATTAATCTATTTTGCTCAGAAAATTTCCAACCGGCAAGACAAATAGTTCAAATAGCACAGAGGTCAACCAAAGCAGGAGCACTGGTGACAGTTTCATGTGTGTTTAGCTAAATAGAAAGCAGACATGGCAAGGGCATGCATGTGCTGTTCCCACGTGTATTGCGGTGCATATTTACTCCAGGGTAATGGGTTATACTTGCTCTGGTCAGGCAGAGAGTTCAGACAGCAATTTAGTCAGGTTTTTGTCTGCGTGTTGATTTAGACTGCTATCCTATGCCGATTTTCTAATCTAAGTTGCCCAAAATGTCAAGGTAAATAAGGCTTAGTGTAATAATATTAAATGAGATCTTCAGGAGTGCTTTCTCAGTTGGGTACCCTGAGAACAAGGTCAGCCCAGCCACTGCAGCCAGCCCTCCATCTGCATCTTGCCTGGGGATTTCTCTTTCCCTCTCTTTGCAATCCCGTGGCAACCATCCAACAACCTGACAGCTTTGAATTTTCTCCTGCATATGTCAAAACAGGTTGAGAAGACAGCAGGCTTGCTGTATGGCTCAGGTTTTCTAAAATTTGGTGTTTAAGTGACATATGGTAACAGAAAGTAATGTGATCAGGCGATATCGCCTCGCAGATCTGTCACGGCAAGAGGGGGCAGAAAACACAACAGGAACTCCCCCCAAATCTGACAACAAGGAAAGGTAGTTTGGGATGTGCAAAGATCTGCACCATGTCTTGAAATCTCCTGTTTCCTAAATACACTCATTTTTTGGAGAGCTGGATATGAGAAAAGGAAGGCCAAGGATTTCCTACAAAGTTAATTTCCTATCTGTTACAAGTCTGAGCTGCTGAAAATTTTCTGGTGGGAGGATCTTTGCAAACACAGACATAAAACATCACTATTCCATTTTTTATTTGAAATTGCCAATAATAAGAGTAATTTTCTCAGAATTTGTCAGTGAGTTTCAATTTCATACACTCACGATATATTCATGCTTGAAAATTACTTTTGGCTGATAAAGGATGTTAATACCTTATTTTATCACACTGTGCATTTTCTATTACATTAAATCAATAGAGCCATACATGACAATCTCAGTTAATACCGATATAACTCACAGGTACTTAGTCATTTCTTTTGGTTGATGTAAGCTCGTTAATGCACCTCTGTTTTGGCTTAAGGCCCCTTTCTTGCTTTGCGGAGAGATTAAATTTAGTGTTTATGTCTGTGTACCCGCATGCCCTTATTTCCAGCCCAACAAAAAATTTCTTTCCTAAGCAGACCAGGACCACCCAAAGTAACTTCATTCAAGAACTGGACTGTCTTCAAACATCAGTGGCCTCTCAAGATAAAAGGTCAGCCTCTTAATTCACCACAGCCCAGAACGCCAATCTTTCTCCTTCTAGAAACAAAAGGCATTTTTAAGTAGACCTCCTATGCGTGAAGTTGTTTGCATTTTTGTCCAAAGGGATTGTTTGGACAGGGTTGTCAGAGGCTTTCTGAGCACACAGACCACAAAACTAAGATGTATTGCCCTGCTGCTCATTGTGGTTTCTAGGGTTTTGCTCCTGGTCCTGTGCATGGATGAACACTGTATGTTACCTGGAATGTACAGGTACCCGGGTGGTTTGTCATCTCTGTACAACTTGGGAAGTGCTGCACCACAAGCAGCTCCCCACGGACGATGTGGGAAGGAGTGAGGGACACCCTGGGAGGCATTGCAGGGGACCACCACCCAGAGATGCCCCATGGCCAGCTGCTGCAGATGCAATCTCAGCAGGATGCTGATATTATGAGGAAGGGGCTGTGGGCTGCGTGTTACCATGTCTACTCTGTTCTCATTGAGATGTCCTAGGGAAGTGGCTCCATGTGAGAGATGCCGGTGATGCAGTAAGGCGTGGGCTGGGAGAAAAGCACCGCTCCTCCTTCCTGCCCCTGTGTCACTCGGACCGTGAGCCAAGAGGCAGGGAGCAGCAAAACTAAGCAAGGGGAGAAGAATAAAAATGTGTTGTCTCTCTAATGCTGATTTATCATTTTGTTCAAGAAAAAGGAATGAATATTCAAAAGGGGCTGGTAACAATGATGGCTCTGTCACACATGCACATACACACACATTTGCACAAATTAGAATGTTTAAATGGACTCGCTCCAGGGAGGCTGGTGATAAAGCAACTGTGATATCTCATTATGGGTGTAAACTGAAGAATTTGCAGATTAGTTTCTGAAATATAGCTTGTAAAGCATAGGTATTGATGTGTTTAATGACTCTGTTAGAGATAAAAGTAGAGTCCATATGTTGCAAGAAGTAAATAATCCTTTCCAAAATACAATATGTATCGATGTAAAACATGAACAGTTGAGTGCTCATTGAAGATGACTTTTAGAAAATTTATCTCAAGCTGCTTTTTTTTTCACCAGACTCCTCGAGTGCCATAGCTTTAAATCTTAAATTACTGTGTGTTGCAGCATTCTTGTGTTTTTACTCTATTTTCTTTTCTTTGGGGAGATTCCAGCTGTACAAACCACTTACACGTAATTGAGAATGTATCATCATATGCTTCCCACATACTGGACTAAGAAATAGAAGTGAATGTTTCAGCATTGCAAGAAATGCACCCTACTGAACTTTTTACTGAAATCCCTTCTTACAGGTTGTACAGAGTTTTGGATACTAGTTTTCAAAAAGGTGGTAGTTTAATTCTTTGTAGAATTAATAAGTGCATAAGAATAGCATATACAGAATGATTTACTAGTTTCCAAATCCATACCAAGGCCCGTATGACTGAAAACATCTACTGTGTAATTTCCTAGGTATTTCATTTGAGAACTGCGTTTGATTACTTTTCCATGAAATTAATTCAAAGTTTATTCACAGAATTAGAAATGGGAGACAGAGAAGTGAATTGGGTTTAGAAAGAAAAGCACCTAACAAAAAGGGAGGAAAACATTTCCTTGTTTGGAAGGCTGTAATTTAATCTTGTAATCTGATAAACCTGGACAAATGAGGCAATTGGCAAACAAGTATTTTAGTACAATACCACTAGAAAACCACACAAATAACAAACACATACCAGATCTGAAAGACACATTCATTTCAATGTGTTGATTTAAGAAAAGTTGGCCTGTATGTGACCGATGGAATTGCCTCCATATTTCTGTGCCGCATGTATGTAGCATTTTCGATTTCAGATCAAGAACATTGCCTTGAAAAATGACAAAGGCAATATCCTAGCATAGTCACAACAGAAAGACAGTCTCCGTTACATGCCAGAGTCATTAACCTAGTAATTTTTTCATGGTTTTAAGTTAACCCCTGCAAGCTTTTCTTTCAGCAGCTGCTGCATATTAAAACTTTCCTTGAATTTGACTAATGTTTTGAACAGTTTCATCTCGTAACAGGCAAATTTCTACATCTAGCTTACAGTCAGCATTTTATGAAACAGTTCCTATTGTTATGAAAATGTTTCTCTGCCTTTTTGTTAGGTGCTTTTCTCTCTAAACCCGGCTGTTGCTGTCTTTGCATTTTTCTGTTCAAAGGTCAGGTCAAAGGTACTGAATGGTTGACCATGGCTATGTGGAGTGTAAGTGAACCCAAGAATGGCCTTTCTGATTGATCATCTATTTAAACAGTGAGAGTGTTATGTCTTTGGATAAAAACGTAACCCAGGGCACTGGAAAACTGGAGCTACTGGCTGTTTGTGAAATATGCATAGAGAACTTTCTATTGCTTGCAGTGTTTGATGTGGATCTGAAATTCCATGTGAGCCTTCCAGGTCTTCTTCCCATAACCTCTGTGAATGTCTTTCCCTTTGCTTTACATCTCATTATAAAATGATCTTTAATACAGTGCATTGGCAAGGAGTTACTGTATCTATACAAAGAACAAGTAAAATGTGGAACTCTCTCAACAACACTACCTTCTAATTTAAGGCATTAATAAAAAAAACCAGCAATCTCAAGTCTTTCTCTTAACCAAGGCTTTACTGGAGAGATTGCCTTGAACCCAGTTTGGGACCTTAATACATTTTTGAAGGCATGGCATAAAATTCTTTTTAGAAGCTTGTCCTTGATAAAAAAATATTTCTACATTTTATGCATGCGACAGTAGCTGCTTTAATTTTTACTCTTGAGGTTTAATGTAGCATATTGCAGTGAATGTAAAACAAAAAGAAAATCTGATATAACCTGAAAACATCAAGCAGAATAAAGATCACTGCTAATGTTCACTCCCACCTTCTGCTGTATCATTACTTCTGCAGTTAAATAGTTATAAAATAGCATCTGTGACACCAGTACCTGTGCTTGTGCATGGCAATATCGCTTAATGAGACCTACTTTGATAAAGCAACTGCTGTTTAGAACAATTTCTTTTACTTCTGAAGACAGAATAAAGTCATTACAAGCAGGGAGAGTATAATTTTCAAATTATTAATTTCAAAATCTGGAAGTATCTCTAGCCAAATCCAAGCAGCTGGATCTGGGACTCAGTGAGCTAACAGGGCATTTCTCACAGACTCTTTGCTGACATTTCCTTGTAACAGCCAAGATGACAACCCTCACTCTACAAGCCATCTACTGAATATTAAAACAAAATGGGATGGATCCTAGGAGAGTAAGGAGCATTTCTGTCTCCCGTTGGAGTAGAACTGTGGAAAAAATCAAGTCCTTAATGCTTTTTGTCCTGTTCTCTAGATTCCGCTTTACTGGCCTTGGGGTTCCGGGTTGTGGCTCGATGGTTGCACTTGCTGAGTGCTGTTATGCCACGTTAGAAGATAGCAATTCTCCATGTCCTGTCAAAAATTATTCTAACGATCCTGTCCATTGTTTTGCAGAGCCCTTATAACAATGCAGAAAGCACAACATCTCTTTCTGGTTTAGTGACATTTCGAATTATTGCTTCCCAGCAAGCAGGAGGCTACGTGCAATACAAGGGATTGGATGTTTGGGCTGTATATGTTTGTGAACAGTGAGAGCATCTCTGTATGATAACTAACATTATTTGATTGTAGGGGATTTATAACTCAGTTGGTTTTCCTACCTAAGTAGATCACAACCATAACTTGAAGTGGTATCCCCAAGTTAATTCTTGCTTCCGGTCAGCTCCTGGCAACAGCTCCTATCAGTCAATTACACATTTTCCAAACAAGCTCTTTCATCACAGAGCATGTGTTGTTCATTGGTCCACGTGACAATTAGGAGCCAGGAGGGCTTCAATGACCCACAGGTCCATGACTGAGTTCTCGGTGCTACAGGGACACCAGAGATATCGTTATGACACTAAAAAAACCCTTTTCACTCCAAAAAGACTTTGTAAGATTAGGAGAAAAGCCTTTTAAAGATTAAGAACTAGTTGTGAATTTGTCGTTCTTTAATTTTAGATCTGAACTGGATCACTATGACTTGACCTTTAGTTTTATTCGTTGCTGTGACTGTGGCTGGGGGCAAAGTAGCAATGTAGTTTTGTTATTAGAAGACCATAATTTCAGAGAGAAAAAGACACTGCCAGCTGCAGTTTATGTCTACCTAGTACTCTGAGGTTGAAAAAGCCTGTGAGTATTAAGTGGTACAGCCTGTTATTGGTACAGTAAATAGAGTGCATTAGGTGATATAATTACTTATCTGACATTCTTCTGGATAAAACATGGCATAATTAATGAATGGCTTAGTGTTCTTAGTTGCTTATGAAAAACGGGCAAAGAAAAGCCTTTCTCAGCTTCCTCAAGGAAAACTGACTCCTGATATTAGTGCTTCATTTGCCCTGGCTAAAAATAAATTACTCCTCTACACTACACCACCTCTGCCCTCTGGCAGTGGATTAAGTAACTTCAGTCAGGATATGCCACAAGTTATTTCTATGTGATTTTACAGCACAACTCAAACAACATTCTTCTTATGCAGGCTCTGTATGTGTGTGTGTAGTTATTAGAGCAGGTCGTGGCCCCATTATGGTAGATGATATACATGTACATCATTAGAGACAGCCCCGACTGAGGCTGCACCGCAGCCCTACCTGCACTGAGTGTAAACAGTTCACACAGCTGAATGTGTTCCCCAGATGTGCTCCCCAGGACCAGACTCTGCAGAAAAGTCCCATTCAGCCGCCTGAGCTGCAGAGCCCACAAGGAGACTAATGGCGTGGGTTCGGTTAAGCATGTGCTTAAACACTTTCCTGGGCACGGGCCAGAACTATCTGCATCCTGATGGACTAACTTAAAGCCACATGGCTCCTAAGACATTTGCAAAGGTTCTGTAGAGGTAAATCAAACCCCTAGACTTGGATACAAAGTGAGAACCATTTTCCTCTCACCAGCCAGATGAATCCCATGGAAGAAACAGAAATCTATGGGATTTTCCGCCAATGGCATATTGCCCAGCTCAGCCTTTCTCTGGCTGTCAGAGCTGAGGTTAAAGCTGGACCCCAACATTTTGGCAGGCTATCATTCCCTCAGAATGTGCAGTTTCATCGAATACGAAACATTCTGCTAAACTGCTCTGACTTGGCCGAAAATAAGGTTTTGGAAGAGAAATAGGAAATATTTTTTCATGATATTTTCAACATGATAAATGAGATTTCTTGATGTCTCTATTTAAAAAAAAAAAAGCTGGGGGGGAACGAAAAATGCCAGCATTTGTTTTAAAAATCTGATCTTTAAGTTATGAATATCCCTGTTCAAAAGTTAGCATGTCCATTCCTTAATAAATATAGGCATTTTTGTAAGAAGGGAATCTCATTCAGTACAAAAGGTAGTAGCTCAATTTACCTATGGAAAATCAGGCAGGTTTTTATTTTGGTACGATGCAAACATTTTGTTATTTTTATTCTTTGAGCACATACACTTTATTGAGTGCGGTCCCTGAAGCAGCTGACTCACTTGCTCATCATTCAGGGTTTGCAGGCTCCCGATTATTTTTCACCCTTGTCTGGAGGAAACTCTTTCAGGTAGAGGCCCTGGAAGCCCTGGTAGCTCTAGCAAAAGCCAAGGATTTAACACTGTCCAGATACTCAGCTGCAGAGACAAACCACCTTCCCTGGGATTTCTAAAAGGAGAAGCACCCACAGGGCTTCCATCACAGATCGAAGGAAGCTGCAAAGCACAGAAACCCTGCAATTCTCTGGCCAGAGCCAGTTTGTAAAGTAACACCACTCTAAAGGAATGGGAAAACTCAGTGTCTCGCCAGTCATGCCAATAAGCTGATGGGAAACTGGGCAAGTAACGAAGGTCATCTCTCAGTGACACCAGTCTGGGACATTGCTTGGTTTCAGGAGAGAGTGCTTCGCAATGAACAATCATTTGCTCAACAAAACTTCCATCCAACGCTAACTGCATCTCAAGAAAAGAAAAAAATAAATTACTATTATTAACTTACCTGAAAACTTTGTTTTGTTTTAATTTTCTGTTATTTCAAAGACAATTCCCGCATTCAAGAGTGAGTGTGGAAGCAATTGCAATTTGAGTGGAAAATAAAGGTCAGAGTCTAAAAATCCTTTGTCAAATGGAACTGCTGCCATGAACACAGCTTTAATCACAGTAGGACAATGTTCTTCTCTATTATACCTTAGTGGGAGATCTCTGTTGGCTCAAACAAAAATTCTCCTCAAAGAATGAAATGAGATGACAATATACATATTGTCTTCAAATGACCTCCAAAAGAAAATCAGGAAGCACATACCAAGCTTGATTTGAAATGTCCTTATTGTACTGACTGGGAAAAAAAAAAAGGAGATGAAATATCCTGATTACACAATTCACCAACATAGAGTGAAATGAGAAACAGGAAATACATGCAAACATTCCTATTCATAGGTTTACATGGTCTTTTCAATTTTCATCAAGCATAGAAGACAATGAACAGCAGGGGATTTGAAATGTACAGAAATATTTCTGCAAATCTAGCAGCAGTGAAATGTTATGCAAGCCCAGTTTAATAGACCAAAAATTGCTTTTCCATTTCAAATTGGTGTGTATAATTTCTTGCACTATCCTGATCATCTTACCATGATTGTCTTTACTTTTAACTAGCATTTTGCTGTCAGTCATTTTA
This sequence comes from Cuculus canorus, assembly GCF_017976375.1. Classification (NCBI taxonomy): domain Eukaryota; kingdom Metazoa; phylum Chordata; class Aves; order Cuculiformes; family Cuculidae; genus Cuculus; species Cuculus canorus. The sequence continues at coordinate 126,220,655 of NC_071402.1, forward strand.
TTCTTTTCTCTCAATTGAAATATTTTCACAGTATTACCTTCATCCTTATCCTGTTACATCTGAATTTTTTAAACAGGAGGCTTTAAAGGCTAGGGTTGCAGCATACTTAAATATTTTTTTCAAAGCCTGGCTAGATCCGGGCACTGATCTAATGGCTCAATAGTGTCTTCTGTTGACTTTTTATTTTCCTCAAGGGAAAGAGAAATTCTGCCTTTGAGAATATAAGGGCAGTTCATGAGCTGTGAGCTCAAACTTTACCCAGAGACTTTAGTAACAAAACCACACTTTGTGAAATACATCTGTAAAAGCATGAAGCTTTTTCTTTGCCTACTATTCTTTTTTAATTGGACCCAAGGAATTCTTTCCTAATTTAAGTGAGTACTAGCACCACCTCTGCTTTGCAGACTTTGAGACTGAGTATCATTTTATCGCTGTATTCTTTTTTTTCCATTTTTTGATAAATTATATCACCACATTTCAGAAGGGCACAGCCTATTTTCAAACATACGGCTTTGTTTCCCTTAACAACTCAGGTGTAAGAATAGACAGAGCAAAGGACAGTTTCCTTTAACACAGGGCTGTATGAATAATAAGGGTCTTAATGATGACAATGATGAGGCAAACTAAATTTAATAGGTGTCCCATATGACAATTTCTGAAAATATAAATGAAAGTGCAAAAAATTGTGTTTAATGAGCAGGAGGGCAAAAAATGCTGAGTAATTTCATTGCCAGAATGCAACAGGGAATTGATGTCTTCTGGCTGCTGCTCTAGATTTCTCTGAAATCAAACCTGACCTCAAGGCACTGTCTGATGAGGTCCTTTGACTGTCTCAGGTTTCGTGAGTGGGAGCAGAGCAAGCCTGAATGACAAGAATGTCCACAAGCACCCCATAGATTGAATATCCAGAGAGAGCAGAAGCAGGACAGCACTGGGATGCAGTGCTCTTCACTGGTCCAACAGTCATGTTTGCAGTTAAGTCCCAGAGCTCATGGTGTAACCTGCCTCCCAGATGTGTCTCTGTTAAGCTGTGGATACCTCGAGAACTTCTGCTTATGTAAGGGCAAGCCCAACCTCCCTGCCCCTCTCAGACTCCCAAAGCACTCTAAAAGGTGCTCCCTTGTGTGCACTTTTGAGTCTAAGCCACAAAAAGAAGTAAGGATATCATGAGTCCTGCATACGAGCTGCTTACAATGCAAAAGGTATAAGAAATGCAATTACTCCTACAAGGCCCCGTAATAACCTTATGCACTTAAGCAGCAGCATCTGGCCCCATCTCTGTTTGGTGGCTGTTGCCACAAGTAGTGCTCAGAAAAAGAATGGTTTATATATGAACAAACAACCACATAACGCATCTTTCCTTTATTACGTATCGGTTTCCTATGTGTCTGTAGACACTTCATTCTGTAACATTCCTGTGCAAATAGTTACTGCACAAGCAACTGTGAACCCTAAAGTTCACACTGGATGTCCTGGCGCTCTCAGAGGTAGATTTGAGATGGGTGTTTTGTACATGATTGTATCTTCACATAGCAAGTTTTTCTGTGCTTTGCTCTCTCAGGGATGTGGTGGCATAGATATTTTGTTACAGTTGCAAACATGCACATCTGAGCTTTGCTTCAGACTTGACAGTCCTTCCTACTTGGTCCAGGTCTAAAGGGGAATTTAGTCAAGCTGAAAAGTCAAATCTGTCCTGGCATATTGCTCTGCTCATCAATTCTTTGTGACCCGTTGGATCACATACACGCTGATGTACCAGTAAAAGCAGAAATATCAAGATAGAAGGCAAAATACTTACTATTATTACTTTATGAATTTGTACTTTTTATTATCATTTATGAGCCAAATAAAGCACCACTCCAAGGAATTTACATTTGAAGAAGGAACACTTCAGTAACTGAAAGCTCTGCCTGAAACAGTGGGTGGGGGGGAATAATTTTATCGGTTTGTTCAGACTAGAAATTCTTTCCTGAAGACCAGGATTATCAAAAAGTTGCCCTATGTCCATACCTTTTAGTCTGAGCCATATGGAGAACATAGAATGAGTCTGAGGTGAGTAGGAAGACCTGCAGATGTCACATGCAGAAGACAGGCACATTCAAATCCTTCCAATGCTACGTTGCCCTCCTTGCCCCCACACCCTTTCAACATTCACTCCAGATGGGGAGGAGACGACTCAGTGACGCAGCTACTGTCTTACTAAGTAGGAGAAATACAGTGCTTAATGTTATTCTGTATTGATTTTCTTGCCTATCAGCAGCATTAGCAATATTTCTGCTACCAGGATGGATTTTATGTTCCTTCTGTCTTGTTCACTGACTGTATATATTCCTGTGTTTTCTCTACTGTGGTGCCTGATTGGATTAGTCCTTCGTAAAGTGAATGGATCAAGGCCTGTTGGAGCCCCAAGATTCTAATATCTCTCCTAAAGAAGCCCATACACAGATCATTCTGGCCTCACACAACTCTGAACACATTAGGCGATGTGAGAAAGAAAAGTCATGAACTGGAACACAAACCCTTGCCTTTCTCTAGAATTTAAATATGCATTTGCTGATTTTAAATACTGCTTGGATTGGTGATGAGAAGAATTCCTCCCAAAGTCTGATCAGGAAGGTTCAGGGTTAAAAGTTGAATCAAGCCAAAGTAGTGCAGGCAGCCAATTATTTCCAGCTGATATTCCTGTGTCAATGAAAAGGCTGGCAGGCAAATAGGGATTGGTGTATTTGGAAGAAGAAGAAAGTTTCAGTTTGCAGGAGCTGGTGATTAGTCTAATATCTCTGTTTGGACTCATGTTTGAGCTCAGTTTACCAGAAAAAGGGAAAGAGACTTTGAGAAAATTATCTGTCCTGAAATCCATATCAGGAACCTTGGAGAATATTTTTTTGAGTATTGTAGCAATATTCTTATACTTTTAGACAACTAAAGGTGCGTTGAATAAGTTGCTCACCTGTTAACTGAGAGCACCAGGCTGTTTTGTCTGAAAGACCTTCTAGAGAGGGAATGCAAGAAAATTGCTTGTTAAAGAACTGCCAGAGATAGTGGGCCTGATTTCAGATGCTGGAATATGCCTTGATAAGGAAAATAGTTTCTGGAATGCTGATGCCTGTTGCTATGGCTGCAAGGTGCCCCTGTGTGCCTGGGATACAGTTTTCTTCAGTAGGAGCTGAAAAAAAGGGAAGAAGAAACATCAAGGAACCTACTCAGTTACTCTTTCAGAAAGATGCCCTTTCCATGCTTCCCACTGGGAAAGCCTCATTTCCCTGTAGCGTGGGCCAAGGGCCTCCTTTCACCCATTTGGATGTCTTAGGCTCTCATGGGCACCTATTGTTCCAGTCCATGAATACCCAGAGGTACTGTCCTTCAACAGACTTACCTACTAGAGGTTGCCTAGTAAATGCATCTAGATTGCAGAAGGGATGCAGATATGGCAAAAGTTAAGGCAAAAGTTAGCAAACTGCTGCAAACCTCTTTTATTTTTGCGCCTTTGTGCCAACCACTTACATCTGTTAAAGGTACAAAGAGTCAAGACAGGGCAGATACACACAGGAAACACAGTGACTGTGAGATAGTCTTGCTGTCTGTGATAGAGGGATAATACCCATTCATTTTAGCTTTGAATTTTCCTACATCAAATGTCAAGCATCTCAACACTTCAACTGCTGAGAGTCGTGTACATAGGAGGTAAGGAACAAGGTGATACAGGTCATAGAAAGATTAATTGATGTCAAAGAAATATCTTAGTGTTTTGACTTTTTCTGAACATTTGCTTACTATGTCCTTCAGTCTACACTCTTCTCATGCCTCTGCATATGCAGGATTAGGATCTCTCCAAGACTATCTGGAAGAGGTAGAAATTAGCTCACTGCAGGGCTCCCTGCCAGATGTGAGAGCACTTCCCTGCCATGTAGGATAGTAGAGGAAGGACCACAAGTGACAAGTAGTAATGTGTTCACCATTTCTGTCACTAGAACTTTCCCTGTTTCAGATGGCATCGATTAAGAAGTTAGTGAGCGGCAATGAGCTTGAAAAACAGAGATCCCATCCACAGGAAGTGTCCTACACTGGAGCTTGCAAACCCCTGCAGTTCTCGGATATTAAGCTTATTTCTCTCTATAATAAGACTAAAAATACTGTGGTCTAAATTTTCACGTTTAATTTTAAGTTTAGTTATCTCAGTCATCTTCTCAGAGCAACTTACTCAGCATACTATCATCCCATGGAAAGCCCACATTGATGTGAGCACCTCATAAGCACACCGGTGGCTCACTAAATGTCTGCCCAGTGCAGAACCCTCTGGGAGACAGGCTCAAAGCTGTAGCTGGTCTATAGAGTTGCTGCCATCGCTTTTTAGAGCAAAGCAGTAAAGTTGACATGTTGTTTTCATATCACCCTGGCTGACACAGGAAAACTTCACAGAATAATATTCTTAACACAGAACTCAATTCAGTGTTGTCCTAAAGACTGTCGGGTCGCTTCAGAGGGACAAATGAAAGTTATTGCAATTATATTCTGACAACTTTTATCTATCCAGAGTGATATTTGCCAACTTGGAGTAGCAAGATGCTGAGCTGCTCCTCAGCCTCATAAAACAGTTTTTCTCATCTGTGAAAAGCAGGTATTAGAGTGGCATTTTAGTGCCACGTTAATGGATGTAGTGGTAGATTCAGACACAATGAAGTAAATGGCATGAGGTCACAAGTCCCATTATTTTTAAACCAGCTGACCTGTCAGAAAAGGCTGCTCCAAGAGGCTGCTTGGTCTTTTAATGTCTTCCTACATTGTCCCCATTACTGTAAACTAAAATAAATGTATTTTGGATAAATTTTTGTAGCCTACTATGCTGTGCTGTGGCAAGGTGGAAAACCTGAATTTTATAGGAACTCTGCTATTTTTGTGCATGGTTTCTGCAAATCTCAGATCTGTGTAGAAAAAGGGGGAGCACAGAGAAAGAAAAGAGCAAACAAAAAGAATGGATCTCCAGAGATGAAGTGAGGCTGAGCACAGAAATAGAAATATTTTCAAGTCAGACAGACTCAAGACTCTGGGGCTCAAGCTGTACATGATGTCACTTGCCAGAACATTGAGAAGTTGTTTAATAGACTGAGGCATTAGTAGGTAGCCTGAAGGAAAAGGAAATCACAGAGGAATTTTCATCGTTGTTGCCATTTCCGAGAACCAGAGAGTCTTCATATACACATATACATTACAGGCTTGCATAGTCCCAATGAAGCCAAAGACTTGTGTGCTTGCAGTTAAAGCAATGTTTTCCTGCCTTGGTGGATCTAGGCCAGCAAGCTCCACACCATCCCAAACAATCTTGAAGCAGTTCATTTCTCTCATTAGACTCCTCTGGTATGAGAAAAAGTTTTCATAGGTTGTCATCTCAGCTTAGCAAAGGCTTTTTTTCTCAGATAATATGATGTTAAAGAAATGATGAGTTGTCCTGGGAATACCTCAATGCATTAAAGCTAATATGATAGAAGGAGACAGCCCTAATCTGAAGAGAGAAACAACCATCTCCACCCAGACTCTAGTGGCAAAAGAATATAGTGCATATGTGTTAAAGCACATTAGGCAGTGAGTCATTTTTGGCAGAGAAATAAATTTATTATTTTTGATCTGCAAGGCCACGAGGCCTTCCAGGTCCACAGAAAAGAAACCTGACCAGCATTACTTAAGTTTGCAGACAAGGTAACAGGGCAAGTAAGATTTTCTACAAATAGGCTAAGATGAAGGACTTAGTCTGTAATATTACATACAGGAAGGGGGCTCCCATACTTACCCAAACCGTCTTAATTAGATTGTAACAACATTTAGTATCAATTATTCCCAGCTCACAGGGAAGATGGAGAAAAAGTATTCCAATAACACTGAAAAGAATTTTGAAGAAATACCACTGAACAGGACTCCAACCCACCCCAAAGCTGTCAGGCCATTACAGCTCACAGTCACTTTCCAATATACCATTAACTGGATGGCAAAACACAGCATGAAGTCTGCCATGGCACTGGAGTTGCTGCATGCAGGTCTAAGAGGAATGCTTGTCCATCCTCTCTGCCTCCCTGCTGCCCATCACAACAGCACCAACGTAGCTACACCACCTGCCTGTTTGCCTGACACCAGAAATGGCATTGCAAACACAGTGTGGAAAGTAATAATTCTGCTCTAACTTCTGAAAGCGCTTTCCATATCAACATATCAGAGCCTTCCTGTCTCTGGGATTGTACTGTCAGAGAGCATCCCCCGGCTGTCTGGTGGAAAGTCAGGGATTTCTGAAGGAAAACCCCTTTTCTGAAGGAAAGGTTACTGGTAAAGCCAGGGTTCAGTGCAAGAGGAACTCTATTACGGTTCCCCAAAACGCTGCTTCAGAAGCGGCCCCTGTGATTTCACCTAATGCAGCAATCCTGCAGCATATAAAAGATATAGTGTTCTGACTACTGTACACATAAATTTATTAGTAACTGGACCAAGCCCCATTCACTGAGGTTAGCCATCCACCAGATTCACCTTCAGCGAAGTCACTCTCAATTTCAATTGCTTCCACTGAATAGCACAAGACAAGGGAAAATGATAGTTCTTTTCTGTGCTTGTTTGGAGTGGTGATTTTTTGCAAGAAAAAAAGAGAATCTCACTTTCCTCATGTTTTTTTTTTTTTTCTCTCTTTAGTCTACATGTGTGATATCTATATGTCAGTTTGTTACTTCTCAAGCAATCTGAACTGTGCCAGGTGTGTGGCTGAGCAAAAAGCTTGGGAATTGTACCCCAAGGTGCACATGATTTTATGGCGGCATGGCAGATACTGTGTATGCCAGTTCACAGGCTTTTCATTATTTCTCCTACGTACCCTGCCACAAATTTCCTTTCCTAAACCCCAGCCTTAGAAAACCCAAGGTGCCTAGTTAAGATGTCAGATCCAAAAAACCCCCAATTCAAATGGAAATCCAGTGTCTTAGCTGAAGATACTTATGACAATATAAGAAATCATTCTCAGCCAGCAAAATTTACATTTTGTTCAGCTTCAATGCTTTTCTTGCATATGAGTTCCTTTAATGAATTCACAGCTTTGAAAAAGAAACTTTTCTTTTTCTCTGGTTGTATGGACTTAATTACAGAGCCACCTAAACAAAAAGGATCAGATAAAACTCCCAAGTTTTCTCTTTCTACTCTCTAGTGGCTTTGGCCTGAAGTACTTAGAAGGAAAATAAAAAACTGCCAAATGATAGCCTTAAATCAAGGAGAAGAGAAAAGGGAGAGGAAGCAGTCAGGAGCCATATCAGCCCACTCTAGTAAAGTGCAGCAGTTGTCCCTCAAAGCTCTTTCTTAGCCTCTGCTGTGCTCGAGTATCAGTGTTAATCATATCCTCTTGGTAAAGAATGTGTATCTGCAAAGCATATTTTCTTTTTACCACCAAACCATAATATAGTGAGGTAAGCTTATTCCAAACATTTTCATGATCAGTTTTTAATATATTCAGCTGGATTTTGCTGTCCTTTCCACTTACATGAAGCATGAGTGTGCCATCAAAGCCCCTGAAGTTTTAAAGCCTGGTCCAAGTAAGTTGGGAGCCAAGCCTGTGATTCCTTGGGATAAAATCCCAGTTCCAGTCATGTCAGGACTTTGAGAGGCAGAGTTTACCACACGGCTAATTTAAACCCTTTGCTGATGTAAACCCTGAATTAAGTGTATATAGAGGTGCTCATTCCACCTCTGGATATTTTGGTCTTCTAGGACAGTGTTCATAAGAAGAGGCTTAAGGAGATGAAAGAGGGAAGGAAAGAGGATAGAGTGCAGTTAAGAGGTTTCCTTTGGCTTTTTATTGGCAGATAAAAGCAGAATCCCCACTGAACCAGCAATGATTTATTTATTGGCAAAAAAGTCAATTAAATTTTATAGTCACTAGTACTCTGTAAAAAAATAATAAAACTAACAGATATATTAAATAATAGGTTTACATTAACAGCAAACAATGTTCCATCTGCCCTGCCAATCAAATTATATGCTGAAATTCTTCACTGAAGTGGAACCGCAGAAACAAAAAGGGATATAGGAGCATTATGGCAGCCTGGGTTATAAATTACAGGCAGTACATGTATTATTATGAAAGCTATATCATTCCTTAAAATGAATTCAACCTTCTTGACCTACCTCTTTTCTTCAAAATTTCATCTCTTTATATGACCATTTCTTGGATTACTGGGCCAGACTTCAGGTGCCTGAAGATCTGCAGCATGTTTAAAAAGATGAGAAATGACAAATACTTTGACGGATTATCATTCAAGCCCGGGCATTTTCTGTAGCCCTTCACGCATTCTGATTAGACCTCCCGGTTTTAATGAATTCGCCCTTGATGGAGGCTGTGAGACCAATATTAGCAGTTTTGCAAGGGGGCGAAATCTGGTGATGGCTGTTGCAGTGGGCAGTGCCAGAACCTCATTTATTTCTACCCTAGAACTAAGGAGGAAGAATCAACTCCAAGGAAGACTCACAAGACCACGGTAAATCAGATCTTTCTATATGCGGAAATATTATTCCTGGTTCCTGAACAAAATGGAAATATTTGTGTGCAAGTGAAATTCTGCGCAAAATGGAAGTCTGATAAAATGTTACTTAAGGTCAATGAAGACTTTCCGCTGTTATGAAATCAAAGTATTTTAGTCCAAGTTTGCCCTTTGAAAGCTTGTCAATGTGTTTTTGTGTGAAAATAATAACAATGAATCGCATGTGGGGGAAAAAAATCATTTCCAAATGAAAACTGAAAAGATTCCATTCCAGAAATGTTCACATGGGCCACTTCAACCTTATGGGAATGCTTTGTTTTGGGACAAGAAGTTATGGAAATAAAATACTGCCAGAACTGACAATTTTTCTTTTCAAAACACTTTGAATAAGAGAAATAGCTGGCACTTTTCACTTAGAAGAAACTTTGGTTACAAAACAAGTAGTTTGGCTGTATTTTACTGGGCTCTGGTATAAGGCACTGAGTCTAAGCATCAGGAGACAATGCTCAGTTTCATTAGCTTCTGCTAAGGTGACACTGCATGAGAATCCTGGTCCTTGCTGTTAGTTAAACAGCATTTACTTTTGCACTCAGGAACCTCATGTGGGATCATTACTATATTTGTACCTTGGTGGATATAGTTCAGAAGACCAATCCAAGCTTGAGCCTCTATCATTTTAAGTCTGCAGGCATCCTGACGCTTGGGTACAAACACCATCAGTGACACGTGGATTTTATTTTAATTGGGTATTTTCAGGAACAGAGAGGTAGATCTCTGTCTTGCAGGAGGCAGCTTTCTTTCCTTGTGGGGACCATATTGAGGGCCAAAGTCTGACTATGAAGAAACAGGTCATGGTCTCAAAAAGGTGGGCTGTTTCCCTGCACCTCGCTATTTCAATATTTATTCTTTTTCTATTTAGTGGCCGGGGCTGTCTAGGGGAAAGAGGTTAAGCATTATACGTGGCAGTGCAGCCCACAGATAGACTATTAGATTAAGATAAATTTCCTAATTTAAGAATTATTTTGCAGGGGTGGGAAAGGGCAGCTCCGTTTTGTCACCTCTGCCAACAGCCACCCGGCATGCACCACTGCTCTCATTGTGGAGGAGAGCTGTGCCTATCAGCACGGACATTAGCTTTTAGCCATTACTGCAGGCACAACAGCTGCAGGAGCTTTGCGACCCCTTTGCGCTTACATTGCTGGACCGTTTTAATTGCAACCCACAGCTTAAAGTCTTCATTAAGTTCTCTCTGAGCCTTGCCTCCTCCTCTGTAAGATCAGCCCCTTGTCGCCCTGACCGGCAGAGCGGCGAGGAACATCTGCAGTTCAAACGTGATGCATATGCAACAGCAGTCTCAGGATTAAAGGTCAACAGACGCCTCTGACACATAGCACTGTCTCTCCCTTGCAGGGTGTCTAGTGTCTTTTGTTCGAAACTCTATCCTTCCTGCCAGGCTTTTTGCCCACTTGCTCAGCCCAACTGCTGCAAGGCTGGCGAGGTGCCTTAGCAAGCTGGCCGGAGCTGCCCTTGCACAGTGGCTGCCCGCAAGTGTGTGGGGGCTACCACAGGCAAATTATCGTGTCGCTCCCTCGGCTTCTCATTGCAAAGCTCGGGGAGAGGATGACTACAACAGCTGCAGTGCTGGCTCGCTTTTGACAAATGGTCCTGTCACTCTTCTTATTGATTAGCAATGTTATGACATTTCCCTTCAAAAACACAGATGTGGCATGGGCAGCGACAGGAGCACCGCTCTGGGAGGAACATAATGTTTGCTGTTGTTCCTAGTCTCCTCTCTGCATCTGTTCATATCTGCGGCGATGGATTCATGCGCTGACTATTTTATCAAGAAGCAGTGGGAGCAGGTGAAATCTTTGTCTGGGTTAAAGACAAATGCGCCTTGTCACATCAGGGGACTGAATGTACAGATGACAAGCCTGATTCTCCCTCGGTCTGTACCAGTGTGCAGGAAGACGTCTGGTGACTCAGTCAAGTTGGCATTTGCAAGGGAGGGTGAAGTTGCAGTGAATCCATACATGATTGTAGATTCCTTTTGTGAGGTCCTTGGGTCATTTTTTTTGTCTCAAGGTGTATTATAAAAAGCCCAAAATAATGCCTGTGGAGTTTTGGTGGTCTATTTGCATCTAGCAGGGCATCCCAAGATTGCTGAGTCCTTGCAAACCGTTCTGCTTCACCTCTGTGCACAGCCCCTTGCTCAATCCATCTTGTGTGTGTACAAATCTCTGTGCAGTCATACATGAGCTTATGAGCTGTGTCAGGGGGACTTACTCATGGGTTTGTAGGTTGTGTGCAAAGCCTGAAGGGTTCTCAGCATGCTCCTCAAAAATCAAGCCTGTCCGTGAACTATCCTTTACTTGGGGAGGTTATCCAGGTGAATGGGCTTAACAGCCCTCCAGGGCTTTGTCCCCTCCAGCTTCCAGGGGGTATTCTTGCATATCAACAGAGCTGTTCTCAAGCTGGTGAGTCCTAACTCTGCTCCACATCTGTGGAAATCCTTCCCCTGTAATACAGAATGGTGATCTAATATTGCCAGGTTGCAGAGGCTTGAAAAGGGTAGCTACGGAAGGAGGACACCAGGACCAATCTTTGGCATGAGGAAGGGAGCCTCCAACATGGACAGTTTACGCTAGTGCACCTCCTAAGCATCTGATTAAAAAGGCATGGTTTGAAATATATCCACTTGAGCCAGAATCTTCTGGGGACTGGAAATCACAGGGAGGGGGATTTGGAAACATCAGGACACCAAGTCTTAGATGGACCATTCCATGTACAGTTACATAGTGCATTTCTGGGCAAAGCTTGCACAAATGAGCTGTGGCTGTTACCACATATCTCTAGTCCATGCTCAGAATTTCACTGTAAAGGCATGTCCTGGCCACACTGCTCTGACCGCACCAGTGAGAAGTCCCAAATGGTAGATCAAGAAACATTTTCTTCAGTAAGGGCATAGGAGCTGACCTCCTTGCATCAAATGTTTATAGGCCAAAAGACAAGTTTAGGAGGTTCTCTGTATTTTCATTGGCATAAAGGAAAACAGGGTTTTGTCCTGAGCATGCAAAACATACCCAGTTTAATCTTAAAATAGCTTAAAGCCTTTCTTATTAGTCTGAAAGATTTAATTCAGCTTTCAGCAAATCCTTTGTGTGCTTCACAGGGAAGCTAGTTAGAGGAAAAGTGCTTACCTTCCAGTTCTAAAGGCTCTTCCTTGGAGGCTGAATTACAGGACCAAGCATGGTCTGCATTAAGAGTCTTGGAAATTCCTGATAAATTGACTCTATGCACAGCAGTTAATGAGCAGTTGAATTTAAGGGACCTCTGTATCTTTTGAGTCACAAAAAGTATGTATATAATTTCTTTCCCTGACCAAAGTCTCTTACAGTGTTAATAAAACTAAAATTGGCTGATCCACAAGTTTGATTTACATGAACTTAAAGCAAAGCACATTAGCATGATTGTGTAGGCATTACTGTACGGAGCATGCTGGTAATAAGAAGCATATTTGTGAATGCCTCTTGTCTAGCTTTCTGCATATTTTACAGCTAAAAAAATATATAGTCTAGGGGGAAAAAAAGAAAAATACAACAAAAACATGGTTTTGACCCTCAAGGCAACGTGATGTGGATTAATATGAGTTAAATGGAATGTGACCAATTTGTAAGGCGTTTGGTTTGTATCTTGAGAAATTGAAGACAAGATCATTTTTCCTTGCAATCAGAGTAAGCCTTAGGCTACAAGCTCTTGTAGTTTCTACAAGTGCCACAGGCCTCCTCTTTTAATATACTACCATATCCTAGAATATTTCTTGCAACTTTCATAGCCCAATGATGTGATAGATTTGCCAGTATGATACTTCTGCTGCCTTTCCTTGGGAAAAAACCTCAATCAGCTGTAATGTAGGTTTGTAGCTTTTCCGAGTTTCATCAAATTTTGTGCAATATTTTGCTCTCAGTGGTTTATTTATGCAAGAAAAGAGCTGTAGTAATCTCCATCCTATACATTATGCAGAGATTATACAGCAAGAAAAGCATTTTTATGCCAAAGGTTAGAAGGCTATTTTAGGCTGGTGAGAACCAGTAAATTGTGGGTTCACTGTGGACCCACATTTTTAGTTTATCTGAGAAATTATTGGTTATATAACAAAATAAAATCTCAAAATTGTGCCATTCTCAGTGTTTTATTAATGATCATAAAAAGCTTCTTGCATTTTGAGATTTAGAAACAAACATTTTTAAGTGCTTTATCAGACAGGTTGTAAGACAGTATTCTCAGTAGAGTAGTTGGTCCAGAGAGAGTCTAACTGAGGTCACAGGAAACTCAGTACAAGGCTTCAAATACAGCCCAGGAACTCCATACCCATGAAGTAATCTGGATTTCCTCTAAAATTCATCTCCTTTGTCATATCATACCACCTTCCCATGCCAGCAAACAGCTAGGGAGACCATCCCAAATGTCTCAAGTTCAGCTTAAGTTTCTACCCCACTCTTTGCAGCTATAATTCAGGAAACAATTTGCGTTTGCTTTTCAAATGACCTGAAGAAAGTGTTCTAAAGGCACAAATCCAGTAACTGACTTGAATATGCCCTTCAGCCTTCTATGCTTAAGAAAAAAAAATCTATGATATGTTTGGCAGTCTTCCACTTGTGTGTGTGGGCAATATCATCCAGGAACATTTGGTAGCTGTAACAGCAAGATGTTCTGTAATTGCTAAGCTCATTTGTTTGAATAGTGGACAAGGAGGGACAAATAGAGGTTGCTTTTCACTTATTTATTTATTTATTTAAGATACAAGGACTGAAAGACGAGCAATCGGCAATCATGGCTTCAGGTGCAAAACTATCAATCAAAGCTCATCCGGAAGCTCTTTGCACCTCCGGACGCCACCATCTGGAGCTGGTGTAGGCAGCTATACAGTTCTGCAACCATTAACTCAGAACAGAGAAGCAGCAGCCACAAACGGCTCCTGCTACCCACCAGTGAGCAATAATAATGCCCAGGAAGCTCTGCCTTCATCCTGGCCCCATGTCCTGAGCGGATGCTGTATTCTTTACAGAGTTTGCATCACAAAATACCAAAATTTGACCTCGGCTTTACAGGCAGCAGAGTAAAGTATTTCCTGTGATACTTTGAGCCATGCTTGTTCAAGAGAGAGATGTGGGATTGCGCTCTCAGCTAATGATGCCTTGTTAAAAGTTGGATGCACAATGGGAGAGGAGGGCTAAACATTTTAACTATTCACTGCTATTGCCACCTGTACTGTGCTGAGTCTTATGGCATGCTAGCTCTCACAAGCGTGCCAAGCCAGCCTTAGGCTCCCTCTCTTTTCTGTGTTACAGGTGACCTGGGGAGGAGAGAGAAGGCAGATTTGCCATAGATACGCATCCACAAAGGAAACAATGGAAATGAATCTTCAACCTTTTTAACATCTTCTGTTCTTCAAGAAGAATTTTATTGGTTTAAATGGGTTTTCTGGGAAACAGATGTCCTCACAGGATCACAGATAAATTTGGGGTGAAAGGGGCTGCTGAAGGTCACCTTGTCCAATCTCCTGTACAAGCAGGGTCAGTTTAGCTGTTGAAGTTGGTCAGGGCCTTGTCCAGGTGTTTCTGAAAACCTGTCATGCAGAAGAACCAGGATTTAAATAGACAAACCTCTAGGCAGTGCTTTGTTTTTCTTTTTTTTTTTTTTCATTTTATTTTAACTTGTGTGGTTTAAACTGTGATATGCCACTCAAGAATATTCATACAACAGTATGTGGTGCCACGAACTGCTCTTCCACCCACTTCCTCACCTGTATTTGATATTCCTGAAAGCATCCCTGTTGGAGGAGTATACCAGCACTGAATTCACAAAGTCACAGCCTGTCATTACTGGATCTTGCTTTTCCCATTCAACACAGCCATTCAGCTCTTTATTTGCAAGAGTTACTGACCTTTCTGTCCCCATCATATTTCAGGACCCACCCTCCAGTTCTTCAGTGTAGCAGCCCATCGCTGTGCCAATATACTTTGGGTGGACAGCACGATCCCATCAAGGGCACAGGTCAGGTAGGAATTTTCTTTTCCTTCCTGGTCTCCAGCCTGAGATAATTGTAAAAATGATGGGCTATCTCTCCTCAAAGTTCAGCAACAAAGCCTCCAGCTTGTAAGAAATAATTCAGCCACAATTAGCGCTGGTGTGAAGCCAGGGCCTCCCACAGATGAGTCTGCTTGGTCCAGTGCAGAAGCTACAATCTCTTTAATGATGGGAGGTTCAACTAAATTAAAGTTGACCCTCAGGCTTCTGGCAGCTAAATTCCAGCATTAACCTTCCCTCCCAGCTATTCCTCTGGAAAAAATCCTATGAACAACAAACTACAAGTGAGAGGGGGAGGAAATCTCTCTGTTGTTAACCTTTACAGGACAGTGGATGTGTCCAAATCAGACAAAAAAACATGATGTCTCCTGACGAAGTGCCATAAATAGTGTTATCTCCCAGTGTGATCTTTGAGAGAATCTGTTTTGGGGAAAGAACAGAAGAGGAATCCTAAAAAGAGTGCGTGAAAAATGATGAAAGTTGCTTTGAAGTGAGTCCGAGAGCTGCAGTGCTTTCAGCAGCTTCCCCCTGGAAGCCCTTGAAATTCTATCTGCAATAAAAGGTACCAAAAGAAAACAGCTGGCAGGAGCTGTTAAAGTGGAAACAATATGCAGTTCAGAAGAGATAAACAGGATGGGCACAGAGCAGACTGAAAAAGAAGATATGGATCTGTTACATGATAGGAACAGCCCTTCTGTCCTGGGTTGAGACTGAATGACCAGGGAAATATCGCTGGTTTTAGAAAGCAAATTGGGAGAAAACAGATTTAGCACATGGTTATCATGGGAACTGAAGGACAGGGATGTCAGATCTGGTCCCCTGCAGCTTCACTGAACAAGCCTTAGCTAGTAGAACAGATTTAGGGTGTGGGACTGCCATGCTGAATGACACTGCCAAAGCAGAGGCCAGTCTTCTATACTGATATTTCTCTGGTACCTGAGACAATGACAGCTGGAGCAAGAGCCCCTTTCCAGTTTCAGGACAGCGAGGAGTTCCTTTTGCTAGCTGGGCAGTAACATTCTGTGCCAACTGTGCAAAATGGTTCCAGTCTTTGAGCATCTCTGAAGGAATGCCAAGGCTGTGGCTAAACCTAAAGCCTGCGACTAAATATTTAAGCCTGCTTTCACCCTCACTGATATCACAGCCTTTGAAAACAGAAAATGATGAAGGTTTAATATTGAGGTCAGAATGTGGATCTGTCTCTTTGTGCTATGCAAAGAAAAATATTGCTGACAGAGATTATGGACCTTAACCTGTTCTGATCTAGAGATGTAAATTGTACTTATTGCTATGGTTCCCAAATAAGTTATGTAGCTCTCTAGTGAAGGAACTGAGAGCAGAATGTGGCCACAGGATGATGGTGTGGAATCCATGTGCAACCACACCTGTGAAAAAAATTTCCACGCTCTGATCTGCTACTGACTCTGCCCATGCCGTTACTGATGGGAAATCACTGCTCGGAAATCTCTGCTCACAGTGGAAAGAATATTAAAAAAAAATTTGCCCAGTCTTTACAGATGCACTTCAGACCAAAAGCACTTTTTCTAGGGGAAAAGAGCAATTCAGAGATGGGGTGGGAGTAGAGAAGAGAGGAGCTGAGTCATAGTTTCCATCTGCTTTCATTTCTGACTTATATGATTCTCATTCTGCTTAAGGCCATGCAGCAGCTCCACTGTAATTATTTCTGTAACCATTAGACTATCCCAGCATTAGGGCAGAAAGAAACTTTACGAATTTACGAATTTACGAATAACATGTGGCACGGTCTACTTAGTTTCTTTGAGAAGCCAGCCTGGGCAGGGTCATGCTGAAGAGAGAAAAAAACAGCCTTTATTTATGTTTTCGAGATATATGTGAAATCACCTTCACTTGCAAAGGATCTGGCACCTTGCTGAAGGCTAAAGTATAACCCAAAACAGGAAAGGAATTCCATCTGTGATAGCAATTACAATTTTACCCATGGGCAACTCATCCACCTTCAGAAAGGTCCCAGATACTCAATATGTTTTGAAGGCTTAAAATACTGCTGAGGACCTGGGTCTAAAATGCCTATTCAGAAAAGGACTTGGGCACTTGCATAGTTCCTGCAGCTCCAAGTGCTTTGATATGTCTGAGGCTGCAAAACTCCCACTTGCACTAGTTTTATCCTGATTTGCAACTAATTTAGCTACCCATAAAATCAGTGAGCATCCCTCTACTTCTTTTCATAGATGCTGGATTGGGTGTTAAAGAAGAGAAATTTGGTCTGTCTAATCCATATGCAGAGGTACTGCTTAATTTGCTTATTAGGAACAGAGTTTGGGATGAATGAAAATGAAGTGCTAAATACGTTCTAGAGTTGGGAGACTGAAGATGCCACCAGCAATGTAAAGGTAATGTCAATATATATATATATATCATGGACTTCCATTTCCTCTGGAATTTAATGAACTCTTAAGCCTCTTCTAAAGTCCTTTGAACAATTGAATGAAATTTGTGAATTACAATCTGACCACGCAGATCTAGATCCAGAAAAGTCACAGAAAGACTCTTCCTTATTATATTCTGTGACTTTTATAAGCAAATGACTTAAGATAGACTTCATTAAAGCACTGTTGCATTCTTTTTTAATTCTTCACAATTCCACCGGCTTTTTCACTGAGCATTTGGCAAGAATATATTTCTACCTGAATGCAGGCAGTTAGCAATTAATCTGTACATGGAAAACAAAGGTTTTCTCTCAATCAAGAACTTACAACCTAGACAGAGTAACTACATATACTTTTTCACTGTTTGCATAAATACTGAATAATAAAAATTCTTACACTTTTTTCATCAGGTCACAGTATATTAGGATACCCCATAAGTTAAATATATCAAGTTTGGATTTTCTTTCACACTTCTGTACTGTTAGTTCATGTTTTCTTTGGTATTAGTGCACTGGGTTTACACTAATGTGATTGCATATGTGCCTGTTTCTGTGCTATAAGGATATGTAAATTAGTTTTGTTTACAAAAATATGCAAACACTGTGTCCTAAACTAGAAACCCGCAGTACAGAGGAAAACGAGGTGGCCCTTGTCCCAGTCTTCTCTGTGCATGTCTGTCTTGCTCTTCCTCAGCTGCCTCCAAACAAAATAATTCTCTTGTTAATCCTTTAACTCCAACTTCATGTTTGTTTCACTGAGAAGTTTTGTGCTTCTGCCAACATACTTTTTCATGACGGTGCAAGCCAAAGTGAATATGGTTTACAAATTACAGTATAGTGACCACTCTTCTCCATCCTCTCTTCCAGCTCAGTGCAAGATCTGGTTTCTGTGGGAGCTAGTTTTCATTGCGATTTCAGGTCCAGTGTCTTATGTCCTTGAGACCTGGCTGTACATTGGATTTCCCATCCTGTTTGTATACAGAATCAATAACGCATGTGAGGAATTGAACAGTAAGTTCCAATGTGCAATATTTTTTTTATGTTTGCCATTTGTCTACCCCGATTTTTGACTTACCAAATATTGTTACCTCGGCTAATTTGAAACTGGGAGGACTTCTTTGGCACACTGCAGAAATAAAATAAGAGAGGATTTCATGTCCTCAGCAAATTTTCAGCATCTTTTGAGATGAAACATAATTTTCAGCCTTCCTGACATTTTATTCAGGACTCAGTCTCCATAACCTATTGAGGTTGTCATTACTGAAAATCAGAGAAACTGTCTAACACTGTTTAGAGTTAGCCACATCCCATTTACCCAGTGACAGTTCTTTGTTTTCCATCATTCATTACCAGGAAGGTTACACGCAGCGCCTGAGGGCAGGAGAAACCACAGCTCAGTCCTGCAGCTGCTGCCTGCACTGCTGCCACTCACTTTCCCTCGAGCTGCTGCAAAACCAGGGCCTTAGGCAAAAGACAGCAGGATAGGTTTTGCCTACATCAGGAATGATGGCATTGCAGCCAAAAAGCTATGGGAGAGTAAAAAGGAAGAGCAAGGACTTCAAACCTTATTACACCCCACCCTCACTTTCCTCCCCTCAATCAAATTTAATTTGATGAAATAATGCAGACAATAACCACCAAAGCTCAAGGTACCCAAGGAAAAAAGGAGTACATGCAAAGTGATGGACTTAAAGCAGCATGTAACATTTTTTAATGCAACATGCTTCCCTTTAAATCATCATTTGAGTCTTCACTCCTGGAGCAACCTCGATACACGCTGTCTGTCTCGCCAGAAGTGCCCTCTGGCAGGGATCAGGCTCTGTGTGCAGTGACTTTGTCTAATTGCATTTTGGCAGAACACAGTGCGGAGAAAATAGAGAAAATGAACTAGTTAATTCCACAGTCAAAGCCTATCTATAGCTGGAAAGTGGAGGGGAGTCGAGTCCTTCCTGCTTTGCTGAACTGTCCTGCGTAGGATGTGTAACACTTCTGTCCTGGTGACTGCAAGTGAGCGTGAAGGGGCAGGTTTCAGTTAGCTGATTGCATTTGTGCACACTCACTGGTAATGTCAAATGTGACTATAATTACAGTATGGATATACTTGGTTGGCTTTCCCACACAGGCTTTCTGTCGCTATATGTAAATCCTGGAGAAGCAGGAAATTATTTAAGGACACAGGTACTTTTTGCTGATTAGTTAGAAGTATTTCTCACAAGCTGAAGCTTTGCATGAATGTCCTTGGCCAGTACTTGACAAGGCTTTTCTACACCTCAGTATTTGAAGTACTTTCAATTCAAAAAAACAAACACATTAAAAATCATCATGCAGATTATTTCACCTTATATCACATGACACGAGCCTGTGTTTGCATGTCTTACCTCTCAGATACATCAACTTTTGCTTTTCTTTGTGTCTTACCTCATAAAATATGCCGTGCTATCTGTGAGAGGCTAAAGCAGCTGGGAAAGGTGGCTACTGCTCTAAACTAGGCTCCAGGAGGGGATTTAAGGAAATGTGCAGTTTCTGGAAGCCGTTGATGCTGCTGCTACTCAGGGGAAGCAAGGGAAGGCTTTGGAAGATGAAAATCTGTCTTGCTTGGGCAAAGTGCCTGGATTCTGTACTAGAACAAACACTGTGTCCTAAGACAAGGTTTTGCAGTGGGTGCTGTAAAGCAAACATGCTTAAGATTGCAGAAAAATATGGGATGATGTTAATTTCTGTAGAGGTGATGAAAAAATAGACTTTTATTTGTCTCTCAGTAACGAGGACATACAGACAGATGAGCTTGGACCTTGGTTTCAAAAAGCATCTACCCATTCTTTTTAAATCTGCTCTTAAAACACAAAGGTGGAACATAAAGCTAGTTTTATTTTTTCACATAAAGCCAGATTTATTTTTTAAAATTTCTTGTACAGTGACCACACTAAATCAGAGCTGGCAAATGACAGTCACATCAGGAGTATCCTCACAAGAAAGAAGGTAAGGGAATGCACCCAGCACAGTATTAATGCAACCCTGAGCCTTGCAGCAGTGCTCTGCTCTGTGGCAGAGCCTCAAAGTTCACCCAAAGGAGGAGGAGGGGGGAGTGTGGTCCAGAGGGGGAAAGATGGATTACCTTGTAGCTGACCCATTCTTTGTTCATCTCTGTGGCACCACATCCTTTGCCACACAAGTCATAAAATTTCCTACCGGTAGCTATTTTGACAGTGGCATAATAAAGCTCAGAAGGGAATGAAGAGACATATCCAGAAGTGTCAAAATAATGTAGCATACTGTGTTTGTACTAACGTAATAATATAGTGGATTATCTGCAGATACACCAAAACAAAAGAAAAGCAAAAGTGAAGGGTAGGGGTTTTTTTCAGGGGATCATACATATTTTGCTTTTGCAAAGTACCTTCACATACCTTGAGAAAGAGCCCTTATTGTTAACCTAAGAAGGAATGATTTCCTTGGAAATGAGCACAATTGCTATGAAGATCTCTGGCAGGAATACAGGGAAGAAAAATATATTCCAGTATCAAAATGACTAAATTCATGGTTTTAATTTATTTTGAAAATTTTCTCATCTGGTAGTATTTTTTCATACTATTTTAATGGCTCTGGTACTCTTCCTGTATTCTAAAATTAACCTTCACCTTACATGAACTAAGGAAATTTCATAACTACATCCATATGCAACATTGTATAGAATTGTTAGTTGCTGGTACTAATGGTATTAATTTCAAATATATTGCAACGTGATGCAAACTGAAATTATATCAAATGCAATAATAATAAATATAAAAATATGTGAAGGTTGTAGTCAGAAGCTCCCCTAATACTGGCATGAAGCTGTGTCAGATGCTTTAGGAGCATAGGGTATGCAGCAAAAGGCAATGCAGTGCCAGCCCTGATGTTGATATGAAATAGGAGAGGGATTAGAGGCACCGCACAATGAAGTGACCCGACCAAGCTATACTGTCAGGTACCAGAGGGGCAGCAGACAAGGCACAGGACTCAGGAGACCCTGATGGGTTATCTATGTGTGAATGACGCTGTCTCTGTCTGTATTTCACGCAGTCCTTCTTCTAGAGGGACAGAATAAACACAGCAAGAGGTGGGAGTGTTTGAACCCAGGCATCAGCCTGCTGCGGTTCTGTGCGTGAGACCCATTTTGACTGTCTTCAGGGGGAACTGGGGCCAAGCCTTGCCAGAGCTGGCAAGGGGCAGCGGTGGGTGTGCGCTCCAGCTCCAGGTCAGTGCCAGCTATATCTGATCAACAAAGCAATGCCCAAGAAAATGCACCTGCCACATTGCAGTGAGAGTGCAGTGAGACCGGGACAGAGACCTTGTTCTGCTGAGCAGAAGATGATTGCAAGACCTGGTTTGTCCTGGCCCTCAGCAACAGCAAAATATTTGCAAATTGGCTGTCATGCCTTTGAAATGAAGGGCAGTTTTCTGGGCTGAAGGAACCAGGGAAGCCCTGGCAATCAAAGCAGGGAGAAGTCATGGAACCTGACCAGGGCTGGGGCCAGGCAGGAGATGTTTCTGTCTGACCAGCTGGTGGGCTCATGAGATTTGATGTGGAAAGAAAACAGCCTTACGGCTTTGGCTGCTTCATCAGGCTGTGTAAAAATATAGTCTAGAAATAAGTATAGAAAAGCTGCTTTAAGAGATGTCATTTTTAAAGTGAATATAAATGTCCCCAGATACCTACTGCAAGACAACGCTACCTTGCTTGGGGGTTTTTGCTTGTTCCTTTATGTTTTTTTGTTTTGTTTTGTTTTGTTTTTTTAATTGGCGCTAATATATGTTCACTTTTATATACGTGGTAGGGAGCCTGAGGGGCAAGTAGATGGCTTTCAGATCATCTGTTCTATAAACTCACTGGAAATTACTCAGTTCTCCTTTGCCCAATTATTTGATTCTCCACATGTTGATACTAAAGCAAGACACAAAACTGGCTCCAGGGTAAGCTTAACCTTTTCAGTCCAAGAGCTTCAAAATGGATTTTTCACACCAAATACCCAAGTTTTATTAAGAGAGATACACAACAGTTTGGGCTTGCCTGTATGGCTGCTCAGTCCCAGGCTGCTCAGCAGTGGTTTCCAAGGGGAGTGCTAATTAGTGCTAATCGCAAACATGTTTATATATATGTGTGCATGCATGTAACATGGACTCGTGTCTCCTTCCCAGACCATCACTCATGTCACACACACCATAGGCCCATCCAACAGCTGTGAGGTGACTTGGAGATGAAAAGCTCACATCCCATATCCAATCCTTGGAGCCAGCTGGGACCATCCCCTAAATGACTATATAAATCCTAATAACATCTAACGATGACATCAGCAGGTACCCCAGGCTTTCCTGCTGCCCCAAGGGAGTTGCCACAGTGATGTGATATCTCAGCTGGTCCTCTGGAAAATCTCATGACATGGTGTTTGCCTTCATCCCATCCAACCACAGGGGATAAGCCTTTCAGGGCAGAGGTGGAAGGACAATGGCTGGATGCATGGCTCCCCATCTTCTGCTCTCGAAGAGCAAGAAGAGACCTTCCCAACAGGTCACTGAGGAAGGGAAAATGGCCCAGCTTTCCCAGTCACCCTGGGAAAGCTGCTGCCAGCCCCAGTGGGTGGCTGGTATGGCCCTTACTGGCAGGTCACCAAGGTTTCGGGGGGCCCTAGCATACCAGCAGTGAGAGTACTTTGCATTCTCAGGTTTTTGCTCACCTGCACCCAGCTTCTCACCACTCAGCCTTAAAAAAAGCTGGTTTTGCTTCTCTGCATTGCAAGTGTTTATAAAGTGCAGGACCTAGTAAAAAGCCTGTGCCTGGCTAAGCAGGACCTTTGGACCACAAGGAGTGCCTGCCTCGACCCATGTTGTCTTAGGGATTTAACCTCTTTTTGGTGCATGAGGAATGTCTGCAGTTTACTCACTATGGTGGGAGTCTGTAGCTCACCGCGGTGTGTGTGCTGCATGTTTACAAGCAGACACCAGTAGCTGGGCTTTTTAAGACTAAAAATGCGGGAATTCACAGTGAGAGCAGCCAACATGCAACGCTCTTATCATTATTTCCTAGAATTACAGTCAGATATAAAATTATTTTGAGGAAATAGTCCTCTTCATAAACATACTAATATGGTGCATTTTAAAGCATAATTCAGTACACACTTGCATGGATGCTAGAACTTATGTATTAAAGAAAAAAGAAAAAAAGCAAAATTATAGCAAATTATAACATCCTCTGCACAAAATAATATTAAAAACAGCTACTGGTGAAAGTTCTGATGCAGTATTGATGTTGCCATTACAGAATGTATAACAAATTGCTTACCAGTGTGTACTGCGTATAGTTCATTAAAGAGCTGCTAGTAAAAGAAGTAAACAGTATTCTATCCAGAAAGGACAGAGAACATACACAGAAGAGTCAAACCTTTTGCCTGAGAGACACTTGCAGAAAGTTATACGCACTGATTTACAGTCTACGGTCAGGAAAGACAGTCAGGAAAGACGAGATCCGGGATGCGATGGCAAAGGCACTTGGGGACTTTTTCTATGCTTTTCTGCAGAGCTTGTGAAGCAAAACTTGCTCAGCGTTGTACTGTAACTGGCAATGAAGTAGCTCCACCACCTGGGTCTTTTTAGAATTGCCTTTCTTCCTCTATTACACCGAATTATTTACCTGTTTTTGTGTTTTCCTCTTCTTTTCTTTATAGGTAAGACCACATATTTGAAATAACGGTCATAAAATAAAGCTCTAAATGCAGGTAAGTGATAACATTCAGGTTGTCCTTGAGGGCCATCCAGCAAGAACTTTTGTCTCTGAACAAGGAGGAATCTGTTTTAAACGTATCCTATCATATTCTGTTGTGTTACAGCTCATTAAAATCTTTAGAATTCACTGTCCCAAGAGATAAGAGTGAAGTGGAAAAAAGGAGTTATTCTAAAATATTTTTCTCGTATTGTAATTATGTAATTCTGTCAAGATCAAGTGGAGTTATTCCTGAAATACATGGGTATGAAAAAAAAATGGTAGATCCAGAGAAGGTAAGCCTAAGGCTTTGATGAAAGAATTAATAAAGTCAGTATCTCATATCTGTCTCTGTTTTTATTGCTAAGAGCCTCAGTCCTAGCTTTTTACAGCCTGGTTTCAAGTAAAAATCCAGTATGTAAACACAAATTTCAAGTAGTAGGAAATTCAACCCAGCCAAAATCAGCCTGGCAGCAGAAGAGTATAATCAGTACAACCAATACCGAACCTTGCCTGTGATGTGGCTTTTCCCAGTCACTGCCATCTTAGTGTGGTTGGAGTTCATATTACGCCCCCAAAATCTATATTTTTTCATGTCACTCCCTATTTCCCTGATCCATTAGCTATGAATTAGTTGATGTAAGTTAACTGTGAATCCACACACAATTTAATGCCGGTGGGCAAACTGAGTGAAGACACAAGCTTTTCCGGCTGTTTGGGAGCTCTAAGGGCTCTTGCCGGCACCGTTTCCCCCAGGGTTTCCTTGCTGGTGCTGCCTTGCCTAAGGCTGTGACCAAGATCTCAGCAAGGTAAGTCCAAGTGGTGATGGCATCCCCTCTGCCACATCCCCACAATCCTGCCTTCCAGCCCTTGCAGAGCTTAGGGCTAAGTGGCCTATCTCAGTCCTGCCTGCCCTTTGGTCACCATGAGCACCGCTTCGCAGGAGACTGAAGTACAACAGGTCACAAGCAGCCACCAGCCCAGGAAGGATAAAATGTGTATGAGCAGCCTCAGACCTCTGGGGACTATATGGGGGGAGAAGGAGAGAGATGGTGGTGCCCTGGATGGACTGAGGATATTTTGTTCCCGAACAGTTCTAGTTTTAAGTCCCATAGTAGACAGAAAATATTTAGTCCTCTGTCACAAGTGGCTTAAAAAGAGTGTTGATAGTGCTACAGAGAACTGGTGTTTGGTTCCTCTGTTTGTGAACCTACAAGCAGCAGCTCAAATCCCCTGTAGAGCCCAAAACTGTTTTGTAAGTGTTTCACAGGGCATAGCAGGAGATTTGGCAACACAGCAAATAGATGAAAGAGGGGAATAGTCATTGCTGACATCACACCACAAACGAAATAGACTCTTTCACTCCCTTTCCTATACAGGAGATATTATTGGAGCGTACAGGCACTCACTGTTCTGTTGTTTTGTTATTTCTGTTCCTCTCCCATCCTTACTCCCATCCTCCCCAGAAACCTCTGTTTTCTTTTCTTTTTTTTTTTTATTGTTGCCTTTTGTGGAACTCTTCAGGATGAGAAGCAACCAATCTCAACAGAAAAAGAGTGATCTTCTCTTTTACGGAAACTGTACAAAAAGCAATGATATTCTTAACAGGATCATGTTGGAGTTTCGAGGAATCATAGATCTTTGCTTGCTGGTGAGAAAATGGATTTTATACCTCAGACTGTGAGCAATTGTCCCATTGCCTCCAGTCATACAAATAAACTGTTGCAGAGTCCATGACCTCAGCGTTGCCGCAAAGATCATTTCACTGCTTTGATTAACTGAAGGACCAATAACTTTATGACCTGAAATCAATGAAACTCAAGTCGATGAGTAGTCGAGGAGTAGTCCAATGGCATATATACCATTCATTCCTCTTGGACAGTAATGCCTTTGGTACTGCATGTGGTTTTGACTGGAGGAATGTAGACCTCTGCCTTCATTCAACAACCACACTTGCTCCACCAAGGTAGCAGGTCTTTTTTGGCAGAACAAAAATCTGGAGTCAAGGAAGTACCCACCATATGTACCACTGTATACTTCCCTGAGCATTTTTTCTAGTGATCAGTATTCTCAGACTGGTCCCTATCTCTGGGTTATGTTGAGTCAGCATCTACCCCAGAACCCTGTACCAAAGCATCGGCTGCTAAAACTTGCAGAGCCCAAGTCCGAGAGCAGGGCCAAGAAATCCCAGCCCACCCTCCCCTTGCCCCTGGCTCTCTGCAAGGCATTGGAGACTGGCTCACACAACCAAAGTCTGCACTTAAATCACCTATATTTAAAAACTATTACCAGATATATTCTTCAGACATCTGTTTAGTTATTTTTTTTACCTACCTATATTCCCAGCCTCCACAGCAGCTCACTGTTAGGTGTTTCATTGTTTAACTGGGTTTTTTTTCTGTGAAAAACTAGTGATTTTATTTTGTTTTAATCTCCTGCTTCTCAATCTATCAGTATTTAAAAAATAGATTCTTAAGCCTCTCATGAAGTGAAGTTGAAGACAGGGTTTGAGCTGAGATGAGATCAGGCTTCCAGAAGGTTTTAAAACATTCCTGATTCAGTTTATTTAAGCCCAGTGAAATGAGCTATGTAAAAATACATAAAAACTCTCAGGCTTTAAAGAACTAAAATTACCAGAAGCTTCTGCTAGTAGAAAATTCCTCTATTACATATTTGGCAGCAAAGTGGCTGCACAGACAGATGACATGCCATTACAGTCCATATAAGTAACCACTAGGGAAAGCACCTGCTGCAATACAGAAGATGTTAGAAATGCAAAGATCTGATTGAAAAGCAATTTATATTCCAAGCAAATGCATCGTAGGTGAAGACGTACTACCCAGTGTAGAGCTTCCTGCAGAGGACAGTGACACACAATAGAAAGCAGTTAATCCTGTGGAAATAGTTAAGCAAGATCAAGGGGAAAAGATGTTTGAAAATGCACAATGCTTAGACAAAACATGGCCAATTCAGCTTAATGAAAAGAGAGTCTGTTTTCTCGTTCACAGAGTCTTGCAAACTAGAGAAATTCTTTAAAATTAAAAAATAGAGAGAGGAACACTGAGTCTAATTCAGCAGTGAGACTGTGCTATTACAGGGGCTGCATCTGCCTATTGTCCAGTAAAAAAAAACGTGCAAGGAAGCTGTGGCTTCATTTCAGAATAAATTGCATTATTGCCTTCCAGTTGTAGTTATACCTTTTTCTGAGAGGAATGGGAACAGAGAGAGCAAATGCTTTTGCATTCACTTTTTATACCAGTAAAACAAATGAAAGTGAAGTCAGCCTGTACTTTCTGCCCTATTTACTTGCACTGATCGGATCTTGCTCCTGTGGAAGCTAACAGAAAGAGTCCTATTAAAGCTGGTGGGAGTCTGAGTCAGACCCTAGAGTTATGTACAAAAAAGTGAAACAGTTATAAAGAAAAGAGGTAAAAGATTGACTGGTTTGTCCTGCTCAACTCATAGGCGACACAGAGCAAAATCCAAGCTGCAAAACAACAGAGAAGAAAGTCTTCTGGTGAGCGTCTTCTCTTTCCAGGTAAAAGAGAAAGAACAAACAGCTCCATTTAGGGATAGACCTGAGGGAACGTGAACAACTGAACCAATCCTGGCAAGAGTATGGGACTTCCCTGCAAGAACTGTTGATTGCCAATGATTATCTTTGTCCACTGTCCTGCTCTGGTAGAGTTATGCATCCACCTTACAGCAACGGCATGGGGCCACACTAGCCTAAGATGAAACCATGATTAAATGTAAGGGGCAACTCTTGAGTGTGGTGGAGGAAGAACAGACAGGAGGATGGAAATACTGAAGCAGAGACAGTTTGTCAACAGATTCTGCACTGCACCTATCATCTAAGGCTTGAATAAATCTCCGAGTAAAGCGAGGAAACTGAAAAGTTTGAGAAGCAAGTATGTTTAGGTTTTTTTGTCCTCAGAAGTCTGCCTTACACTCTGTGCATGTTCATGTAATTTAGAAGTGTGATCTCACAGCAAGTGTTCTACTCACCCTCCCTGTCACCAAATCCCTGAAGGGTGAAGTCACAGAGTCTGTCAGGGTGAAGCTCTGGACAAGGCTGCAGGAGGGGATATTTGATGTCCCCTGTGGTCTCGGGACCTATATCTGCTGGATCATACCCTATGAAAGCATACTGGCATTGATATTTCTCCTTTAGGAACTGGAAAGTCACATGCAGAGCCAAATCTGGACGCTGGCTGGGCATAGCAGAAGCAAAGAGTTTGTTTCATGCACAGCCCCCTTGGCATCTCTCTGGTACTTGCCTGCAGATGGGATTCACCTGGGGCAGTAATGCTGGATTTTTCCTTTCCAAGGTCTGATGCACAGTTCATTACAGTAATTTTAGTGGTTGTTGGAGAGGTTCTGAATATCCGCTCAGAACTGAGTTGCAGAATAGCTTATTGTAGGCTCTCTACCTCTGAATGCTTTTGCAAACAGAAGCAAGAAAAATGTTTCCAAAATTATAATGGCAAGAATTTGACTGCAATCTGCTGGTCTGATAGGAACACAAAGAGCATTTCATCTCCTTTGTGATTAAGAGTGAGCTTGACACATGGAAAACAACCAGACCACACAGACAAAGGAACACTGGAAATAATAACCTTTAAAGAAGCACATCTGAAAAAAATAACTCTTTCAATGTTTAAATTTGCCTAGTGAGTACAGATGCCAAGTGCATTTCAGGAATAGCTTGGCAATGACTGAGTACAACATTTAATTAAGTGATTATATAATCAACCCTCTGTTTTGTGAAGCAATCATTGAATTCCCAAGTGAGTAAGCTATGAGGCTGAAGGCCAGGCAGTTTATGAGAATGAGGGAATCTGATTACTGCTAAGGAAAACATAAGGACAATGATGTTATTGTTAAAATACTAGTTTAATTAATGTAAAATTAATAAGTCCTTTTTTCAAAAAATTTTAATTCATAGTAATGCATCGCCTGCTAAAAAAAATGATGCTTCATCCATTTTATATGTGGAAGTAGTGGTTATTTATGGCCACACAGAATGTGCGGGAAGTTAATGATGTCACACAGTCAATTTATTAGGGATAAAATTACTAGAGTCATTTTATCAGTGAATGATATAGTTCTCTTCCCAGAGTGTAAGTAGACAAGAGACTCCACTTATGCTGTAAAAGAGAGATCAGACAAGGTAACTTCCTTGCTGGAAAGATTTACACTGGATTATTAATAATAATACCACTAAACCAGGGGTTCTAGCCCCACTGAGCTGTGAATTCATATCTTTACAATAAAGGATCAGAGAGAGCTGATCAGCAGTTGGTGAAAATACGTGTAGTATCAACAGTATATACAAACTCGTACCAGCCATATGGCTTGCTCAGAGAAGAAAGCAATGCCTTGTGCAAACAGGGTACAGAAGGAGATAGAGAATGAATTACACTCATTTATAGATGTCTAGGTTTTGTTTACAGTTCTGTTTAGATTATTTCATTCCAGATTGCAGCAAATCTGTGTAGCAACAAGCATAGAAGGCATTCTCTAAAAAGATTCAGAGTAACGTGGATGGAAGAACGATTTACTACAACATGAAACATCCTCAACTACACAGAAAGCAAAAGGAGAAATGTGCAAAAGGAATAGGAATTTGGGAAATTAACTGGTTATACGGACAGGACAAGATAAAAAAAGAGAGAAGAGATGCAGTGACCAGTGTGATTAATACATGTAGAGTACAGTCTTTAGAGCTGAGTGAATAATGACTTTAGGAAGATACGAAACCTCCTTTTTGCTGCTGCTATTGCATTCACAGAGGGTCAGGAAACCCATGTGCAGACTTAGCACTTCTGAGAGACACCTGAGAGGTGTTCCCACCTGCTTTAAGATATCTGGATGAAAAGGAAGAAAACTAAAAACCAAAAGAATGTGAGCATTGAATTTAGCCTGTTGCAGTAAATTCTACTTTTACTGTGGCACTAGGATATTAGGGGCTGTATTACACACTGGGTTCCCAGGATAGACAGTTCAATGGACTGCATATCATGTAATCATTGATTCAGTGCCTTGAAATAGGACTTATAGGGAAAGCTGCTGGGGGAAATAGCCCTAATGTAGAGTGAGACTAGTTACTAAAATGAGGAGGAAAACTATTAGGTTGCAATCATTTTATAGGAAAGTGTTCTTAAGTGAGGGAAAAAGAGTTTATGTTCCATGCAGAAGAATCCCTGCAGGACAGTTTCAGCTTATTAGTACTAAATTGACCACAGCAAATGAGTGCCACTATTGTCAATGACCTGGCAGTTTATAAGCACACTGGGGCTCAGTTTTAAACTATTTTACACTCATAAAGAAAGTGAGATGGAAGATGAAAGCAAGGTAATCCACCCAGCAGTTGCAGCTTCAAAGACTGCTGTAGAAGAGTGTTCTCAAGGGTGTGCATGTAAGTACAATGAGATTTGCTTTCTCTCTGGAGTTTGACTACTGGCACTGAAATATGAGATTTGAATACAGCAGAGATAGCCCTTAACAGAGAAACCATTAGCACTATGCACAAGTTGCTAAATGATGAGGAATTAACCCTTTTGAAAGAAAAGAAGCCAATGAAGTAATATAAAAGTGGGAAAGTAATAACATAGATTGATGTGAGGGAATGACCTGATGTATGGGACAGGTCCTTTGTGTCACAGCACAGCCCAGTATTTTTCTGCGCTGTGCCACAGAGACTTCTTCGTCAGAACTAGCCTCTGTTCTGCATGCTGGGGCTAAAGGACAAACTCATAGGCCACTCAGCTAGATCTTCAAGATGGAGATATCACAGCTTCCATCACTCCAGATTTTGAAGTCATGCCACAATGGAATAAACATCCTGCAGGTTATAGCCTGTGGTGAGTGCTCTGCTAGCTTCTTTAAGGTAAATGCCGCAAACTTGATGGGTAGGTCACCATGCATGGTGATCCCGCAGACTTTGGTCCAAACAGCCCCTATAAATCTGTCCTTCCATGTCTGTCTGTAGTGCTGTATCTGTGTACCCATCCTCAGCCAGAGAAGTGACTGGACAGTGTGCTTCTTTAGCAGATGAAGAACAGCTGTCAAACCACAACCTAGATGAAAAAGAGGGTTATTCATTTTCTACATGATGCGTTGCAGCATTCTCTGGTTTTCTGAGTTGTATCAATAATCACAGCACAATCTCATTCATCTATGGTCTGTTGCCAGTGTTGATTAAACTCTATGTTCAGTGAATCTAGACTTGAAGTTTTGACATTCATAGGATCTCAGATGTCAAACTGGCAATCAAATAGCCAAACCAGAACTGGTAGGCAGCCACAGGCAACAGAGAACATATCCTGATGCCAGTTTGTAAGTGTTGACAGAGATTAACTCACTAGGACGAATATTAACCTACCATCCGGACTATCAATCAACAAACAAAGCTGTTGATACAGCAACACCGCATACAAAACGACACCAAATACTTTGATGCTCTTCTTTGCGTTTACTACACTTCGTCACTTTTATTTTCATAGGCCTTACAAAAGGTCTGATTTTTCAACCCAGATTTTAAAATGCACTGAGCTTCTTAGATACGATATCTAACAATGTTAACGATGGCTGGTTTCAGTACTCCCAATAGGATTTGTATGCTATTAATGTTCTCCTCCTCTGAACAGAAACCTAGAGGTTTGCAAAACACACCATATGTTTGTCAGTTTGCCAATGAATCAAGATGTTTTTGCAGCCTTCTGAGTTTCAATAATTAATGGTAATGTCTAAAAGCTAAATCACAGTTCAGAGTCTCAGAACAGAACTTTTGTCCACTGTTGTTCAGCATCATCAGGTGAGAAATTGAACATTTGTACTAACTCCCATTTTACCCTTCCCTGCCTGATCTCCCACCCCATCACCATTGCTCCTTCCAAGATATCTGACTAGATTCCAGACTAATGCTATTACCCATAGCAAAGGCTTTGGTCTCAAACACCTGAAGGTTCAATACACTAGTGTGATCTGCCTAGGTTGACTTGATCTTAATGACTAAATGATGTCAAGAGCTTTACAGGCCTAAAAAACATACTTTATTCTCATCAAATGGCTTGTTATTCGTTTTAGCAAACTATTAGCAACAAATTAAAACAATAAAGTTAAGCAAACAAAAGAAATCAGTTAGGTCTTAAAATTGTGTCCACAAGCAGGAGATCTAATTTTTATGAGCCATGGTTTTTCAATTCTTATTTTAAAATATAACTGCTTGAAAGACTGATTCAGAAGAGAATACTTAATGTTAACACCTCATATGCTTATTTCCTTCACCCTTGGATAATTCTTCAGACACCTCCTCTCCTTCCACACTTGTATGTGAGCAGTCCTGCTTTGACTGTGATTATGAGTAGGTTTCTTTTCTTTGGGGTGATAATTTTGCTTTCTGCGGACTACTGTCTTTTCCTTTTTATTCATTCCCAGCTGATCTCGCCTATTCCAGTCTTTTTCCCTAGGCAGATCTAAATTTGCAGTTCAACGTGGCTGATAAAGGAGCAAGAAATTCTTTAACTACAACAGTATGCTGGACTGCTTCCCCACTTTTTCCCCTCCAGAGTCAGAAGTGTTGCAGAAAGTGTTCTAATAGTGATGATAATGTCACCAGCACTTCTGCTTCAGAATTGTAAGAATTACTTGAGATTGGTTATTCTTTAATTTAGCTAGTATCATACTCATTTAAATATTATTCATAAAATGGCTGATTTGTATGATCGATGAATTTAATTAATATCTAGCCTGCCATATAGGTTAGCAGTTCCCAGTACCGGAATATTTTTAATAAAGCTGTTGATTTTTCTCAAGTGCACCACGGTAATGTTGGTGTCATGTCAGCATGAGAGAATATGCGCTTTAGGACTTGTTAGTTTTAATAATACTTCCCAACACTGCCCATCAACAGAACATGGAGTACATTAGAAACATTCAGAGTAATCCCTCCAAAAATCAACCATTTGCTCCTGCCTGAGAGAGGTATGAGAGTATGAGATGCACCAGCATCTCATCCTTTCAGCTTCTGGGGTAAAAACACTCCATAAGGCCATGCAGCATGATATGCAAAACAGTGTAGATTGGAGCTGCCAGGAGATTTTCTGGACAACAGCAGGGTTCAAAACCTATCATGAGGACTTAAGCACAACACTAAGTCATCACAGATGGTCTCTGTTTTCTTTAAAGATTACACTATCAGCAGCAGCAATAACAGTTTCTGGCTTAAGCCATCTGAATATTTCTGGGTTTCCTACCAAATGACTACTTGTTCGCAGTGTGTTTTTTACTGAATTGGTGTAGCAGCACTAATGGAATCCTCAGTATGGAAAAAAAACCTGTTATCGCTAAGTATGGCTCGCACCAATATACTTTTATATCAGTTTGAACCTAGCAGTAAAAAACCCAGTACAGATAACATCTAAACACTATTAATCCTGAATGAAAGACAATGTTATCTAGGTACAACCTTGGCTGTGGCAAACACAAAGATTTTCTTTAAAGATTTAATCCTTGTTTTGTAAAAGCTATAAGCTGCACATGGTCATTTTAACCTAATTTTAATCCAAAAACTTGGTTTTCTTTTGATAGTCCAGTTCTCAGCTCCATGAAAATTGTCATGAAAAATATCTCCCTTCCCTTGAGAAAAAGGTGGTTTTGGAAAAAAAAACAAACCACCAATGACTCCAGAAATGAAAATGTTTTTGCCATGAAAAGAAATTGGAAAATTTGAGCAACACCCCTGCCGAGTATCCAGAATTATTTTAGCTGGAATTGCTGGTGCAGTGACTTCTGGGTGCTGTAGAATGAGTATCCTGTAAGCCCAGGCTCCCACTTCCCATTGGAAAGCTCTCAGTCGCTTGCCCCATTTCTGCCTGAAAGACCGCTTTCCTGGGCCTCAACCATGTGGTGGGTCCATCAGACAGGAGATCTTGCTGTCCATGGGATTCTAAGGCTAGATGGGCTGCCAGGCCTGGAGGGAAGGGGCATGGTGAACTGACAGTAAAAACCCACAGGGAAGATCTGGGCAGGAAAAATGTGACAAAAACAATTTTCCATGGAAAATTTCCCATTCAGGAAAAAGGATGGTGATTTTCACTCACCTAGCAGGATCTCCAGCACAGCACCATCTGCAGCCTACCTTCTCCCTTCCTTCTCTGCTAAACTTAGCAACCATCAAAATCCTGAGGTCTGAAAAACTTCAGGTTTCCCAGATGGGAACCATGAGCTCAAAAGCCCTTGTAGCCGCAGGTCAGCGGCCAGGACCTGCAGAGCTGCCAGGGTCCAAGGGCAGGACTGGATCCCATGTAGGAAGCAGGGAAAGAGGTGCCTCCTGGATATGGGAGCTTGAACTCCCCTAGTGAGGTTTCCTTCTGAAAGCCTTGAAGTGAGACATTTTTGATAGCTTTATAATTGTTTCCTTTAAGAAAATCCCTGCTGAGGGGAATTTCATAAGTTGATTGAGGTTTGTTTTGGTCTGAATTTTCCAGAGAATGAACAGTCTAGTTTTAGCCTGGATTCAAACAGGAAAATATTTTTCAAAGTATTTTTTTATATTAAACCAAGTCAAAGTTTTTAATGTCAACTCCTGTAACTATTTTTTTTTCAATCAAAGCCGAAAATTTCCATGAGGCCGGAGTGAGAACAAATACAGTTGAACATAAAGACAAGAAGTCCAAGAATTTCTCTGGTATGGAGATATTTTCTGTTGCTATACAGCTGCCACCAGAACTTGTAGGTCATCCTTTTCTCATCCTCTGCTCATGAGAACCACCCATAGTATAAGGGAGCAAGAAGACAATACCTGACTGGGATGTCTGCCTGCCACAACAGCCCCTCCATAAGTCTACTTTGAACTTCTGCTTAGGTCTGATCCAGGCCTTCAGTTAGTTAGAAAAGAAGTGAGAAATAATGGAAGTGAATTAAAGAAATTGCCTGAACATATTTCGTTTTGCCTTGCTTAACGTCAGGCAGGGCATGGGTTGGTTGGTCTCCAAGATCTATCTGCCCCACATACTCCAAATTCTGCAAACGAGACTCTACCAAATTGTTTCCTGTATGTGCCTATTGGAGTTTGAGAGTTGTCAGGACCCCAAAAATCAGTAGTACAGCTTAGGAATTCAAACAACAAATAGTCAGTGCAGTTTTGAGGAAGAACTGGGAGATTTAAGTGTAATTAATTCCTATTGTCTGATGAAGGCACAAAAACTGGGAAAGACAGGCAGATTACAACATTGTCACACCGAGAGGAATAAAACAGAAAGGGTCAAAGAAATGTTGTTACCCTGTAAAATGCTCTTATACATACTAAGTGCATGTGTTTCGCAATGACACGTACAGACCTAGACCCAGAGGTTGCAAAGCAACTCTGAACTGGTGCAGTAAGAGCAGACCATTGTGACCCTGTTGTGCAGTGCTGCCACCAGTAAACAAAACAGTCATGCCACTGCAGAGACTCCTGAGTTGACCAAGTGCTCCTTGGGGAAGACAGCGAAGGAACCTGCCACCGACTCCTTCATGGGAGCAGCCTGATGCTCCTGGGGCAGTAGGAACAGCAGGCAAGAAGGAGGAGAGGGAGGCCCTCCAGAGCATCCTCCAACAGCAATGACTGCTGCCATGGCAACAGCAGCTCTGTGGAAGAGGAGGAGAGAAGCAGCAGCTGTGGCTGAGTGATTACTTTTTCCCTTATTTTCAGCAGAACTGCTCAAATACACTGTATTGCCGGTTTTGAAGGACAAAAGTGCAATGCCCCCTCTGTCAGCAGTGCTTCCTGGGGGGCTCTCCTCCTGGACTGCAGGTACCAGAAACACCACCCAGAGCACAGGGCACTCCTAGTCTCCACTAGTGCCCGTGCTTCCTTGCAGTAGTTGCACTTCTTTAACAGGACTCTTCCTTGCTTTCTGTAGACATGAGATTAAAAGAATCAGTGAAGCGCCCCCACTGTTGTAATCTGCAGACTACGGGCATGGTCTGCTCTCAGCTGAACCAGTACAGACTCCTGTAGCTTCATCCGCACTCCAGATTTAGTTTCTTGTAACCAAACCATTCTGCCTCGGATCTTCTTAGATCAAACTCAGCTCCTGGCACGACTCTAATCCTACTAGCCATGATCACCTAGGAGTTCGGTACACAAGCCTAAACCAGGCTCCATCCATTCTCAAAGGCACACGCAGAACGGGAGTTATTCACAGATAAGGAGATTACTCCTGTTCTGGAAATGCAAGTCCTTATCATTGGACAGGATAAATTGCCCTCTGAGGGCAACAGAGAGCCACTATTCAACCAAATTAAAGTGCAATATTCAAAGCCTAATGTCTGATGAAGTGACTCCTGTCTGCAGAGTAATGTTGCCTACAGACCTACTGAGTCTCATTCATCTCACACAATTTACTCCCATTTCTTACTCCCTGCAGCTGAGTCAATGGCTCACATTTTAAGAGCTATGTACAGCCTCTTGTCTGCTTGGGGACCCCATACCAGGCACAGCTAAAGATGTCCCTGCCTCCTAGTTGCAAGATGCCAGTTTCAAAATGCAATGCGTTTCTCCCAGACAGAAATTATTTGAGCAATGTGATTAGCAATCGTACCTATAGGGCACATTCTGAACTCTTTGTGTGGTTGCCCAGAGAGTCCATTGAAAATCAAATAACCCATTACAGTACATCTACCAATTATCATGCAAGGATGGGTAACAAACAATCTGCTGTTTATAATCAGCAAATGAAATCAAGACAACTTTCATCTTTATGAGTTTCATTTGATTTTCTTGTACTCCAGATGAACCCCTACCCCCCAAACCAGAAGTCACAAGTGATTAATATATATATTCTACTGAAAGCCACCAAGGGTACTAAATTAAATCTGTGGTGCTCTCTCTTACTCATCCGCACACATAAATGGTCTGGAAGCCTGTGCAAGGCTTCCTATTGGATTGAGACTGCCAGCCAGCCTAAAAGCTATTAGTACTGGTTAGAGAGTCGCAGAATGATTTAGTAGAATTTTAAATGATTGCTGCAGCAGCATGCTCCATGCTGGAGTCTGGAGGCTGTTCTTAGAAATGCATTTGGAAAAATCTTATGACTTTATAGTTATACGATAGATTTCTTGGTGTTTTGTTTTTTTTTAAGGATCCAAATTCATGCACATGCACTCTATCTTTTCATGATTTACCATCAAACTTCATGTTTTAAAGACTGATCATGTGTAATGCAAACGTTGTTTGCTTCAACTCTTCCTGTCAGCTACCTGTGTCAGCAGTTGCTGTGCAAATTAGTCTTTTCAGAAGGTTCATGGGTGTACTAACATATCAAAGGGCAATTCCAGTAATGAATGACAGTTGTACAGCATGTGTATTGCACTGACTTGCTGCCTGGGTCTACCAAAACTGCATGCTACTAAAAGTCTATCATATTGAGACAGAGAAACCCTGAAATCTCCCAGATCCTTCAGCACCACCTTTTCTGATACATAAAAGGAAAGCATATTCTTCCGTTCACACGGATTGTTTTTAGAGAATAAATCCTGTCAGCATAGAAACTGGAGTCACATTTTGATCTTGAACCCTGAAATTCCTATTTTTCCCAGTGAATACTAAGCAGTGTAAGAGCCCATGGGTCACAGGGTGAGTATGTGAGAAAAGAGACAGATGGTTATCTTTCTGATGTCTGCACAGAATAAAAGCCATCTTTAAAATGAATCAGCCATTTATTGTTTCCTGTCCAAAGGGGTAGATTGAACTAAAGGTTATGACAGATTACGTTTTTGCCTAATACTACCAACCTCAGTCATCATCTTCACAAGGACTTTATCTCATCAGGCCACCTAGGTTAAGAAGAAACCTTTTTTCATTTGAATTATGACAGAACTATCTGTGTGGGGAACGCTCTCCTAGCTTGCCACAGGCACACAATTCAACGTGAATGGCAACCTCCAGTAGCATCCTGTCTCTACAGCTTGTGCCAGGCATTTTGCTGCTAAAGATTTTTACCTCTAGGACTCAGTTTGGACAAATTTGAATCTGTGAGTATACGGCAACAGGAAAATCTCAGGGTCACATGGAAGGCATGTTTTGCCTGCAGAAACCCAGGCAGAGGTGAAAAAGAGCTCGTATACTATAGAAGGACTTTTTTTTCTCTTCTCATTTGCCCCTGTGAGAAGATTTATATATAACATTTATCTATTTAGCTTGGTGTATCCTTGCCTGCTTTTAGGTTGAAATAAAGGGCTACAATTTGAAACCATAATCTGTACTGATCAAGAATGGCAATGGTTCAGTCACAAAGAAGGCATAATGCTGGTTCCTCAGAACCCATAAGCCTTGGGCACTT
Source organism: Cuculus canorus (assembly GCF_017976375.1). Classification (NCBI taxonomy): domain Eukaryota; kingdom Metazoa; phylum Chordata; class Aves; order Cuculiformes; family Cuculidae; genus Cuculus; species Cuculus canorus. The sequence continues at coordinate 126,258,719 of NC_071402.1, forward strand.
AGTAAGGGCGTGTGGCTTTCTTGAGTGCCCCTCCAGCTCAATTCTGGAAGCCAGTACAACCATAGGCCACAAAACACAAGCGTTTGGAATGATGGGTGCTGAGGTTGTTACTCAGATGTGAATGGGTATATTTCAGATGTCTAGTGCATTTATTCCACGCAACATTTGGTTTTGCACCATTATAATTCATATCAGAACATTCCACTGTTCAATGATGAGGACCATTTCAGGGTCCTCTGCTGATCTCTCTGATGCCAGCCCACCCTCAGATTGCCTTCCACTCTCCTCTACTGCTGTAACACCCACATCTGCCTCATTTACTCATTTTGCCTTTCTACGTTGAGATGGGCCTTGCCTGTAAGTGATCCACCAGGGATGATAAAAAACTGGCAGAGGAATAATATTGTAGGTTTGTTGTAGAAAGAACAGGACCCATTTTTCAAATCTGTTTTTGTTTTTTTTCCTAGCTTTATGTCGATGCCCCAGAACCAGAATTTGCAGCTAGTTTCTTCCCTTTTCAGCATGAAAAACAATGCGAGCTAGTCATCAAACCAAATTAGCTGGGACAGCATTTTTCTTGTGAAGTTCAACTTCAGAGGGACAGCACATCACTATGAAGTTCTTGGTCAAAGCCATATAAAAGACACTGTAAGCCGGAGCCATTGACCATTACAGTCAAATCAAAGACTTCCAAGGGCTTTGGACAGAACCTCAAAAACCACTGAGCATGGGAATGCATAATTCCCCAATAAATATCCAGTCTCTAAGATGCATATTTTTTGGAGAGGGAGAAACTGGAATGCTATGGTGAGTAGTGATGCTATCTAAGTCTTCCCTGTCTGGTAATTTTGCCTTCTGCAGACAGCAGGATTGCATCAGAGCTTCCCTTTACCCGCTCACCCACGAAGTGTGGTTGGACTCCTTCTTAGAGCTGTCACTGCCCTTCATCAAGACCAGAGAAGTCTACCACATCTCAAAATGCTCTTTACGTCAGATGCACTGAAAGCCCTCACACCCCACCACTGGTCAGAGTAATTAAAAATCAATCAAATAACCCTATAAATTCTCCTGCTTGTTTTTCTTTTCCTGTTTTGGCTTCCAGTCTGTCTTGGGGCTGCTGACCGGCATTCCTGACCTGAGCAAGAGCATACAGGGCTGAAGGACCTGAAGGAAGAATTCAAGCTTCTCTGGTCCAGCACTGCTGTGCACCTTCCTACCCACAGTGAGCAAAGGGCCAGTTGCCTCAGGGCTTTTCACTGTTCAAATTCTGTCTTAGGGCTTTGGATTGTCTCCAACTTCACATTTTCTGGCTTGGTCAAGTCATTTCTTCATTCTCCTTGTTATTCGCTCCTCCTTCTCTTGAAACCGTGCCACAAGATTTTTTTTTTTGTCTCAGGGCCAAAGGCAACTACACAGACTCTTCTGATCCCATGACAGGGAGAATTTAATAGCCATCCCAGGGATCCATCTGACATCAGCCTGAAGAATTCCTTACTAAAGCACACAACTATGATTTTGAAGGAGCTGATGTGACTAGGACTCCACATTGTTTAATTTCATGAAATAGTGAGAGTTTTAGTTTACATTCCCGTGACTGTAGAGATGTGCCAGCTTCAGGTGGGCGCGACCTAACAGAAAAAAAAGGGAAAAAACCCTGCCAAATATATTTTCAAGGCGTAAGGATCAAATCTCCATAGTTAAATTCACTGTCAGTTGGAAACAGGGCATAAGCAGGGTTACAGTGTCTTAAAGGAGAGAACGAACTCTCTTCTGTGTTTTTGCTATGACCTAGAAACAGGCCTTTGCTTTCATTTAACATTCTCAGGGTTAGCTTTCTGCAAATTTTAGTGGAAACAGCAAATCCTTGTCCAGGGCAGATGGATGGATGAAGAAATGTGAGGATACATCCATAACACAGAACACCTGGAAAAAGAAAAACAAAACCAAACCAACAATGAAGTTGTAAGAAGAAAAAACCTCCAAGGTCACATGAAGTACAGATTTTGTAACCAGTTACAGAGAGGCCAACCTCTTCCTCTCTCTGTAATTGTGTGTTTATATATGCACACACATATATGCCAGACTATAAAAGCTGTAGTAAAGTGCTGACTCTTTCAACTTGTATAGATTTGTGTATCCTCTGACTGGAGACTGGATTCCACTTCTGTAGAGAAAATCGGTTAAGTCTGTGAAACATGCAGGTACCATTTTAATCTTTTTTAGCAATACCCCACAGTTTAATTTCTGAGTACAATATCATATGCTATGGAACATCCCTTTGGTCAATTGGGGTCAGCTGTCCCAGCCATATCCCCTCCCAACTTTTTGTTCCTTCTCACTGGTGGGGCAGTGTTAGAAGCAGAAATGTCCTTGAAGTTGTGCAAACACTGTTCAGTGATAGCTAAAACACCCTTGTGTTATCAACACTTCTTTTCATCACAAATCCAAATCACAGTACCATACAAGCTACTGTGAAGAAAATTGATTGTATCCCATCCAAAACCAATACACTATGGTTCCTGAGCTAATAGAGTTTGTTTGATTGGATTGGGTTTTTTGGAGGAGTGGGTGTAATTGGTCTTTTTGCCTATTTGTTTTCCTCCAGCCATACATTCATTTAGTTTTTACGTAACTCTTCCCCTTAATCCTCATATTTCTGTAGTAATTCGGTAATACAAATTTGAGCTGTTACAACACTTTCAGGGCTGAAGTTGTGTAAGGAAAAACGAAACAGTAGGAGTTTACCTACTCACTACTCTTGAAAGTTTAAGTCAATCACTGAAACTTGTATCCAGTCTCTCACTGGTTATTATCATCAGCTTCTACCTCCACCTTGTTAATACTGCAGGCATCTGTCTGTCTGTCTGTCTGATTCCACTGTTTTGACAGACACAGCCAGACACTAGCCAGCTCTGGTTCAAGCACATAAGACAGGAGGGAGAAAAGGATCAAATACAAAGCCTTATGCCCTGGCAATAATTTTAGGGCCCCTCTGAATCCCAGTGGGAAGCACAGTCACTGCTTCACTGTCTTCCAAGGGAACAAGGGTGGCAAGATGAAGCCGGACACCATAGCTGTCCAGAACTAGGAGAGGAAAGTCCCACACTATTTTTCTACAGAGATGAATGTGAGAAGGAGCAATTGAGGTATCTACCACCTTCCACTTTCCCCCTGGGTGACACATCACCCAGCAGAGCTGATGGCAAACCCTGAGACGCTGCAGAGGGTTTCAGACTGGCATTAATTTCAATTAACTAATTTCAGCAGCAGCCTGTTACTGTTACAAAGGAAATATATTTTATATATTTCTTTTTCTTTCTCAGGAAGAGTTTCAATAGGTGTAAAATCCATGAACTAACCAACCTGCCAAAACTGTGTTTCTTTTTTCAGAACCTTGCTTTTCTCTCAGAAAACTCTTTCTGAAAATATATTTTCTACTTTCCACAGCCTACTGCAAATATTAAGATTATTTATTTATTTATTTTTTAAAAAGCGGTATCAACTACAAGAGTTTTAGCTATCAGATCATTTTTTATGGACAATGTAGCAGAGCTGTCAACAGGAACAGATGTGTGGGAGGGTTGAAGAAAAGGCCAGGCACCTAATGCAAGAAATATTTAGGTCCTCTCCCATGAGTAAAGTCTGAAATCTCCTTGACACTTCACAGGCAGTGCTGTTCATGAGAAACTATGTGCATACTGAATAGAGCAAAAGGCTTTAGAGGGCTGATCAGAGGATCACACAGTCACAGTAACTGCTAAATACTTTTGTCTCACACACCCACACACACTCAAAGTGTGGCTGGGAAGAATATCTAAAAAAATGCTAATGTTGCTGCCAGTTTCATTAACTAAAACACATCTCCCTTGGGAAAAAAAAAACAAAAACAAAAACCAACAAGAAAGTAACAGAAACGTCATTTGCTGACACTGCCATTCCCTGTTGCCCAGTAAATAAGCATAACGTCTATTTGTCACCATGGAAACATCTTCCATGGTCCAAAGTATGCAAAAGAAAGGTGGTTGAGAAACTCGGCAGTCTGAGTAAAAGAGCAAGCATCTAACCTAGAATTTCATGTTGTGTCTCTTCTGTAAGTATTCACACTTTCACTTTTATTCCTCTCTCCAAGGTAGAAGCATACTTATTTTTAGGAAGGGCAGAATGTATCTTAGAGACAAAGCTTAAATATTTGCTTAACATGCTGCCTCTACTGTGCCTAGCACTTTCTCCCTCTCCCCTGCCAGGAAGGGATTTGTAAACAACAGCATTATTTGTACATCTAAAAGGCTCTTGTTTTTCCAGAGACACTGCTTTTGTTCTTATCTTATGCATCAAAGTTAGAAAGACATTGACATGAGCAACATAAACAATATATTGATTTACATCAACAAAGACAGTGTAGGCAGTCACCTGGAGATGTGACAAATATGTCTCCTCCATCCTGGGAGACTGCAGTGTCACTAACAAGGACCTGTCCACCATGTCTGCTTGGGAACAGATGTCCTCCAAGATGGCACCATGCTGGCACTCCTAACCCTTATAGAGACATTCCTTTCATTTACACAATATATAAGTTACTTGGGACCTGACACCTACTTTTGCACTTCCCCTACAGCAGCTGCAGCGTGATCAAGGTGAAAACAGTCTGTTGTCCCAGAGTATTTTATCATAAGGATTATGTTAACCTGTAGACATTGGAAGAACATCAAGGTGCATGTGAAAAGACATTAATGTTTCTAGCTATCTAAAGAGCTATAGGCTTGGGAAGATGTATGCTTCTGATAATCCATACCACATCCTAGGACAAAGGAAACCGGAAGAGAAAACTTTGCATTTATGAGTACAATTAGACAGAGCAACTTGTTACTTGTCAGCTACCCTAGCCATTTGCCATGCCTTACAGGAAACCAGCATCACACCAAGAATCATGACTTTCAAAATATGCATGTAAGTGATAATTTGCACATTTAATTTGGAAGCATTTGTGGTCAACTAACAGAGTGACTGCAAGCAGTATTTGCATTTCTACCTACAGTCCAGCTCTAGAGGTCAATAGAGGTGTAAGGTCAGAGTTGCTGAGGTGGCTCACATACGACCAGAAAGAAGGAAACCAGCTTTAAAATGAAAGTGGGGAACAAAAAGGAATTTGAGACCTAGAAGGGTATTATGGTGGGATAACTCCAGTCACTGGCTTTCAAACAGGGACAGAAGACAGCTGGAAAAGAAGTGATATTAACCTTAGCTGCATTATATAGGAAACATCTTATGGTATGCAGCAGTAAAGGTACCTAGCAATTACATTCAAAATTGCGGTTTATGTTTGATTTATTTGTGATTTTTGTTTACAGTCTTGTGCTTGACTTAAAGTCTGACTTTAAGTCTTAAGTAAAGCATAGGTGTATTTAAGACTAAATCCTAAAGAGGTGCAACCCCAAATTAAGGTCTTCTTCTAGCATGGGTGGAAGAGAGAAAACATGTATCATATTCCATTAACTTTTGTATTAATGAAATCTCTCAAATTCTTTTGCCCATTTTTCTTGTATACCCTATGGAAACAGTAAAGGTGTGTATACCCTTTGTATAGAAACTACTACCTTAACTGGATGTGCCCTAAACCATTTTGACACAGTCAAGAACTGTGAAGGATTTCACTAGAACTCCAGAATGCTGGGCATGGTGACTGGAAGAGACTTGGAAGGTTTTGACGTGTAAAAAAATGTCGGCTTGAAGATATAAAGTCAATCTTCTGCCTTAATAAAATGTCAACTCTCCCAGCTTTTTGCACCCTTCCACAGACATACCGTTGAGTAGCACATGACCTCAGATCCAAGCTTGAGATCTTCTGTTCAATTAATTGGTTTATGTTGGTGAGAACCACTTTACCTTGATGGAGGAGCTGCTAGTTTTCACCAGTGTCACAGAAAGGAGAACCAATTCTTGCAGAACTTCTTTCAAGTTTTTGTTTCTCTTCAGACAAAGAAGTGTTATTAATGTTACAAAGTGCCAGCAAATACGGAGCTTGTCTCACTCCTGCGCCCTTCTGAGAAGCACGGGGGCAGTATCTGATTTATTTTCTTTTTTTTATTTAGCAGTTCATAGCTTCTCCATAGGACTACAAGAACTGTCTCTAAATCTGCCACACACGCATCCCTGTCCTCTAGTAAAACTATTTTTCCTTCATCATCTTTCCACAGGCTCCCAGTGCTGGTCCCTAATACCCGGGGCTCATGACCCTGACTGAGATACAGTCCAAGCTGTGCTCCTGTGAACAAGCCACAGCAAAGCAGGCACAGTTTTTTTGGAGTAGTATGTGGAGTTTGGGTTCATACTCAGTTTTAGCATTTTTGTGCTTCTACCTTCCTGCATTTCTTTGGGCTTTTAAAGATTCTTTTCCCCCTCTAATCTCCCTGATATGGTATACCCTCCATTAATGTATACCTGTCTTCTTTCCACAGAAGGATATCTCTATCCTGCTTTTATTTCCATCGTGCTGCTCTTGCTCTCTTCCGTTAGCAATATAATTTCTCCTTCTCACGTCAAGTGACTTTTGCCTTTTCACCCACCTTCTTCTTCCTACACTTGAGGCTCTGCTCATACCAACGTACAACTGTGTAACAATCCATCATCTTTAGTTAGATATTCTTGATTTATTCCCTGTGAGAAAATCATTTGACTGCACTGATGTCTCCACTACCAAGCTTCACCTATTGCTTTTCTTCTCATTCCTGTTGACACAACTGTAGTACATATCCCTGTAATTCTATTCCAAATGTTAATAATTACTTTTTTGCCCAAATACCATGGGTGGATGAAAGTTCCCCTTCAGATAAATTTTTAACATATATTTTCACACATCCTTCCTCTATTTAAGAATAAGTGCATAAATCCAAACAAACAATGGTACCCCAGGGCCATGGCAAGGTGAAAAGTAGAAAAGACACAAAGGTGTGTAGGGTGGTATATTTTTGCATTGCCTTTCACTTTGGGGGATAAAAATCCATATTGACCTGTAAAAAAAAAAATCACCTTCCCTCTTACAGGTTCAAATAAAAAAAATGGCATTTTTTTCCGTGTAACTTCTGGCTGATCTGTGCAGATCTGGAAATTCAGAGGTGGTACTGCTCGTACTGGTCAGATGCAGCTATGCTGGCTGAGATTTGGCAAAAAGCTGGTGCAGCTTTTGCTTTCACTCTACTCAATTTCCTAAAGTACCCTTGGCCCGTTACTTTCAGGAACATTAAAATTCACTGAGTTTAACTACTTTTTTTAATTAAAAAAAAAGGAAAAATAGCACGCTTTTGGGGCCTGTGTTTAGGAAGTATTTCTTTATTTATAGACCCATTTGTTTCCTTAAAGCTTTTTTTTTATGTAATTACCTCTTCAGTCTGTTTGCTTATGTTGATCAGCAAACATATTTTGGAAGATAAGGTCATTTGTAATTGTGTAAATCTGAGCAATAATTCAAATAAAGCAAAGCCAGTTTAAATGAATACTATATCTAGCACAGGGATAAACATATTAAATTAAAATCACTGAACATAATACTCTGTTGATCGCGTACTTACAGTAGAAAATGTCAAATGAAGATACTTGCTATTTACTAACTCATTGTAATGCCACAAAGATGAGATTAAATTGTCTTTGAAGTTGAAAGGTGGTCAGTACATATCAGAAGGTCAACTAGATACTGATTTCCAATTGGCAGTAACTTAATACCACTTCTATCAGTCATTGTAAATAGTCAATAGTCTAATTTTTTTTTAAAAAAAACAAAACACAACAAAAACAAAATGCCAAGAGTGGTAAACAACACTGGGAGCAACTACACTTGAAGTATCTATTATTTGTTTTTTGAAATAATGTGATAGTTCTGTCCATAATATTGGTGTTTCAATCATTCATGGACAAAACCATAATTTCATATGTATACCTCAGGCCAGCAAACTTTACACAGGTGCTTCACTTCACATAGTTCCACTGAATACAGAGCTGTAGTCCTCTTCTGCCCATGGAGATCAAAGTATTCATTTATTCCTAATAGTCAGAATTTGTTGATAATCATGACACTGGATGAGTGATTTTCAGATTGTATGCGAAATGTTTGTGTAAAAACTTCGATACTTAAATTGTGCAGTGTTGTCTTTGCTCCTCCCATGGATGACTGGTATAGGAACATATTCAATGAAACTACATTCACTCTAAGTGTTTCAGGAATATATGCTTCAGCTAAAGAATGGACTTGAGAGCTTTGCTGAATAAAGGCTGTGAATTACAGGGGACAGACACATAATGGTCATTTTGATAAACTAAAATATTTCAGAATTTTTTTATATGCACAGAAATCTTACTGAACAGCTAAAGGCACTGACCAGCAGGAAGCCCAGGAAGAAGAACAAGAAGACCTGGGGACCAGCTGCTTGAAGAACCTTCTGTCAGGCTTTTTACTCCTTGAAACCTTTGTGAGTGCAACATGAGAAGGTGATTCGGCACATTTGCAGTTGGCATGCTCATCAATGCAGAAATACTGGGGTAATCCCAGGAGTCTCAAGTCTTCAGTCCTTTGGGTGATAGGAAGGAACAAGCAAATATGTGAGGGTACAGGTAAGGTTGCTGCTTCTGTTTATAAGTTGCTTGTAGGCCTATTTAATGTAAACATAGAAATACATATGCATATGGAGAAAACTCTAGCAAGTGCATGAGTGGGGGGTCCCTGTCAGTATCACAGCCACAGGACATAAAATTCTTGTCCTGATGGGAATAATGTAGACTGAAAATTCAATTGACCCATTTTTGATCAGCTTTCCCATAACCTCAACACTCGGAAAACATTTTCTGATGTTTTCTGCTGCAGACTGGCCTTCAGCCAAAGTCCCATATCCAGCAGCCTGCTGCCTGGTGACTCCACTTATGATGTAGCCATTTGACAACCCTGGCACACACTGGATATGATGTGTGACACAGCACCACCCCACCCATTCTAATGGGTGGCAGATATAACCATCCTAATTCATCATGCATGCCATTTGCTCTATGATGCTCTGGTTGTCTTTTACACAAACAATCCCTCTTGACCTCCTGAGACATGGCAGCTATCTTTTTGCCCCACTAAAACCTTGTGTTAGTCAGGAGATGGCAGCAGTCTCAACGCCAAGAGATGTTTCATCCACAGAAAAACTGTGTGGTTTTTCTATACTTGGTTCATCAAGAAGGGATAAGTCATAATTTGTAAACATAACTGAGTTTAAATAAATTTCTGTGATGCATTCTGCTTCAAGTATCCCCTAAAATGTATCTCTTATAGTCAGCATTAGAAGAAAACACTATTAAGAGGGCATGAGGTAAACTCATTTAGTTGCTCAAATTGTATAACACAATGAATTAATATGGTAATGTATCTTCAGAGACCAGAAGTAGATAATAGAGGTGAGCAGAGGTTTTTTAGCTTGGCTTTGGAAAGGCAAAAGCAATTCATCATTTTCTTGCAGTTTTGGAGGGAAGCATTTCTCATTTCTTCCGACTTCCCCTCTGAAATTGTCTTAGTTTCATTTTTAAACCATTCGGTTTTTGAGGTTTTGCCTTCTTTTTTATTTCAGACAGAGCTCCTATTGAACTCAGCCATACATAGCTTCCCCTGGAGAGGCAGCAAGCACCAGACAGTTTTTGTTTCAACTTTGTGCTTACAGGCTTTAAGAGTCTGCAGCAACATAGGATTTGCCTTCCTTGGACGTTCAGCTCACTTCTCCAGCTAACATAAGCGGGGTACAGAAAGAATAAATACCTTTTTTTTTTTTCCTTCGTTTGTCAGGGTCAGGGCAAAACTCCAGCTATAATCGGTGGTCTATGAATAACCTCGCTCCTTTTCTTTACGGCCACACAAATACTTGTTATGTCTTTATTACATACAGGCATTGCTCTATATAAGCCTATTTTTAATTAATAGAATACAAAGCCCTTTTGACCTTATCCACAGGAAATATTGCCACATTGATGCTAACCATAAATTAAGCTAATACAGCCTGAGTATCTAAATATTTCTCTCAGGTAACTTTTATTCAAATATTAAACAGGGAGATAAAAGATGGGAAATTCTATTACTAAACGGTTGGCATCAAGATGGACTCTGTAATTGCTCAAAGGCATATTGGAGAGGAAGACTTTATAATGTCATAACAGTTGAAGAAAGCAGAAAAAATATGATACAATTGAAACAGGGAAATTTTAGCAATGCAAAATCTATTTGCTCGAATGGGAATGTCATCTGGCACTGTAGTGAGTCAAAGATCTTCAAAGGAATTCAGTGGAGAGGAAAAACCTTTCCAGTGGAGGATAAAAGTGGCTGTACAAATTATATACCAAACAACCTTACTAATTTGTCTATAAAATTAGATAGTCTCTTCGGTTTTCCTTTTGTTTTTTTAACTTCAAGCAGGGCACAGCAGCAGCAATAGAAAATATTTTACTTTGCCTTATGTGTGATCAATGCTGGCAAAGAGTAGATATCGCCTCATAAATGAGCTGTCACAAATTACTTGTTTGGTAACGACATCCTTGGTCTATATCAAAGCTACAGGAAACCTAATCAATTATGCTCCTAAAATGAAATAAGAGCTCTATGGTGCCAGGGACATAGCTTATAAAATTAATTACAAGGCAAGTTTACATATTGAAGTACCAGTTTATGGAGGGACTAATAACTTTTGATGAGACTTTGACAGGACTCACAAAGACTATGAAAACACAGAAATCATTTGCAACTGGCTACCAAGACAGTGACTTCCGCCTTGCAGCTGCACATTCTGGCCATCACCCAGCATCTGCCCCTTTTCTTTGTCAAGCGCAGACAAAGGTACTCAACGATACTGCAATATCATTAACCATGTGGAGAGCTCAGAGTGGTCCCTCTTAGCTGCGTGCATCTGCTCCAGGCAATGTCTTGTCTTTTTGTCTCTCCCTCCTACAACTCTGTGTTACTTCTTGTAGATTATGGCAATGTGGGGAAAACAGAACAAAATATTTTGTTTTAAGAATGAACAAATGCTATGATGAAAAAAATGGGATGCTATTAGTCGTTGCAGTGAGCACAAGGCTGCAGGGTAAGCCCTGGGGTCCCAAGGAATCCAGCCAGGAGTGAGACTTTGCAACTGCCCTGACCTTGGGGCAATTCCAAAGGCTGATAATGGGAAATAGAATTACTCAGGCATTGGTGTTTGATCAACTGTGGAGCACAAAAAATGTAAAAGGTGAGTAGAGACAGATGGCAGATCTTTGGGGAAACAAGTAATTTTAATGGTAGATGCAAACAAAGCAAATCATGGCATGGATTAATGTGAAGCTTTTCATGCAAAGATTGAAAACATGTTTCTAGTCAGACCACCAAATGGCTGAAAAGGCAGGTAAATTCTGGTATAGCTATTACACTTCTGGCTAAACAGAGGCACCAAAAGGACAAATATCTTGCTGGTATACTGAGGCCCAAAGCAATAATACAGGAATACCACATCTAGTCGTGGGTGCCAGCCACTGACTTTCACTGTCTCACATCCTGGTCTGGCTAAAGCTGTTTAATGAATTGCCTTTATGAAGCTTCAAGACACTGAGACCCATGTAGAATGTCAAATGATGAATAGCCCACTTCAAAGATGCCATCCATAATCAAATCTTAAATGTAATGCAGCTGAATGGAGTAATTTCTCTTCTGGGTACTGTTTACAACCCCAGATGATGGACTCTGTGAACTAGCAAGTTACCTTCTCCTGAAAGACAATCTGAGAGCTATTTTGGACAGGAGCTCAAGAAAAAACACACTGATTAACTCATCACAGAAAGGGTTACAAGCGAAATGAGATGTGTGAAACCAGAGTACGTGTCAGTGCATGCATCTTAAAGCATCAGCCAGTTTCAAGCAGGCATAATCCACAGGTAGCAATCTGGGAGATGTTGTGGTTTTCCAAGTATTGAATATGGGGATAACAGGTTGCCTAGCAGGCAAAAGGGGGACTCTATCCATGCCCTGTTAGGGAAAAAAAATCTAAATGATGAGCCAAGAACATCAGCCAGAAAAGTTGAAAGGAAAGTTTTGCAGCACCTTAAAGCAAATCATTCAATTCCCAAGCACAAAGTACGTGTGTGTTCTTTAAATTATCTTTATAGAGTTCCTTGTTACTTAGATTGGGCAACAGATTTTCATTTAAATGGAGGTGTCCTCAGAAGTGCAAAGGGTCCTTTGGGAAGGTGCAGGGGAGGAAAAATGTAATTTTTCAGGCTCCAAGTGTTCTTTTGTGTTTTATAAACAGCTGAGTGACAGCCCAATGATTAATAAGTTACATAAATAATTATAAGCGACACGTAGTTGAATCTAGTCCACATTCCAGACATGGTACATTAAATAAAGAGAATTCTACTCTTCCCCTCAGAAGAAAATTTATCTGGCAACAGCAGATAAATCAGAAACGATACTTTAAAAGCATATCCAGTTCTTTGGAGAGACAGTGCATCAAAACCAGAAGTTTCTACTGAACACACTTTCTCAATCAATTAGTTTCATTTACTCCAGTCGTATCTTGTACTCATTCACTACAAAAAAATTACTTTCTTCCTTTATCTATCCTCTCTGGTTGAGCTTATTATTTACCCAGAAGTGCCTCTGTGTAGAAGACTTTTATGCCAATACAGCCTCATGCATAGGAAGGTAAATGTTTGCAGTACAGACACTGGAGCTCACCATGAGGCTCATCAGATGTGTTTAATCGGTCATGTTTTATAGCACCATCAAGAAATTCAAGATGAATCTGCCACCCTCCTTTGCATTAGGTACTGAGAAAGACAAAACCAAAGACAGTGCCTGCCTGTGTTTTTTTGTTGTAAAACACATTTACAGCACATACAAATTGATCACCACCTCCTTAGGTTGTTCTTGATGTTTTTAGAGCACCGTTCTGTCTTCCACAGCGAAATGTTAGAGAATGCAATAAAAAAAGAATAGTCTGTCCCAGTATAGTGCTGTATGGTTTGGAAACACTCTTGTTAGAAAACTCAGCTTTGCCCCTCATGTGGAGGGCAAGGATGTGGGAATTCCAGTTAGAAAGTTGTACGATGTGAGTGATTCCTATATTCAGAAAACATTGGGAAGTATTTTGAAATGTGTCTAATATGATTTAAAAGGACTAACCAACGCTTAGCACCTCTCTTCCCTCCAAAATCTTCTTTTGATACATGTTAGTCAGGTGCATATATGTGACAGTGACACTCTGACATACCTCTCCCTTTCTGTGAATGCTTCTTGCCTTACTTGCTCTTACAGGAAAAGAGGGTCAGACAAGGAGCTGCTTTGGTGTGCATTCATTTATGTCATTTTTATATTATCACACTGAGTGGTTTTCTACATTATGGAGTTCTAACGAGCTTGTGGAAATAATAAAAAATAGAATAATTCTGGTAACAAACACTGTTCTTTTTGTGAATTTCAATAAAGCACTGATCATCTGGTATATCATCTTAAGAGATTGTAGCCGCATTTCCAAGAAATGTGATTACTTCAGTAATGAAAGTGTGTTTTTAATGACTTAGATTGTGAAATGAGGCATCATTTCCTAGATTCATAGATTTTAGGGCCAAAAGGGACCTGAATGATCATCTGTTCCCAGTTCTCTTCTAAAAATGTCATGAATTTTTTCATTGCTGCTCCTGAAACAAATACATTGCTTCTGGTGAAGCTAAGAACAGCTTTTCCAAAGTGGATTTTGTTATAATTAGATTTCTTTAGTGACATTACCGAAACTTTCTATATTTACATCAAATGGTAACTTCCTTCCTTTTCTTGCATTTGGCATAATTTACCATTTTAAAGGCAGCTGGTTGACAGCAAGAGGAACACTAAGGCTTGACTCCTTAAACCATACCTAGACACACATAGACACTTCTTTAAATTCAGTTTCAGCAAGGCATTACCGCTCCTGGCCGCAGCAGCGATGTTGGTGGCATCATTAGCACAAGCAGCCAACAGCTTTTTGTGGGGCAATCTATCCCTTCAAAATGTGTTGCATGCTGGGATTAACTCATTGGCTTTTCTGAGGATCAGATCACATATTCAGGGTCTCTTTTTTTAAGGGTTTCTCATATAGGAATGCTTTGATCTAAAAGCTCCTGACTGGAATTTGAAGAAGTAGAGAACTTGCCAACCCACCTTGTCTACGTCTTGCCTGCCCCTCTGCAGAGTCCAAGGATGAGCACTTATTCTGTCCTTGCTTTCCAGTGTGTGGCCAGGGGCAGGCAAACCCTGCCAGCATCTGTGAAATATTCTATATGAATCTTATCTTCCTGACTTACTTTCTTTCATAACTAACTTTGATGCCTTGTTTTCCCCAGTGTACATGAAGACATTCTGCTAGAAATGTCACATTTAATCTGCTCTTTATACTTCAGAACTACATGCTAGTGACCCCTACTTTATTTTGCAAACTTCGCCCTGACACAGTTTCTGCTTAATTCCCCCATTTAGGTCCTAGTCAAGCAAAACTCACCTTGTTTTTATCTCTTACTGTAATTCATTTAAAGTTTTTTCAAGAAGTTTCAAGATTTATTCCATTATTTTAATCTGTTCTAGGGAAACAGATTATCCAAAGAGATGCACACTATTTTAGTTTCTGATTTGTAAGCTGCAGTAAAAGTGGAAAAACCGCAATCTTCAGTAGTAACCGAAGCTTTCAGGGAAATTCTGATCCATCTCAGTGACTGTATGAGAAATGCAATCAAACGAGGCAAGTGATCAAAATATACTGGTGAGATATGAGTGAAAGAGAAACATTTGCTTGTTTATTATGGCACAGAACTGCTCTGCAGAACAGCTTTCTCTCTTCTAAGGCTACAAGTTCATTGCAAAAATAAAATAATTCAGCAACGGACGGAGATCCCATACAACCACATCAAGTGTCCTCTGAATCCTTATACAATGTTTTTGTGGCTGGTTGAAAAATGCACCCAAGAATGAATTCCAAATTTTTCGTTTTGTCTCACAATACTGCACATCACAGAATTGTTGTATTAAAAGTAGCTTTCGGGAGAAAAGCTCAGAAGACAACATCTTGCAGATCATGTGCAAATTTTTGTCACCGCTTTAGTCACCTATTGCAATTTGTAGAGGTTTCAGCTTTGGAGACAATGAATGGATCTTATGAAAATGAAAGCCATAGGAATAAATCTTCCATCAGTAATGAAAATAAGAGAATGATATAATTTCTATTTGTCAAGGTATAATGATGTCACTACCCATTTATCCTCTGCACTTAAAGGTTGAAGCTGTTCAACAAATCTCTCCTGAGCCACATACATCTGTTGCTTTAATGGTGGCTGTGGCAAAGCTTTCTGATTAGTTCACACATCATTCATCAATTAGAACAGAAGGTAAAAGTTATTTCACCCTGCCCTTGGTGCTTCATTAAAAAAATAACCTTTAATGTAATGAACAACAGCAGAATTGAGAAATAAATAAGATAAGAGATGGCAACTTAAGAGGTCACTCTTTGAAGAAATCCAACTTTTTCTAGAGCTGAGGGTAATAAGGAGACATGGGCAGAGAGGGACTTAACATCTGGCACAAATACAGGCTTTTCTGTGGCTCAACACACTGGCTATTAATACAACCAGATCCATATGCTACTTTACAAGCCAGTTTATGAAAGAAATTAATAAATAATAAGAATGCAGTTATAAATACTTATACCAAAGTTTGCATTGAGTTTTGTCCATACTTGTAATCTATCCTCAAAACTCTTGCAGAGAAGAGTGGAGCATTTTAACCAATTCCAACCAACCCCCACAGCGAAGCTGAGCTATTCCTCCAAATTTTCTTATGAAACTTTAGCTGAGAAATTTTGTTCTTGCACAGCTCTCTGAGTTGGCAGGTAGGTTATTCAGCAGAAGGTGAAAGATATGGATCCTATTTTCATCAATTTATTCAAAAAGAGAAGCAGCAATTGAAGAGACTCATTGTGCCCCCTTCAAAATGGCATACAGCCTTATCTCCGTGCCCTGTAGCCATGCGGGTAGTGAGGGTTTTCCTCTAGGACAGGGAACTATGACTGCCTTGAGGAAAAGAAGCAAATCTGAATTCAGATTCCTCATTTTAGGTGAGTGTCCCAACCACAGATCTGCTGGGTAGTTTGCATGAATCTAACC
The DNA here is from genome assembly GCF_017976375.1 of Cuculus canorus. NCBI lineage: Eukaryota > Metazoa > Chordata > Aves > Cuculiformes > Cuculidae > Cuculus > Cuculus canorus. The sequence goes on from NC_071402.1 coordinate 126,274,892, forward strand.
CAAGGCTTTCTCTTTCTAAGGCCCCCAAAGGAACTACTAATTTTTTTCTGTTTTTCTTTTTGCATCTCAGGTAGGACATTTTGCGTTAAATGAACCCATTTTATTAGGAAGGGGTTGAGGGAGGAGATTTGTTTTGCCACTTAGAGTAATAAAAGAACTACTGATTCAACTCAAAATGAATTCTTTTTCTTCATTTGGTTTGTCCAGCAAATCAAAACATTAGGCTCAAGTCAGGTAATCCTTTGTGACACAGCTGCTGCAACTACAAAGTTAGCTGCCCTACCTGGTTTGTCCTGCATTGAACATGAGTAGCTACAGGCACAGATGACACTACCTCTTAGGAAGATCAAAATGAACTTATTTTCATTTTCCTGAAAATGGACCAGGAGCAGTCACCGGGCCAGTAACAATACCCCACTTCCAGGAGAGTAATGTTCTGCAGTGGGATGAGAGCATGGGCAGCCCCAGCTGCTTCTCCTGTGGATCCCTGGCAGTGCCCTGAGCTATTTGCATTGCACTAGTCATGGCTGGTTTCAGCTAGATCAGATTTCCAGAGCCGTGTCCTCACTCACTTAGTGACTTCTCATGGCTGTCCAGCCTGTAAGCCAAAGCATGTTTTTTCTCTCTCACAGTGCCACCAGTAACATTAGTGTGAAACCTGAACTTAAGTGTTTCTCACATAACTTCATCAGTAATAATTATTTCATATAAGGAGAAAAATAGAATTGGAGGGTGAACCCACCATTCCTTTAGTGGAAAAGATACAGGATTAGGCCCTAAGATGCCGACTGCCAGGGCATGATAAGCCTAGAAGCAATCTTCTTTTCAGTAACAGCACCCACCCACCAGCTTTGGTACGTGGCACTGACCTGCAGCCAGGAAAACTTTCAGGTTCTTGCCAGCATCCCTGCTATAGCCCTTTCATTGGCTTTACAGATCTATAGCAGCCCACGTGAAGTACACAAAGTCTGTGCAAACTGGCAGTGGATTCTCCATCAATCAAAATGGCGTAAATTGATGTGAAATTAGAGTTAGAGTCAGGACATCTATTCTTGATTGCAATGCAGTAGGCAGCAGTCTTGGTTTTCAGTTTCCAAACTGAATTTTCATCAAGAAACAGTCAGTGGAATCAAACCAGCAGACAACTTGGCCATATATTTTGTTTATAGCCTCTTTTAGTTAGAAAATGCAATTTATAGTCTGAGTACAGTCATACTGATGGTACAGTTGTCAGCACTCAAGACGACATTGCTGACTCTGTCCAGGTTCGGTTGTGCCACCCTTAGGAGAAGCATCCGGGGAAACACTTGGTAAAGGCTGCCATATGTTTTCTCATTATGATCACCCTGGTCTGGTACAAATGGAGTAGAGCAGAGATGAGACGATCCCACTCATCCCCCTTAAACAAAATACTGATTCCGGCATCATTTCCTATGTGGAGCTAGGAAGAGACAGACAGAGCTGTGACCTCACGAACAGCTTGAGCACAGAGGAACAAATGCGTCATATACCTCCCTGAGATCTGTGATTTCAAGTAGCTGACAATGTCAGCCTGTGATTGAGGAAGTTTGACAAGTCAAGCCAGATGCTGTAAATCTTCATCTTGATTTCCTCCAGACTGGAAAATTTCTCAAGACTAATCATGGACACAGGAGATGGCTGGGACCATTTCTCTCTTCTGACACATGCAATGAAGTAAAGCTTGCTAAGAACCATCTCACCCTTCCTGGTTTTATGCAATGCATTAATTAATCCCACATTAGCATGGGGATGGACTTCCTCCCACTGTGGGTATCTTCCATCCTTAATTTCTACTCTCTTGACTACTTAGGAAAAGCATTGCTTCCTGTTGATCAGCTAGACTTTTCATTATACCCATGGGTTATGTATGTAGAGTAGACCACACACAAAAATGATATTCTAATGCTGGTTGTAGTTGGTTTCCTCCTATTTGTTACCTATTGATTTTCAGGGCTTTGGTATAACTGTGCCTGTAGTTAGTAAAACCCCCTGTGTCCCACTGGAATGACACAGGTTAAGCAGTACAATATATTTGTGCCTGGATGCACACTTGTGCAATCTGTGAATTTCAAAAGCTATAAGCACAAGGTTGCCTGTACAAAATACATTTTAAGAACTGACATTAAAGTTATTATGAAAGTTCAGAGGTGCAAAATAATTTAAATGCACAGAAGAGGTAGCAATAACGTTTCTAAACCGAGGCAGTGAATTATGTATATAAGAAATATTAAAAATGCAAAGCTGACTCTATTTGCATTTGGAATGCCCCCTAGCTGTTATGAAGGAGGAGGAAATTGCTTTACACTGAATTCAAGGGCTTACTACTTAGTGCTGTATTTAAGTCAAGGATGAATATCACTCATTTTTATTCTACCACTTAACTTGGGTTTATGTAATCTGTCTGATAGCCGAGTAGGTTGTCTTATATTATGTTCTATCACAGGAAGAGAATGTATAATTCAATCATTAAACCTTTCTTTTCAACCAGTCTGAGATCCCTCAGAACCATATCACTGCATGTAAATCATGGGCTGTCGTCCATACAAGATGATAGAAATATCAGTATTGGGCTGTACTCTTCCAAATCACTTTTGGGTAATCATGGGATAAAACTAAACCTATTCACCAGTTGGGGAATATGTAGATGATGTGGATCAATCAAGGGATGCCCAGTTTGCTTGTAGGGAGTCAGGGTAAGATACCACTTCGGAGCACAAGGGCTTAAACCCAGCAGGTTTTAAATACATTTAAACCTTGTCTGGGATGAAATTTGTAAGTGAAATTTGCCCTTTTTGGCCCCTAGAACCAACAGCAGTGACTGTGGGCTGGACATGAGCAAGGGGCATGAACAAGTGCATGAGCAAATGCTACAGAAAGTGATGAGGAGGCAAAGGTCTTAAGCCACAGGTAGCAAACACACTGACCACTGGGGCCAAAGCCCCTATAACTGATATCATCAACAGAGATTTTTCTGTAGTCTTAACAGCAGAGGGAATTAAAGCAGAAATAATTTTAAAATCTAGTAGTTCCTTTCTGGCTCTGATCACATTGTTTCTTTGCTACTTCCATGTTTTGCACTCTGACCAGTGAAAATCAACCAAATTTTCACAAGGCTTTTAGTCAATCAACTTCACTCCCGAGATCTCTTACAGATGTTGTAGTAAAATATCACAAAAGAGGTGCTTCCACCTATAACTTTAAAAATCATAGAAACATAGAAATGTAGAATCATTAAATCTGGAAAAGACCTCTAAGATAATCAAGTCCAACAGTCAAAACACCACCACCACGTCTACTAAACTATGCCTCACAGTGCCACATCTACATGTTTTCTGAACATCTCCAGAGGTAGACAGTCCACCACTTTCCCAGGCAGCCTGATTCAATGCTTTCAGTAAATATTTTTTTCCTAATATCTAGTTTAAACCTCCGCTGGTGCAACTCAAGGCCATTTCCATTTTTGCCACTTGGGAGAAGAGACCAGCACTCTCCTCTCTACAACCTCCTTTTACACAGTTGTAGAGAGCAATAAGGTCATCCCTCAATCTCCTCTTCTCCATGCTAAACAGACCCAGTTTCCTCAGCTCCTCCTCATAAGTCTTGTGCTTCAGACACTTCACCAGCCTTGTTGCCCTTCTCTGGACAAGCTGCAGCATAAGCAGAGGGCCAAAGTGGAGTTTACACATCTCTCAGCCATAAGCTGCTGCACACAACTCAGACAAAACTACTTTTTTTTGTGTTTAGAAAGCCAGCACTCCCAACCAGGCCAGGATTTAAAATGTCTGATCAAATTAATCCCAGTTTACTCTGGCAAAGAAGAAATGGTAGCAAGGATGAGTGTGACACAAGGGCAAGATATGTTTAAATAGACAAGCGGTTTACTAATGTATCTGTTTACTTCCATTTGTATTACAGATGCACCATAACATTTTCTTGTATTTCCATCAGCCCTGATATTTAATGAAAAAAAAACAAAACACAAAGCATTCAAAGTGCATCACGTACCAGGAGTCTCCTCATCCCGATGACTGTATGAATCAGTACAGTATGAACACAAATTTTCCAAACTGTGACATGCTCATAATTAAATTATCCTCAGCCCTCCCAAACACCTTCTCAGAGAACAGTACAGAGAGGGACTATTCAAGCTCTGTGCCAGGTCAAAATGTAGCTTCTGTCTTCAATGCTAAGTAAAGATTTAGGTTTGGAGGTGGTACTGAGAGAAAAATCTTGCATGCTGCTATCAGGATATTTTAGCTTACAACAGCAGAAAGTTGTCAAAACTGATCTCACTTGATCTCAGGAGAGCCATCTCAAATATAACTCTGGCGTTCTTACGGGATAGTCTCTTTTCCTGAGAAGACCAGGTACCTCCTGATGTCTCAATGAACAATGGTTACTCTATGGTTTTGGTCACTTTTTAAACAAAGTGACAAAAGATGGGAGGAGAATTACGGCCAAAGCCAGGAAGAAAAACACTGGAGATTGAAATCAGATCAGAAGTTTCCATTACAAGAGACATTGATGTGAGTCACCAAGTGCAGCTCACAATGTGGAAAAGCAGAGCTGGAAAAGTGAACATCTCCTTAACGAATATCAGAAATATTAGGGCAGGAGACAGACAACTCAGAGGTCAAGTGTTGTATCACCCATGTCCAAAGGAAGCAAGAAAATAAATAAGCCTTGCAAGAATGGACTAAAGCCATTAGAACAGGGACGGCTGGGAAGGGAGGGTTGAGCACAGGGCTAGAAACTAGCAGCATGTCTGCAGAAAGAAATGAAGACTGGATTCACCAGCCCTTGGCAATTACTGTAACAGAAGACGTCTGGCAGAAATTACTTTTGTCTATGTTACACGCAAATGAGTGGTGAAGGGGATTACACTATATGGGGCAGTGTGAGATAACAGGAACAGCTGTTCCAGAAAAGTGGTGTTAGAGAACAGAGGTCTAAAGCCTGTTGTCTGCTGGGCACTGCTGCTTGGAGAAATTGGAGGAAATATCCATTGAGAAACCCAGAGGAAAAATACCATTAATGCTTCAGCCTGACATATTTTGTTTAATATTAAAGGGCAAACTTATGCTGACTGTTAAATCGATATCAAATCAAGACTAGAATCTGTTTTACGATCATGGACAGAGAACTCCTTGCTGCTGCAGTCATAAAAGATATCACATTTCAGCAGTCCTGTGGCTGCCAATATTCGGGCCAGAGATGCCCATTTTAATTAAAAACTGTAATCTGAAAGACAAAGTGTCACTTGCTGACAGTGAGAAGTACTCCTTCATGCTTCTCACACATTTTTGAGGCTCTGTGAAGAGCAGAAGCCAGCCTATGTCCTGCTAAGCACTGTGCCATCCCTCTGGCAAGGGCTTTCCCAAAGACAAACATAAGATTTATACTGTCAAAGCAAGTTTGATGTGAGGGCTTAGAAGAGCACAGGTATTGTGCTGGCCTCAAGGGATGAAGTAATGACACCTACTTCTCACAACTCAACCTGAAAGTACCCTGTGCACTGCAAGCACCACTTCCCTGGGACTGGGAAGTCCACTCTCTTACGTCCCTCTCCAGTACCACTGAGCAACATGGCATGTGTTTTGAATCATCAGTGGTTAGCCTGACTTAGATATTATTTTTCTTGGCATGGGCTGGACCCAGGATTCCCTAAAGGCAGGCGTATTTTGCATCCGAGTCTTTGAATCAGAACCCAGAGGATGAGCTTTATCAAGGGGGTTTTATCCTACAATGATTGAAATCAAGAGAGACCTTTGCCATTTTCTTAATGTTGCTCCACTTGGTGAATAGATGACAGTGACTGGGAAAGGTGCACTAGAAGGTCATTTTTTATACCTTTCAAATTGTAGCATTATTTAGGCATGTGTCAAAACTTTCACAGGTCTGCAGGATTAAACATGGGCCACAGGTGTTTTCTCAGGGATGAAAAGGTTTGCTGGATTGGGAAATTATGAAGCAGTCTCCCATAAATCCAAAGACTGTCTGGGGGCCTGTGAAGAGGAATGTCAGGAGCTGACTCCCTCTTGCTGTACCCCAGATCTCTGCTGTAGATCCACGAAGACACAGAAACATCAGGAACTCATCACCATGAGGTACATTCCCAGGTCAGGATTCCCTGAGTGGCCTGTGACTGATGGCCAACTGCAGCCCAAATCAACACAGTGTTCAGTAAAACTTTTCCAGCACAGTGACAGATCAGTCTGCTTAAAGAAACAGTAAACCTGGAGGAGATTTCATCAGACAGAAACAATGTCAACTCAGAAAATTCACATTGCTCTAGTGTCGTAAGCCCCTCAAAGTAGCTGAGCATGGTTATTTTGCTGTTGTGAAACACATCTGCATTTATCCACCAAAGCAGCACGAATAAGGGGTATTTACTAAGCTCTTTGTCTCCTTCAAACAGACAAAAAATATCCTCCCTGCAAAATTAATGCCTGCTTATAAATTCTAAGACTAGCTGTCTCCTTTGCTTTTAAATTTGCCCCAAATCTGTCAAAATTGCTTTCACAAGTGTAGGCTGACATGATGATAATCTAAAAAAGACAGCTTATAATTGGAGTGGGACATATGTTAGAGTCATGCCATTTTACAAGAGGAAAATAATGTTTTCTAGTTCATGTGTTACAATAATTCCCCTTGAGAAACTATATTGTTTCAGATTTTTGCCTATATGGTGTATATCTTCTTGCAGTAAAGAACTGGAAATATTCTGAGATTTTCCACAAAAAAACTTTCAGGGAGGACATTATGGTTTAACCTATTACACATGCTCCACAGAGAACGATCAACATCTACAGCAAAGTATGCCTGGTGTATAATTAACATCTCATTTTACCTCTGCTTTTCTGTTGAGAAAAATTGATTGAAGTATATTTAGACAGAGAATACTTTTTACACATCTTACAAATTAAGAAGTAGAGTTTATTACTTCAGAAAGGGTTTTTTTCCTATGGGCAGACTTCTTCTCCCTTAGCCTAAAACAATTTGCGCTAGATACTCTTTGACCAAGAGCACTGAAAAAATAAGCTGAAGAGCCAGTGCAGTGTGATCCTCCTTATCAGTAATATAAGAATATTACTTTTAATTGCTTTATCTGAAAATGGCAATAATAGTCTATTAACCCAGAAATTAACTTTGGACAACTGTTCATATGATATAATATATGGATTCGATTTCATTGAAATCTCTGCCTTTATATGAGTAGCTTTTAGCTAATTTCGTCAGCTGCAAATGGGTCCCCCTATTTCATTTAAATGAGGACAGAAGTAAAGGAATGGAGAGTTTCACAATGAGGTCCAGGTCTTTGCCATGTCTCTACGAAAAATACTTTTCCTCACAGTGTAAAGGTTACTCTTTAAATTATGATGTAACTTTTCTCTAGCAAAGTTCTTTGCCTTTGCAGCATTACCTCCCTGGTTATGCCAGAACCCAAGAGCCATGAGTGACAGGCAACACCTTTTCTGATTCAATCTGGTACTTGCAAGTTTGTCCTGCTTTATAAGGTATTTGAGTATAGTCAATAGCAGCAGCCACAGGGTAAGTATTGATCCGGCAGTAGCAATGCTGCAAGCTTAGTCCCGATCTGGTGCTTACCGCACCCTGACTCGTATGCAGGGTTGGAAGTTACTCCTTAACATGAAATACAGCACAAAAACTCCAGTGTTGCTTCTACCTTCTGGGCCTCTAGCTCTCAGTTCTGTTTTTCCCCTGATTTCCATTTTGTCAGCCTTGTCTAGTTTCAGTTTTCTTATATTTCCCCTAGGATTTCTCCCATGTGTGCCTATAGGTGGTCCAAATAGGTCATGGAGGACACACCACTACACAGTGAACACATTGAGAGTGCACAAGGAGGGCAGTGTGATGGCAGCCCTGCTCTCCACATAAGAGTGATAATCCCCAGGACAATTACACCATCTAACACTCCAATGAAGGAAATACTGTTCTATGATCTCCATTCAATGAAATTCTTAAGTACCTGCTTAAGATGTATGTCCTGCTGCTTCTGGAGTAAAAAAGATTAGTCATGTACTTGCAGTTAAACACATGTATGAGCATTTAATGTGTTTTAATGGCTCTGCATTCATTTGTCTGTTAAATGGCTGCAGTGCTGGACGTCCCTACTGGAAACAGGATGAAACTCATACATCAGAAGCCTTCAGCCCACCAGACTGTTCCATGGCTGCAGGGTGGTGAAAAAGCAGAGATTTTCTATCATGCAATAATAGGTAGACATATTGTTTTGTAGATTGATATAAAATACTTTTATTTGTTGTTTCACCAAAAGAATATTCTGAAGAACTATTAAGTAAGGGACTATAGGAAAACAGCTGTACTTGCAATGCACTTTCTCTTCTCTTTTCATGTTGTGCAACAGACCACAAATGTAGTTGTACCAACTCACGCAAACTGAGAAGCACTAAGATGGACATTAACCATATATTTGCATTTTGGATTTACCATATCCCTTACTTAAATCTCTTGAACAATTTTCATAACATCAGCTATTATTCTGATTTTATTCTGATATTTACTCTGTGAACAATAGTCCAGTTATCATTCAGCTAAATTAATCTTATTTTAGGTAAATGTTTTTTGACTGTTACTAGAGTTCACACTTAATTGCTGAAGAGAACAGCAATCAAAATGTTTATTTCTGTTGAAATAATTTTAGGCAGTAGCAGCTTCGAGAATTACAGTTCTTTAGGTTACACCAAGTAGAAGAAAATATTGTTTTGTAGCAAGTTTGGCATTTCAACAAAACACTTATTTAAACAACCTACAATATAGCACAAGAGGTGGCTTCAGCAGCACAGTCACTCAGGGTGGCTTCAGACTTGACTTAACCAACCACTTACAGTGAGTTTATGACTGTTATACACCATTAAAACTGCACGGGTAGATAGAGCATACCAACCAGTCTAGCCCAGTATATTCTACCATAAAGCATCATACAGTCACTTACACATGCGGTTGTAAATTATCTTGAGACCTGAAGCAATTATCTGTTAATGAGATGCTATAGCAAGAGTTGTACAGTGTTATTCTTTATTTTAGAAGCCAAGTAGAGAAGAACACTGCATCATCTTGAATAGGACTGGAATAGATTTTGGTCTCACTGCATTGCTAATGTCCCTTAAGTTTGAATAATAATTTTCTTAGCAAGAAAGACATTCCCAGTGAAGGCCACTAGACTCTGATTCAGGTCAAAATATTAACGAACACAGTAATTGAGACAAAGTTTTGGACACTGTGTACTCTAAGGTTTCACTCAGAGGATGTCCTGAAGAACATGTACTTGATTAAGAATTGTGAAACATTCCCTTTATGTTAGCTTCAGTAGATTTATTTGCATAATTAATGTTACATGCATGCTGAAGTATTTTGTTTTAACTGAAGGCTGTACATGAAGGGAATGTCCTACTCCTTCTTTTTCATCATAATTAAACAAGCATCACATAAAATCTCTGCCCCAGCAACTGAGTGAGCTTCAAAGCAAGAACTTAGTGCCGATTGACTCTACTTCCAGATATCTGTCTTCACAGCCAGGCAAGCCTCCATTATTTTTCTTCATTACATAATCATATTTTAATGTTCACAGTCCTTGCTCAAAGAATTGAAGGCTTTCCATATTGTATTTTTATCATTCCTCAACCACAATTGATTGTCATTGAATAGAAGGCAATGGTAAAGGTCCCATTGACTTCTATTACAGAAGGACTGGGACCCCAAGTAAGTCACAACTTACAAAATATGTATCTCCTTAGTTTCCTTCTTGCCCTGTCAGTCCCCCAGTGTGAAATCAGGAGAAATATTTTCTCATATTTCTCATGTCTGAATGTTATATCACTTAAGTCTATGTAATAACATTCTGGAAGTAGCTGGTTAACAACTGGCACAGTGCGAGCAAGTAGCTTTGATAAATCTTGAATCCTCATCCCTTGACACTTTAATCAAAATAATTTAAAATTCTATTAAGCACAATATGCAGAGCATTAACACTCTGAGCCAGTGAGCAGTTAGAGTGCGGACACTGAGTGATATGTTTGAATAACAGCCTTGTTAGAAAGGCTATCATGTTTTGCTCCTTGCTGAATCATCAGGAACGATAGAGGCAATATCACTCTTTCATTGCAAATGTATGGCTCAAAGGATCTGACAAGGACCTAAATGTCTGATTACCTGGGAGAAGCTGCTTACTGAAGTGTTAGCAAAATCTTCTGTCTTTTAAGACTTGAGTGGATTCTGGAGCTGCACATATCACCCAGGAGTCACAGCAGCAACCAGTCACTTTCTCTGCATTATTCCTGCTGCCGTGCAATTCCCCATCCTCTCCAGTCTAGCTGCTGCCACCTCATTTAATTCAGATCTGCTGCTCTATTTTGTGGCTTCTCCTCTTCCTCATTGTCCGTTTCTCCATTGTTTTTCTGAACATCACAAAGCCATACCCAACATCACAAAGGAGAGCACCAAGAGACTAGTTCACCAGTCACTGGGCAGCTGTCACCTCCCAGCAGTTCAGTTTAAGGACTGAAACCCCTTAATTGCCTTTCAAGGCTTTGTACTGACTAAATGTACGCATACTGACCCAATGTGTTCAGAGGTTTATGCTTTTTTCATAATGCAGATGTCTATCTGAATAATGACAAAGGAGGGTACGTGTTTTGGGTTGATTTTAACTTTGACTCTGTGACCAAGCCTATCATGAGAAGTGTATGTGCAGATATGTGCAGATAAAAACTCATTATTGTCTCCTTGTTTTAAACAGAATAGGGTAGATTTAAGTGAATTCTCCAGGCCCTTTCAGTCTAGTTTTCTATAATTCTATGAAACCAGCTAAACACGACACCTACCCAAAACCACAAACATGGGTTTCCTAGTATGTTTTAAATGGTCCAATACTTGTGTATAGATTGAATCACGAAGGGTAGCAAAGAGGAATTTAGAATGAAAGCAAAGGATAAATTAGAATAATTAACTAGCAGAGACAGAAACTATAGTCTTTCCTGAATGCTGTTTATATAGTGCAAATAATCACTTGTAATAGAATACTATTATCTTTACCATCAAACGTCATACTTGGGAAATGCAGTTATTTCCATCCTGTGTATATAAATTTTTTTTAAAAGAAAAGCTATGAAACTTCTCCTCCAAAAAAAATCAAAGGAAAAGCCAAATTAGTTGCTAAAGTAGCTCAACTATGACAATGCAGCTTTGCCACTGGAGTATATGACAAGAATCTCCCATGAATTCTTTTAGTTACAAAGAAGTAGATCACTAATCGTGATTATCAAAATCCAAACCTGTGAACACAGGGAGCTTTAAGTGAAATTACCAATTCCCTGCTGCTAAAACATATACCTCTGTGTGTGTATGAGCACAGCCTGCCATATAGCTTTTTCATTCCCAGTAAGATGGGATAAGAAGCTGCTTCACTAGGTTTTAAAGCCCACTGGAGGTGCTATACACTAACTGAGAAGACTGATCAACCCATACAGTATTAAAAAGACATTTGTAGAGTCATTTAATCAATAATGTACAGTATTAGCATGCAATTTAGATCAAGAGGAGACAGCTGTAAGGCTATGATACATCAGCTAATGAAAAAGCAGAGAGAGTGTGATTCATGTAAGTAGAGAAGCCAAAAGGCAGTTCCTTAGTTAGCAGGAACAGAGATAGTAGCATCCCTGGGTCTCTGAAATCCAGCTGGGGATTTCTGCCAGAGGGAAGGGCTGGGTGGGCTCTCTCACATAGCATCCTTCCCATGGGGATAAGCTGGAAGTTTTCTGAGTCACAAAAGCAACAGAGTTCTAAAAAAGTTGGACAAGATGAAAAAACGGCCCTATTTGACCTTGAAATGTTCCAGAAGTTGACAGCCATGCAGGATATGCCTACATACACATACGCCAGCCTGATCTGAAATCCTCTCCGATTTCAAGACTCTCTCTAGCAAGAAGGATTTCTGTGGGAAAAGCAGCAAGAAGAGGAAATTCTGCACTGTTCACCTGAATTACCCTAAAGAAACATAGCAGACCCATGTGGTAGATTCAGTGCCATTCTACAGAAATGGGTATCCGGGTCTAAGGTCTGGACCATTCTTTAGGATTTGGCCCTTTTTTACAGCTAGAAAACTCACGGTTTCCTTTAGGTGTGAATTCCCCAATGGGCAGAGCTGGCCTTATGCCCTCATTCCTAAACCAATTTGGTGTAATGAGCGAGCTGTGGTGCAGGGATTGGGAAAGTATAGAGAAGCAGTGCTTACCCAGGTCACCATCCCTGATCCACCATGCCTTGGGGTCAAAACCTGCTTTGAGCTGCCCAGGAGTTTCTGCCAGGATCATGACCAGCAAAAGAAGCAAAATTAGATACCTACAGCTGTGTCTTTTTCCATCTTCTTCTTTACATCCTAGATATAAACCTGGCAGCATGTTTACAACTTATTTGCAAGCATATATAGATTTTCATACATGTTTCCTACCCAAATGCTTGCTTCATTAGTGAGGCAGATACATTTCAGCCTGCAGAACGTGCCAGGCTCTTGGCGGTGACAATCGCTTCATTGATGCACCATTTGCTGCTCTCTCAGTGTGACTGGTTACCTACTTTTCATGGCACATTTCTTTTTGCTGGCTGAATGACTCCTAAATCCACGAGGTGCTCTTTGAGAAATCTGTGTAGAGTCTCCTGATGTCAATACTTACGCAAACATGTATTTCCATGAGAGTAGCTTTGTCCATCTTCATGTTCTCCTATTGAATTGTGAAACTTTTCCTGCCTGTAGGTTTTGCCAGCAGAAATCTACTCCTTCCATTTATAGGAAGGCAGAGGTAAAAGACTTCTACCACCAATGGTGAAGAAAGGAACTGTGATTACAATATGTGACCTGACAGAGATAGGCGTTTGGGGAAACGGGAAGACTGCAGATTTCCTTAGTCTTCCCCTGCATAAATCACCACATGTCTCTTTGTTGTGCCAAACATCACAACTCCATGAAGGCTACCTTAAAGAGAGGTGATGGGGTGACAAGGTCAGCTGCAGTAAATGTTACTCACTTGAAATGCCCAGGGTTTGCTGCAGACAATTAAGAATTTTCCTGCATGAAAAAGCTGGCATTTGGACTACTATTAATACAAGCTAAAAATAATTGGGAAAAAAATCACATTCATAAAATTTTGAGTTTTCTGTCATTTTCTGTAATCACTAATTCTTGGTAATGTTCACTGTCTTACTTTACATAAAATCACTGCTGATACAAGTTTAGTTTTATGTAATACTCCATATGGTGGATCCATAAAAACCTTCTACTGGGAATAACACTATAAACTACTATTTTCTGCTACAAAAAATAACCATTAAAGTCCAGACATGCACAAACAAGGTAATCTGCCATAAATTTTGAAATGGTAAAATACTACAAATGTAAATGTATTCAACTCCCATTGCAATGCATCTAATTTCCATAGCTTTATTAGAAATCCTGCAGTTGCAGTGGTTTGGCAGTGGGTTATAAATATAGTAGGAATGAGTCAGCATGCAAATCCCTTCTGTGGAAAACAATTTGAGAGATTTTACAACCCAAAGCTGTTTATTATTTCGTAAGTATGGTAATGCAAGTTCATGTTCAAAACCTGCTGAGAGAAGAATTTGCAAAACATCCTATTATGGAAGAGGCAGAAAAAAAGCATAAAACCTATGTAATAGCACTGGGCTAGAACATTTTCACCTCTACCATTTAGCTGATTTTTTTTAATCTCATGTGCTTATTAGAGCCCTCATGAAATTATCACTACATCACACCACTAAAATGAGAGCACAGCTAAGGCCTGGATTTCATTTCTCAGTTAATGCAACAGTCCTTAAAACCTGAGATGCAGAACACAAAAAATGGTTTCTGGAAGCTAGATTTAGATAAAAGTGTTGCGATTCATTTTGAAAGATTTAGGGTTGGCTTTTTAGTTTAGATTTGCGGTCTTTTGTGGGTTTTTTTTTCAAAATAATTTTCTGATGCGGTGAATAATATTGAGGAGAGAATGTATTTCTGATGACTCCGAACTCCTTTATTCTCAGTTCACTCAAATATTTCTCTGTTTTACATAATAGATTGCAATGAACAAATTCTATAAACATGATCTAATGATGTTGCCTGGGTGTACTAGCGAGTGCAGGAAGCTATTTACTTTCAAGCCTGTCTCCATTATGGGTTTCACGCTGCAGAGAAACACTTTTGATGCCAATGAATAAATAATGAGGCAACTGGACTAGGCATTTCCCAGCCCTTAGTGCTAAGTGCCAAGCAAAGACCTTCTCTGGTGTGAGATCCGCTCGCGTCCCACACAGTGCGGTGCTGGCCCAGGACCATACCGACACCAGCCAATCCGACAAAGCCAGCTGCGTGTGGCTGCGTTACACCACTCAGAAGCACCAAAATTGTAGCTACCTGTGGCTCTTTGACCTCTCACAAATCTAGGCACAACATATGTGTTCACTAACTCTTAAACAGGGCTGTCAGCGTAGCTCTAAGGATTACATTTTTTCAAACAAGACCATCAGATCAGGACCATAAAGTTGCTCCTAGAAGTGAAAGAGTTTTACCTGTTCACTTGGAGTCTAGGAGAGGAAAGAGAGCAGTTGGGTCCATATATTTCTTAACTTTTCAACAACAGTTCGACAGGAAAATGCAATCAAAGTATGTAGTTTGGCAAGGGTAGTTTGCATGGAATGTTGAGGGCTGGTTTTTTTCTTCAAATGGAACTCAAATATATGATTTTTGGATCAGTTTAAATTAATGGAGGCTCAGCTAATTGCTACAATGCTTGATCAGAGATGTCATTTGGGTTTTCTGTATTCCTGCTTCTCTCTGAAGGTTGGACAGCTTTGCTAAATTATCTTCCCTATGAAACCTCCACACCTACTGACAGGCATCAAGATAGTCAGATGTTCCCAGAATATAATGAGAGGTATGGCCTCACTTATAGAAATCCACGCTACAACTCAAATGAAATGATAAATAAGATTTGGAACATGACATTCAAGTGGAGCCAGAAAAAAAAATTTCAATTTGATTTAAAAGAAAAATCAAAATGTTGGGAGTCAGGAATGTTCATGCTTTGTTTCCATCAAATAGAGTCTGATTTTGACATTTTGGGGCTATTATGAACAGTTTCTTATTTTGAACTCTCAGATCAGTTTGAGGAAAATGGTAGATTTTTTTGTAAACTGGCTGCATAATGAACAATATAAAATACAATTACTCACTTAGACAAAATGAGGAATATAACCTAAGTCAGCTAATAAGTGATGATAAATAAAAAATTCCTATTTAGATGAAGAAAGTAATTTGAAACCCATGTACTCAGCAGTCAGTTACAAAAAGTTAACTTTTGAACACTCAAAAATAGTCATTCCTATGGCATACCTAATTTCCATGCTACTTACAAAAATTATTTTCTTACTTAAGAACCAGCAAGAAGTTACTTCTTAAGAATTTTCAGTTCTGATTTTTTTA
Source organism: Cuculus canorus (assembly GCF_017976375.1). Lineage (NCBI taxonomy): Eukaryota > Metazoa > Chordata > Aves > Cuculiformes > Cuculidae > Cuculus > Cuculus canorus. Next base: position 126,290,430 of record NC_071402.1, read on the forward strand.
CTGTTTCAGATGTATCATAACCATAAATCAAATTTAAATAACAATATTTGAGACTAAAATCAACATCTGTAAAATGTATCCAAAATGAACGCAGCAGGAAGCCTCCATTTTCTGTAAGCAGCTAAAATTTCCCTGTCTAAATGACCAATATCATTATTGTAATTTCCTTCTCCACTTTAAAAGAAAGGCATATTTCCATATGCATGACAGAGTAAGTAGATTTTTTTCTATTAATAATTATAACAGTTCTTGTACTATTCCAGTGAAATATTGACTCCACATTTAATTATATTATTCTTTTTCTAAAGAACATACTTTCCCAACAATAGACAGAATCACATGAAATTCTATTCTCCCCCATGGCAGTATGAATGCAGACTAACCCCATCACTACTAACAGGACAGAGAAAGTGCAGTAGCAGAAATCTACATTAAGAGTTGAAAGTCACTAAAATTATTGCTACTCTGTTTCGCACTTAAGTCCCAGTTCCCAAATTCAATAAAATTTTGCCCAGTATTAAATCCATTCTGCACTTCTGCACTTTACTGATTACAGCCCTGGCATAAATAACCACATAAAATTCCAGTTCTCTAGTAGCAAAAAACAGAGGAACACAGAGAGATGCAGGTTAAAGCACCTCATGGATGATATAGTTCTCTAATTCCATATTTTCTTCCAGACAGCCAAACCCACAACAGCTCTATGTAACAAATCTCTCTTAGGTCTTCCATTTCTGAATAAAGTCAGGGCACAACACCCAAAACTGCAACTTCCTGAGTAAGTTTTGAGCTAATTGTCACCAAGATTAAAGGCAGATGAATAGAATATCAGAAGTTCTGTTGTCCTCCTTCTCAGATGTAAAATCACATAAATTTCCTTACTAATATTTCTAGAGCCTTTTGAGGGTGAAGTAGGCTGCCTATGTAAAATATTTTAAAAATACAAGGCCTGTGGTCAAATCTTCAATTGCATGAAACTCTGTCTTGGAACAGCTCAAGTGGAGAGTAAAGAAGGCAGCTTTGAGCCAGTTTTCACCTTTTTCTCCCTGCAATGTCCTAGACTGGTTTGTCATACGCTGTTGGCAGTGGTCCCTACAGGGACTGCCAACCTGATGGAGCACCAGGAGATGTTCTATACTTTAGTCCTACACCAACCCTTGAAAGTCACACTTCTCATTCACCTCTTGAAACCAGTACCCTGCCTCCCTGTGGGAAGGCAGGAAGCAGAGATGAAGAAGTGCCACTGCTGCCCTTTTGCCACCTCAACGTCTTTCTCAACCCTTCAACAAAGCCCTAGGATCTGAGTTCTTCTTGAAAATTGTATCACACAGTGTGTATTTTCTGGAAGATCCACAAAAGCACTCCATTTACAGACACGCTCAACAGAACAATGCCTGAAAACTAGGCACACACGTAAAGGAACAAGATCCCTGGGGACAACTCTGTTGCATAGGTATAGGTAAGGTTGCCTACAAGTGCCCTGCAGGTGTGGGAATGCCAACACTCACTCAGAAAGGTATTTGAGATTCTCCAATTCTCCTTTTTAGGGTCTGCTATCAGCCCTGCTAATTATTGACATTGGATCTTCCCACTGCAAGAGACTTTAGCAGAAAGCAAGCACAAACATGAATCTGGCTTTTAAAAATTTCATCTCAGTTCTCTGAGTTGGGCTCCATGAGCCGCAATAATATAGCTTAGCAAACCAGCCTCTGAAACTGGCAGATTTCCATCACCAGCTCTCATATGTGCAAGTGTTTTTTCAGGCTTGTTTTACCAAAGTTGTGATTTCTCATTTCTTTCCCCTTCCACTGGATCATAATTTAAGATCTATCATTCAAGGCTGCCTGATCTTAAGCCATGTCCATATATCATACAGAACATTAAAACCTGACCTTTATACGCAGGATAATAAATACCTGTGAGTTACTTACAAGGTAGTAACTCATTCTCACAATTCAGCAGAGAGTAAGGGTTGAACCTCAACATGAAAACCTTCAGTTGTTGCCAAATACGAGGGAGCTTATAATACTACTTTTACATTGGGAAGCAAATAAAGAAGGTTAAATTTTGAAAGCTTGATGATACATTAGCAGACAGAAATGGAGACGAGCAGTTGCCAAAACAACTGGAAAATCCACACTGCTCTAATCTCCACCTGCATAATAAAAGGAATTACTGGATTTGTGCTGAAGGCAGGAGCATCTTCAGCCAGCTGGGTCAGTCTGACCCCAACACAACAAGCAGTGTGTCAGCCAACAGAGTCATCTGCCAGCTTCTTCACTTTGACCATCTGATTCAGCAGCCTATGCAGCGACATTGTTGCCGTGAAATGGAGAGGGGGCTTGCAGGGCTTCTTATCTCTCGAGCTCTGTTCTTTGACATTTGAGCCACTCCAGTTTTTCTGAGGAGATGGCTGATGCATGGCTGGTAAGCAGCCAGAGGGTGTCACATGCAGTCTCAGTATCTGCAGATGTAGCCTTCAGACCACAAGGAAAGATGAGCTTTGTGGGGTTTTTAGGTTTCCATCAGGCAGCACTCTCTGTGTGGGGCCAGCACAGGCATACCCTTAAAATACAGTGCAAGAAGAAATATTATAATGATTTAAAGGGTTGACATCGGATGGCCAGGTCTCTTGAAACTCTCCTCCAGCTCTTGATAGCTGTAGTCAATATTTACAGAGAGCGCTTGGATGAAAGAAGATGGGGGAAGGGGAAAAGAAGGCTTGATGATGTAATTTCAGCAACCAGGAACACCAGTACAATATTTTGTGCATTCATCAGCACACAATTTCGATGTTACATTAATATTGTTCCTTTTCCACATTAAAAGAGACCAAGAAGAAAGCAAGCACAGACAGTGCCTCTGTGCTCTCCAGTGCATATGCCCACTTTAGAAGCAAGGCAGTGGTACACGTCTTTTTTCCATCTTGTTCTTATTCATGCCATGCAAATATGAGCTTAGATCACTAGCTATTCTCCCATAATTTTGGCAGGAAAGTGGTAGAGAGGGAATTACTGCTGCTTGCCTAGCAGTAAATTATAGGCTTTTGCCTTGTAATTTATGCTATCCTGAGAGGAGACTCAAGAAAAATTAATTTACACAGCCTAGAGAAAAGACCACTAAGGAGCTCCTGTCTAGGGTCACGTACTGATTCCATTTACACTAGTATAAATCCTACATACTGTGACCAAAATCAGGGGTATTATGAAAGGCTTGTGAGTAAAAGTAGACTTTGGTTCACAGTCCTGAAATACTAGCAGCAGACAAACCTGGAAGGCCAGGAGATTGTTATTTTTAGTATGGGAGCAAGGAAAAGGAATAAAAAAATAAAAGGAATAAAAAGTGAACAGAAGAAACCATAAAGTGAAATAAAGGGAAACATGTTCAGTGAGAAAGATCAATGAGATATTGGAATTACCTGCTGAGGTTCGTTCCTGGCCAGGGAGCCTAGGAGATATTCAGAGAATTCAGTGTTAACTAAGTCCTGTGATGCATGCCACAACACCCGCCTTGCCCTTGACTCATGGCAAAATAACTTCTGCCTGCTCACAAGGGCATTTGAGGGGCACCTGAGGTCTTTGCTTACAGATGCCATCCAGATGCGAAGCCACAGGCAGCATGCAGCAGGGACAGCATGCTTATACCTCTAACCTACGGTGCTGGAAGTGTCAGGACAGAGACCACAGGAGTGACTCTTTCTCCTCTCAAACTGTTCATCTGCATCATCTTTTTGCAGAACAAAATGGGCAGAGTCTCCATGGAGAGCTACTTTTCACCCCAAATAGTTTGTTTTCTACCAGCAAGGTACAAAATGTACCTTTTCTTCCTGGAAGTTTGAGCTCATTATTTCCTTTCGTGAGTGTCTTGCTCGCATTTTGTTAACAGAGTGAGAGCCTTTTGTCCAGGCAGGCATAATTTTGAAAAGACAGCCCCTGGCATTAAAAAGTAGAGACATTTTAAAAACTAATGGAGAATTTTGCTTCATTAAGTAGCCCATAAAATTAGGAATCATTAAGTACCAGGGAGAAGATATCAGAATTAGTCAACATTATAAATGTTTGCTTTCACAAAGGAGCACATAAAAGTGCTCTACCTGCTGATTTGCCGGCAGATACTCCTGCATGTGAACTGCTTTCACTTGAAAGGTATGTTCATTCCTTTCAGCACCACAGCAGCAAACCTCTTTGAATTAGAAAGGGCTTATTCTGCATATCAGGTATAGTGCTGAATTTACTTATAAACTGCAATGCAAGAAAGCCTTGGACTCCTCCAAGCTGGTGCCTCACAAGGTACAGAAACATTTATAGGAAGCTGCGCTTATAATCTCCTGCCTTAAATGCCATAAAACAAAAAAATGTATGCAGTGCAATTTGTCTCCCTTAGACTGAAAACATAAACATTGCGAAATGGAATCAAACCATGAATAAGATTATTACGTGCATGTTTTTCAGCCTGCAAAAGTCAATTCTTTCAATGGTCCTACAAATAGCCCTGCATGATGCTTTCAGCAACAATGCTGACAGAGGGACAAATATTTAACAAGGAATAATCTTTTTTTCCTTTTAGTGTCAGAGAACTTATAAGGACTTTGTATTACTCTAGTAATTTCAAAACAATGTATAGATGGGTCCTAATCTGCCCTGCTGGAATGGATGTATAAGTACACTGTTTCATCCAAAGCAACATCACATTTTTGAAACAACTGCAATATCTATTATTCTTTTATGGCATATGCTCAGTACTTAAATAAACCAAAAAAATCATTATCATTCATAATTCATTCTCTATTTATTCAAACTCCATAGTAGTCTTGCTGGGCTACCATCTCTTTAGAATGACTCTTTCATAAGCTGGAATGCTCTATCTGCTGGCACCCCTGCTTTCTTTTAAGCATCTAAAGCAAAATAATAACGATCTTATGAACACAAATAACATTTACAGCACCAGAGAAATAGTTATAAAGCAGTTAAAAGAAAATGTAGATATTCCTTTTCTAAGCATGTTAGTCCTTTTCTATTCTTCTCTTCATTCTGTAAATTAACATTTTTTGAAGATAAAAAAGACAAATTAATAGATTACTGCATTTGGCAGTGGAATGTAGCAATGGTGGCAAGGCACAGCTGGAGAGTTTGAAATGTGGCAGCTTTCTTCGAGGCTATCATTTTCCTGCTCCTTTGGGAATCACTGCTAAATGTGGCTAGTGCTAATGTAATGAATATGAATCCATGTAAATCTCCAATGCAGAGCTGGGATCTGTCCCCTGGTGGGCAAAAAGGGAAATCTATTTTTTTCCCCATGCAGATTTTTTGTGTGTATATAACTCCGTAAGTGTATAACTCTGACCTTACTTCAGTAGCTCACCTGCTCTGAAGTACCCAGGTACTGTCGAACTTCTCATTTTTCATTCTGCAGCAAGCTAACAATACGCACTCCCTCCCTTTTGAAGATCTCTGGCAGAATAATACACCACCTGTTCAGTCCACCTTCCCACCCCCCTCCTTACTAATTAAGCTCTGAAACTGTTTCCAGACAAAATTGGGTTTCTTTTCTTCTGCTTCCTCTGCCTTCACCCCCTGACTGCACCTTTGTAAACATTTTCGATCAGGCGTGAAAGGCACAAACGCAGCAACAACTAAGAGGACCTGTCACTTCAGGCAAAGTCATTAGTGCTGTGTGGAGAAAGCTGGCTGGGCTCATACTGAGCAAGCATGCGACATGCCCAGGGATGGAGAGCAACAGAGAGGGTCCCTAACCAGTGGCCAGAGGGGTGAACAGGACAGAGTTTCTTGGCTCTTCTTCTGCCCTGTGAAAGCTACTAGTTGACTTACTCATTTTAAAAGTAGGACACCTGAATAGCTGACAGATATCTTCCGAAGAAGGAGTGGTTGTGCGAGTTATGCATATTTTGATTTTTTTTTCCACCGCAGAACAGGCAGTTGGAATTCTAATCTATGTAACTTTCGTCTCTGTGGTCATATAGAGACTCACACAATGGATCTTTGTCTGTTGCCAGGGTGCTACTGCAATACATACCATAAATAATAATTGTAATAACAGATATAAAGCAAAGATTTTTTTAATGGTCTCTAGAGCTGGAAGTCTTTTCTGGGCAATCGGCATTTTAAAAATCAGGTCACCTACTTAGATTCCTAATTCTGAATGCAGAGTCTTATTTTACCATTCATTTGCTTTAAAACATAAGCCTCCAATTTGGCTCATGTAGATAAATATTAAGTGAGGGGGAAGCAATGGAAACACTTGTCAAAATAAACCAAGAATAATTATTGGTTTCCATTCACAAGTTTTTGGAAAGGAAAGATCAGGTCAGTCATCCTATAAGAATAGCTTCAGCCAAGATCTACAAGTCGATGGACAATGTTCTGCTTGACAGTTCTTCACTGAGGTGATTAACAAGCCTAGCTGATGACCCTTTGGACTCAGATGTACAGTTAGGGCATCACACATCAGCTGAGTTATCAGCACACTTCCTATGTGCATGGCCTTGCAAATATAAAATTACGTGACTTGGCTTCACCTCCTTCACTGGGACTAATCAAAGTCATGTTGCCTTATATGTGCTGTCACTAAAACCATTCGTGTAGATACCACAGGCCCAGTCGTGGCACTGAAAGGCAATACTCGCAACTATTAAAAGCAACAGATTTATTGCAGTTGTGATCCATGTAACCAAAAGTAACACTACTCCTGAGACAATCTGGGTTCTATCCACCTCCTCCTAAAATCCAAGTCTCGAAGTCAGATGTTGCACCTGAAAAGTGCATATTTTTCTCTCCTAGTTATGGAGGGAGCCAAGTAAACAACCTCAGACAGACAACTAAACTGGAAGGAAATAATGTTACCTGGTACAAGTCCCATCCTGTACACCTGAGGTCTCAGACAACTGCTCTGTCCTCTAACCTGAGAGTTCCAGTTTGGAATCCAGGTTCATATGCAGCAGCAGAACAGCACATTAAAAAAAAATGCCCTGTAAGTCTTTTGGTTTAGTCCAAAAATAAAGCACTTACTGGGTTCAAACTCCCTCAGGGAACTCCATCTTACTTTTCTGTTCTGGACTAGGGCAGAATTGAACTAGTGACCAAAGGAGACTCTATGCAAAGGCAGTCCATTACAGTCACCTCCTCTAACATATTTACCTCCTCTAACATATTTCACAAGAAATTTTATTAGCCTAGCTAGGATCCTTCTCTGCTCTACTTCCAAGCACACTAACTCATCTTTCTGCCACATCTTGACTCAGAAACCAATGCTATCTATTTCAGCTAATTATGCATCCAACTTGTGAGTTTGTAAAGGAGCTGTATGGAGCTCATGTCACCATGTGTAGCTGGACCACTGCTGGAGAGCAGGGTTTTGGCAAGGATATTTTGTGTGTGAACACAAGGTTTTAATTTACGAAAAAATTGGTTTTCATGTCTGAGAACCTACTTCTGCTTCCACTGAAATTAATAGCAACCCTGCCACCTTTTTCAGGAGAAGCAGAAGAAGCAGAAGAATGGCTGAAGTCTTTATTTCTTAGAAACTCTAGCAATAAAATACAAGAAATTCATTTTAACTATTATATTTTGGAAGGTTGACAACAGCTGCATGAAGAACTGAACCTGCATCTCCCAGGGAGACACACAACACTTAAATCACTAAGCCATTCCCTTTGATATCCATGCTGTATTATAAAATGAATCTTTTGTAGCAATTAATTAGAGTAGTTATGAGGAAAGTCATGTAGTCTGAGACTCACATTTATTGCTCAGTGTGGCCTTGTTTGTTTAGTTATATTTCCTTAAGCCATAATAGAGCTTTATGTTAATTTCCTTAATGCTTCTGATCAGCTTGTTCAGAGTTACAACTCCACTTAGGCTCCACAGATTATCCCAACATATAGCACAAGTAAACAATAGATGTACTTCCCTCTGCATGTCAGTCTTCCCTAGTGAGATTCCATTTATGCTAGTCAAAAATGTTAGAGAAAAGTAAATGGAACTCAACTCCTTGGGTGTGACTGAACTTTCTGACGTATTCAGTCCTGAAGAGGTTAAAGATAAACTACCAGCGTTTGCTGCTGAAAGCGTGAATAAGTAAAGAATGTGAGTACATTCTTTAGCCAGACTTCTTTTCACCAGAGCTATTTCTCGGGAAATGCTTGAAAAGCTGGGTAAAGCACAGTCCCAATTTTCTTGAAAGCAAGTGAGCTAAGACCAAATCTTGAAAATGCCAGATCTAAATACTGAACTGGAATTTATTCAAATGCCTCTCAAGTCTAATGTATAAAATATGGTTATTCCATCAAAGTTGCTTTGAATCAACCCTAGGTGCTTAAACGTGTGAAAAACCCTAATTTCATGCAGGAGATTTTGAGCTTATGTATGTAACTTAGCAACTGCTGCAAATCTCCCATTGGTTTCAGATTCCAGTAGTGATGTAGAAACTGTAGTGATGTAGTGCCTGTAGAAACAGGCATTTGTCTCAGGATAATATGATAACTACATTTGTTACACTTTCCTAGAGAAGTCAGAGTATGGAAAAATTAAACACTACTGTGCTAAAAATAAATTACTGCAACCCTTAAAAGCAATAGAATAAATAAAAATCCTTAGTTCAAAATTAGTGGGAATCACTAAACAGCAGATGCTTAATGCCCTTGGTTATGTATGCTTTCTTCTTCAGGCTCCAGAACAGCTACTTACAGCTGCAGAAGTGGAGTAACTATCCTCAAGTCCTTCATTTCTGCAACTGGGAACAGCATATAAATGGAAGGCTGAAAATCTCATGTGCAGGGAAACCAGGTGCTCCAGTCCAGAGCGGTAGAAACTCCTAACATGGATAACGGATCAGACCAGGGCAGGCAAAGCCCTATGAGCTGCTTCAGGCACAGGACCATGAACCCCAGCATGGTTCTGACCTCACAGAACCAATTAGACACTTGGATCCATATGTCTCTCCCCATCTCCTCAAAACCCCCAAGTCACTCACACCTGAACAATCTCAATGTCCTCTGATGTGTTTGTTGCAGGTAGTTTAAACTTGGGCATGTCAGCTTTACTTGTGAGAAGAGTATTGAACCTTAAATCGTTCTTCTTTGCTGAGCAGAGGACTAGGTCTTTTAAGGCTTTTGTCTTGGCCCCGACTAGCAAAAGTAATCATAAGGCAGGGTCTCCATTTACATGCTGGCTTCTATTCTTATTACTTACAATGGTAGATGGGTTGGTTTTTTTCATCTTGAAAGATGATTTTTATAGGCTTATTCCATTTTCCACCCCACACCTGAGCTTCCTACTTATGACCAAACTTTATACTCTGCAGCTATATACGTTCACTGCAGTTCAAAGGCACTGCCTTTCCATCAATTTTTTGTGCTAAAAAAATCCGTGGGATGCAGAACCTTCTACTGAGTAGCTCATTGAACTCTGAGAGCTTTGCTCTAGAGATGAACCTATAGAAAAAAGATGAGTCATATATTCTGAGAGAAATGGATATGTGCATGTTAGTGGTATATCAGTTTCTAATCAATATTAAACCTCTAACTGCCAAACTCAATAACAGCTACAGGGTTATAGCTGTCACATAGTTTCTCAAACATATCGGCTGATGACGATTTTTGCTTTGTGTTTTTTATGTCTAGGGAATGAAGAATCTCTACTTTCATCTTTAATATTTTCAGTATTGAAATTCATATACACTCTTGTGATCAGATGACAGGGCCATGACTAAGTTTATCCCCTAGCTTAACAGACAATAAACACACCGTGAAGATTCTATACTCTTTCCAAAATGCAGTTCTGTAATGTTCAGTTAATGTGGAGTCAGAGATACTTTCGGTAACAGAACTGGCCAACAGCTTTTGGTTTGGGGAATTGTCTGCCAGCAACCAAAGCAATACTGCAACAGCTCAGCATGATACTTCAGAGCTGTTCTCTATCATACTGTTTCCTGTACATTAAAGAATAGCTGGCATATTCCTAGATCCTCAGGAATATATCATCATCAGATTGAATCACTTACTTAAGAATCCTTTTCTCCCATGGTTTTCCATCAAGAGATATTGATTCTCACTATCTCACAGACAAGAGAGACAATTGCATATTCTGTTGGAGTTGTAACTTTGTTGCAGTTGCAAAGGTATAGAAGTGGACAGGGTCTAAGCAATAGCATAACATTTTATGATACTGATCATTGTTGCAGGAAAAAAAATCATATACTTCTAGGCACATGATCTTTAAAATACGGATATTTGCAATTGTTGGACTGTCTGAGAGAAAAGTTAATTAGTTCCATTGGAAAAGGGATGGATTACAAAGCTTCAAGCTTTTCAGCTGTAGAAACTTGGACTATTCACCCAGGAAATTGTAAGTGCTATAAATTTATTTTGCTCTTTAGGTGTACTGCTCCTTCAAGTTTAGGTACGGGAACATGGAGTTGCCGTATGCCCTGATGGAGAAGTGACAAGGACTTTTGTAGTGCCCCTAAAGGAGAAAAGGAAATTAACTTTATGCATTTATTTCCTGTCTCTTTCTCATTCTGATAGTTGTGTGGCTCTGTTCATTCACTGTGTACAGTCTACGTTATTAGAGGAGCTTGAAAAAAATCCACACACAGTAAGATCTCTTTGTCAAATTATTACCCTGAGTGCCAACTGCTATACAGTGGAGAAGATAAGGCTTACTTTATTCTGTTGTGCCCTACCATGAAGGAGTGGCACAGATACTGTTTAAATTAGTGATGCTAAAATCTTGATTCAAAATCAGCATTTTATTTAGAAATTAATACTTTGATACGCACAGTGTATAACTGATGTACAGATGGTAAGAGCAAAAATATTTGCTTATATTGTTTCAATTAATGAATACATTACAGGAAAAGAGACACGATCACCTGCAAAGGTGGGCAAGATCTCAAAAAATGAAATTTTGGATGCAATCCCTCTTTCTCCTTCTCTTATCTATGAGTTTTTGTGAAAATCAAAGCTTATCAGGAATATCTGTAAGAGATAAATTTTGTTTAGTTTCAAAAGTGTTTTCCTTTGTTGGCATTTAATGGTTTTACACTAGAAAATAATGAAAGCAAATAAAACCTGTAACCATCTCCGGTGGAACAGAAGTCAAATGAGAGAAAGCTGATGTCTGTGCTGACTGAGCCACAATAGACAGGTCTTAACAGAGTGAGGCATCCCAGAGACTGCATTAGGGACTGTCAAACCTCGCTAACACTGATTAACTGGGAGATAGGGGGATCTTAGACTTTGGATCAAAGCCTTTTTTGTCTAGATGAAAGATCACATCAGCTTTGAAAGAAAGCTCTAGATGTCTATGGAAAAAAAATAAAAATATCCCTCTTCCATTCAGCTTGTTTTTCAGTAAATTCTGGATTACTCTGTCAAGAAGAACAAAATAACATCACAGCTGGAGAATATGTCAGATGTTTCATTTAAAAACAATATGAAGTCAGGAAGGTGGTAGCCAGCTTAGAGGGACTGTTTGATCCTTGCCCAAGATTCCATTGCTTTTGAGGCAGAGCAATATTAAATCATTTCTCTAATCGGTTCTCCATTTAAGAACAAGCAATCTTTTAAAAATAAAACAAAACCCACCCAAATAAACTCAGTTCTCCTCCCTCATGTAAGGATGTCATGGCATCAGCATGTAATGCATGATACAGCAAATCACATCCAGGAATAGTGACCTCACTCTGCTGTAACTTACTAAAAAGGTTACAGTAGTTAGCAACAAAATTGGCTTAATAGTGTTCCATTAAAAAGTTATGTGAATAGTAAATTCAAATATATTTGATGCATTAGTGGATCAGAAAAAGTTACCGGAAAACAGTATCTGACACCATATTCATTGCCTCATTCATTTTAGAGAGAGAGGATATAGATAAGCTGATGGCTTTAGAGATTAACACATGCAAGTGCTGCCTTGCTAGCAGGAAACAGACACGTTAAGGAACATAAAAGAAACACAGACAAACATACTACAGACTTCGTTTAGGGACAGAAGTTGTACACTTAGAGTCAGTGGCCGTTTTTCACTTTATTTACTTGTTGTTATTCCTTATGTGTGCTTGTGTTTTAATTCTGAGTGAGAACATAGTCAAGGGACACCTGAGCTTTTTTGTTGTACAAGTGGATCAACAGCCTCAAGTTATTTTAGCATTTGTTGAGAAGGATTTTCATGCAAGCTTTGATAGAGCACTTAAAAATGCAAGATGTCAAGATTAAATTGCTGAAGCAAACAAAATGGATCTAAGCCTAGGCATTGAAATAAGAAGGTTTTGTAGCTTAGGAAATTAGCTGTAGTCTGTTAATTCAAGAACAAGTTCTGATGTGCTGTACCAGCTACATTATGTTTGGAAATAGTTTTACCTTTGCCTGCCGTGACTCTAGGCATAATTTAGACACCCTGTAGAAATATATTTACCACGAAAATGGGTCTAGACCAAAGCCAAAGTACAAAGTGCTCTATGTTGTGTTGAAGTATGAGTTGAATTCAGGGTGTTTATCTCAGCTTCTTGTCTCCGAGAGGAACAGGAGGACAGTGTTCCCTCTCAGACACAGAATTCACCTGTGTGCAGCAATCTTGTTTGGATGGAGATAGATATATCAAAGGCACATGCCAAAAACTGCTGAGTGGAAAGCACACAATGGTTCAAAACACAATGCCTAATGATTCCTTTGAGCTGTGTGGGCATTAAATACTTGGATCAGAAATGTGCAGTACAAAATCTTGATTTTCAGCTTATTTTGAAAACAAACAAGCTTACAGGTACTTGAACACTTGTTTATATTCTGTTACTGCTGCTTGTTTTTACTTTGATATAAAATTATAGAAACAGAAGTAAAAATATTCCACCCTCCCAAATACCAATAAAATGTGTGAATTATAAATAAGAAAGTCCATAAAATAACAGATTTGGAAGTATTCATATAAATACTCTGCAGTAAACAGATCACTTGACTGAGCAATATAAATTTATAAATTCAGGGGAGAACAACAGCAGACAACAATGAGCTTTCATTCCTTTTGGAAACCGAAGTGGATAAATAGGTTTAGTCATCTCTGTCCCAAGAGAGTCTCACAGCATGCATTTTTTTCGATGTAAAGTGCAAAGAATTGCATTGCATTTTGAATTCCATTTTAAAACCAATTAAAGGTTTGATCGTGTCACTTTTTCTGTGTGGGAATGCACTTCGGTAAGTACTCAGCTTAAGGCCCATGCTCAAGGAAAACTACTCAAGCACTTAATATTATTAACTATGATTTTATGTGCTTTGCTGGATATGGGATGAAATGTATGGAGCATATTACTCATCTTGCAAGTGAATGACAAAAATTAATGTCATCTAGGCAATTAATGAAATGGATTTACTCCCAATCTGTGTTGCTATACCTCAGAGCAGCCTCCTCCTCATTTAATTTAAATGTTTAGGTTATTTAAGTTATGCAGATATGCAGGGTTATATGGAAGATTTCAGATTTTTTTTTATAGAGGCACTAAAATAGCATCATAAAAACATATTTAGAGGCCAGGTTAAGAGATATTTAAAATCTGTTCATGGTGTCTTCTTTATTTGTTCCTGTATTTTAGGTTAATGTCACTTGCAATAATTGTTTGCTAAGTAGTTTTGATTGCAAACAATGAGCTAAAAGAGCAAGCGACAGTTCTGATCCCAGTTTACCAGTAAGGCTTCCCATCACCATTTAGTTCCCAATCCTGTGCCTAAAAAGCTCTCTTAGATAAATATCTCATGCCACCATGTGGTGAAATTGAGAGACTGCTGAATAAATCCTTCAGAGCTGTTTTTCCATTACTTCGTATTTGCATACAGCAGTGTGTGCCCAAAGGAAGAATGGTAACTAAACTGCGTAACAGCCTAAATATAGATATTTTACCAATAACGAAGGTCTGCATATAAATGAAATGTAGAAAATGCTGAGCTGTTGTAGCAGTACTATAATCTCACCTAGGACAGTGGGCACAGAAATCTGACAAAAAAATTCTTCATGTGAAATTGTAGTATGTATTGCATTGACCAGTGCTTAAGAGGGCACTGGCTAAAACCCACTTGTTAATGTCTAGGCATCTTAGTGTTTTAGGTATAGTTTAATTAAAAATACACACTGAAAATATGAACTTATTATGTAGACCACTTGATTTAGTGTCGGGAAGAGGGAGTGAAGTGTTTCCTAAACAAATGTCCTGTCTTAGTAGTCTTGGCAAAACAGATATCAAGATAGATTTTTTAGATATTTCTTCACATCCCAGACTGAAGAATAAGACAGAATTATTATCATGAGCCACATCCAGCATCTTGTTTATTAAAAAAAAAAAAAACAAACAAAAAATACCCATGTGACTGATCCTATGACACTGCAATGGTAATTTTCTGGATTGGAATTGGAGATAACTCAGTATTTGCAATCAAACTCCTTTCCAATTATTTGTTGTCATCTAAAATCACAGTCCTGCAGACATACCTATTATACACTCATTAGTCTGCATGGGGAGACAGAGGTTCAGTTCCTCCTGGCCACACTTTGTAACCCACAGTAAAATCACTGAAAGCTGTACTGAAAGATGTTAATGAAGATGCTGAGTTTTTCTAAATGCCAAGGTCAATTACTCCCATCAATATCAAAAGCTTCTGGGTATTCCCTACCTCTCTGTTCAAACACTTTTAACTCTCCTAAGCAGCTCCCCAGCACCACTGCCGAGTCTGTGATGCCTCTGCTCTCAGTGCTTGGGGTACAATGGGTAGATTTTCCAACGGAGCTGATTGCTAGATGCTTATATTTATTTATTTATCTCCACTAAGTAATTGGCAGAGTTACCTGTGGAGCAGAATATTGCTGTGACGCTACAGCAGCCTAGCACATGACACTTAAATTAGCTACCTACCGTGCTCACCCCCGTTTGCTGTGATTACTTCCCTGCCACATTCACAACTAATCAAATTAACGATTACGTCCATCTGTTTCCAACCAAAATCCGTGGCACAGTGTTAGGGTGGGATCAGGCCCAAGACCTGCCTTTTGCTTAGTCCTGGCGTTCGTCTGTGATGTACCACTCTGACCTCCCCTCAGCTTTCTATTACGATGACATTCTCTGCAAGATGCTGGTGGGATGCATTTTAATTGAGAAATTAATATACAGCAGGGGGGCAATAAAGAAAAAAGAAATATGTGAAAGTGGGAGTCATACAGCTGTTTGTCATACAGAGATGTGAAATTGGTAGTCATTCTACCCTCCTGCTTCTGGATAAGTAGTTGCTAAATTAGGCAGTCTTTAAAAGTACAAAGATAGGCAGAAAGTGAGCTTCCCCTCTGCCCTCCCAACCTATGGCAACCTGCTCCTAAAGAATGATTTAAATTATTTCTACAAAACCAAATGCAAAAGAATAGGGAACTATTTGATAGAAGTAGGTGACTGTTATCAATATCTCTAGTGATGTACTGTTATAAATAAAAAAATAAACAGCTCACTACTGTAAAAAATTACAGGGCTGTAAATCCACCAGGGGACTGTGGTGATATAAAACATAAGAGCAAGGCTCAAAGTGGCCTTACACAGTCACCACAATCCAGCGATGGATTTATAGCCCTATAACTCAAAATTTACTTAGTTCTCACACTTTACAGAGCAAGGAACTGAGCTTTGGATCAATGCCCTGCACAGACCGTCCAGGTTTGCTCTTCTCCTCCTGTTCTTTCTGCTTCTTACTCTTCTCCTCTGTAGTTGCCACACACAGCTTTCATTGTTCCTAGCACTTCCCTCACAACACAGCAACTGCCACCAGAGTTCCTTTGCTACCAGGACTAAAACTCTCTGGCTTTGTCCCTAAGAAAATCTGTGCAATTTTCAGGAAAAGGAGTAGCAAATTTACTGACTTGGCAACTGATAAGGATTTTGAGGAACAGTGTTATATTATATATTGGGTCTCTTGGGAGCACGGCGACTGGGAGCGTGGCGAAGAGGAGCGAGGCAAAGAGGTGCAGGGCACGTTATTACGAAGGGGCAGTTTGAGCGGCAGTTCGAGCGGTCAGGGCGAGCAGGAAGGGCTCAGGGAGAGGCTGGTGGCTGACCATGGTGGCTACCAGGCAGAAGATTAAAACTGCTCCGGGTGCTGCAGCGAGCAGGATGGATACTGCCACCCAGACAGAGCCTCAGTGGGTCCATGCAGCCACGCAGACCCTGGGTTGTAGGCAATGCCCCCCTCCAACACCAGCCTGTGCCTCTGATACCGGCTACGCTTGTGGGAGCTGTGCACGAGTTGCAGAACTCCTTCACATGGTGGCAGAGCTGAGGGAGGAGGTGAATAGGTTAAGGACTATCAGGGAATGTGAGAGGGACATAGATCTTTGGAGCAGTGCCCTCGCACAAACCCAGCAGGCTGCTGGAGCCAATGCGGCGGAGCAGCTTGATCCTATAATCTGTGAGGCAGGGGGAACAAGAGATGGGGGATGGCAGCAGGTTCCTGTCCGGCTAGGAAACCTGCTCCCCCCACCCAGACAATTAACCCCCAGATAGCCCTCAGAAATAAATATGAAATGCTGCAGGTAGAACCTATTCCCCAGGAAGAAGCAGTGGAAGAAGGAGATGGTCCCCACAGCCTGGAAACATTCCCTAGGCTCCAGCATCCTCGGAGGGCCCTAAAAACATCCTCTGTCAAGAAAAAGAGGAGAGTGATCGTCTTAGGGGATTCCCTTCTTAAAGGAATGGAGGGTCCCATCTGCAGACCGGACCCGCTCCACAGGGAGGTCTGCTGCTTGCCGGGGGCTTCAGTGAGGGATATCAATAGAAAACTCCCTTCCTTGGTGAAGGAAACGGATTACTATCCCCTCTTAGTATTTCAAATAGGTAATGATGACTTACAGTGCAGAAAGCTGAAAGCCATCAAAAGAGACTTCAGGGATTTAGGGAAGATGATTGAGGGCTCTGGAGCGCAAGTGGTGTTTAGCTCCATCCCAATACTAAGGAATATGGAGCAGGAAGTCAGGAACGTACAGATGATTAATGCCTGGCTCCGAGCCTGGTGTGAGGAGAGAGGCTTTGGCTTCTTTGATCATGGGGTGACCCACCCACCCCCAGGTTTTCTTACTAGGGATGGGTCATACTTGTCTCGAAGGGGAACTAAAGTTATCTCTAAAAATCTGGTTAGGCTCTTAAATAGAGCTTTAAACTAGATGTGAAGGGGGAAGGGGAGGAGACCAGGCTAGTTGGGAATGAGCCTGGAAGTGGGAAACCAGCGGCTGAGAAATGGTGTGCTGGAGAGGACCACCAGTACACCACAACAGGGCAAGTGAGGGCGAGTATAAGTGGGGACAGTAAGGATAAAACTGGGTCTGTGGAATTAGTTATTCCAAGGACCAGTCAATCGAGAATAAACTCTCTTCCCTTTATGAGGGCTGAAGGTTCATCAGCCCAGCTGAAGTGCATTTACACCAATGCACGCAGCATGGGCAATAAGAAGGATGAGCTGGAAGCTGTTGTAGGGCAAGGTGACTATGATGTCATTGCCATCACAGAAACGTGGTGGGATGACTCACATAACTGGACTACAGCTATGTTGGGATATAAACTCTTCAGGCGGGACAGGAAGGGTAGGAAAGGAGGCGGGGTAGCCCTCTATGTCAAAGAGTGCTTTGAAACTCTCGAACTGGATTACGGTGAGGACGGGATCGAGTGCCTATGGGTTAAAATCAGAGGAGCCCACAAGAAAGGGGACTTTGTGATAGGAGTCTGTTACAGACCACCCAGCCAAGAAGAAGCTGCTGATGAACTCTTCTATAAACAGCTGGGGACAGTCTCTAAATCTCTGCCTCTTGTCCTTGTGGGAGACTTTAACTTTCCGGATGTCTGCTGGGAGTACAATACAGCAGAAAGGAAACAGTCTAGGAGGTTCCTGGAGTGCATCGAAGACAACTTCCTTGCACAACTGGTTAGCGAACCAACAAGGGAGGGTGCCTTCCTAGACCTGCTGTTTGTGAATAGGGAAGGTCTTGTTGGGGATTTGACGGTTGGAGGACGCCTGGGATTAAGTGATCATGAGATGATAGGGTTTTCAGTTCTAGGTGGGATTAAGAAGGGGGTTAGCAAAACAGTCACATTAAACTTCCAGAGGGCAGACTTTGGCCTGTTCAGAAGGTTGATTAGCAAAGTCCCGTGGGAAACAGTCCTTCAGGGCAAGGGAGCCCATGAGGGTTGGGCGCTCTTGAAAAATGAAATCCTATCAGCTCAAGAGCAGGCCATCCCTGTGTTCCGGAAAAGGAGCCGGCGGGGGGAAAAGCCAGCTTGGTGGAGCAGGGTGATCTCAAGATGCGTCAATAAGAAAAAGAAGCTCTATGTGCTCTGGAGGAAAGGACAGGCATCTTGGGTGGACTACAGGGACGAAGTGAGATCGTGCAGGGAAAAAATCAGGAGGGCCAAGGCCCAACTAGAATTAAAACTCGCTAAGTCTGTGAAAGACAACAAAAAGTCTTTCTACAAGTACATTAGCAGGAAAAGGAGGACGAGGGAGAATATCCAGTCTCTAGTGGATGCAGAAGGAATAACAGTGACAGGGGATAAGGACAAGGCTGAGGTACTTAATGCCTTCTTCGCCTCAGTCTTTAATAGCAAAGAAAGTTGTTCCTTCTGTTTACAAATCCAAGAGTTAGAGGGGCAGATTGAGGCTCCCGTGGTCCAAGAGGAGGCGGTTAGAGACTTGCTTGCCCAGCTAGACGTCCACAAGTCTATGGGGCCGGATGGGATCCACCCAAGAGTATTGAAGGAACTGGCGGATGTCCTTTCCAAACCCCTATCCATCATCTTCCAGAGGTCCTGGCTGACTGGGGAAGTTCCACTAGACTGGAGGCTGGCTGATGTTGTGCCCATATACAAGAAGGGTTGCAGAAAGGATCCGGGGAACTACAGGCCTGTCAGTCTCACCTCAGTGCCAGGGAAAGTCATGGAACAGGTAATCTTGAGTGCTATCATGAAGCACACGCAAGAGAACCGGGTGATCAGGCCCAGTCAACATGGGTTTACAAAAGGCAGATCTTGCCAAACTAACCTGATCACCTTCTATGACAAAATCACTCAACTACTGGATGGGGGAAAGGCTGTGGATGTAGTCTTCTTGGACTTCAGTAAAGCCTTTGACACAGTTTCTCACAGCATTCTGCTTCAGAAACTGTCAGCCTCTGGCCTGGACAGGCGCACACTCTCCTGGGTTGAAAACTGGTTGGATGGCCGGGCCCAGAGAGTGGTGGTCAATGGAGTTAACTCCAGCTGGAGGCCAGTCACAAGTGGAGTTCCTCAGGGCTCAGTACTGGGTCCAGCTCTGTTCAATGTCTTTATCAATGACCTGGATGAAGGCATCGAGTGCACCCTTAGCAAGTTTGCAGATGACACTAAGCTGGGAGGAAGTGTCGACTTGCTGGAGGGTAGGGAGGCTCTGCAAAGGGATCTGAACAGGCTGGACTGCTGGGCCGAGACCAATGGGATGAGGTTTAACAAGACCAAATGCCGGGTCCTGCACTTGGGGCACAACAACCCTATGCAGCGCTACAGACTGGGGGAAGAATGGCTGGAGAGCTGCACAGAAGAGAAGGACCTGGGGGTGCTGGTTGACAGCCGACTGAACATGAGCCAGCAGTGTGCCCAGGTGGCCAAGAAGGCCAATGGCATCTTGGCTTGTATCAGAAATGGGGTCACCAGCAGGTCCAGGGAGGTTATTCTCCCTCTGTACTCGGCACTGGTGAGACCGCATCTTGAGTACTGTGTTCAGTTCTGGACCCCTCACCACAAGAAGGATGTTGAGGCTCTGGAGCGTGTCCAGAGAAGAGCAACAAAGCTGGTGAGGGGGCTGGAGAACAAGTCTTATGAGGAGCGGCTGAGAGAGCTGGGGTTGTTTAGCCTTGAGAAGAGGAGGCTGAGGGGAGACCTTATTACTCTCTACAACTACCTGAAAGGAGGTTGTGGAGAGGAGGGAGCTGGCCTCTTCTCCCAAGTGACAGGGGACAGGACTAGAGGGAATGGCCTGAAGCTCCGTCAGGGGAGGTTCAGGTTGGATATCAGAAAAAAATTCTTCACAGTAAGAGTCATTGGGTACTGGAACAGGCTGCCCAGGGAGGTGGTCGAGTCGCCTTCCCTGGAGGTGTTTAAGGAACGGGTGGATGAAGTACTTAGGGACATGGTTTAGGGAGTGTTAGGAACGGTTGGACTCGATGATCCAATGGGTCCTTTCCAACCTTGTGATTCTGTGATTCTGTGATTAAAAATTTATCCGGTACTTGTTAATGTACTTTTTGATGCCCAAAACAATATTAAATTAAATTTAAAAGTGACTCTTCCAGGCCATTACGAGCCCATCCCAGAAACATTGGGCACTACAGATAACTCCTGGTAGGATCGGTTCTTTACTCATGAGGGACACACTGTGCAAAAGTATTGAAATGTTCTCTTTCAAAACAAAGTGAGGTTGCACACCGTCATTTCAGTATATAAGGGCTCCAAAATTGGCACAGTGATTAAACTTGAGTAATTCTGTTTTTTTACTCTCGATCCTTTCAGTTGAAAGTGGCATGTCCTATCCTGTACTCAGGTGACAGATTTGTCCTCTTAGTGCTTTTTCTTTTTAATTTTTTCTTGGGCTTTCCCCATTCAACTGCCCTGAGATATCACAGAGGACCTGCAGAAGAGCCAGTGCATGGGCTTAGTACTTACTTGCTATGGTCAGACCACAGGGACCAGAACTTCACAAGAATCTGTCCTCTATATTTCAGATGAACAGGGATGCTAGTCAATTTTTTTTGGTTGTATTTTTTTTTTTAAAAAAAGCAAAATGAGGGAAGGAAGGTAGTGAAGAGTCTCTTTTTTCACAAGACTACAAACATTTCGCTGCTGAAGCAGCCTAGATGTCCAACTAGCCTAGCATGCTCTCTCAAGCAATATCCGGTATTATATTTCAAAGAAAGCTGCACAAAATTTGCAATAATCAGACAACTGTCTGCATTGTTAATCTTGCCTGTTTTCTGTCAAGTTAGTACATCTTTTCTCCAGCCCTACTTCAACTAGCTGAGAAGCCCTTGACCCTCTCCCTGGGAGGTGGTCCTGGCAAGAGGCTTGCTCAATGGCTTTCTGGCTCCTGGCAGGTCCTCATATTTTTCTTGAGATGACAGCAGAGAAGACTGTCAAGTATTTTTCTGGCTCCAGTTTATTTGTTCAAGAGCAAGGGGAGCTGGCAGGAGACGTCAGGCCTCTGGAGCTGGCAAGGAGTGGTGGCCTCTTGGTGGCCTGGTTTGTCAGAGGTGGGCACAGCCCTGACCCTGATGCAAGGAGATGCATGACTGAAATGAGGTAGAATTCCGCCCCACCTCTGCCCATGCTCACGGTGGTGGGATGGGGAGGTTTTGAGCTAGGATTGTGAATTATTATTTCTATGCAAGCAGCAAAAATAACTCCCATTCTCGGACCATGGTCCCAGAGGAGTGGCTGTGCTGTTTCACATTCCCTGTCACTTTTCTACACTGTAAAGAGATGTTACAAGGACTGGTGGCTAACATTCAGCTCAAGGTTAAGTGATAGCACAGTCAGTTCCTTCACCAACACATGCAAAGTTCAGTACTTCCCTGTGAAATGCTAGTTCCTGTTCCAGGATAATGTCTAATATTACTGTCGCAAAACAGAAAGGACGAAAAGAACAGATTTTATTCCTCTCCCTTTTCCCCTTTAAGAAACTACATTAAGAAAAAACAGAGAGAAGCTTTATTTCAAGTAAGCTGGACCTGTTCCTCCAGCTTTGTCAGTAGAACGCTTACAGTCTCTCCCTCCAAGAATCATAGGTGTTTTCCTTTAATTTTTTTCCTCTCCTAAATTGCTTATGTTTTTTCCTGAAGTGAAAATCAGACCCTGCAACACACGATTCACCTAATAAATAGTGTAATCTTCATGCTCCTCTGTGTTTATAGACAAGGCATAGGGGAACTATTAAATGAGCACAATATTTCTAAGAATTCATCCTGAATAAGAGAACAAGGAATGAAGGTAGCAGTATCTATAACTAAACACAGGTTCCAAACTGAAAATGGGAAGGAGGAACATGGAACAATGAATCTATTAAGAGTCCCTTGGTTAACAGTTAACTTGAATAAAAGCTGCTAATGATTTTTTAAAGTCCTGAAGGAGTTTTTAAGACATAATTTAATGCATTTTTTTCCTCATGCACTTTCCATTGCTGCCTGTGGACCCTAGATTTAATCAGATTTCTTACTCTTCTTAGACTTTATGAAGTCTTTCTTGATTTGCAGCCAATGAAAGCACTTTTAATAATGTATGGTAAAAGGGTTTAATTTTTAATAGACGAGAATGGGGTAGAGCTGCTACACACTACAGTAGATTGGTAAGTACAGTGTTACACTCTGCGGGGTAGTATTTATATCCCAAATGTTATTGAAAACGTGTTTATTTTATTACTAACATGAATGTATAATTGAAGAACCTGTCTAATCCAGAATTATTGTTCACACCTTATTTACCAAGTCATTTTCAGCTTGTTACCATAATAACTGAAGCCTCTCATTGTTTTTCGCTTTCCCATGCTGTTCTGCTGCTTCAAAAGCTCAAGGAGAAAAATGAAAGAAACTATTAAAAAGTGAACTTACGCATTCATATCCTGGATTCAGGTATCAAGGGGAAAAATATCTTCTAACATTGGAGACTGATTCATAGAGGTTAACCTTAAATAAGATCATTTGTACCTTGATATTTGCGTGCATTTGTCCTTTGTTTACTATTACCCAGCTGACAAGAAAGTTCCGAGCTATGTGTAGATGCAAATCTGGTTTAAAACTGAAGGTCTTATTCTGCAAATCAGAGAGGGTTTCTTTCATAAAGGTTGTTACCAAACTATAGTATACAAAGAAGGGGGTTTTCATAACAGAATAAATTCCACCATTTTTCTGCAAAAGCTAAAAAGCTGAGCTAATGCCTTATTGATAAAGACAGAAACTATCATTGCACCCACATTAATTGTACAAATGTTGAGGCTCTGTACCTGTGGTATTTTAGCAGACATTCCTGATTTAATATTGTTTTCCTAATGAAATGAAGCAATTCTGTTTCTCTGCTTAAGTGTGTGCCTGTCAGTGACCCTTGGTAACTTTCAAGACTAGAAGCCAAGTTCAGTTGAACTTGGCAGGGGGAAGTCTCACTGAAATTCCACTTCATGATAACAGGCATGGCAAGAGAGGACAGACATGCTGCTCATAAAGGGATCCTACAGTAACATTAATCCTTATGGACCACTAAGAATACAAATTGTAATTCACTTTTCAACCACAAAGTCACGGGAAACTGAGTTTTCACTGGTTTCCTTGGTCACCGAAATACTTATTTTTGGTACGAAAGGGACACCAGACCTACATCTATATATAAACTCAGGATACTGAGCACATTGGGTGTACGACTGTCTGCTTTGAGTCATATATACTCCAGGCAAACATACCTTGGACTGTGCACCAGAACTAAAGCACAACACATCAAAACCAGCACAACTCACTGCATGCCATAGGAATGGGTGAAAAATGAACAGAATTGCTTGCCAACGAAAAAATTATACATTTTTAAGTCCTCTTCCTTCATAGTGAGCCATAGAATAGGTCATACAATACATAATGGCAAAATGAATATCTTATGAATGATTTATCTTTATGAAAATGTGCAGATGCTTATTGGTGGCATGAGTCATATGACATGCAATTTTCACACAATATGTTGTTAATAATGGATAAGGATTTATCAGTATATTCTTATATAAAGAGAGACCAATATTAAAATTTGTTCTTTCACTGGAATCAAATAATTTACCATGCACTGAGTTGCTTATGAAATGGCTACTTTTGCCATTACTACTAACTACATTTTAATGCCTAATTTTTAAAGTAGATATACATCAAGTCACTGCAGTAACTCATCACAGATCAGATGCACCTTGCTGTTGTATCACTCAGCCAAAATAAATGCTCTTTCCTGTGCCTATCTACACTAAAAAAAAAAGAGAAAAAAATAAGCAGGCATGAACTTATCCTAGTTTATAACATGCACTTGCAGGGAAGGTCTTAAAATCGACCCTGCCTGTGAGGCTTGTTTCACATGTGGATGCAAAGGTTTGCTCCTGTTTAACCGGGGAATTTCAAAACAGAAGTTCAGTTATGGTCAAGTACTCTGAATAGCTTGGCTGATGAGTGAAGTAAAATAGCAAAACAAAACAAGCATGGAACAAGAGACTAGGAACTCAGAATTTGTTTTCAACACTACTCAGAGCTCTCTCCCCTCCATATGCCTTAATCAGACCGTTTGTGGACCAGGCTGGGGCAATTCAAGAACAGACAGCCCTCTTCCCCAACACTGTTTGTTGCCAGCAACAAATGTCTTCCCTCCCCACATAAATAATTTTAATAAATCGTGCCAGGATGCCTTCGCTGCCTCAGTTTGAAGTCAGCTGGGCCAGTTCATGCTGCTACTGAAGATAGCAGCAGAATTTGCAGTCACATTGATGAAGAGTGCTTACCTTATGGATTCTGGTACTTGAGCTCTTGAGTCTGATAAGTCCTTCCTCAGTAAAGATAATGAACAATGACCACAATTACTTGACTTTAAGTTTCCAAAGAGTTCCTGCTGTAGAGCCGTCAAAGGAAAATTAATCCATAAGAAAGTATAGGCATATACAACTCTAACTCCCTGTCATGCAAAACACCTGAAAACTTCATTTTATATTGATTAGAAAATCAACATATATAGGACACAAACTGAATGTCAAGAAAGCCTGATGCAGCTTAGATAACAGCAATAAATTTTCCTATTCTATCTGGGGAAAACAGAATTTGTATTTACGCCAAACAATGCAAGAGAGTTTTTGGATCTTGCCAATTCCATTTAATTTAGAAAGCAAACATCTTCACACATTTAATTGAAAGACCATTGATCAAGAAAGGTTCATAAATCAGCAGCTAGGTAAAAGGAAAGCCCAATAGTAAATAATCACAGGTTAGATAGATATTAGTTCATGAATTGCATTCATTCTTGACTTTATTGTTACCATAAAGAAAAGGAGCTTAGAAAATCCATCTGTTCCCACAGATGGAAGCCTCCTGACATGAGGCTCCAGAGACTCAAGAACCCGCACTCAGACCTCTGTGAAAAGAGGCAATTGCTGTCCCTCATCTGTCAAAGCACTAAGAGGACATGAGCTCCTTTTAGAGGTCTTTTCCATTGATATCCTCCTTTTATTCCCTCTGTTTTCCAAAGAATTCTGGCAAATACCAGAATTTTTGTATCCCCAAAACTCCATTTCCCTGACAGGAATATTTACGGTATTCAAAAAAAAAGGGCACTCTCAGGACAGATGACGTTTTCAGACCTTTGCACCCAAGCTTTTCTGCTGTCAGCCCGGGCTAGAAGGATTACATACAGCAAAGAAACAAAGAGCAAATTAATGTAAATAGTGTCTACAACAAAAAGCAAAAGCAGCACACAAAAGTCAGTGACTGATTAAAATCATGCTTTTCTCACAGGGGCTCCTAATTAACTAACTATACCATTCTCATCTATTGTAACAATTTAATGGTCTCCTGTCATGTAAAAAATGGACAGAATCTTTCACAACCTTTCCACTTGGGGAAGTTTACCTGAGAGAAACTGTTCCTTTTTCACTTCTCTCTCTGTCAATGGGATTTCCCTCTCCCCTGGGAAGGGAGGCATTTCCCCACAGACACCGTGCCAGTCAAGTTGACTTCAGGACCAGTAGCAAACCATCTGGACAGACACTTTCTCCCAAGCTCTCCCCACATAATGATGCTTCCAGATGTTACCTCTACATCTGGCTCCCAGGTCAGCACTCTCAGCTGGTTTACCCCTTAGTCTCAGCCCCACCCCATCAGCTCAGCTGGAGCAGCAAACCAATGCTCTGGTGTCAAAACTCTAGTGGGCATGGGATTACTCCTGATGCTTGAATTTATCTCCCAGAGTTCAAAGAGCTCATGGGAGAAAATCCAGCACCCCTCTGATACAGGTACACCATTCATTTGAAATTAATATGGGGAATGACGACAACATAGCCAGGCTAAAAGAATGATATTTCATAGAAATTACCAGACAAGATCATACACATTGTCCATTGTGTCCACTGTTTGCCAGAGTGTTCACTAGAAAGTATGAGTCTGGTAGTAGGCATTGTGCAACATCTCCCAAGCCTCATGTTATCCTCTCCTCAAGAAGGCTTCAAATGCCCTCTAAAACTGCTTATTCTCATCACCTTCAAGGAGACATCCCCAGAGTACTGTTCTCCTTCCACTGATGATCCCCAGTAATTACAGGAGTTGAAGGAAACAAGAACTGTGTGTCAATGGGGAATGAGAACAAGACAGTCCAAGCTTGGAGAACAGGGGCTTGCTGCTCCTCCTGCTATTGGATAAGTATTAAATTGTAGGAGAGGGAAAGAAGGAGAAGTTGTTATTTCTCCTAAGGAGATCATTAATCAGAATTTCTTCTTTTTTTTTTCACTTTAAGTGGCTCTAGTAAAAAAATTAGGTGATAGGTTTAGCGCTTCCTGTTACCTTGGTCAAGTTAGATGTGCAGTCATGTCAGAGCAGTTTCCAACACATGACCTGTGGTTTTCATGGGTCTGAAAGGAGGTTTGGGTATCTCTTTAGCTATAGTACAGAGCTGATCAAGGTTCTTGGTTTTAGAGTATCTAAGGCAGAAATGACATCATGCATGGCACACGACCTTAAGCCTGTAAAACCAGCCAACTTAACTCTAAAATGGGGTTACTCGCAAATCCTTCAGGTCAACAGTGCAGTAAACACAGTAACATACTGTCAACAGATAAACAGTTCATACTATCCATAGCATAAAACACATTCTCTTGAGACAGCTTTGCCAGTGCTGTGGTGGAACGGACATTTTACAATCCCAGTGTTGAATTGCAAAATAACTTGTCAGTATGAGTGTTTGTTATATGTGTAATCAGATTTCTCTTCACACAGCTGAGATTAAGCATTAGCATATAAGATTAAGGCAATCATTTCAAGAGTTTAAGAATAACAAATGGAAGAACAATACAATATGCTTTTTTTACGGCAGTCTGGCTCACCAGCCTATCTAGCAACCAATACAATATGTGTTTTAAAGGCACATTTAATATGTAGCCCGAATTACCTTCTGGAACAGATGCGCAGGCAGTCCAGTGCTTTCACTGTGTATAAGCAAAGCAGTAGAAGACTTTTTAAAAACTGCTGTTGGAAATTTGGCCTCACGAATATAGATCTAAAATAGCCTTTGAAAGGGTTTTAAAAGTATGTTCCTAATTCAACTTGAACACAAATTAACATGTTCAATCTAAAGCATAGACACTATGTGCGTCAACAGATCTTACTGATGCATAACATCTCTTATGACCTGATAAACCGCTTTAATGGGCAGCACTTGCTTTCAAAGGCCCAAATGTCCCTAATTGTACATAAATATAAACAATCATTATATGGTCCAAAAGGACCTCTAAAGCAAAAGAATCCTCTGAGGACACTGATACAAAAGAAAGAAACAAGGTAGTTTTGTCTACTAGTGACGGAACATTGTGGCTATTGTTAAGTCCCTACTGTAATAGGTCTCAAATTTAGCTAATTAAGAAATATTTCACCAGAAGAAAATATTTGTGAAGTCAGCGTGTCCCTAACAAGAAGATATGTTGGTTTAAAATGTTCACAAAAGAAATTCTCAACATTCTTCAAGTATATTCAAATTACCTCCCTAATTAATATTAAGAAATGAATCTTTAGAGACTGATGTAATAGGGAACAAAAACGTTTTGTTTTCTGTTCATATAAAATGATGGCAGTTTTCTTTTCTGTACGGATTCTGAGCTCTCTAAGTAAGCTTAATTTGAGAAAAAATGAAAGTAATTTCAACCAAAAAGTTTATTCTGTTTGCTTTAGCTGCAGTGGTCTTTTTAGCAACAAATAGTGTGTGCCTAGATGAACCGATGAAGCCCATTCTGTGGAGCAGAGAAGACAATGATGCTAAATATTACGAGGTAAGATCCATATTACTATGACATTATTTGGGGGACCTGTGGGTCAGATCCTGAGCACCTTGAATTTTTTGGTAAAGGTTCTCTTAATCTTATTGCATGATGTTCAGCACTACAGCACTAACAGTATGGGAAAAGCTTGTTGAAAGAATTTTCAGGAAATTCATTTGCTCGGACACACATACTGTGTAAATCAATTCATGTTTCAATTTCTTGTGATACAGACTTGTGATTTGGTTGAGACTTTTTCTGAACTGTTTCTTACTTAACCGGTGGGGCCTCAATTAACATTCCTGTCAGGCATGCTACGCACATAATATAACAGATACATTATTAATCCAAAATTAATAAAGGCATGCTTGTAATATTCAAAGAATAATGATAAACAGAGAACATTTCAAATCTAATATAGTTAATGGTCTTAAAATTCTACTCTGGAAATTGACTATAAAAATATCTTTACAGGGTTGTACATTTATTATGTCTCAATAGATGCCAAATGAAATTCACACAGTTCATCTGTATTATTTTTCTTGTCTGCCCTACAAATACTCCCTGGAAAATGAGAGCCAATCTCTCTTTTTGACTCATCATCATTTGTGCAATAAAGATCCTTCAAACCAAAATACAACTTTAATTATGCCAGTGATATCCACTGGTCTTCAGCTCATTGTATGTTTCATACTTCAGAAGGGGTTGCATGTGCAAACATAGGGATAGTTTGTTTAATGTTCTAATGATGAAGTATGAACTAGAATAGTTCACACCCCTTCTCTCCCAGTAGCTGGAGAAGCTCCCAGGGAAGTCACTAAATAGAGACAACAGAAATTAGGATCAGTAGCATTTGTGTCTTTAACTGAAATTAAAAAAAGTCTTTGTATGTATTTGTTAGTAAGACTCGGAAACTTATTTTTGTGACAACTTATTTTTGTGACAACTTATTTTTGTGACAAAAATAAGTGGTTCTTAATACGCCCAGGGAAAGAACATTGCTATACAAGGAAATGGCAGGTTGATATAGCTGTTTTCAGGCAACAGCTGCCCTTTATATCATGAGACAATTAATATATTAAACTCAGTTCACTGTATGCCAGTACATTTTGTGCTGGTTGCACAAAAATTAGGAGCCTAGGAGCACCTAATGCATCTTGTGTACTAATGGAAAACTAAAGCAACTTAAAGCTCAGGGCAATCTCCGTGCAGCAAGGCCAGAACAGGCATGATGTGGACTTGACCCAAACATTTTCCATTCGTTTCCCTGGCTGTTAGCCCAGCAGGATATTGTGTCAGAAGCATCCATCCAATGCTTACAGTAAGTGACCTACACCCTCAGGTAGCTTGGCCCATCCTGCTTTTCATCCAGACCTGATGAGTAAGAGGCTGGGTCTGTGTTATCACTAAATATAGTCAACATCTTCCCCTCCAGACAACTTCAGTCAATGATGTTAGCAAAAGTAGACCTGAGATCCTATTCACACTTAACTGATGGCACAAGTAATGACATCCATGCCCAGAAATATTTCCAACTGACACTGTTTGAATAGAGATGTGCTCTTGTGATCAGTGTGCTGAAAAGGTAAGCAGGATGATGTCTGCCTATGAAGTAAGCCGTATGAAGTAACTCACATTACAACAGAGCTTAGTAAATACAGCTAAAAAGCATTAGATATCCAAAAAGGAGCATTACCCAGCAGCTGTCTAAGGATATATGAAAATTAATACTTTTTGTGGTTCATAGCTGGAGCAATGCCCTATAAAATAATAGTACACTCTTTTTAATTTTTATTCTTTAGATTAAAGATAATAACTTGGAAGAAAACCAGAGGAGTCTCAATTTTGAAGAAAGGAAAGACTGGAGATCAAAAAATATCATTAAAATGAACCCTCCTACAGTAAACCAGATGCCAAATTCAGTTGCTAATTTACCTCTTAGGTTTGGAAGAAATTATCCAGAAGAAAGAAGCATTAAACCAATTGCTAATTTGCCTCTGAGATTTGGGAGAGCTTTTGGAGACAACATTCTTACAAGTGCATCAGAAGTATCACACAGGCTTGGGAGATCTACACACACTAAAAGTTCTAGTCAATCATTTCTAAACTTGCCACAGAGATTTGGGAAGTCACTGTCCATCAATCTGTCTCAAAACGTCCAGGAATCTGAATCAGGTAATACTATGCAAATATTCAAGCCATAAATTAAAATGAATATTAAATCAGGTTCGCAATGATCAAATATAACACAACCAGACTTCCTCAAGAGGTATTTCCTAAGCATTTCAATTAATTCAGTTTGCCAAAAGAAAGATCTGTTGTTCATCAAATCAAAAAGTCTCATCACAAGAACTAGTAGACAATCTCTTTTTTAAATCTTTCCTAATAAGAAGATGCCAAAAAGCCAAAGGTGAAAATGTTTATATGACGAGATTAGGTTTGACAACACCTTTTTAGATCAAGTTTCATTTTGAAAAGTTTAAAGCTTTAGTGAAAAAGGTTCAGGATCATTAAAATATCACATTTCAGCACTATAAAATGACCAAACAAAATTACATAAAAATTACTCTTCCATTTTCTAAGCTTATGCAAATTAGACATATGAAAACAGACAAAATTCCAAGGTGAGTTGCAACATTTTGAAAATGCTGGTTTTTTTCTCATCTGAAACTTTTTTTTTTTCAGATTGTCTTACTGAGACAATGTTTGATATTTGGATTTTTTTATTCCAAGTTACAATGAAAAACTATTTTTGACAACTCGGAATTTTTTCACAATAAGAAAAATATTTCCTGGCTGTTACTGAGAATAATTTAACCCAGCTCTTCAATAACAGTCCTTCTTACCATATCTTCTCCTTTATCTGAACTGCCCATTTGTCTTGGAACCAGGTTTTGCTTGGCTACCCCTGACTTAAAACTGACACATGTGTAAAGTAGACGTTTGAGCCAGAAAAGACAACTGATATATCAAAAGCCAAGATTCTTCCTTATTTAATTTGATTCCTTCATTCTTTTCTCACCTGATTATAACAAATATTGTTTTATTTGTCTGATATTTTAGGGATATGAATTCTAACAGTTACGTTAATACCAGAATGAAATCATGAAGACAGAATCTGAAAAGCTGCAATGTGTTTGCAAAACTAGAAGTCATGAAAAGGAAACATGAAAACTGAAGCACAAACCTGTCTTTATGCTATGAATAACGTATTAATTCATTAATGAATAATGTATTAATTAATGCATAACGCAATGATAATTGTAGTGACTGTTGTAGTAGTTCATTTCAGTAGTTGTGTAGTATAAATTCTATTTAATTCTGTGTGACTTGCACCCTGTTGGTTGTAAAATCTAATTTCAAAACAATGGCTATGGAATTGAAAGCATTTTAAGAAAAATTATAAGAAATATAGTATGAATAAAGAAGCATGGTGCAAATAAAAAGAAGTCTGCAATGTGAATAACAAACAGAAGCAGGACCAAAACCACTGGTACCCTTTGTGTCATACGCAGCTAAAGAAAGTAAAAGGCAGAGAAAGCAGTTTTCCTGTTGTTTATGAGTCACGTCAGATATAAATCTGAAAGGGAACTTGTCAAGACTTTGTCACAAATAAAACCTAGCTTCTTGGACCCCCACAGAGGAATAACTTCTAACCAAAGTCATATTGCAATGCAATTATCTTGGGGTTTATATCTGAGAGATTGTCCTCCCTAATTTCCTACAAGGTCTGCCCTGTGGGTGTCCTGATTCCTCTGTTAATCTGAATGACATTACAGCTACCAGATTGACATGTGGAAGGGGCTACTTCATTTTAAGTCCATCTTTGCATTTCATATTTTTAATGGAAACCATTCCCTTCTCAGAGGAATATTGTGTGCTTAGGCTTCTGAATTTTCAGTAAACTTTGAAGATAAACTGTGTTTGCACCTGTTACAGGGAAGCCAAATCTGGTGGGACTACGGGTTCTAAAGTATTCTTTCTTCTTAGACGCCCTTAGATGTTGCATTACCTTGACACCACGTCTGGCCAATGGGGAGGACAAGCATCCCCAAGAAAAACTCACACCACTTGTACATACACACATCATACAGCCACAGCTGACTACCAATAAACGAAAGAAAGCACCTTTACAGTTTCCACATAAACATCAACAAGACTGACACAAACATACAAATGGTCTGATCCTCTTCTCACTTCCAGGCTAATCCAAACTGAAAGCTTGCCAGCAGACGTCTCACCCAAACACATGCAAACAGGTCCCTCCTGTAGCTGTTTCAGACCTGTAGTCTCTCCAGCATCTGGCTCTCATCCCCTTGGTCCCTCTGCTCTCCTGGTCTATGGTTTCTCTGGTAGCTGTTTTTTGTACCTCTTCTCCTGCTCACCAGCTAGTCCAGCTTTAAATTCATATTAGAATAACATACATAAATGGGTCCCTTTGTAAGAAGCCATTAGATGCTAAGTCTGCTCAATAGCTGGTATTCAGCAATCCATGCTATGGCTTCTAGCCTTCAGATCTGCAGATTCCTTTGACCCTTGGTTTCTTACCTCCAGCTGTTGGCACTCAGACCACTCACTCTACTCCCCAGCTAGCCTGGCTTGAAATTTGCTAAGTAGGTCGGTACATACACACACACTCATGCACACAGAATAGAGAGCACACTCACATAGGAAAACATTAAATTATTAAGTTTAACAAGATAAAACACTCTGGGATAATCAGGCACAGGGCACAGTCTGACAAAAAATACTGACAGCAGCTTGACTGCATGCAGCCAAGCTCTTTTATCCTCCCTCTTCTTCATTTTCCCATGCCTGTTCTTCCCCCATGTATCTTGATCTTCTTTACTGTATTTGGCTCTCCCCTAAATATCTCAAAATAAGTTTAGCACTTTCCCACAACCCTTAAAACACCCATACTAACTTTTATGTGATCCAACAAGGCCTCTCAAATATCCCATTGTAGGTTTGTTCTTTCCCATGAGATCTATGATAACTGGTTATAGAGCTCTGGCTGAAGCTCCTCAAGGGTTTGAATGGTTCCCTTAAGGCTCATCAATCAGTTATCTAAGGGTTAGATAACTGATCACTACTAATCAGTTATCTAAGGCTCTTTTTTACCATCTTGTTATCCCTTCTTCCTCAGGGTTTGGGTATCTGAGAATTTAATTTACTTCTTTCTCTTTTCTTAGTCTTCTATGTTGAAAAAACAGTAACTAGATATCCTTACATTCCACGTATCTTTAGAAGAACCTGGAAAAAAACTTAACCCAATTGATCCTTTTTATGAGATAAATTCATAGCTAGGACAGAGCCTGGGCTGTGATACCTCTATAAAGTTAATGAGGCTACTTGAAACACAACAATATTCAACCTGTGGCTGGTGAATCTAATTCAATCTGAAGTAGTAAGACTACAGTCCTTAGAATATCTACTTTCTCTACTCACTCAGACTTGAAGCGTCACAGAGATAGGGACATCTTAATACATTATAAACAATGAGATTGTACCTTATGAAAGTAAGAGACCCAAACTAATATTTGTGCTTCTCTCTGAGGAGCAGAAAATAATTTATCTGAAAAGTTCTTATGGAAGATCAGTTCTGCAGCATAACACTTGGCTACTGCCAAATCCATGCTAAAGGACACTGGTCAACAAATTGTGCAGGGAAGTTCAAGATCCAGCCTACCCACTTCTATATAAAGAAGAAGTCTTGTCATTGCCTGCCACCAGAACAGGATGTCATTCTACCTTTAGTCAGGAAAACTGTGGGATCTTTAAGTGATTTACAGTTAAATGAACTACACAAGGAAATGACCTGAACTTGAGTTGTGATCTGGTCCTGCAAACCTCACTGCATATCATGTGAAGCAGGAGCAAACAAGATTTGTGAGAATCCCTGAGCAACAGTACAAGCTGCTTTTTTAAGGCACGTATCACCTAGCAACAGGGAAAGGGTCCACATCAATTGGCATTAATGATGGCTGCTATGGGAGGAAAGCAGAAGCCTAAACATTGCCTCAGCAGCAAGTACAATTAGGTTGCCCTCTTAACGCAAGTTCCACAGCATGGATACAGGAGATGGCTGTTGATTTATTTTCCCTCAGCAGAGGAACAGCTAGGTGAATAGTACATAAAGGAGAAATTATGCTATGCTGTGCAAAATTTCTGTTTGGTTTGAGAGCATGTGAGCCAAGAAAACAATCACTGGATAGTGCAATTGGAGGAAAAGGGGCACAACAGGCAACATACATTGCTATAGCTATTACTCACCAGATTATTTATTATCCATATACAGATATTATTCATGAATCAGGAAAAAGCAAGGAAGGAACTCAAGTAAATCAAGTGACAGACTATCGAGGCTTCCTAGCATGAATACTAGTAGGGTTCAGGAGCTCCAAGCCTTTCTTGCCATATATATAATATTTATGTCTGTTATTAAAGCCTCCATGCAAAAACACCAGGCTTATTTTAGATTCTGACTTAAACTTATAGAGAAGACAGTTGACCATCTACTGATTGATTTACAAGTCCAAGGGTTCATCATGTTGTTGATTTCAAAATAACAATTGGACAGATATAGTGGAACATAAAGAGACACTTGTTTTACCCTCAGAAGGAGCCAGAGACTTGGGCATCTGGCATTTGAAAACTGTCAGTCTTTGATTCAACTGCTTTTGCATCTTCCTTAGCATTTTCTTCAAAAAATGATAACTTGGTCATCACAGACCACTAGAAATTTCCAAACCCTAAACAAGACATTTTAAAAACTGTCCCCTCCTGAAGAGCACCCATTAGCACGAATTTGAAACGGTCATTAGCAACACCCACTAAAGTGCATCTAACAGAGATGCATGGACACCCATAGATATCTGGTTCACAGCTGTGCTGCTCTCTTATCTCAAAGAACAATGGACAGCATAAAGCACATTTTTTATTCTTTTCATACTTATGCACGTTTATCCTATGAAGTGATTACCCAGAATTTTGGTCCTGTGGCCTTACCTGGAACTGTATCCAATCTAAATTTTGTTGTAAACCATCGATAAATGGGTTTCTCTTACAGATGTCAGCCCAATTAACCACTTAGAGCCCTAGAATTAAGTGGTGGGGAAAAAAATCCTAGATAGGTTTACAGAAAACTCAGATATACTTGTAAGCTACCATTGAGCTTGTGTTATAGGAAAAGTACAGGATCATAATAGTTTTCTGAGGCAGAAGGTACAAAATGCTATTTAATACGCTGATGCTAATTTATTAATCCTTTTATGACCATCCTTCAACCTGCTGATAGTGCACAAAAGAGAAGGAAAAGCAGAAAGTTGCTTCTATTGCTTGTAAGCCTTAAAATTTAAGGAATCAGGTGATTAAGACAGACATAGGTCAGAAAAGCCTTACACAGGAAAACTCATTTTGCTACGTCCCAGATTTTCAGAGGCACCCAAATACTGCTTTGTCTCACACAGCAGCACCTCAGCAGATAATTATTGCTTTTAAGGCCCTGCTTTCAACGAGAGGTTAGACAAGATGATCTTCAGAGGACCCTTCCAACTTGGACTTTTTTCTGATTCTACAATTCTTCCAGCTTAGGAGATGAAAAGATGAGACAAAACTATTACTTCACAATGTTTATTTCTAGATTTTTACATGTCTTTGTAACTTTGATCCCAAGTGCCTCACCAAGTTTAGGTCACTTGCCACAGCAGAAAGCTTCCTAGCTGAGACCAGTAATATCACAGGTAGATAGGAAACTAATCATTCCCACCTTCTGAAAGTTACTGATCATTTAGCTCTTTCTCCCTAATTTGTCAAATTTAGGACATCTGTTCTGGGTTTGAAGCTTTTGCACTCAATAGGTTTATCTCATCTCTGATGCTTATAGCAATTGACTTCTACTGCACTTATCAGTTACCATGTTCATCATCCTTGGTGTGACATCCAACACACTGAAAATTGTAGGCACAAAACAGAAAAGAAATAGAAGTCAGTTTGTGTTTC
The DNA here is from genome assembly GCF_017976375.1 of Cuculus canorus. Classification (NCBI taxonomy): domain Eukaryota; kingdom Metazoa; phylum Chordata; class Aves; order Cuculiformes; family Cuculidae; genus Cuculus; species Cuculus canorus. Next base: position 126,326,503 of record NC_071402.1, read on the forward strand.
AACAAAGAGCTGAAAGCAAAGTATGTACCAGAAACTTCCCTCTTTCACTTCTCTCAGAATTCCTGCAATTCAGATAGACCCAAAGGTTTGATGTTACACATATTGGCTAGGGGCAGCCAATAACCAAATAAGGAGTATTTTCCATCCTTTCAGTTACAGCTTTGCATTATACTTATTCAAAAACATTTACACTCCTTTCTCCTCATATATATTTGATACCTCTTCCATAATGAAAGAAATAGTTAAATGTTAGAAACAGGAGCTAAACTTCACACGCCGCATACTGTAGCATAGGTGCACAGACGTGCACAATGAGATACATGTACTGTAGGGTGCATTAAGTCACTGTATCTGTCTTTGCAAATAACATATTTGTGCATATACTGGCAAAAAGTGATAGATGAGCAGTGGTTCAAAATCAGTGGCAATTATTAGGCATATCCTAACTCAGAACTCTGCTTGGATTTTTGATCCTTGGTTCCTAAAGTCACCCTGCCTCACATCAGAGAACATATTAAACTACTTTGCATCACTAGAGATTCAAAGTATACAACAGGTCATCTTATATATCTGAGGAGCTTCATACTAATTTTTTCAAGCAAATAGATTTACAGTTGTGGAGATGCCGAACAGTCAGTGAAGTCTGATGAGCTCCATGTGCTGTTCATTCACAGCAGGGCTTAGCTGGTCCCTTTGCATGAGTTAATGAAAGAGAACAGAGCTTTAGGAACTTCCTAAAGTCAGCTGCTTCTCCTAGCTGCTCAACTCTGCATACATAAAACACATCTGCATTTTGGGGTAATAAAAGTGTTGAGAATTAACTATTTTACAAGACAAATATGTAGAATTTTATTTGTAAAAGAACAGAGAAAAACATCCTTTCAACTCTACTGTTGAAGAGAGTGGCTAAAGAAAAAAATAAAAGCATATGTTTGGTGTTCAGTTTGTCTGTGAGTGTGGTTACCTTTTTGACTAAGTACTTACTTGCCCTTAGAGACCATTATAAATTCCGAGAGCTGCAAGTTTGCCTCTCCATTTCAAATGAAATGGTACAGCCTAATTCAGCCACTGATTTCTTTTGGCAGCTATGAAAGAAAAGTCAGAAGCTTAATCTAGATGTCTGTGAATAAATTAAATACCAGTGAAGGTACACAAGTTACCGACAGTGTAGTTATACTGGGATCACATATGGCCTATGGAATCTTGAAAGAGGTTTGAATGCAAGTGATTCTGAATCATTCTTGAACTAGAAGTGTCAGTGTTGTGTGGAAAGAGCAGGGAAGGGGAAAAGAGCAGACCATCTTCAGAAGGTCCTTCCAGTGCCGTCCCAGCCACCAATGCATGCTTCTAAAAGTTCCATATTTCAATATATTTCCTAACAAATGTATTTCACATTTTTCTGCTGCATATGAATGTATGAATCCCCAAGTGTGGCCAGAAGGATTGCAGAGTCCATCCCCATTTAAAATGTATTACTAGTAATAAAATCTTTCTGGGTTCTTTTTCTGCCTTGTATGAAGTGCAGAGGGTGCGCAGTTTGGCAGTGGCATAACAGCAGCGCAGGCTGTGCCTGCACAATGGCAATATTCTTAGTTATGTGAGAAATCACAGAGATGAAGATATGTTAACCTGGGCTGACTGTGAAAAGGGATACATAGGAGAAAGTCTGCAGGTGATGTATAAAGTAAAGGCTTTTTTTTGCCTGTTTTCCAACACTTAAAAGAAATATATTCCCATTTGTTAGTACTATTTTGACAGTGAATAACCTATTCTTGTGCTGTATAATACTGTTCTTTTTAAATCACTATTGCATTATATCCTCTCATACGTCTGCCACACAATTTCTTGTTCAGATCCTCACTAGCTAACAAGCACTAGAGTGCAAACACTCTGCATGGATGTATATCTATTTTGTCTCTGTATACTTCATTGTCAGAAAAGGTGATAGGCAGCAGCACCTCACCTTGGCCTTAACTGAAGCTGCACAACCCTCTATAAGCCTGTATTTGATAGCGTTATTCATACAAGAGATACATGGTAAACTTTAAACTGTATAGGATCTTTGTAAAATATAAATTGGCACCGTGGTTTGATCCTACCCTCAGTCTGGGATAAATCTAAAGTAACTCTGCTGGAACCAATGTATTTATTGATTGATTGGCATGACATGGAAACTGAGGTCTACTTACAAATAAGTTAAAGAATCACTAAAGTCGTGAAGAAGCTGCTGTGTGCAGTTATGCAACATTTTTCTTGTGAACAGGGCAAAAAGAAGGCACTGGTCCTTGAACTAAAATTACCTTAGTTGCCAGAAAAGAAATGATCCTTGCCTGTTTCTTCTAACATGCGAGTCACATCCTCATGTTCCAGGTTATGAGGGAAAAACTAAGAAAATTGTATGTAATTAATTTGGTAGTATAAATAGTGAACTGTCTACTCAAATGAAAGATATACACAAGTACATTGTATACAGAAAAAAATGGCTCAGAGAAACCGAATTTTATCTTTGTCCTCTAAACTAAAAGCAGGACATTTGGGGTTATTGAAATGCAAAATGCAATGCCAGTCTTAGATATTCCCGTCGCTGCAAAACTGGTCAGTCTCCACGAGAGGGCAGAAAGAGCATTCCTTGTAAAGCTTGGTCTCCGGGACAACTGTGTATTCCCTTACAGGACCTGGGCTTTGAATTGCCCTCAGAGGCTGTGGAGGAGTTCGGGAAAACAAACTAGTTAGTTTTACAAAAGCCATCTCATGAACTTCCAACGTTAACAAAGCCTGGCTGTATTCAGCTTTCCATTTTTAAATAATCACAACAGCATTTGATGTAAAGCCAGAAAAGAAGAGGTGTTATTAAGCTGTATATCAATGCTTTCTAACTTTTGACTTTAAGCACCAGCTTAAGGATAAGAATATGTATCATTTCTCACTTTAATAAACAGCTTGCTTTGGGTCTTTTTTGCTCTGAATGCATATGTAACTCTCACAATATTGTGGCTTCCAAAATCAGTGAAAAGTCCAGAGACTGACATTTCAGTCCTCTTTACTGAAATGCTCACATCCCTCTATTTTCACCACCACTATTAGAGGAAAAATACAAATTAGATAAATTTTTTTTCTCCCTGTTTATCTGAGCTGGCCCTACCTTTTCTCAACCTACTGCCATGTAAGTAACAGAAACACAGCTTTAATCAGTTAGAAATTATCTTTCTATTTTCTGTTTCCACTGGCTATGTCGCTTTACGCCACCGGAAACATATTCTGCTTCAGCATGGAGGGAGTAATGCTTTAATAACTGCCTGTGCAAATCTTTGTGTTTTCTGCATTAGTCAACAGGAAGGTTTAAAAAGTTCTGACCTGAGATCTTACATCTACCAGAGCCAAACACAAATTACAATTTTGTCTGTCTGTCAGAGCCATCTTTATTCCCTGGGCACGGAATATTTTTCTTAAGAAGGCAGATTATACTTCCAGTTCAGGAGATGCTCCTTCCTCTCTTCAGCACAGAAAAAGGTATAGTTTTCTTTATTCTGTTTACACGTCTGCCACAGCATAGGAACACCTTCAATAGCCCTTGATTGTGGGACTGTAGGAGCAAGCAGTCAATAGGACACCAGGGTAAAAGGAAAACTGTGGGCAAGCTCTCAAGAAAAACCATGAAGTGGCAGAAATAGACTACATAGGGAACTGACTGCAGAACATCTGTAATATAGAATCTTGTCATAGAACCATAGAATGGTTTGGGTTGGAAAGGACATCAAAGATCATCCAGTTCCAACCCCCATGCCATGGGCAGGGACACCTTCCACTAGATCAGACTGCTCAAAACCCCATCCAGCCTGGCCTTGAACACTCCCAGGGATGGGGCATCCACAGCTTCCCTGGGCAACCTGTTCCAGTGCCTCACCACCCTCACAGTATAAAAGTTTTTCCTAATATCTAATCTAAATTTCCCCTCTCTCAGCTTAAAATCATTCCCCTTCATTCTACCACTACACACCAAGATAAAGAGCCCCTCCCTTCCTGTAGGCCTTCTTTGAGTACTGGAAGGCTACTATAAGATCTCCTGGGAGCCTTCATTTCTCCAGGCTAAACAAGCCCAACTCTCTCAGCCTGTCCTTGTACAGGAGGTGTTCCAGACCAGAGACGCTGTGAAGTCTCCCTCCTGGGAAACATGGTCCTAGGCAGCCTGCTTGAGGTGGCCCTGCCTGAGTAAGGGTTGGACAAGATGACCTCCAGAGGCCCCTTCCATCCTCACCTATTCTGTGATTCCATGATTCTCTAATATCCACCTTCCCTGACCCTTTCGTCCCATTAACACAGAACAGCCACTGTAGCCTGGTAAAGGAGATATGCAGAGAGGAATCAGGGGCCCAAGTCCTTCCCAGTAGTTACTTCCCGAAGAAACTCACTAATGTGGAGATACAGGTGTGCAGAGATACATCCAACTTAAGTACTGACAGATTTACACGTGGGGTGACCTCTTCTGTGTGAAGAACTGTCAGCCTCTGGCCTGGACAGGCACACACTCTCCTGGGTGGAAAACTGGTTGGATGGCTGCGGCCAGAGAGTGGTGTTCAATGGAGTTAACTCCAGCTGAAGGCCAGTTACAAGTGGGGTTCCTCAGGGCTCAGTACTGGGTCCAGCCCTGTTCAACGTCTTTATCAATGACCTGGATGAAGGCATTGAGTGCACTCTTAGCAAGTTCGCAGAAGACACTAAGCTGGGTGGAAGCGTGGATCTGATCGAGGGTAGGGAGGCTCTGCAAAGGGACCTGAACAGGCTGGACCGCTGGGCTGAGGCCAATGTCATGACGTTCAACAAGACCAAATTCTGGGTCCTGCACTTGGGACATAACAACCCTATGCAGTGCTACAGACTAGGAGGAGTCTGGTTAGAAAGCTGCCTAGAGGAGAAGGACCTGGGGGTGTTGGTTGACAGCCGACTAAACATGAGCCAGCAGTGTGCCCAGGGGGCCAAGAAGGCCAATGGCATCTTGGCTTCTATCAGAAATGGTGTGACCAGCAGGTCCACGGAGGTGATTCTCCCTCTGTACTCGGCACTGGTGAGACCGCACCTTGAGTTCTGTGTTCAGTTCTGGGCCCCTCACCACAAGATCCACAAGGATGTTGAGGCTCTGGAGCATGTCCAGAGAAGTGCAACGAAGCTGGTGAAGGGGCTGGAGAACAAGTCTTATGAGGAGCAGCAGAGAGAGCTGAGGTTGTTTAGCCTGGAGAAGAGGAGGCTGACGGGAGACCTTATTACTCTCTACAACTACCTGAAAGGAGGTTGTGGAGAGGAGGGAGCTGGCCTTTTCTCCCAAGTGACAGGGGACAGGACAAGGGGGAATGGCCTCAAGCTCTGCCAGGGGAGGTTCAGGCTGGACATCAGGAAGAAGTTTTTCACAGAAAGGGTCATTGGGCACTGGAACAGGCTGCCCAGGGAGGTGGTTGAGTCACCTTCCCTGGAGGTATTTAAGTGACAGGTGGATGAGGTGCTGAGGGGCATGGTTTAGGGATTATTAGGAATGGCTGGACTTGATGACCCAGTGGGTCCCTCCCAACCTAGTGATTCTATGATTCTGAGATTAAGAGGGTAGAAGTGATGCCCAAAGCCTTTTTCCTCCAGTCAGCACACCCTCTATAATAACAACTAAGGCAGGTCACTCCCATTGTATCTCAAAACCACAACTCTAAATCTTCCATAGTAGTTTTTTTGGAAGGCAATAACAGAGGTTTTCAACAGCTGAGAAATTAATGAAATGAAGGAAAAGGTTCTGCTGAGCCTTTCTGTACACTCAGCTTTAGACTAAGATGAAGCATGAAAAAGAAACACTGACAATATTTTTTTTTTCAGAATATATTAAACTTTTGAACTCTGGGAATTACTGATACAGCTATATCACTTGTACATGGCACAAACATTAAAGTGTAGTTCACTTTAATGTGATGGCCAAGCCATCCATGTTAAAAACAAACCAGTGGTCCAAAATCATAACACACTAATTACCGTCTCCACTGGATAATAATAACATGACAGCACATTTAATAGGTATTCAGAAAAGCTATTTGTGTATTATTGCTTGCCAAAAGACTTGCTTCCAGCTTTTCTTAAAATGATTTTCCAAGAAAAGTAGGACCTCCAGCTAATTTTGCCCTGCCTGGTGAAAGCAACAACAGAACAAAACCACTCTTTTTAAACTTACCCATTTATTTTGATGCCAATTCAACTCAAACAGAAACCACATTGAGAGAAAAGAAAAGGTCAGCAGAAGAAAGTAAAACAGATCAAAATCTATCACCATGTCTGTCAAACACAGGAAGGCAGAAATATTCAGTAAGCCAGAAGCATCCAGTAAGCCAACCAACTAGAATCCAACTTCCTCTAGTGGCCAGATCCAACTGTTTCAAAGGATGGTGTGAAAATCCCACACAAGACCTGGGCAAAGAATATTGATATCCCTGAGAATGGGAATGAGAAGTGGCAATTCACAGAACTCCTGCTGCTGTACTGCTTGCCTTAATTGAAATGTTCTAGGCTTAGCCAATTTATCAAGAACTGAACTGACACCCACATGAGTTCCCTCAGTTCTTCCCAATTGAATTTTCTATAATGAACTACTTTTGGCTTGGCTTGTGGCTATATTTACTGCCTCATGCAGGAGAGGTTAAAAATCCCATCACCTCCTAGTGCCTTTCACCCCAGCCCCCAAGTGTATTCTAACATCCATCCCCCTCACACACCAGCTAACCATCTGCTGACACCACCAGCTGCCTCATTCTGTATATCAACCAAAAGATCCCCAACACTCTCTCACCGTGATGTCAGCTACTACTGGAACACAGTTCAAAATATAGTCACAGGTAGGCTGAGATGAGAAGGTAAGATTAGTTCATAGGTCTGCTCTACACAGTTTCCTGTGCCTTCTGAAGACAGAGACAATAAAGCTTGGGAAGAGAGAGGCTACTCCCTAGATATTGTCTCCCCCTTTGGAATAACATCCCTTTGGGGTTTTGAAAACAATATTTGAAAGGTTACATTTAGAAAGTTTTACTCAAGTATCATTCCTCAGGACATAAATGTAGCACTTTCCCATAGTGTCCGGCCTTCACCACTACAAGCTTTTCCTCATCAGAAGGCTCATGGTGAGCCTTAGTCATGGATTTCTGAAAGCTCTGTGCCTGTGTCATGGCTTAACCCCAGCAAGCAACTAAACACCACTCAGCCGCTCACTCACTCACTCACTCACTCACTCTCCCCTAATAGTATGAGGGAGAGAGACAGAAGGGTAAAAGCAAGAAAACTCATGGATTGTGATAAGGGCAGTTTAACAGCCACATACACAAGCAAAGCCAAACAAGGAATTCATTCACTTCCCTTTGGCAGACAGGTGTTCAGCCATCTCCAGGAAAGCAGAGCTCCATCACGAGTAATGGTTACTTGGGAAGACAAACACCACCACTCCAAACACCCACCTCCTCTTCCTTCATCTTCCCCCAGCTTTTATTGCTGAGGATGTTGTCATATGGTATGGAATATCCCTTTGGTCAGGCTTGGGACTTCGGTCCTGCCAGCACCTGACTCCACCTGGCTTCATCACCTTTCTCCTGCTGTTGTCTTCCCCTGTCTACAGTGAACCTTCTAGCCTGTGTGGCCTCACTGAGCTATTACCCCCTTGGCTGCTTCTGCCAAGGAATTGGGCCAGTTTGCCAGGGTACAGAATTGGACAGAAAGTGGGTGTCCTTCTGCATCCATTGGACTGTGTCCAAACAGCATTGTTCATAGGGACGTGTTGACCCTTGGTCTGGATCACGTTGCTAAAGCTAGGAGTCAAGGGCTGGGACTTGAGGTTCCCAAACCAGCCACCGGGAAATGCTGTGCAAGTAACTATAGTTCTGGAGCTGAAGGCAGGTTTTAGGATTTGTGTGGTGGCTTTGGACTAGTGCAGCTGCAGGGACACATGTTCATAATCCTTTTGATGAGTGGGTGTAGACTGCTATGTATCAGTGGGACTGGTGATGTTACGATGGGTAAGACTGCAGATGCCTTTAAGTCTGTACGTACCTTGTGGATTTGGAACTAAATGCAGTCAGATCACAATCGGGTCTATGGACAATGGCTGAAATACCAGAAGACTGATAAGGTAAAATTGGTGGCATAGATCCCTCCCTCAGTGGACAGTTGCTGCTGGGGAGCTGCAAAGAGAAGCTGTGAACTGTGGCACCTCCCTGTATGTGTGAGAGCAGGGGAAGAAATAAAGCTACTAGTCGTAGGGGCCAGCTATAATTGTCACAGCCAGAAACACGTTTCCCTGAAAGGTTTATCAAGTCAGAGAGAGGGCAAAATCTGCTAGAGTCTGGGCAGTATGGGCTCAGAACCGCATTACATTACAGAATCACAGCAGTTTGACTGAAGGAAAGCCTGACTTCTGTTTCTTGACCACTTGCAGATTACAAATCAACAACTCTAAACATTTTTCTCTTTGCAAGCCAGTAGTACCCGAATTTGAGTCATCAGTATAAAATTGCCATAGTGCTCACATAGATACCATAGCAGACTACCCAATACTCTAGAAACTGTCAGCATGACAGAATTAATACAATTTTTTTCACTTGATGTGCTACATCAGCTTCTTTTCTTACAATACATATGGTCCAAGCCGTAAAGCATCCTAGAAGAATAACACATCTCCCATAGTTTCAAATTAGTGTCCTATTTTAATAAGGCAAAGCAAAATCTTTTGCATTTCACTAATATGTATTTGAAAAGAGAGTTTGATCAAAATAGGCTTTTTGTCAAAGCTTTGCCAAAGCCAGGATACTAAACATGGGCCAGTGAGATTAATGCATATTGCTCCTTTCTCCTTGAGACTCTTCACAGACTCCGCTTGTCATTGTAAGATCCATACCTGAAAGCTAGCAGACGCTTAAGTGCAGAGCAGTGCAGAAGTGGTTTAAAGGTGCAACACAAAATGGAAGGAGGTAAAACTCTGAGCCTTCTCCTTGTGGAGCGTTCTCCACTGGGTTTTGGTCAAAAGGAGACTGGTCACAGCTCATGGATTGCAGAGTGAATTCAGTGCTTCCTTGTGAACCCATGAACTTCTATTAAACATTATTACATAGCCTTACTGGGCTTGTTACAGCGCAAATATGTTCCAGAAGTCTTCCTCAGGAAAACAGAAGATTCTCCCAGAAGCAAGACACAGATAGAAGGGAATGCTCTGCTGCCTCCTGGTGGAGGGGAAGGAAGCAGTAGTGCCTTGCCCATTGAAGTGATTGAGCCATCACTGCTGGAGGTATTTAAAAGAGATGTAGATCTGGCACTTAGGAACATGGTTTAGTGGTGGACTTGGCAGTGCTAGGCTTATGGTTGGACTCGACTATCTTAAAGGTCCTATCCAACCTAAACAATTCTGTGATTCTTCACATACTTCATCTAAGAAGTTGCTGGTGTTTTTTGAGAGAAGGCTCTTGATGCTGTGAGTAGAAAGTACAAGTCTTTGTGCTTTTCTCTTGCACAACAGAGCAGCTCAAATCAGAGGCAACTTTTTTAGATACAAACGTCAGCATTGTGTTCTAAAGAGTAGAAGGTTTTGTATTGATCTAATACAGCACCTCTGGTCACAAAAAGCTGATCAGCCAGTGTTGAAATACAACTTCATTCAAGTGGAAGGAGGACTAAAGCATACCTGCTCAGTACAGAGGCAGAAAGATAAAAGTCATAGCAACTAAGGAAAAAAAGTATTTTCTATGAAAAGTATTGTGAGTTTAATATAATCCTTATAAGAGTGGGTCCAGAACTTTACAGTGAATCTAAATTCACCAAGTGAGACTTCCACAAGTGAGACTTCCTGAATGGAAGTCCAGACTTTTCCCTCCTGTTACTTAAAAGTTTATTTCTATCTTATATTCATCAGTAATACACAGCAACAGTATCTGATCTCTTTAATATGCTTCTCTTTTTTTTGTTTTATTTTCTTAAGGCAGTAAAAATAATCAGTCTCAGTAGTAAAAGCAAACATTGTTTCCTGTCAAAGCTTGCCAGAATTAGGCAGAAGAAATTATCATCTGTATTTCCTCCTTAGCATCCAGATACACTAACAAAACCTTTAGTATTTGGTATTTTATCCCTGCATCTTTCCCTAGAATCTCAAATACAAAACATGCTGCTGCATGACCTGCCCTGCTACTACGGAGATATTGGGAGAACTGAAATCCTATCGAGAACCTTTGAGTCCAATGAGGTTCTAACTGCACTTCAAATTCCTTCTCATCCAATGGTCTCACAAGACCAGTAAGAACAGAATCCATAAAGGTAAATGATTCCATTGAAAGTATTTGCTGTTACAGAAAGTATTTTCGAATGTTTATGTTTTTCTTGCAACACACTTGTATTAATGAAACAAAGCATTTTCTACTTTGTGCAATAGTCTATCAGTTTCCCGGGAAGTATGTTGTTTACATTTGAAAAGAGCACTGCCAAAATATGTTATACCGTGGCTTTAGGGCTCAAAATCTCCCAAAATAACTATAATAAATAATACAAACAACATGTATATTGCATTTCTCATTCGGAAAAAGCATATTTCACAAACTGATCACAAACATTTATCATGTTATTCTTTTATCTACTCCTGTTTTGAAACTCCTCCCCTCCCCCAGATTACAGGTTGACCTAGAATTACTGAGATAAACTTTAAATTTAAAATTACAAGAAGCTTGCATTTTGCTTCTGTAGTCAGCAACATGTAATCAGAAAGTTTCAAGTATTAATGTATTTTTACTGTATTTTACAGGCTCAGTTATACTGTTAGCTAAGGGGTAGGATACAGCAGAATTCCTGCAGGTTTTAAAATTCTGGAAAGCTGAACCTCCATGCTGCTTAGTACTTGTGACAATTTTTTTTAATCTAAATTTTTATTTTTAAATACATAACAGATTTCAGAGTTAGCCTTAAGCCTTCCAGTGTTCTTTCATGTGAGATTTTATCTCTTTTGATAGCACAATCACTTCTTAGTTCCCATCTTACTGACAGCCTTCTGGTTTACTACTACTGTTAATTTCTTCCATTATTTGTAATGTCTCATATCCACCATCTGAATTCCAGTCAGACTATTTTGATATAATTGGATTATTACACTTGTCAAACTGTGTCTTGATGCCTTCCACTTATGTACCTTCCCTGAGGCAAGTTTTTGTCGTATTCCTTGCATTACAGGAATTTGGGTGAATTTCCATCTGAACCGTTTTAACTATGACAGACTTCAAAGTTCACTGAATTATAGGCCTGATTTAAATTTTAGTGAGTGTACAGGAGAGATTCAGAGGATAAAATCCTAAAGAGCATACCCAGCAAAAGGAAAAACGAAGCTTAGAACGGGCAATGATGTCAGGATCTGAACACACGAACAAAGCATCTTTCAGTTGATAACTATGTTAGAACCAACTCTGAAACACAAAAAGAAATAAGCATGGCCAGATCATAACATTTGTTTTCTCTGTGAATAGGCTAATCTGTATTGTAAAGAGGCAGTAAACAACATTTTTCTGCTAATATAAACACATACTCACATGAACTCACCAATTTATGCCTGAAAAGAAGGTGGTTGCACGTTTTACAAAAACACACATATTTTATAAATGCTGCATTTTTTCTAGTCATATAATTACAAGCAAATAAATAAATAGAACACAGTTGTTCTCAGTTTTTAAGAATACCACATCCATTAATTTTATTACTATATCATCTCGGACTAAAGTATTTGTTACCAATATTTGCATCAATAAACAGCGCCCATAAATAACCAGAGGTACATATGTGTATTTGTACAATGCTAGGTTATATATATACACACACACACAAAGAAAGTACCCTAAGGATTTTACCCTATGATCACATAGTCAGATTAGGCATTCATACAATAAGATTATGTATATAGTTCTTTATATGTTTATCGGTCAAGAGTTAATAAAAAACATTTCAGCCATTCTCACCCTTAAAAAAAGTCACTGAATTCCAAATCAGTGTGTTGCTCAGGAACCATGTCTCAGTTTGCAAGTATTGTGGACTACAGGAGAAGGTGTATACAATGAAACAGTTGGTGCTGAGGATCTGAGGTCCAGAAAAAATGCATTTCATGTGCTCTTTATTTTGTATTACGTCTACTGTGATTCCAGGGACTGAGGGTCCATTTGTGGCTGCAGCGCCCTCCTGGCACCTTCCTTGAGTACATCTTCCAGTTAATTTCACTCAGAAGGAACCCAGTTCAAGACATTGCAAAATATATTGTGAGATTCATATCAAGAGTGGACTCCTGATCCAAATTAAAACGCCAGTGTGAATGCACTCTATGCATACTCACACTCAGGCAGGTCCTAATCCTCTCCCTCTAAAAACTCTCTTTCACAGACCTTCTGAAAGCTGTTGGCAACACAGCCCCTCAGAAGTGTTGGCTTCATGCACTGATCAAATCAGTTACTAGAGCCCTTCACAGGCTCACAAGCCAAAGCATCGTATTCACATACTTTGTTTTGAGTTCCCTGCAACAACACAAATTTGAAGGGAAAAATGTAACTTTTTTTTAAAAATAACTTTTTTTTTCTTTTGTCACAACAAAAGAGCCAGAAAGCTGGAATCACAAATTTACAGTTGTGAAAGTTAGAGATGGCAACAGTCTATTAAATCATTGACTATATTACTGAGATTCTTAAGGATTGTTCACGATACACTCTTTAAAACTTTGTTTGCTCTAGCACTCATTTGATATTCTCTGGGCAGAGACATTTTTTAATGTGTCCTTGAGATCTTCAGCATCCCTGGATCAATATCAGCTACAAATGTTTATTTGTGAGAAAGAGACTTGGAAATATTTTCAGCTTAACAAAGTCCTGTTTGGCCTGAATGGATGATTAGACCTTTGTGTGCAACGCTTCTCTTTCCTGTCTAAGATAAAGTGGCTGTTCTGCAGCTTAGTAACCTGTAGATATCAGTCAACAAGGAATGATTTATTACTGTTTCCACTGAGAGCTGGCTTAATGAGTACAAACACCAGAGCCATGCAGCTGACTTGTTATCTGCCTCCCTACTTTCAGAAACGGGAGATGAGGGAGCGAGTTGGAATAGCTGCATGAATTGCCACAGCCTGTGCTGCGATAGCAGTGCAGTGATTGTACCGCAGTCAACAAAGTCACTCTTACTGGTTTGCAGCTTCACTCTACAGTAAAGAAACATCCTATATCAGAAAAAGATGGCAGTTCAGTTGAGGTGTAGCTAAAGCAAGAATCAGGACTTCTCAGTGATGGAAGGGCTGACAACAAACACAGACATGGCTGCTGGTCCCCAACCCATCCACTTACACTCATTCTGGTTTCATACAAATGAAGTCAGTACATCAGCGAAACATCCCAAGGGTGACCATCCCCATAGCATATCACAACTTCTTTACTTTCTTTACAAGGCTTTCAGAAAATCCTGAACAACTTAGTTAAATTTAAACCAGTCACTTGGCTTTTACAGAATCATGGAATATCTCAAATTGGAAGGGACCATAAGGATCACTGAGTCCAACTCCCTGCTCCTCATAGGACTTATCACCTTAATAAGAAGATGTTTGGCTATGTATGTTCTCCTGGCTGGAAAACTGCTGCCACACAAATGAAAAGTTTTAGTTTCTATGATTTTCGTGTCCACCTTTACAACACTGTAAACCAAAACTACAAGAGGTGAAAATGCATCTAAACGCATTGAACTGTTTATTTCAAATGATATAGATGTATGGAAATGTACTGAATACCCTCATCCACTAGCACACCTATGTGAAGTGCCTGACACAGCTTACATACACTGTGAATTACAGCTACTACGTAGTAGCACTTCTCGTCTCTCTAGAGTTGGGGAGGAGAGATTTTCAAAGGCACAAGTAACAAATTTGAAATCACTGGGAATCAGGTGCTAAAGCTTCCATCTGTGCCATTGCATATATTCTGTGTCCATATGCCACTGATGTAGTACTGAAGGACAGTGCAGGTACCTATGTGTTGGCAGCTGAGACTTAATTATGCTGCTAACAGTACATGCTGCATATAGCTATCAGCTTCTTCCTTCCTCTCACGGATCAAAACACAACAGACTTGATTCAACTTTCATTAACAATTGCCAATCACTGCTGTGCTTCTTCTAGCACCAGTTCACCACAACAGCTTTACTCAAGATAAGACCGAGTAGCTCAGAACCAAGAAAATTGTTGTTGTTTAAAAGATTCTAAGTAATCATCACTGTACATCACATGGACATTTTGTTGTTCTGTTTTGTTGTTTTTTTACTTTCAGATATAAGGAGTTCACGGAATCCTTTTCCTGCCAAGGTAGGCTAGACAAATACTTCTCACAGTCAAAATGTTTAAGTGACAGGTTGTATGCAAATATCTGCTCTTTAAAACTGGGCAATTTGAGCTTCAACTCTTTTCACATTGCTCTAAATATCAATGTGGGAATATATTGGTACCCACAAATCTCTGCATAGTGTTTCGCTGAAAGTCTTCGAGTTCCAAATAACCATATGTATTATTTGTCCATCATTTGATAACTATTTATTTTTGGCTATTGTCCTAAACACCCTTTGTGTCTTTAAAAATGTCACTACTGGCCTATCTTAGACTGATACACCATATCCACAAATCCCATAGGCATAAACATGAAAAGTCAGTGCTAAGCTTTTTCAGAAAGCTGTTGTAAAAGAAGAGAACGGTCTAGACAACAGCTGAAGTTGGGGTTGGTGCCACTTCCATTGAAACCAGTTCCAAAACTTCTTGTTCATCAAGATAGCATTATTTAAAACAAATAAAACAAAGAAAGACTGACTAGCTGATAGATAGGCAAACTACATACAAAATACACTAAACCTCTGTTGTTCAGACATTCAAATCACCAGGTTTCAAATCCCCATTACTAACTTAAGGAAAGCTTTGAAGGCAGAACATGCCACTGCTTCAGTCTGAGTTGGAGAAGTTCAAGAACAGCTTTCAGCCCCGGAGGCTTCCCTGACTAACAGGAATGGAAGATGCAGACTAGGCATCTGCATGTCTGTCCAAGAGTTAAAACATGACTCAAAGGCTGGAAACATGCCTTCCTGTCCTTGCTCTCTGCATTATCATGGACTAGCCTCACTGTAAAATTGTCATAGAATCATAGAATATCTCAAGTTGGAAAGCACCCATAAGGGTCAATACTAATTCCCTGATCCTTGTAGGAGTACTTAAAAGTAAACCATATGACTAAGAGCATCATCTAAATGCTCCTTGAACTCTGACAGGCTTGGTGCTGTGACCACTTCCCTGGGGAATCTGTTCCAGTGACAAACCCTCTTACTGAAGTATCTTTTCCTACCATCCCATCTGAACTTCCCCTGATGCAGCTTCATTCCATTTCCTCATGTCCTATAGCGGGTAACTAGAGAGAGGGGATTAGCACCTGCCCCTCCTCTGTCCCACTTGAGGAAGATAGAACTTGTGATAAGGTCACCCCTCAGCCTTCTCTTCTCCAAGCTGAACAAGCCAAGTGACCTCAGTTGTTCCTTTTAAGTCTTGTCCTCGAGACCTTTCACAATCTCATCTGTCCTCCTCTGGACATACTTTAATAGTCTGATGTCCTTCTTATAAGTAAACACTCAAAACTGCACATGGTACTCAAAGTGGGGCCAGACCAGTGCAGTGCAGAGTGGGACAACCAGCCCCCTTCACCAGCCACCTGATGCACCCCAGTACACAGCTGGCCCATGTGGCTGTCAAGGCACACTGTTGACTCATATTCAACTTTTCATCAATGCAAACCCCAGATTTCTTTGCACGGGACTGCTCTCCTGCCTCTTGTCCCCCAGTTTGTACATGTAACCAGGATTACCCCATCCCAGGTGGAGAATCCAGCACTTGCGCTTGTTAAATGATGCTGATGGGACTTCCATCCCAGGAGCATGACAAGGTGCTGTGATCCCATAGTGACAGTATCACTGCAAGAATGTATAATGAGCTTGAAACAAAAATCTTCATTGCTCTAGTGTTTTTCTTTTCTAAATATGCAGTCCCTTGAATTGTCATTCAGGCACACTACTGCAGAGCCCCTGATCCACCTAAGTGAATCCCACTCTCAAGAGAAAAAGAGGTCCAGAAATAAGCCTTCCCTTTTCTACAAGGTGGAAAATGCCTAGGTGGTATATAGACTGCGTAAGCTGTCTTTACATTCCTACCCTCACACTGCTAGCAAGCAAAGGTTTTTGGCCAACTCGGGCATAATACCTGGTGAGAAGGTAGAGTCACAGGAACCACATGTCCCATCTCAGAAAAACAACTTAGCAGTCAGAAAGGGAGAAAAGGTTTGCAAGTTACTTTATAAAACCAAGTTCATTACATCTATTTGTTGTTTGTCTTGGGCAACTCTCTCAATGAAGTGATACTGCAGAAGAGTTTTTCAGAGCACAGATACCCACAGTCCTGACACTGCTGTTGTAGGGGCAAATTAGAGTAGTCTTTCATCCACACTTAGTTTCTGTGTTACACAGATTAGCTTCCAGGTCAGTAGCTGTGCTCTGGTATCCCAAACACCACCACCTTCAGTGATCTCAATGAAATCTACCGAAGATACAGGCTAGAAATTAATTAGAAACTTACTCTATCACAAACGATTATAGAGGAGAAAGCTAAAGTGGGTAAGATACAAATGAAGTATTTTCATGGCTGTGCGTCTGATAGCACTGGCACAAATTTCATTGGGGGTACTATGAAAAGCCTAAATAAATATGTTTAAAATACAGATTGTATATAAGAGTTTGGGAAATACCCACAGTGAAAATTATCTGATTTTTATGGAGCAAACATTGCTTTTTCATAAGGACTGTACAAAAGTACTTCAATAAAATCCCACTGTTAGGATTAATTTAAATATAGCCTTATAGTAAATAAGACATTATTACTTTATCCTGATATTGGTATTTTCTATAATATGTGCAGGACTTTGGGCTGCGAAAGTATAGTGCACAGGGCAAGCAGCAGAGTCACAGACTCTGTAGTTCAAAAACTAATTGTAAGAGGGTTGTGTTTGCCTGTGCTTTGGTTTTTTAATAATTTTGTAAGATGCCTATAAAGTTTTATGAGCAAAAAGTGAAGAATATGTTTTCCAGTGCACCACTACGTAACTAATCTGTGGCTTTTACACATGCGGGCAAATTTCCTATGTGTAAGAATACAGAAACCAAAGGAATATTTGTCACATGACAAACAAGGGGCTGGCAAAGCCAGCTTTGAGAGGAAAATTAAATTAAGTGATGCCCAATGCTACCCAGTAGATGTCAGGGGTGCAGGGAGAGTATAGGGAGAATAGTTCATGACAACTTCTTTTTCCAAGCAGTGGAGTCACAGACGGGTTCACCTTGGAGGTCAACTATAGTCAGGCCTCTCTCCAAGTTACAGCCAAACTACAACTACATACACTACTCTGAATGGGAGAGGCGGATTCCAAAGCAAAAATCATCCACCTCTTGATTAAAGTAACTACAAGGAACATAAAGGTTTATTCCTACAGATACAATTGCTGCCACTTTGCAGAGGCACTGCTCCAAAAGCAAAGTAGCCAAGCCATCCACATGCCAGGCCTCCCATTCCTTTTACTAACAGACACTTGATTAGACCGTTTGGGTTAAGCCCATCTTTAGCAAGGCCAGATCAGGACTACAACACAATTTCTAATATTAGGAAGATCTTACTGGCTATGGCTGACTTTTTTCCAGCTTCACTTTGCCATTCTCATTTGCTCTCTCTCTTGTTGTGGGTTTTGTTTTGGTTTTTTATTAACCTGATGTCCCATACTAATTGGTTGGGTTTCCATTTTTTAAACTCAAAGACAGGTATGGTGCTGTCTTCTCTTCAGATTCTTTTCAGTAAAAAAGACCATGCAGTTTGGCTGGATTCTGGGAGACCTTTGGCATCAGAAGGATCTGAAAGTGATCCCCATAATGCAGCAATAACTTAACTCCTTGTAGGATCAAAAGTCAGAGCCTGCACCCATTCAAGATAATCCCACAGCTTCTACTGAGTGTTAGGTGTACATGATGAGCAGCTGTAAAGTCCAGGCTCCAGAGAGGGAAATACTCAGTATTCTTAGGAACTCTGGATTCAGGCATGGGTGCTCAGCACCTCCAAAATCCAGTCCTGCATACGCTAGATTTTGAAACTCATGACAGATTTCCACACAGGTAGCGTCGATGATTTTCTTACGTTAAGGGTTATCCGAGAAATCAAGACAAAACCATGTCAATTTATTTGGATTTTTATAAGCAAATTGAGCATAAGCTCTCTAATGTTTATGCTTTCTCTTTGCACAGAGGCCTTCCCACTGAGCAGTACTATGGGGTCACCCAGCTAAAAAAACTCACCTGTGCATGAATGTTGAGCTGTAAGTTTAAATTGCGCATTATACAGACTGTGAATTTAGTGAATATAATAGGAAGTCGAACATTTATTTCACTCTGATGATAGTATGCACTTACAATATGAAGTGCAGATATGATATGAAATCTGAAGGGCCACGTTCGGTAAAAAGCGATTAGATAGCAACAAATGAGAGCAAACACAGTTAAGAAGGAAACTCAGAAAATAGCATTTTGCCCCTTCAGCTTAGTATCTCTTCAACAAGGGCCTCTGAGTTTGCTTTGTGGATTGTCCATACTTATCAACTTGTAATACAAATATTAGCTTTTCTACTGGTTAGAATCCAGATTAAATTGAAGTAACTCAAGTAGCCATCACACCGTGTGTATTCCACTCAATTTCGTGGTATATATACATAGAGAGAGATCTTCTTGGAGGAGGCTTGGCAATGATTCTTTTCCTCACTGCCGCTGTTCAAGAGAAATCCGAGTGAATTTGGCTGCTGCTGGAGTTCTGCAGTCCAATATTTTGCCACTTGATGGCACCAATGAAGCGCTTAAACTTGATCAAACTACCGAGATTTTAGAGCAAGGTAATTTAAAGTGTAAAATTAAATTCTTCAAAAGCAGAAAATGAAGAAGTTACACCTCTCATATCAGCATTGATAGCTGTACCATATTAGAATCCTGAGAATAATTCTGCAATGACTTCTGTCGGTTACCTTTATAGGGCTACAAGGGGCACTGTTTGACCCCACCACTCTCCTTGTAGCCTCCCTGCAAGTGAGGTACCTGCTCACCATGCTGTGTAAACTCAGGCACACTAGAAAAGCAGGACAGCTAACTGTAAACAGCTCACAAAAGCTACACAAGGAAGCCCACAACCCTGATCTTTGTAGTCCATTGCTTTTTGCAGGCTTCTCTCTCATTACCAAATGCAGCACAAGCAGAACTGAGTCTGGTTAACCAGACAAGTGTACAAGCCAAAACTCTTTGTTACTGGGACAGCCTTTGACCAGCAATCTACATTAGAGGCATTGGCTGTGCTGCTTCTGTTTAGTTTGATTAAGAGATAAAAGGAAGCAGTAAGTTTCTCAGCCGGTTTCTTCCAACAAGTTTCCTAAGCACTGACAAGAACTGGCCCATGCACTTTTCTAAGATAATGGAGAACATTTAAATATGTATTAAAATTCAACATCCACACAAAGTGGGCACTCTTATGTTGCACAGTGAAACCAGATGTTCGTTTTATTGCTTAATCCATCCTCAAGAAAACTCCATCAGATGCTGAGGAATAATCTAGTTCACTGTGACTTGCTATTCAGGTAAGTGTCCCGTTGTGTGACATTTAAACTGATATCCCTGAAAGAGTCAGAACAGACAAATTGTGCAGTTCATTAAAACCTTCCCCTTACATGGAGTAGGAGGCCCACTGTGTTTTCAGTAATTCCTAAGCTGGCCAACCTCAAATGCTTTTTCATTGAGGATGGTCTGGCATCCATTCACTTCATAGCAAGAGCATTCCTGATGCCAGCTCCTCGTCAAAATGGATCGTCCATGTACACAGGTGGAATTAGAGATCATGGCACCTCTCTGGGGATTTCCTTCCTTAAGATGAAGTAACCAGGGACTACTGTGATTCTATGCTCTTGTGCTAGCTGTATATGGAGGAAAGAGGTTTTACCCAGGAAACCCATGATACTGAAAACACATGACATTGAACTCTGAAAATTTCAACAACAGCACGTTGATATACTCTCTTCATTATTTTGGGCTCATACCTTAACACAAAGCATGCTAAAAATATTTTATGGTCTATGCTTTCTCCTAGTTTGAGCAATACCTTTTTCCAAAATATTTCTTGGTCTTTGAAAGATTTTTAAACTGAAGGAAAGAATAGATCCTTTAAAACAAAAAGTGAAACACTCACAAAAAAAAATCTTCCACGTTCATAGTCCAAGGCCCTTCAGAGCAAATATTCTTCGTGCTGCCAGGGACTATTAGGTGGTGACAGCCACATGGAATCTTTCCTGAAAAATACTCTCTGAGTGGTGTTCTGTAGGCCTACCTGGGAGCTATTAAGTCTCAGTATATTTACCTTATAGCCTGCGAGGGATCCTTTGAGCCATTACTGTCTTCTGTGGGAAGTTAATTACCAGGCATTTGCAATAAATCTGTACACTTCCATGGGACATCTGTGTCTTTACCTTAAGTATGCACACTACATATCCTTGTGCAGTTTTGCACTAAAATGAATCACTGAGTTTGTACAGATGAGCTTATGCAAGTGCATTAGCAGTGGCCTACACAAGTATGACCTCCCAGGGAAATGTACTGGAGAAGAGAAGTTGCCTCCTCCCAACTAAAGGTGTAATGTGTCCTCAAGTTCACATCAGGCAAGACTGCAAAAGTCCTGAAGGGCCTTGAAAAACACTCTTCAGCCATGGCCAAGAACCCTAGTTATACACAAACAACAGGCTAAAGCATTTGCCGCTGTCCTTCCAAAGACAAGTCACATCGGTGAGGTTTTCTGTGGGTTCAGTGACAGCACCAATCAAATCAAAACTGGTTTTTTTCCCTGTGGGTTTTTAGCTGCTTTCACAGTTTATCATGCCACACCATGCCTCAGTTCCTCTGGCTGTCCCCTAGCTCCCCTACCAGCAGTGGTTCCCTGACCTGCGGCTCCCTGATCAAGCAGGCTGTAAGTTCAGGTGAGATAAGTGATTGTCTCCCTTTGAAAGAATAAAGGGCTGCAGAGAAAGCCAATTCACACATGTGAAATGTTTTATTCTCTAGTCATAATTTCCAACCTGTTAAAAATGGCAAGAGTGATACATCTTAGTCTCTTAATAATTTACTGAGTACGTGGGAAATTAACAGGAAAGAGCAGCAAAAAGTTCTCTGGCCTGATGTAGAAAAGAAGCTGAAGGCCGTGAGCCTCCCCATACTGTATGATTCTCAGGCCCACTCCACACCTGAGAGAAGAATCAGCTCTTCAGAGGCTTCTACCAGAGTCAGAGAGTAGAAAAACAGCACGAAGTGAAAGCCACCTTTGTCAAGCCCCGCATAAAGGTCACACAGGTTCCAATGTGTCTTTCATTAGCATCACTGAAAAAGTGCATCTCTGCACCCAGTGCTTGGAACTATACGAGGAGAGGAGCCACTGTGGGCAAGCCAGCATTTCCATAAGGATACTCTCACATGAAACTTGATTTCTGCCTGTTTTATGAAAAAGTGTCTGCCGAGTGCCCACAGTGCATTCATTGCTAGGGTAATGGGATGGTGTCCATCTGGATCACTTCGTGGACTTGTTCTGGGAGAATAAGTCTCTCCAGGTTGAATCTGACTTCTTTTCAAGAGACTGATAGACTCTACATCCTCTGTGAACTGAATGTAAAGGAGCAGGTGACATAATACTGAACAACTGTTTCTTGTATGATACCAGCAGACTCCAGCAGAAGTCTACTAGAACTTTGGTGAAAGCATGTCAGTGCCAAATTTGGAAAAGCTGCTATCCCTTCCTTCCTTTCCAGCCATAGCTCTGCCTTTCTATACGGCGATCCATTCTGGGTGGTTTCAGGCTTGACTACCCAGTCTGACTTTTAAAAATATAAGGAACAGTCTAAACAACTGTCCACTTTTGAAAATGTAAAGCTTTGCTGATGTTCCAACCTGAGCTCCAAAGCTTCTCTAAATAGTCATGAAAATGCATGTTCAGCCTTATTTTATCACTGCTTTGAGTTTAGAAGTTATAATGAAAAGTGCTCTACAAAGGTATTTAAATATACCATGCCAGAGCACAAAGAAGACTGACTTTCCTTGGTTTTGCATACTTTTATCAGGAGTATGTCCAATGAATGCAATGAAGGATGCTATGATTCACGTTGTAACACAGTGTGAATGGAAATAGAAATTGAAAATACTTCTTAGTGTTTATTTTCAATTTTACCACTGGAAGGTTGTATTTAAAAGTCTTGTAACACAATGTGAATTGAAGACAAACACTAAGAATTATTTTTCTTCACGTCTACAGCACCAGCAGGCATACAGAACCAGCTCTAACTGTAGAAATAGAAAAACAATTAGTATCTTGGGAACAGACTTCTAAAGTTTGCTGGTTTGCAAGTATGGTTATTTCTGCAAAAGCTTTCCCTTTTCAACAGGCACATGTTTGAATCAGAATCCTAGGTTGTTATAAATGTAACAATATACAAATGGTTGTCAGAATCCAACATTTTGTTTAAGTTCTATTATCTTTGTAGCATCACACATTAAAAGTACATCTTTTGTTCAGCTCAGCTGAGGCATGAGTCGTGCTGGCGCAGTAATTTGTGAGATATCACACCTCATGTTGATGCACTGAGTTCCATAGCATCACAGCACAGATTTGACAATGAAATGCATGACTTCTGCATGTTGTATCAGGACGTGTGAACAAAATTGATCTGTCACTTTATCTTCAAAACACCCATTACTGTATGGAAAGAAATAAGCACAGGACTGTATTTAAATTCTTTGAGCAAGAGGGCATATTTCCTCTTTATAACTGCCCAACACCCATTTTTACAGAAACTAATTCAATAACAGAGTGGCCAAGTGGCAGCTTTTGAGTCACACGTGACTTGAACAGAGCTTGGATACAGCTCCCATTAACCATTAACCAGGCTACTGAGTAATCTCCGGCTGTGGGATGAAGAGAGCTCCCACAAGAACTGCTAAGGCTGAAATGATGGAGTCTCCATGGGGCCCATTAGTATCCCAAGTAGCTCTACCCTCAAATTGAACAAAAGGAAGAGTCCTGAGCAGTTATCACCATCTCCTGCTTCGGAATGAATCTGGGACATCCCTCTCCTCACTGAGAAAAACAAGGGGGCAGTATGAAGATTTTGGTATACAGCTTGTAGAATCAAGATACTTTGTACGGTCACTGTACAAATAATAAAGCTTTTAAAAAGACTACCAGCAGTCAATCTTTCCTACCCATACATGGTAAAGACACAAGCAAGACCAGGTAATTAAGCCTTCTTCATGAAATGCATGAGATTTTGGAGCTCTAGGTGAACCACTTAAATTAGCCCAGTAATATTGTCTTTCAAGCATTTTTCTTTTTATAATATCACAAAGAAACATTAAGCAAATTAATTGAGTTTTAAATCTTAGACATTTTTCTGATTTGGTATCATTGCCAAGAGACTCTTAGCTAGCCTCAGGGATTAAATTCTCACTCTCCAAAGTTAGTGTTTTCTTTTGACTGTTTTTTTTTTTTAAATTTATTTTAAGCATAAAATAAATCTCCATGGTAAAATATAAATAATTTATCAGCATGGAATGAATAAGTATTTTCTCTGCAAGTGGAAACAGGACACTGTTTTGCATTACTGTTTTGCATTACTGATAAAAGAACTTGGTTTTAATAATAGAACATACCATTGTTAATTAATATAGAGCTTATTACACAAAAGTGTAAGGAGACAGATTTTTCCCTTGCTTCTTTTACAAAGACATTTTGTACATCACTTGTTCCTAGTTCCTTCTCAGTCTTTGGCACCTCACAACACAAAACCTTCCTCATGGAATGCCTGGTATCAGTAAGATTATTGTCTGCACTGCCTACACATTGATTTGTCCCTAATGTATATTGATTGCACCGATTCAGACGATACATGGGAAGTGCTAATGAATATGGGTCAACTCAGGTAAGCTATTTATTATATTCTTCTTCCCTAATATAGGCTTGGCAAGCAACCAGACTAAGTACCATATTTTATCTTATCTTTCCTTAATGAAATAAAATGGCAAGCTCTCCCTCTTAGAGCCACAATTGCAGAGTGCTGGTTCCTTGGCAATAAGCAGCAGCAACACTACTAGGCAAAAAATTCTCTCTTGAATGAACCTCTAATATTAGTAGGTTAGCACTGTTTGCCTAGCACATCCACTCACCTAACAAATACTGATCTTGCTGACTTGCCTATTGGCTAACTGGGTTTTCTTAGCTGTGTTGTTCATAGCCTCTTACCTAATGTGAATTAAAGTGTTTGGGAGCATCTACCCAGTACAGGTAAGGAATCTAAAGTATGTATAAAGGAGATTTGTGAGAAAAGCCTCAGAAAAGCCCAGCTTGGTAAGACAGCTCATTAGGGCATGATGCACAGCCTCAGGAATTAAATTAATTTGGATCCTGTATAAGGCTGTGACTCTGCTTTATACAGCAGTTGGGGAAAGGCATTTGCTCTCAGTAAGTGACTGTATGCAGTTGCTGTAAAGTTTAGAAGAATTCAACCAGGGTGACAGTCTCTCTTACTGGAATAAATTGCTGCTTTCATTTTCCTCAGAAGATTTCAGGAGTCTCCTAATTTAATAAGCGTTTTAATTATCCTACCATGGAAAAATGAAAGCTGAAAAGAACAGCCACAGGAACATGGACGCTCCATGAAATCCCATTTCTCACTACCCCATAAAAATCTCCAGTTTAGCTTTATCTTCCTTCCTCACAGAAATATGTGCCTTCTTAGAGGCAAATCTTGATTTCACAAGCACAAATTCAGTTACTATTAATTGGAGATGTGCAAGAATCAGAAGTCCACAGTTTGTTTCCCTTAAGCCACATAAAAGTAAATGTTAATTGGTATGACAGATTATGTACAAAGCTGAAAGGGAATCCTCATTGTGAATTCTTTGCAGGGTGCAAGCAAGAGGGGATTAAAGAACTATGATATCACCTTTCTGATTCTCACATTTCTCCCTGTTATTGCTAAGTGTTACATTTAATGTTAAAACTCTGTGAAATACAAAATAAGGAAATTATCTTTCTTTCTGTCCTTCCTCCCGCCAGCTCAAACCAACCCAAGACCACTGTGCTTGCCACTTCCCACCTCTCATCCCTACCAGACACACATCTCTAGGTACACCATGTTCCCAAAATTCTGATCACCTGAGCATTGATACACTGGGACTGATTGAAGTGGTCATCAGCCCTTCCATCCCAATATCCCTAGCAAGGCTTTTGATGTGATTGTTCTAAGGAAGGCCAGAGGTAAGACTCTGTGGGTTTACCATTTATTCTTGAAAATTACTTAGAAACATTACTGAAGTCAGGACTCTTTTCTACTGAAGCTTAACAGCCAGAATCTGAATATACCAATGGTCAAACTATTCATCTTGGCTTAAATTAGAGCTTTATGTACTGATAGTTGTAGTCTTTATGAAGGATACTTCAGTACGGAGAATGGTGAAAAAACTCAATTAATGTGAACACCTGGTAACCTTAGAAGCCAAGAGATTTTTTAACACAGCTACTAATCCCCACAAAGTAAGCAGTGTATTTAGCTGATATCTTCTGCCAGACAAATAATTCTTCACAGACCAAAACAGTGAAAGAGAAGAAGAAAAAAAAAATGCATCAGTAGGATCAAAAACTGTCAATTTGGGGGCTAAAGTCAAGCCTGCCATACCTTTGCTGAGGACAACAAAGGTACCCTGAAATTAGAGCTGAATAATTTAAAATACTTTACCACTACACAGATGGTAGAACAAGGTCCAGAGAGAAAAAGCAACTCTTCTTATTTCTTTCAAAAACAGGGATGAAGCCCTAGACATTCATTATTTACAAAACACTATGCAATCTATCACGAGGTGTTTGCTTTTAACCCCAGCAGAATTTATCCTGAGAGTGTTTTACATAATATATTAGAGGAAAAGAGCACTAAATGTTTGTTCTTATTCTGCTTTTCCCTGGATGTATTCTACCACACTGGGAGTTTGAAAGATACTTTGTTTTGGAAGACTAATTCAAAGATCACACACATGAACTGAAGAGGAGTCCACAGCCACTGCTCACCACACGGAGCTATGGGGAATTTGGGACCAGAGAAAGCCAGCACCTCCATGTGCCAAGGCAGTGTTGCCAGGAAGGGTTTGGCAATAACTGTGTGAAATAGCATACACTGGCATGGATAAGATGCTTTTCAGCAGAGTAAAAGCTGATAATGTTAAGTAGGATGTCAATTTGCATTAATTAGCTACCATTCCCACTCATCAGCATGGTGCTCTACAGCTATGTATATAATTGAGTACATGAGCATTTTTAGTGAAGTATTTGTTCATCTAAACCCAAAAATCTTTCCATGGAATATGTAATGCTAGGAGTAGCCATTTTAGTCAGTTTTCATCAATCATTGGCAATTTAAGAAACACTAATCATGCGTGGAGGTGAGCTTATACAGCCTATTTTTGCACAACAGGAGGATCATTGGAGGCCAAGACCTATTTTCAGCAAAGCTTAGCAGGTTCAGAATTACTAGCAAAGGGGGCAACTACTACCAGCGCTTAGAAAACACTTTAGCTTCATTTGCTGTTCTCTTCATACGGTTTGACTTCCTCCAAGATCATGACACTCCAGTTCTCAGTGACTGAAGGAGAAATCTCCAGTTAAGTACAGATAACCCAGAGCACGCTCAGGTGACTTTTATCCCTGGAAGGCTGTGTTTAAAAGCTTTGCGCCTTATCTACATCTCACCTTTACAAAACTCAGAGTAGCTATTATGTAGTTAGTGCTGGCAGCATTGTTGTGAGGTAAACAGGGAAACTGAGGCAGGAAGACAAGAGAAAAAAAGCAGTGACAGAATAAGGCTCTTCCAAGTGTGCACTGCAGTTTCACCCAGTAGCACTCAGTTATTCCTCTGATGGTAACATTATGAGTACAGAGGCAGCTTCACAATTCATCAAGCTTTATTGTTTGTTGTTGCTGTTTGTAAGAACCATGCACAGAAAACTTAAGGATCTTTCCTCCTGGTGCATGAATCAATCCAGAGCTCCTGTAGTTGGCCACAGGCAGATGGCTGCCTAGAGAGGCAGCTTAATCTGGTATAAGATCCAGCCCTCAGCTGCTTGTCACCACCTCTATGCCTAAGCCAACTAGCCTTGCATCTCTGATGGTGTAGATAAAAACACTGAGTACTTCCAAAAGAGACAACTGGGTTAACTCATGATGAATAAATGCGTAATCTGATCCAACCCTGCTGACTTCA